>NW_028318232.1:1977500-2633333 GCF_062004578.1 Staurois parvus | reverse complement strand
GTACATTAATGGTACAGTAAGAAATCCAATAATACAAAGTCAGGCATCACTAATAAAGAGGACTATCAAATGGCAGTTAAGGCCTAACAAAATGGGGGGGGGGGGGGAAAAAGGATGGGAAGGGGCATACGACTGCACAGTAGGGGGAGAAGGGGGAAACCCGCAGTATGGTTAAGGAATGGTACCATCAAACAAAAGATGCAGATTACGGATTGAGAAGGGAGTCATCAAAATTGGATGGGAGGAAATGCTCTACCCAGGGATTCCAAATCTTCTTAAACTTAGGGATGGAATCTAGGATAGTGGCTTCTATTTTTGCGTGAATCATTGCCTGAGTGACCCTATTCGAAACTGCAGTGATACTCAACGAGGGAGATTTCCATGATTTAGCGATAACCTGCTTGGCTGCGGTGGTGACTTGTACAATAAGTTTGAAATGCGCCTTAGCGATGCCAGGTGGTCGCAGGTTAAGAAGCGCGATTAAGGGATCGGGATAGAGGGTTACGGCACTGAGTGTAGATAATATTTTAAAAACCTCCACCCAAAATGCACGGACGATGGAGCAATCCCACCAAATATGGAAAAAAGTACCCAGGTCTGCGCAGCCCCTGAAACAAACTGAGGGGTAATCAGGGGTATATTTCGCAATTCTAGCCGGGACTAGGTACCAGCGGGTCAAAACTTTGTAATTGGTCTCCAGGGCCACAATATTCTGTGATGACTCCTTGGTATTGGACCAAATAAGGTCCCAATCTGAGGGGTCAATTTGCCGTCCTAAATCCACTTCCCATTTATTTGTATACGAGGGGAACGCTGAGGTAGTTGAAGTTGTGAAGAGGGAATATAAATAGAAGATGAGGCCCCGTCTATGGGGGTCCCTGAGGCAAGCTCGCTCAAAAGGTGACAAAGTAGGTGTTGGGTTATGTGCCGTTGTGTACGGAGCAAAGAAATGCTTCAGCTGCAGATACCTGAATATCTCAGAGGCAGGGAGGTTATGGGATTCACATAGTGAGGCGAAGGATTTGAATTTATTCCTGCATACGAAGTGTCGGGTCTGGGTGAGACCAGCTGTAGACCAGTGAGCAAAGACGTGTGGTGCGGACCAGGCTGGGGGGAAGGCTGGATTGCGAAGGTAGGAAAAGAGGGGATTATGTGGTGATTGTAGGAGATAACGGGACTTCAGTTTATCCCAGAGGGACAAAAAATGTGAGGTAATGGGATTCGCAATCGTGCGGCGATCAACACGTCTCAGCCAAAGAAGGTTTCCTGTACTAAAGGGGTCGCACTCAATGGATTCCAGAATGACCCACTGCGGGGTTTCATTGGTAGCATGATACTTTGGCAATTGTGCTACATGCGCCGCTTGGTAATACTTGCTAATTTCAGGGAGGCCCAGACCACCATGAATTTTTGGTCGGTGTAGAGTAGAGCAAGGAACACGGGGGCGGACTTTACCCCAAACATAGGAGGAAATACGGCGCTGCAATACGCGAAGGTAGTGAGAAGGTACTGGGATAGGGAGAACTCTGAAAAGGTAAAGGATTTTGGGGAGGATCGACATCTTCACAACAGCTATCCTGCCCAGCCAAGCCAATGGAAGGGAGGACCATTTGGTCATTAGTGCCGTTAGACGAGCTAGCATAGGAATGTAGTTAGCTGTATAGAGACCTGAAATATGCGGGGTGAATTTTATACCCAAAAAGGGAACAGAGTCTTGCGACCACGAGAATGGCAGGATCAATTTTAGATGGTTAAGTTCATTGGGTGGGAGCGAAATATTAAGTGCAAGTGACTTCTGGGGATTTATTTGGAGGCCCGAGAGCATCCCAAACCTATCAAGTAGCTGAAGAAGAGTAGGTGTGGATGTTAAGGGGGAGGTGAGAAAAAGTAAGACATCATCTGCAAATAAGCACAGTTTATGTGTGGTGCCTCCTATCTCAAGTCCGCGGATATCCGGGTCAGTCCTAATCAATAGGGCCAGCGGTTCTATAGCTAATGCGAAAAGCAGAGGGGATAGGGGACAACCTTGTCTGGTGCCACGCATAATTGGGAAATGAGCAGATCGATGCCCTAAGTATTTGATCCTGGCCGAAGGGCCCTGGTAGAGAGAAAAGATCCAGGTTAAGAAATGCGGGCCAAAACCCCATCGGCGCAATATATAGTGTAGGTATGGCCACGAGACAGTGTCGAACGCTTTCCGTATGTCCAAGGACAAGAAGCAAGCAGGAATATTGCGAGTTTTGGCTAAGTGTGCTAAAAGGGATGCACGTCTGACGTTGTCCCCCGCTTGTCGGGTTGGAATGAGGCCGACCTGATCATTGTGGATTAGGGATCCAATACATGTATTGAGGCGAGTAGATAGAATTTTAGCTAGGAGTTTAACATCTACGTTAAGAAGGGAGATTGGTCTATAATTGGACCATTGCGTGTCATCTGAGTTCGGCTTGGGTATCATAGAAATGTTGGCTTGCACTGTATCTGAGTTAAAGGTATGGCCTGAAAGTATGGCTTTAAACGCATTAGTTATAACAGGCGTGAGAATGGGGGCAAACTTTTTTTAATACGTGGCAGAAAAGCCGTCTGGTCCTGGGCGTTTACGGGGCTTTAGGGAATTGATAGCATTTAAGGTTTCAATTACTGAGATAGGTCGCTCCAGTGCTCCTAGGTGATTCTCAGCCAATTTCGGGAAAGGAAGGGAAGCAAAAAGGGCTTCAGCATGGGAAGAGTCAAAGGGCGTGGAGGCAGAGTAAAGGCGCGAGAGATGCTTGTGGAAGGTGTGCAGAATCCGTTCAGGGTTGCTAGAGAGATTCGCAGTTAAGGTCCGTAACCGTTGGGTCTTACAGTTTGGTCTAGTTTACGGAGAGAGAGAGCAAGGAAAGTGCCAGGTTTATTGGCTTTAGTGTAGAATTTGTGTCGAGATCTGCGGATGGAGAGCTCGGCTTGGTCAGTGAGGAAAAGATCCAGGGCTAGGCGGGAGTGCTCGAGAGCTTCTTTGTTAGCAGGGGTGGGGGAAGTTTGGAAGGCGGCATGGGATTGGTCATAAGCTTGTTCAAGGAGGAGGCGTTTCTGCCTCCTCTCTGCTCAGGAAGGAGGCTTTGCTGATACAGAGTCCGCGAAGTACCGGTTTGTGTGCTTCCCATAGTAGAAGGGGGGAGATATCAGGGGTTTGATTTAAGGAGAGATAGTCCTTAAGCGCAGCTGCTATCTCTGAGCAATAAACTGGGTCAGCCAGCAGGTTTTCGTTAATGATCCAGGAGGGATCGGGGGGAGCTGGGGCCAAAGAAGCAATGGTAGTGACCACCGCACAGTGATCCGACCAAGGGATCGGTAGGATATCAGAAGCTAAGATGCGAGGGGAAGAACTGGCGGTCAAAAAAATATGATCTATTCTCGAAAAAACCTTATGTGGGTGGGAGTAAAAAGTATACTGGCGTTTAGTGGGATTGAGTTCCCTCCAGGAATCGACCAATGAGTAATGTTGCAGTATGGATTGGAAGGAGTGGTTGGGGGTGCGCGGAAAAGGGGATTGTGGGGATTTATCTAAGAAGGGGTATATTATATGGTTAGAGTCTCCACAGAGTATGAGCGTGCCTCGCTTATGATGATCTATAACCGAGAAGAGGTGGGAAAGGAACGGCAGAGGACCCTGGTTTGGAGCGTAATACGTGGCTATGGTGACCTCAAAGTCCACCAACTGCCCAACCAGTATGATATAACGACCCTCAGGATCCTTAATCTCAGTTTGTAACTTAAAAGGAGTTGTACGGTGGAGGGCGACTAAAACCCCTCTACACTTAGTGGCAGCAGAGGCCGCGTAGACCTGTGGGTAACGAGGGCCAAAGAATTTGGGAATAGAGGTAGGAGTGAAGTGTGTTTCCTGAAGACAGACTATATGCGCATTATGCGACGCAAATGAGCGGAATGCTTTGTTGCGCTTCTGTGGGACATTAAGACCCTGAACATTCAGGGTGAGAATATTCAAGGAACCCATGGGTAGAGCAAACAATGGGTAAGCGGACAGTGAGGTACCATCATGAGGAATGTTATGTCAATTTGGCGCCGGGAGGGTATGCGGTTACTCGAGCTAAGCTTTAACGTGCAGTCGTATGCGAGAGCAAGGGTGGGGATGGGGGGAGGGGAGGGTATTCTATGATAGACACTGAAGGACATAAGAACACCCCCAAGAAAAGGGAAGAAAAAAAAAAAAAAAAAAAAAAAAACACAACGGTCTCCGGGAGCACCCAAAACCTGGTGGCCCGGGGAACAGATGTAGCCCAGGTGGTGTAAAAAAAATGGAACACCAAGGGGGCTAGTGGTGAGTGCGCAGAAACGCAGGCGGCTAGGAAGACAGCATGTAGACAAAGGCATATTAAAGTGATCCTGGTAGGAAGAAAGCATCAAAACCAACAAACAAAAAGCCCGCAGAGCCCCGGGGCCGGTGGCCCCGGAAAACCTGGTCCGGCCCCAGAGAGGTCGGAGCCAAACCAACCGAAACGCCGGAACCGAGGGTCCGCCAGGCGAGGTAAAGGTGCAACAGCAGTCCAAACAAGGCGAACATCAAACCAAACAATAGACCAATATGATGCCCAACCCGAGCAGCATGTATCCGGTGCTGGTCAGGCTTAGGTAAAAAAAACACAAAAAACAACTGAAGCACAACAGACCAGTATAAGGAAACAAAGTTGAAACGACGGCAGTCAGGTAGACAGTGAATTGACTAAACCCTGTGGGAGGCGATTGTGTGGGTGGTAATGGACCACCACATAAGGAGCAGGATTAAGGATCAAAGGTGGTCAACGGGATTCAGTCCATTGAATCTTGTGGTGAGGGAGCAGGAGAGGAAAAGCGTCCCCGCTTGTGTGCGTTTAGGTTAGGAATTCGTGACGGCTGGGATTTCTGCGGTGAGCATGACGCCGAACGCCTTCTGGAGGTCTCAATCTGTGCAGCGGGAGGGTGCAGCTGGAGGTTTCGTAGCGCGTCCTGAAGCTCGTCAGTAGTCTTGCATACGTGGTCACGGGCTTGATGGCGGAAGCGTACTGCAAAGGGAAAGCACCATTTATATGGTATACTATGCTGTTGTAGCACTAGCAAGTGCGGTTTCATAGCTCTGCGTTTGGTAATGGTAGTAGGGCAAAGGTCCTGAAACAGCTGGTAATGGTGACCTTGAAACAGGAGGGACTCCGAATTGCGGGCGGTTTGTAGTAGTTGCTCCTTTGTGCGGAAAAAATGAAGTTTAGCTATGATGTCTTGCGGCGGGCCGTCAGTGCGCTTTGGAGCTAGTGCCCTGTGAACCCTATCCATCTCGAGGCATTCTATTGGGATAGCGGGGGCGAACTCTTGGAATAGCGCAGTAGCTGTAGATTGGACATCAATAATTGACTCGGGGAGGCCACGAATACGCACGTTGGAGCATCTGGCCCGGTTCTCAAAGTCCTCTAAGCGCGCCTGAAGTATAGCGTTTTCGTCACGCAGCAGGTCTAGCTCATCCCCTTGCGTTTGGAGAGATGCATCAAGGTCGTCCACCCTCTGTTCTAGGTCCGCAGTGCGTTGCCCCAACTCACGGATTTCCCTGGACAGCTGGTTAGTTATGCGGTCTGAGGTCTGTTTCAGGGCCTTATGTAGCATTATTTCAAAGCGAGCTAGAATGTCAGGGGTAGTAAGGTCAGGCGTCAAGGCATGTTTGGGGGTCGTAGTGTCATCATCTGACTCACCCTCTGAAGAGCTTGGGCGGCTTGGCTGCTCCGTTTGCAGGACTGCAGGGTTGGATAAGGCTGGCTGGCTCTTGTGGTGCTCCGATGCGGCGGCCATCTTGGAGGAGGCACGAGCCTCCTTTATTGGCTTATGCGGCGGCGCCGCTTGATGTTTATTTGCCCCCTGACCATATTGACAGATGGCCGGGGGGTTGCACTGCCGATCGGTGCCGCTCGTGGAGCGGTGTGGGGCCGGATCATGCAGCGGTGAGGCTGTCTTCCCTGCGGCGTGGAGGAGCCTCAGGGAGACATGTCCTGTGCCATCAGCCATGCATGCGCACCCCCCTATATAAGGGGCATTCAAGTCAAATCAGGACATTTATATTTCTATAATAAAAGAACAAATTTCAAGGAGTGTAAATTGCATTTATTTTTTTACATACTCCCCTGCTACATTTATACACTTATTCCAGCATTTTACTAATGCCTGGAAAGCTTCGGCATAGAAAGATTTATCAGTATGCCTGAGCCTACCCAGGATAGCCTGCTTCACTTCATCATCATTGTTTTCACAGTACCCACTGAAAGATTCATCTCTTATGCAGTTTTATGACAGGTTATGTATTGATTATCCAGGATCAGGCATTCCAAGCGCTGAATGTTAATAGGATTGACTGCTGTGGGTTGAGAACTAGAGATGAGCGAATTATTCAAAAATGCGATTCGGCTGATTCGCCGAATTTGCGGGAGAAATTCGATGCGAATTTATTCGCCGCGAATTTAACTTATTAAAAGGGTTTCTAGGCTTCAGAGAGCCTTTATATTAGTGCAGAACACTGTACCTTTAATTTAAATGCCCTTGGAGTCTGCTGGGGAAGAGAAATAATAATGTCAGTCAGTATGACATGCAGATGAGTGCCGTCGATCTTAGAATCACCGCACACTTCACTCATTTGGGCAGTCACGGGGCACGACGGAGAAGAAGGAGAAGAAGGAGAAGAAGGAAAAGAAGGAAAAGAAGAAGGAAAAGAAGGAAAAGAAGAAGGAGAAGAAGGAAAAGAAGAAGGAGAAGAAGGAAAAGAAGAAGGAGAAGAAGGAAAAGAAGAAGGAGAAGAAGGAAAAGAAGAAGGAGAAGAAGGAAAAGAAGAAGGAGAAGAAGGAAAAGAAGGAGAAGAAGGAAAAGAAGGAAAAGAAGGAGAAGAAGGAAAAGAAGGAAAAGAAGGAAAAGAAGGAAAAGAAGGAAAAGAAGGAAAAGAAGGAAAAGAAGGAAAAGAAGGAAAAGAAGGAAAAGAAGGAAAAGAAGGAAAAGAAGGAAAAGAAGGAAAAGAAGGAGAAGAAGGAAAAGAAGGAAAAGAAGGAGAAGAAGGAAAAGAAGGAAAAGAAGGAAAAGAAGGAAAAGAAGGAAAAGAAGGAAAAGAAGGAAAAGAAGGAAAAGAAGGAAAAGAAGGAGAAGAAGGAAAAGAAGGAAAAGAAGGAAAAGAAGGAAAAGAAGGAAAAGAAGGAAAAGAAGGAAAAGAAGGAAAAGAAGGAAAAGAAGGAAAAGAAGGAAAAGAAGGAAAAGAAGGAGAAGAAGGAAAAGAAGGAAAAGAAGGAAAAGAAGGAAAAGAAGGAAAAGAAGGAAAAGAAGGAAAAGAAGGAAAAGAAGGAAAAGAAGGAAAAGAAGGAAAAGAAGGAAAAGAAGGAAAAGAAGGAAAAGAAGGAAAAGAAGGAGAAGGAAAAGGGAGAAGGAAAAGGGAGAAGGAAAAGGGAGAAGGAAAAGGGAGAAGGAAAAGGGAGAAGGAAAAGGGAGAAGGAAAAGGGAGAAGGAAAAAGGAGAAGGAAAAAGGAGAAGGAAAAAGGAGAAGGAAAAAGGAGAAGGAAAAAGGAGAAGGAAAAAGGAGAAGAAAAAGGAGAAGAAGGAAAAAGGAGAAGAAGGAAAAAGGAGAAGAAGGAAAAAGGAGAAGAAGGAAAAGGAAAAAGGAGGAGAAGAAAAAGGAGGAGAAGGAAAAGGAGAAGGAGGAGAAGGAAAAGGAGAAGGAGGAGAAGGAAAAGGAGAAGGAGGAGAAGGAAAAGGAGAAGGAGGAGAAGGAAAAGGAGAAGGAGGAGAAGGAAAAGAAGAAGGAGGAGAAGGAAAAGAAGAAGGAAAAGAAGAAGGAGAAGAATGAAAAGAAGAAGAAGAATGAAAAGAAGAAGTATTCCAGTACAGCAAAAAGTGTATCTGCAGAGAGCTCCGCTATTTCTGACAGTTCTCTGACAGTTCCTTCACATTTACAGCGGTTGAAACATTGTATCTATTTATTTCCGAATAAAAACATCTGTATCCTAAATGGAAACAAATAGATACAATGTTTCAACCGCTGTAAATGAACTGTCAGAACTGTCAGAAATAGCGGAGCTCTCTGCAGTGACACTTTTGCCGGCTGATCGGGAAAAATTTGATTTCGTGCACCCAAGTTTGCTAAAATTCGGATTCGATGCGAATCAAATTTTTCCTGATATTCGAAACGAATTCCACTTCGCCAGGTTCGATTCGCTCATCTCTATTGAGAACCACCAAAATCAGGATCGTCACTGATGGACGTACGGCCACCTTTGAAATGTTTACATCTCATCACATGCTGTGCTTGAAGTCTTCTGCAGATATGTGCAGGTTTTACGCCTTCGCTCACAAGAAACTTCATCACCACACGCTGTTCTTTGCACGCACTAACATGTTGTCTTCCATCCTTCCATCTTAATTAATGGTCTCGGGACTGACCCACGACATGTGCAACACCTATCAGTAATAGGACACACTTGCCACTTACTACTGTGTGTAGTACCGCCACAATACGCATTACTTTTTTTACCTGTAAAATTAAAAGTCCCAGTTTTACCCCGTGTGTGTATGATTATATACACACACACACACACACACACACACACACACACACACACACACACACACACACACACACACACACACACACACACACACACACACACTATATTGCCAAAAGTATTGGGACGCCTGCCTTTACACGCAGACGAACTTTAATTGTGTCTTAGTCTGTAGGGTTCAATATTGAGTTGGCCCACCCTTGCATCCATAACAACTTCAACTCCTCTGGGAAGGCTGTCCACAAGGTTTAGGAGTGTTTCTATAGGAATGTTTGACCATTCTTCCAGAAGCGCATTTGTGAGGTCGGGCACTGATGTCGGATGAGAAGGCCTGACTCGCAGTTTTCGCCCTAATTTATCACAAAGGTTTTCTATCAGTTTGAGGTCAGGACTCAGGAGTTCCTCTACTCCAAACTCACTCATCCATGTCTTTATTGACCTTGCTTTGTGCAGTGGTGTGCAGTCATGTTGGAACAGGAAGGGGCAATCCCCAAACTGTTCCCACAAAGTTGGGAGCTGACGCCTTAAGAGTTCCCTTTACTGGAACTAAGGGGCCGAGCCCAACCCCTGAAAAACAAGCCCACACAATAATCCTCCCTCCACCAAACAAAAAAACTTGGCAGAATGTAGTCAGGCAAGTACCGTTCTCCTGCCAACCGCCAAACCCAGACATGTCCATTGGATTGCCAGACAGAGAAGTGTTATTCTTTACTCCAGAGAACATGTCTCCACTGCTCTAGAGTCCAGTGGCGATGTGCTTTACACCACTGCATCTTGGTGATGTAAGGCTTGGATGCAGCTGCTCGGCCATGGAAACCCATTCCACAAATCTCTCTATACACTTTTATTGTGCTAATCTGAAGGTTGCACCAAGTTAGGAGGTCTTTAGCTAATGACTCTGCAGACAGTTGGTGTCTTCTGTGCACTTGAGCATGCGCTGACCCAGTTCTGTCATTTTACGTGGCCTACCAGTTGGTGGCTGAGTTGCTGTTGTTCCCGGTTACTTTGTTATAATACCACTAACAGTTGACCATGGAATATTTAGTTGCAAGGAAATTTCACAGATGTACTTATTGCAGAGGTGGCAACCTATCACGATACCATGCTTGAATTCACTGAGCTCCTGAGAACAACTCATTCTTTCACAAATGTTTGTAGAAGCAGTCTGCATGCCCAGGTGCTTGATTTTATACACCTGCAGCCATGGAGGTGATTGGAACCCCTGAATTCAATGATTTGGATTGGTGACCCAATACTTTTGGCAATATAGTGTGTGTGTGTGTGTGTGTGTGTGTATATATACATTCACTATATCTGGTCTCCTACAGTACACAGAACATGGAAATGCAATTGTTTTAGTATATATAAACTGCTAAATACCTTATTTCATCAGCAGTTAGAGCAGTCTTGTGACTTCTATCAGTGTCCAGCAGAGCATATGTTAAAGCTTGTAGGAAGAGTTTTCATTCTGCTCTAGGAGGATGCAGAACCCCTGATATTTGTCTGGATGGAGCTGATTGGCCCTGTGCTGATCACATGCATTCTCCCAAGATAAAAAAAAACCCTATCTAGCAATACACACCAAACTGAGCATATGCAGACTGACTCCACACATATGTCTTATCAGGAGATATGAGGGGGACACTAGAAGAAGGGGGGGATCAAAGAAGACATAATAAACAGCCTTTTTACACAATGCACAGAATTAACCCCTTAGGTTCCACATTGAGTATAACAAGCATGCTTACTGCATATACAGACTGATTTTACTTTTGTGGGTTTAGTAACACTTTATAATATGAACATTTATATTTGAAAATGTATAATTTCTAATGTACTGATGGCCTATCTTATTTCTTGAGGTCCTAAAATGCCAAGACAGTACAAATGCCCCCCCAAAGGACCCCTTTTTGTAAAGTAGACAGTCCAAGGTATTAAGTAACAGGCATGGCAAGTTTTTGAAGTTGTAATTTTTTGTCCACAATTTTGGGAAAATGGAGAAATTATTTTGTTTCCACTATTTTTTACATAATGGGTTTCATTCACATAAGCATTTCGCATGCAGTCTTTAGATGTCCGGACATATTTTCCCTGTACTGTATATTGCATGAGATCCTGAAACTGTCAATACATTATACTGTTCTGTGGTATTTATGACAAAACGCTTGGTAAATACTACATGAAAGGACATTAAACTCAGTTCATACTGTAGAAGGAAATAAATAACTAAATGCATGCAGTAAATTAAGTAGTGGTCCATGTAAAAATGTAATAGTAAATTTTGAGTAGTCTCTGCTTTTTTGAATCAGTTCTCCCAACAGTAATGCATAGAATCATAATTATGGAAATCATTGGTGTTGAATTACTAAAGGATTAAACTTTTTTAAAAGCTTTGAATAGAGTGTAGGTGGATTAGAACACCTGTCAGGTTTTTTATTACTCTGTTTGTCCTGTTTACCATTCATTGAAAGTGAAAATAAAACAAAATCCCAAATTTTGGGTTGTCCCTAGAAAAGTAATAGAGGGGACATCTTCTAATGGGGACACGGATGTAAAAACTAAAGAAAAAACTGACAGGTGATATAACCCTCTAAAAAAAATGTTTTGCCTGTAGTTCTAACTTAAGGCAAATAGACTGTGCAGTTTGTAAGTTGCTTCAGAGTTTAGTACATGAGGTAAAGCTTCACGTTACAAAAAATACCCAATTGCATCATATCAAGTGGGATAAATACAGTGGAGAGGGATTAGAACACCTGCCAGTTTTTATTGTTGTCTGTGCCCCCATTAGGGATATTCACCCTCCCTATTTTTACTGTTTCTCCTTATCACTGAAAATGAAAGGAAAATACATTCCCACATTTTGAGTCGAAATCCAACACGAATAGTAGGGAAATGTCCCCAATGGGACAAAATGGCAAAAAAAAAACAAAAAAACAAAAAAACAAAAAAAAAAAAAACTGACAGGGGTTCTAACCCTCCATTACACTATCCAAAATGAAAAAGAAAATTGTATCTTTAGTTACAAAAGTTTAAAATAATTTTTTCTGTGATATTTAGCAAAGTCATTGCTATATCTTTGGACAGGTCTGTTTTGTCATTATTATGATGTTCTTGAAAGTGTCACTCTGGTATCCATTTGCCAAAGCTTCAAATTTATGTCACCCCCTAACAGCTCAAGTTTCATACCTTTGTAAGAATACTTATCTAATCCTAATCCGATTGTTTTTTGTGAAAATTTTCACCAAAGATATTTGTAAAAAAGTAAAGTATTCCCACTACATATGACCATTCTACCAAGAGATTAAACCATTGTGATATGCATGTACATTGTATTATGTTTGGCGTGATTGGGAGGTTTATGCAGCAAATGATGTACAGTATATGCTTATATACACAAAAAGGTCTCTGGTGAATTTGGTGAAATGACAGGTGAAAAAAATATTTCACTACATGTAATGACTTTGGTTTACTAAAATCAAATGGCCTATGTACTTTGCAAGTGCAGTTGCTCCAGAACTTGTAAACGATGGGAGCTCTGCTGACTTCCACCATCCAATCATGTGCAGGGAAAAAAATGCATTTTTTTTTTACATTTTTCAAGCATATGATTGGGTATTCTTTGTTAAGTGAAGATTTACCTTATTAACTAAGCTCTGGAGCAACTGCACATGCAAAGTGCACAGTCTATTTGCCTTTAGTAAATCCACCCCAATGTTTCGATGTTTTATCCATATTTAGGTTTCCATGCATCACCATTAAGAGGCTACTGCTTCAAAAAGGTAAAGACTACTCCAAACTGACTATTATATTTTTACATTCCTTAACTATTGCATGCCTGGGCCAGTACTTATTTAACACATGTATTTATTTATTTCCTTTAGTGAATTGACTTTAACCACTTTCCCTCCAGAGGATTTACTCCCCTTCATGACCAGGTCATTTTTGGCTGTTTGGCACTATGCTATTTCAACTGGTAAGTGAGCAGTCGTGCAATGATGTACCCAAATGAAATTTATGTCCTTTTTTTCACACAAATAGAGCTTTCTTTTGGTGGTATTTGATCACCTCTGCGGTTTTTACTTTTTGTGCTATAAACAAAAAAACACTGAACATTTGAAAAAAATATATATATTTTTCACTTTTGGTTATAAAAAAAAATCCAATAAATTCAAAGTTAGTCATAAATTTAGGCCAAAATGTATTCTGCTACATGTCTTTGGTAACAATTAAATCTCAATACATGTATATTGATTGGTTTGTGTTTGTCTAAAAACTATGGTATATACACAGTATATTGAAATTTACGTAGCTTTTACTTTCTGACTGCCTATCACATTTCTTGAGGTGCTACAATGCCAGATCAGTACAACTCCCCCCCCCCAAATGATCCCTTTTTGGAAAGTAGACACCCCAAGAATTTTGCAAAGAGGCATGGTAAGTATTTTACAGATATCATTTTTGTCACAGGGTTTTGAAAAAGAAAAAAAAAAAAAAAAAAAAAAGAGAAAAAATACATTGTTTTCTTTCTTTGTTTTCCAAAAACATGTGTTAACAAATGAGACCTGCAAAATACTCACCATGCCTCTTAGCAAATACCTTGAAGTGTCTACTTTCCTACTTTCCAAAGAGGGGTAATTTGGAGTGGTTACTTCTACTATCCTGGCATTTCAGGGCCAACAGAAGCTTATGCCACACGTCACCCACTCTTGAAGGCCAAACCTTTTCTGACACTTTTTGTTCACATGAAAAAACAGTTTTTTGCTAGAAAATTACTTTGAACCCCCAAACATTATATATTTTTTAAAGCATAGGCCCTAGAGAATAAAAGGTGGGTGTTGCAATTTTTTCCGTCATACAGTATCAGCGATTTTTGAAACGCAAATCTTTTGGGAAAAATACACTTTAGAATTTTAATGCACAAAAACATAATATATTGCCCAATTGTTTGATAAAATATAAAAGAGGATGTTACGCCGAGTAAATATACCAAACACGACATGCTTTAAAATTGCGCATGCCCGTGCAATGGCAACAAAGTACATACATTTTTATTATCGATAGGCGAGGCTTTAAAAGCCTTTACAGGTCACCAAGTTCTACTGCTAGAATTACTGCCCTCAATCTGACATTCACAGCGATACCTCGCATGGTGGAACCGCTGTTTACATATCGGCATGGGGTCAACGCTTGTGCATGCAGAGGGGGGGCAAGGGTGCTTTTTTCTTTTCTTTTAGTGATTTTGATTTTTTAAATTATTTTTACACTGTCCTTTTAATTACTTTTATTGCTATCACAGGAATTCTAAATATGACTGACTGCAATCGGCATTGACAGGTATTCTGGGGTCTATTAGACTGTAGATATCTCCTCTGCCCTTACATCATCTGATCTCACCAAAATCGGTGTGATCAGATGCTTTCCCAATTTACAAATGGAGCCGTTTATATCCTGCAAAACTGAAGTGATTAAATGCTTGTAGCTTCTGATTTCTTAGACTATAGAGATGATTGGAGCCATTTTTGTATCTGATCAGCCCTATGGTCAGCCAATGGATCTGCCGGCTGCATTCTCGGATTCCCCTGTGTGACAGGAGAGCCCAAGAAAACCGTGGAAAGTGGCAGGAAGGCGGGGGGATGTCCCTTTCAGCTTTTCGTAAAAATAATTCAGCACCAAATTGGCCACTAGGATTACTTTTAAGTGAAAGCTGACCACAAGCTGAAAAAAAACAATACCAGGATGATGCATGTAGCTGCAGGCATTATCCTGGCATAACCACTCAAAGGCCAGCGACGTACCAGTAGATTGCTGGTCCATGTTGGGCATATATGTAACAGCAGAGAACAGGGGCATATGATGAATCGGGTCTGTGGATTAATATGACTGCAAATCATTCTTTTTTGTAATGTCCATGTTGAGGGTTAGGCCCAAAAAAGTTTTAAATTCAGAAGCCGTGATAGGTTTCCATGCAAATTGTCTGGCAAGAGCTGAATTTGGGTGGACGGCGATTGTTGTGCGTATAAAATGCCTTGACCCACAATCAATTGGTACAAATCTTCTGTGAAAAATAGCGGAAGGGCTAAACGCTAGTGCTGGATGTGAACGGAACGGGGCTGATCCTGTTAACACTGCGTTTTTGGGGACACTATACAAAGCAGGTACTAGTATACTTCTGTTCATGATCATTATATTGATCTGTACAAACACTATACTCGTAATGGAGGTGATCAGCAACCTATAGCGTGAGTGCGATAGTGTGCGGGCAATCTAATGCTAGCTGATCCTGGCTGGGTGGGGCACTTACTGACCCTGACGTTATCTAATGTCGCTAGCGACAGAAATGCAGTGATCAGTGAAAAATGTTATATACTTACACTGTGCTAATGGCACTGGCTGAGTGACGGGGTGATCAAAGGGTTAATAGGGGCGATCAAGGGGTTAAATGTGCTAATCTAAAGTGTGTAACATGTAGTACTTTTACTTGGTGCCGTGTTCTCTCTTCTCTGCCTGGACCAACCAGGGGGGCAGTGGGGGGTGCAGACGCATTCACACCCAAAACAGGAAGCGATGCAAGATTATGCCAAGAGCTTCTACTCGCCCACAAAATGCAAGTAAGCGGTTGGCAAGTAGTTAAAAAAAAGAAACCTTAATTTTTTTTTTAATAATTGTCAATATAGTATTTTTAATTAATTTTTTACTTTTTTTTTTAACTTTTATCAGAATAGTACAATGTTACCATAGTAACATTGTACTACTGTAGGATGCGGGTGGGAAATGATCAGGGATTTTTTTTCTTTTATACTTTGCTTTGCAGGAGAAATCATTTATCCTGCAATTCAAAGCTCTCTGTCATGAATGAGTTAGGTTTTTGACAGCTCAAGATGGTGATCTGTGATTGGCTGGAACTGGACAGATGGTACAGGGTGCTGTGACTGGCCCCATGTATCATGTGACAGATGTGGGACAATCACAGCTCACTAGGAGGAGAAGCATTTACATTTTCAGCATTGCATGCGGTATTCAGAGAAAAATGTGTCAGATCACCTAAATACCACATGCAATCTGCTTCAGTGAATGGAGCCCACTAACTGGTGACGGTTTGTGCAAAAAAATTAAATTATTATTTAAACATTTTTTTTTCTTTTTTCTTTACTTTATAAGCAATAGTTTTAGCTGCCATGAATGGGCTAACAATCATCACAGCTTAGTTACTGTAGACATGCTGTAAGTGGCTATAGCCAATTACATGGTACAGGTAGCCAGGTACCATGTGATAGCTGTAATCCAATCACAGCTTCACAACAGTAAGCAAGCAGTCATGAATGGAAACCATTCATGACTGCTTTGTTTACATTGTAATCATGTGATTGCTATGACTAATCATAAGTGTCTGTAAGCAAGGACAACACTTTCTGGATGACAAGAGCCACAGGCAACAGTATTATAAATCCTGTTGAACTGGGAAGGTTAAATGGCTGTTTCACTTGGCACTGCTGTTTTCTGGCCTGCAGCTGTGTGTCCTGTGGCCAGCTTGGATGATGATGCTGTAATGCAAATATGTTCTAACGGTGACGGCTGGGAGAATGAAGCTGCAAACTAGGGTAACTATGTATAATGTCCGCAACTATGTGCAGGTAGATAGCAGATGTGATGAAATTGTCAATGTTCTCTCAGTTAGTGGGTGTATGGGACTTTCTCACCCTATTAATGGTGTCCGGCAGGTCTTGGTGGTCCATCTTTCCCGAGATGGGGCCCCCCTCAGGCTCTCAGATCCTGATTTGGCTTCCAGGCTGGTTTCCTGTTTGCAGATTGGCTCACTAGGAAGCATGGCAAGACTGAGGATTAGCAAACACTTTTCATTTCTCCTCCCCATCTGACTCTGGCTCCACGGTCTGGTCCAGTACTCCAGCTATCGGCACTTCCTTATCTATAAATTTCTTCCCTCTAACTTCCTGATCAGTCTCCCGGGGTTTTAGTTATATATGTCACCGCCAACAGCAAGCTCCTCTGATAAATGTTGTTCCCAGTGCACTGTTCTTCAGTAAAGTCCTGCAATTCAGCATACAAGTTCCATATGGCTATTCTTCAGCATGTGGCTGCTACTGTTCTACAGAACGCTGCCATCTTGTGTTGACTTCAACATTCTGCATTAGACATTTATATTAAGTATTTATATGTTCTTACCACTTGCCCTCCAGAGGATTTACTCTCCTCCCTGACCACGCCATTTTTTGCATTATGGCACTGCATTACTTTAAATGACAATTGTGCGGTCATGCAATGCCACACCAGATGAAATTTACATCCTTTTTTTCCAAAGAATTAAGCTTTCTTTTGGTGATATTTGATCACCTATGCGTTTTTAGTTTTTTGCACTATAAGCAATAAAAGACCGACAATTTTGAGAAAAAACAATATTTTGGACTTTTTTCCATAAACCATGTCCAGTAAAAAAATAAAAAATAAATAAAATGTTGTCATAAATTTAGGCCAAAATGTATTCTGCTACAGGTCTTTGCTAAAAAAAAATCCCAATACGTGTAAATTAATTGGTTTAAGTGAAAGTTATAACATTTACAAATGGGAGGTATAGATACTGAGATTTTTACATTTTTTTTCCTACTAGTAATGGCGGCAATCAGCGACTTTTAGTGGGACTGCAGCGAGCATTCTGACACTGGGGGGGATCCAGGGAATATCCGATTGTCTCTTGGGGGATCAGGAAGGAATTTTTTTCCCTGCAGGAGCAAATTGGATCATGCTTTGCTGTTTTTTTTGCCTTCCTCTGGATCAAGTGTAGGTATAGGATTATAACTTTTTTTTTTTTTTTTTTTAATGGTTGAACTGGATGGACTTTGGTCTTTTTTCAGCCAGACTAACTATGTAACTATATAACTATGTAAGAGCACTACAGTGTCTTCTGCGCGCTTGTTGGGGCCCAGTTGGTATGAAGTTGAGTTGAGGTGCGGAATATAGTTCCTCAGGATGGCAAAATGAAGATAGTGAGAGGAAAAAAGGGAAGATTTAACATGTTTCCTCTTGATGGTAGCGAATTAGTGTGGGAGTCACCTTTAAGGCAATAAACATAAGGCAGGCTTGAAGTAATGAATAGCAACCATTGGCAGAAGTGTAAATGAACAAGGATAACTCCCTCTGAATATCAAAGGCAAAATGAACAGTAGTAGGAATCCAGCTTTGTTGAAAAAGGAAACTTGTCTCAGTTGGCACTGCTGTATCCTGGCCTGCAAATGTTTGTCCTGAGGTCAGATAGTATGATGAACTGTAATGCAGATGTATCCCAACGATTGCGGCTGGGGGAATTAGGCTGCAAACTATATGTAATGTTCACAGCTATGTGTAGGTAGATAGCTGAGGTTCACTTGGTCAGTGAGTGCATGGGTCTCTCTCACCCGATCAAAGTAGTCTGGTAAATTGTAGCATTTTGTCTTTCCCTGCCGACTGGGTCAGTCCATGGACTCTCCCGTTCAGACTCAGCATCCTGTCTGGTGTCCTGCTGTCAGATTGGCCTGCTGGGCAGTGTGGCAGACCGGGTGGACAGTAGTCTCTTTCTGCTCTTCCTCTCTTTCCAACCCTGGCTCTGCGGCCTAGTTCAGCACTTCAGCCATCAGCACTCCTTCTCCTTCAGTTTCTCCCACCACTCTCCTTGACAATCTCCCAGGCTTTGAAATTTATATGCCCCTGCCCACACACTACTTCTCTTGGGAAATGTAGTCCCTTACTACCCTGCTCACCAGCTGAGTCCTGCTGTACAGAATACAAGTTCCAGAGGGCTGTTCTGTCCATGTGAATGACCTGAATGGCAGGCCACTGCCATCTAATGTCCATTTTAATGCATTGCCAGTAATCACATTTCAATGGGTTACAATAAAATCTATCATTAACCTATCTAGCGGCTTGTACTGTGAAGTTAATAATTTGTCCTCAATGGCAACAAAGATTTTAAAGTCTTTTTACAGTGGTTTCTAACAGCTAACACCTGCTCCTTAGCCCTTGTGCATAGCCCAGGCACAGGATCATTTAAAAATAGAAAGATCACTTTGCTTTATTGTTTATAACCTTAACCTAGATAAGGTTATCTAGGATAGATCTAGACCCATGCATACAGAAAGGATTTTATATCATGGGGAATCCTTTTTCATTGTTAGCACTGATGTGATTATGTACAAGTATATGTATATGTACAAGTATAAATCAAATGAAAGTAGTGTACACTTTCTCTAACATAGATAGTTTTCATTCTGCATGGCAGTATTTTCACTGTTCTTGGCAGTGTCCTGATATTCAGTGTATAAGTGCCAAGAAGCAATGTTCAGCATACAAAACATCTGTCCTCCTGTCAGCTCAGTATTGTCACTCAACTTCAAGCTTCCAGTCCCATCCTTCAGTAAGAAAAACAGTATATGTCACATATCTTTAGCTCCTGCTTCTTTCTACATAATGCAAAAATAACGTGTCACAAACTGAGATTTGGACCCTGCTCAACCGTGTGGTGACTTTCCCTATGATTGAAATAGAAGAGGTAGCTAGTTGTCTGCTAGGGAACGGGGGGTTCCCCTTGTGGGAGTTTGAACTTGGCTGCTGGCTTCCCCCAGGTACCTTTACAGGTACTTACAGACAATGAGCAGGGTTGGTGCTGTAAAATGGAACTGGAGAAAGAAAGAGGCACTAGGTACTGGGCATCTGGAGGTACAACTCAGGCTGGAGGCATCATACTGTGGATGGTATGGAGCAGGGGCGGCCTGACCATTTGGAAACTCGGGAACTGCCCGAGGCCCCGGGGTCAGTAGGGGGCCCCATGAGATGCCTCTGGTACCTTTTTCATAGGCTTTTTTGAGTTTGGGCAAGGACACAGGGGCCCCATGATCCCCGATTTCAAGGCTGAGGCTGTGGGTGCATCTCAGGTTCAGTGGAGGATGTGAGACAATGTAGGTTGTGGGTGAAATGGAAACCAGGTTGCAGTGCTTAAGAGGTTTAGGCTGCAGCAGTGGCTTGACTGTGGATTCATCTGGGACCAGGCTGCGGTGCAGTGGAAACTTAGGCTGCCGGTACAGTAATGGCTGGACTGTGGGTTCATCAGAGACCAAGTTGAGATGCAGAGGAAACTTTGGCTGCTAATGCAGCAGTGCAGAGGTAGCTGAACTGGGGTGCAATGGAGACAGTGGCTTGGCTACAGATACAGTGAAGGCTGGGATGTAGTGGAGACTTTGGTTGTGGGTGCAGCAGTGACTGGGCTGCAGATGCAGTGAGGATTAAACAATGCAGTATGGTACTTTGAAAAAGAGCTTTTTGAATTGGCTTTACTTCCACTTTTAAATTCAGGCCTATTACCACTTTAAAAAACACACAAAAAAATACAGACCTCAGAGCCAAAACTATCTAAAAAAATATTTTTTTTAAGAAATCTGATTGAGGTGCTGCTGCTGTATTTAAGCCAAGCTAAATGTAAACGTTAAAAAAAAATTGCACATCCAAATTATACAATGACAGATTTCGGTGTCCCTGAGGTTGTCTGTGAAAATCTTGCTGTCCTGAAACACCACAAATAGCTTAATGGCATCTCCCAAGCATGTAATTTAAATGATTGCTGTTTTTTTCTCACAAAGTTGTGAAAGCTGAAACCTTGACTCTCATTTTCTTAATAGAGTTGTTTGGTGTCCTGACACATCTGAGTCGCTATAAATACAGTACTGTGCCAAAAACACATATGTTAGTTTTCAGCCATTGACTGCTAGAATACACTTTAAAGTGTTACTAAACTCACAACAGTAAAATCAGTCTGTATATGCAGTAAAGCATGCTCGTTATACTCACTGTGGAACCTAAGGGGTTAATCCCCTGCACTGTGTAAAAAGGCTGTTTGATCCTTTCTTCTCTGCCACTCCTCCTGTTGAATTGACCTCCTTATACAGACTGAGCATGTCACATGCACATGCTCAGTTTGGTGTGTATTACTAGAGAGGTTTTTTTTTTTTCCTTGGAAGGGTGCATGTGATCAGCACAGGGCCAATCAGCACTCTCCAGACAGAGGATCAGAGGTTTCACATCCTCCTAGAGCAGAAAGAAAACGTCTCCTACAAGCTTTAACCAGTGCTCACTTGAAGTCACAAGACTGCTCTAACTGCTGATGAGAACAGGTATTTAGCAGTTTATATTTACTAAAGTAATTACATTTCCATGTTGTGTGTACCGCGGGAGTTGATAAGCAGTCAAGGGTGTTCTTTTGTTGTTTTTGGAGAACTTGGATAAGGTTGAGGAAATTGAGTAGGATATTCTAACAACTGAAACTACAGTATGTGCAAGTTGAGGACAGTGATCTACTTTCTATAAAGCTGAAGAAGTTCTCGTATGTAGCTAACTGTGGACTTGGCTTGTAGTAGAAACAGTTGAATGCAGAGTGGAAGCAAAAATCCTTCCATATAGCAAAGTGTGGACTTGGCTTTGTAATAGCAGTAAAAGCACACAGGCTTCTTCTTTTGGAGCAAAAAGAGCAGAGTCCCTTCACAAAGAACTAAGTAGACTAAGCTCTTCAGGACACCAGTTGATGTTCCCCTTCACAAACACACTGTTGATTCCCTAGCACAAGAGGGGGTGGCAGCATTCAAAAAGTCTCTAAGATCTCTCACAGCATTATGTACTCACAAATGTCCAGGGAAAGTTAGTTGCCTCCTTACAATGTCCATTCGACGCTTTTCTCAGTGATACCAGACTAGATCTTCAGCAGACAGACCTTCAGTCAGCTATCTCTAGCTTCAGCATCCAGGCCCTCAGGTTGCCCACCTAAAGCCTCACAAACAGCAAGCACATGACAGTGATGCCCTAGAGGGGGGCAGCAGCCTTCCAGGCTGAACTGATCCTTAGCAGGAAAAGATGCAGAAACCCAGTCCCTCAGAGCATTTATACAGTTACCCATAAGTCTTCAGGGCCCTGCTCCCTGGGATTGGACAGGGCTGCATAAATATTCATACTGGCATCTGCATAGCTCCAGACCTATGTTCCAGATAATTCTACCACTCTCTAGAAGCAGAGGGAACTATCAGACGAGCAGCAGCTGAGAACATTGAACAGACCTAATTAATCAGCTGCACTGGATATAGTGAGCACAGCTAGATTTACCTGACAGACAATTGCAGCCACACTGGTTACAGTTCGAAAGCTAAATTTACCTAACAAAAACACACCCAGCTCCACTGAACATAGTGCTCCAGCACTAAATCTAACTAATCCTAGCACCTATCTAGGAGGGCGCTACATGTTATTTATAAATGATTTTATTTTTTGGTAACTTGACTATAGAACCAGCATCTAAAAATGATCAAAACATTCGCATTATAAAACATTGTTTCTGTTCAAAGAAGTGCAATTTTTTTTTCAGGTTTTTCTCAGTTTTTTTTAGATATGTCTCTTAAAAAATAAAAATATTTTACACAATACATTTTCCACCATTTGGAATGAAAAACAAAATTGAACTGTGTTTTTTTTATCAGACAAATAAAAAAAATTCTTAGGAAAACTCATTTTTTTAGGTCAAAATCAAAAGAAATTTTTTCACAAACTTTTTCTCACATTTCTAGAAAAAAAAATAAAAGATCCTATTAAAACCACTGTAATGCAGTGGTTCTTGAAAGCACTCCAACGTACCTTTGTAGTGACCTAACATGCATTTCAGTGCATTGTGGAGTGCTGCCAAAAATTCCACATGCATGATTTTTGGTTCACTGTGGTGCATTGGTCAGCCCATTCAAATGCAGGGACTGCCATAATGCAACACACGGTAAGGTTTTAGTGTTTTCAGTGATTCTATTAAAGGTTTTCAGTTTAGCAGAAATAAAAAGGGAAAGCCCTCAAAACACTCATATGTAGCACTACCCCCTTAGGAGAAGAAGAATTGAGTCCCCCTATAGTCCTGCACAGCCAGGCAACACACATTTTCACATCCACTTGCATTCAGGAGTCAGTGGCCAGTCCTTGAGCTTGTTTTGATGTTTTATTAGGGGATTTTAGAACTTGGATGGGGTAAGGGGTGTACTGGATGCCCAAAAGAACTGAAGAACCGAGGACAACTTCCTGAGCTTTATACAAATGGTTCCAGAAACAGTCTTTCGGAGAGCTAGCCAGCGTCTCTTGTAGTACCACCCCAGACCCTCCTCTATCTAACTGCTTGGAGGAATTCTGATGCCGCCAACACAGGAATGGTTTCTTGGAGTCAAACAATCCTTTGCTCAGAGACAATCTAACTTTTAAACCTCAGCTGAAGGAACAATCACCCCAGGTGTATGCGTATCAAAGCAAGGAAGGAGGTCTTTGTCTCTGAGCAAAGGATTGTTTGACTCCAAGAAACCATTCCTGTGTTGGCGGCATCAGAATTCATTGAGGAGGAAATTTTAATAAAACCCAATATATATTGAGGGAAGGTTATATGGATTTGTGAAAATTTATATGGGGACCCATGGAGGGAAATGGAGGAATAATCCTAGGATTGGAGGAAGCCTGAAATTTGAATGACGAGATAGTAACCCAGAGTGGTGTGATGGCCTATCTTGTCCTGCATAGGGTAATTATCCATCAGCACATGAGGTGGAGATTGCTGGTTTGGGTCTAAAGTGCACACTTATATATAGAGTGTGGTGATACACATCGTTTGGAGTGACATCTTTAGTTTCACTTTTGTTTGCAGCTGACACTTTATGTGAGTGTCTTTCATTGATATATTTTTGCATGTATAGAGATACTCACTTATAGAGCATACACGTGTACATAGATTTTGCATGTTGCACAGAGAGTGGCACGTGTGTTTTATTATTTAAATGGTATGACACTATGTTAAGTTTTTTTTTCTTTTGAGGTTTATTGTCATCAGGATCTGCAAGTTTGAAGAAGAAAGAATTTAATGGCTTACATGTTTGGAGATTTATTTTGATAATTGAGACATTTGGGACACTATTTTGATATTTTGGACACTTTTTGTAAGGTGGGATTGGTGGATATATTTATTATTTGGGTAAAAAAAGAAATGTTTTATATATTTTGTTTGCTTGGCCTTCAAGGGTGGAGGTGGATAACTTTTCTGGGATATTGGATTGGGATTGTTTTGCTGTGTATTTTGATATACCTTTTCATGTGAGTTCAATTCTTGTATGGTTGTTTTTAAACAATTTTAATAAATGCTACGCTTAAAATGGCTTAATCTCTGGTTTATTTGAGTGGCATACATTCTACCAAGAGTATAGAGAGCTGGTCTTGAAGCATTTGCATACTGTTTAGTTGGCTGGAAATATTAATACCATCCCTTCTGATTTTATAACCTGCGGCCTGTTGATGAGTAGGAGAAAATCATCAGCGCCTTTCTATTTTATTTATATTGTTCACATATGAGTGTTGGTTCACTTTATACGGGCAGCTGTATTTAGCATTGGTGTTTTGAATTCTTCAACACAAATGTCACTTATATATTGAGTTATCTGGCGCCTTATAATTACATATTTATATAAAAAAAGTCAACTTTACACACTCAATCTTGAAAATACATTTTTATACAGTAAATGCTGTAAACTATTTGAATAATAGTAAGAAAACATGGAGCTTTCAAGGATAGTAAATGGTAACTTACCCCTTTTCCAGAACACATGTGCTGTGAGGCAAGTTTGGTAAGGTTGAAATGAATATGTCAACCTGGGACTTCTGTGAAATATATAGTTGGAAACGAAGTGTGAGATGATTGTGGTCACCCTAATAAAGTTCTCTCAGATCAAACTCAATTTCTGCACCTTCAGACCCTAAATCCGCCCTAATTCCTGTACGTTCACACCTAAGATCACCCTAATTCCTGCACCTTTACACCTCAGATCACACCAATTCCTGCACCTTTACCCCTCATATTACCCCAATACCTGCACCTTCCCACCTCAGATCCACCCTGATTCCTTTACCTTCATACCTCAGATTAGCCCAATCCCTGCACCCTCACACCTCTGATCACCCCAGATCCTGCACTTTTGCACTCCAGATCAGACCCAATTCATGTTTCTTCAGGCCTCAGATCAGATGCAATTCCTGCACTTTCACACCCCAGAGAGCCCCAATCCCTTTTCTTCAGGCCTCAGATCAGCCCCAATTCCTTCACCTTGAAACTTCAGATTGGCTCCAATTCCTGCACCTCCAGACCTCTGATCACCCGAATTCCTGCACCTTCACATCTCAGCTCACACCAATGTCTGCACCTTCCCCATCATATCACCCCAATGTCTGTACTTTTACACCCCAGATCACCTCAATTCATGTACTTACACACACCAGATCAACCCAATTCTTGCACCCTCACACCTCTGATTAGTCCCAATTCTTGCACCTCTAGGCCTCAGATCAGCAACAATTCCTGCACTTTCACCCATGAGATCACCCCAGTCCCTGCACCTTTACAGATCAATCCCAAATTCTGCACCTTCACACCTCAGGTCAGTCCCAATATCTGCACCTTTGCACCTCAGGGTACCCCAATTACTGCATCTTCGACCTCAGTTCACCCCAATTCCTGCATTTTTACAACCCAGATCAGCCCCAATTCCTGTTGCTTCAGGCCTCAAAGTAGTCCAAATTCCCGCATTTTCACACCGAAGAACACGCAAATATCTGCATCTTTACACCTCTGATCATTTCCAATTCCTGCACCCTTACAGCTCATATCACTGCAAATCCTGCACCTTCACACCTCAGATCAGCCCCAATTCCTGCACCTTCACACCTCAGATCAGCCCCAATTCCTGCATCTTCACACCTCAGATCAGCCCCAATCCCTGAACCTTCACACCTCAGATCAGCCCCAATTTCTGCACCTTCACACCCCATTCTCCAGTGACAATTCCTGTGCCTTCGGGCTTCAGATCAGCCCCAATTCCTGCTCCTTCAGGCCTCAGAAAAGTCTAAATTCTTGAACCCCAGAACTCTGATTACAATTCCTGCACCTTCACACCTCAGATCACCTCCAGACCTCTGTTCACAGCCACCTTGTACACTACACTTTTATGACAAGTTTCTGGCAGCCATAGCTACAGTATTTGTGGCTTTTCACACAACCGGTGATTACCTGTTGTGATCGCTGCTGAATGCCCACAAAGTGTATGTTCAGCAGGCATCACCCTGGGTAATCACTGACTGTGTGAACAGTCACGAATAGCTGCAGTACCCAGTAACCTGTCATTATAGTGTATTGTACGGCTCACTGGTGTCAAAAACAGCAGCAGAAATCAGCAGATTCCTGCCCCTGCCATTCACAGTGTGGCTAAATGCCCGTGTGGATGAAGCCTAAATTAATAATTCCCAATAGCTGTTATGTCAGAAATGCCTTTAAAACCCATATCCCTCCACATTAAATCCTTCTTTGCATTGAGTTACTCATAAAAGATTGCTGGGAAGGGGGTTAATAGCCATTTGAAGATAAACTTCTTTGGCTATATCCCCTCCAAGCTGAATCAGGCACATGGATGCTGAGGGAGAGAAATGTTTGGAGGGAGGGCAGGTACACTACTAATAAAAGCCTGGCCATGAGCTCAGGCTAAAAGAGTGGTGTACCACAGAGGGGAAAATACTGAATATAATTACCCTTTCAAAGTGAGAACAAGCAGCCTGGGGAATCCGACTCAACACAGAATCAGCATGGAGAGAGCAACACAGGAACCAACACCAGTGTGAATAGAGTTTGAAAAACTAGTGCCAGGGGTTGCCTGCCCCTGTTCTAGACCTTTCTCCAAAGTTCTAGAACAGGGGGAAATCCCAGGGGGCTGGTCTGCAGAGCCTCTTCTGACCCAAATTTGACCTTGCTAGCCATCATACCCAGGCTGCTACACAGACCTCCTGACAATTGAACTAGAGCTCCCCTAGCTAACTAGGAGGGTGCTACACATGAATAAACTAAACCTATAAGAAATAACATTATACAAATACCAGCAAGCAGTGAAGGGGAGGATAAACTACAGGGATTAAAGTAACTGGGGAACAGCAACCATAAGAGCAAGAAAGATGATTTATGGGGGGGGGGGGAGAGGGGTGAGCCAAGAGGAAGAAGTGAAGAGACATCCCAGGGGTCATATACGATATGGTTTTCAGCTTGGTTGGTGCCACTAGATGGTGCCCAAAACATGTCAAGGTTCACGCAGTGTTGAATGAATGCTTGGGTGCTTTATACATTGCAGCAGACCTGAATGGTGTGAATGGGCTCAAAGTCTTTCAATTAAAGTATGGTATTAAAACAAAACATTAATTCCCTGAAAAAAGCCCACGGACTCATAAGGGATTTAAGGTGGATGTATTGAAATGGATTCATATCCATTTCACCAAAATGGAGAAACTTAGACAAAGTTTTGGGGAAATAAAAAAAAATCTCAGTTTCTCTCATTTGTATTTATTACTTTGCCTGTAATCCAAGGGTCTGTTAGCTATCTATGTACCAGGGGCGGACTGACAGCTCATGGGGCCCCCAGGCAATAGGGGATCATGGGGCCCCTGTTCCCTTGCCCAAACTCAAAAAAGCCTATGAAAAAGGTACCAGGGGCATCTCATGGGGCCCCCTACTGACTCCAAGCCCTCGGGCAGTGCCCGAGTTTCCAAATGATCAGTCCACCCCTGCCATGTACACAACGTAAGGGGCTAAACATGCTCAAAGAATGTGAATTCATCACTGGGCATGAAAGGATATCATTGTGCACCAGATGGTACCCAAGAAAAAGGATACTTAGAAGTTTCAGTCTAGTATTGGCACTAATTGTAATTTGAAATTTGATGTGATGAAAAGACAGAAAGTATTGTAACAGGTTAAGGGGCAAAGGGGTAGTGCAAGTTCAACACATGCGGAAAAGCTTTTTTGGTTGCTGATGTTGACTGATTTTGAGGGATGCAGTAAACAGACTCTTTGGCTTCTTCTGAACCTTTTAGAAAAAGTCAGAAAGAGTCTTTAGAATGTACACCAGTCTTTGCTAGGATTTAGAGCTTAGTCCAGGAAAACCAAATGAGGGTGGGATGGCGTTTTAAATTGCATATAGTACATTGGCAAAAAAGTGAATGTGGTTTATCTAAAGTGAATGCAATTCAAATGCTCTCATTTGGGACACATTAAAGCATATTGTGGGTATAATGACTTTGGCATATTTTTGCTTTGCATACAGTAAGTAGGCTCAGTTTCTATTTAACCCCCTCCTGACCAGGCCAATTTTGAGCTTTCAGTGCTGTTACACTTTGAATGACAATTACGCAGTCATGCAACACTGTACCCATATGACATTTTTATAATTTGTGTTCACACAAATAGAGCTTTCTTTTGGTGGTATTTAATTACCACTGGGTGTTCTATTTTTTGCTAAATAAATGAAAAAAGACCGAGAATGTTAAAGGGGAAAAAAATGTTTTTCTTAGTTTCTAATATAAAATTTTGCAAACAGGTAATTTTTCTCCTACACTGATGTGCATTGATGAGGCTGCATTGATGAGCACTGATAGGCAGCACTGATGGGCATTGATGAGGTGGCACTGGTGGGCATTGATGAGGGGGCACTGATAGGCGGCACTGACTAACATCACTGCTGTGCACAGATTGGCAGCACTGCTGGGTGCTTTTGGGGCTGCACTGACAATCAGGGCACTGATAATAAGTGAGTATTTTCATGTGTATTGCTACGTTCAGTTAACAGTATCACCACCTGTTATACCATCATGATTTATGTAATTAGTTTGAGGGGAATTTGTATTTGTATATGCATTTGTTTTTTACCAGCTCTGATGAAGAAGGGAGCACCCTTCGAAACGCGTTAGCCTTCATACCCCCCCTTTTTGATTTACCTGTAACCCTGTTTGGATTATGGTTACTTATGCCTGTTATACAATCATTTTGTGAGTATATTTCCTTATTAATAAAATTAGTCACTATTTATTGAGGTAATGCGCAAGGTTTGTGCGCTCTTTCTTTCATCTTCCTCTACAGTTTTATTAAGCTTCCCCAGCTTCATGATAGAACTGCACAACCTCTGATCACCAGTGGATGAATACACAACACGCTGCTTGTCACTAACGCCTGTTTGATCTGAGTCCTTGAGCGCAGGAGATAATGGATCACTGATAATAAGTGCCATGATTATCAGTGTAGATGTCTCCTTTCAGACTTTGCCAGTTATCAGCAATACTTTCCTCAGCATACTGCCAATACTTTCCTCAGAGTACTGTCGTTAACCAGCAAGTGTGTTTAAATGATGATCAGCTGTGATTGGACACAGCTGATCATGTGGTAAAAGGCCGCTAAGATTGGCCCTTTACTGTGTCATGTGATCACCTGTGTCCAAAGTACACAGCAATCACAGAGAGCGCTGGGTGTGTGCTGCTGTGGGGCGTGCAGGTGGCGCTGTTCTGGGAAGACATCATTTGACACCCTCCCAGAACTGAACGACCACACTGCAGTCGTCATTCGGCTGTATTGCTGTCAAAAAGTGCTTAAACAAGTTTGATATAATCTAATGATTATAGTGATGTGGTGTTAAGAACAAAATAAAATACATTGTAATAATATGTTTTACAATGTATTTTTGAATTAAGCTTGCAAACACTATTTTACAGGTCTATTTACACATAAACTCTTCATACACAGAAAGTGACCCAGTTTGCAAATCTAGTCTAGGGAGAGAACCCAAAACAGATTCAAAGTGGTTTAACTTGTAAATGGAAAAGTGGGTCCTGACAGCTGAAAAAAAACTAAATGAAACTGTTAACTCCTTTTTCACAAAACTTTGAAAGAGTGTCAATGTGTTGCCAGAATGACTACAATTAAGTTATTCTGACTGGGAGTCAAGGGCTAATCATTAGGCCCACAATCTCCTGTTTGGTGCCCCAAGGTACCAAACAGTTACAAACCCCAAGGGTTATGGCTTTTTCTTCATGTTTTTGTCCTTTAACAGCACACTGTGCCACATCCCTCTGACACACATCCCTTAGATGTTGGCTTTGTCAGCTCTCAGGTTAGTCTGGTGAGGAAGGGCAGAGTGTGTGTGATATATTGGTACTACATCACGTGACTCCTCAACAACTTGAGAATGATACACACTATCTGTGTTAGGCACCTCAAGACTAGACTATCCCTTTCCTGCCAGGCAATATTTCAGTGTGCCGCTTAATCATACTTTGAATGACACTCAAATATTCAACACTGTACCCAAATGAATTTACATTTTTTGTCACAGATAAAGCTTTCTTTTAAGCCTTCTTTTGTACTTAACCACTGCTGGGTTTTTATTTTTCCCAAATAGTCTTTTAGGACAGCACCTGGAGAGAGCATAACTCCACCCATTTTCTCAGGAAACACTGTTTTCAATGTTGAAATGCTGGACACTTCCACCACGGCCTCAGTTAAATTTTTTTTGCATACCTGTGCATTCTGCTTGCTGTTTGTTTGGGCCATACCAGGAACACCCCCCCCCCCCAATGGGTGGGGGGTGTTCCAGAGTCCTTCCGTCTTCCTAGCCAGGCATGGGAGTGGGCCGCCTGAAATTCTACTTCTTTAGGCTTGGGTGAATGAAGCTGGGGACCACTACAGGCATGGCGCTTCCAAGAGGTCCTGTTCATGGTGGGTCCCGGTGACGGGTGACGTCACATCCGGTGGAGTTGGGATTATGGTGGGGCGTAGGTGGCTTTTGGTCCCGTCCACTGGAGTGCAAGAGGAAAGGGTGGGCCCCAGCTGGTATACATTTCTGGTCCTCGCAGTGGCAAGGAGACTGGGAAAATTTGAAAATGTGGATACTGCTGTGCCCTCTGCGATTATGGAGCCAGTGGAACCAGCTGAGGTGGTGGGAGCAGGAGCCACAAGCACCAGCAAGGCCCAGGTAGAACAGGGGCAAAGGCTCCTGTGAGTTTTAAATCTTTGGGCTGGGCTGTATTTCCCTACTTCCTTTTCCCTGGGGTTTTTACTGTGGGATGGAGGAGCCTGCACTGCAATCTTTCGGTTACCTCTCTGTTGAGTGTAGTAGGGTGGCCGGTAGTTAGCCTACGGATGTGTGATCGATGTTTTTTTCTGTTTGGGGATTGCACTTTTCTCTGGGACATATTTTTATGGCTTTTTTTATCTGTCATTTATGTTTTGACAGGCCAAAGCCATTGAGAAAAGCAGACACTCTCCTTCCTCTCCCAAGAGGAAATGTCCCTCATGTAAAACCACCCTAAGAGAATCCTGATCTAAACCTTTTTTTAGGGTACACCATCGATTCAGTGCAAGGAGGAATGTTTCAGAAAAGATAGTGAAGGTTCAGCAGACAGTAAAACAAGTACAGACAAGCATGTAAGTTACAGTTTGGACAGCCATACCAACATTGGGTCTCCTCACGGCCTCTATTCTGGCAGTTCAATGGGCCCATCTTAATTCAAGGGTTCTTCAGCAAAACATCTTACACAATTGGAGTCATTGGGAATCTCCTGAAAAAGCCATCACACTCTCCTCACATGCCAAGAGAAATTTATGGTGGTGGCGGAATCAGACAAATTTGATGAAAGGCTTGCTATGGACATTCCCATTCACAAGAAGGCTGACAAAGGATGCAAGTTCTTGGAGCTGGGGTGCTCATCTCGAGGGTCATATTTGCCCAGGGGTCCTGGTCAAAGCAGGAAGCCAGGAAGTCCTCCAACTGGAGGGAATTAAAGGCAGTCCTATTAGGACTTTTATCTTTTCAGGAGTTCATCAAGGGCCAGCACGTTCAAGTTCTATCAGACAATGCTACAACAGTAGCCTACATGTCAAAGCAGGGGTGCACCAAAAGCAAAACTCTCCTGGCATTGGCTTTCCAGATTCTGAGGTGGGCAGAACTCAATCTGTCATCTTTGACTGTGATCCACTTGATCTGAATCAATTGGCAGATTTTCTGAGCAGGAAGAGGGTGTGGAATCAGAATGGAGTATGAACCCAGGAGTGATTCAGATGAAGAGCTATAAATATATATTGGAAATGTTTTAATTCCTGGTGTACAGCAAAAAGTTTTCAGCAACGCAAAGTTGTTTTGATCCTCAAATTTCTTCTGGGTGAAATGAAGAAAGGATTGGTGGCCAGTACCATGAAGGCATAGGTAGTGGTATTAACAGTTTTTCTAGATCAATCCCTATCCACGGATCCGTTAATCATGAGGTTTTTTAACTCTCTGTCCAGATCCAGGCCAGTACCTTTTAAGGTGTTCTCCTAAATTGAATTTGTCTGAGGTTCTACAAGGTTTGACTAAAAGACCATTTGAACCATTGGAGGATGCTTTAATCAAAGATTGGACATTTAAAACAGTTTTGCTAATAGCAGTGACTTCAGCTCGCAGAGTTTGTGAGTGGCTACATCCTGGGCAGAACGGGCTGGTGCTTCTCCTGAGCAGATCTGCAAAGCAGCTACTTGGACAAGTTATTCTACTTAATTTTATGGGATAAATTTACTTTCAGCCACGGAGCAATCTTTTGGCAGGAAGATCTTGCAAGCAGTGGTCCCACCCTAGAGTAAATACTCATCTATCCACTCCAGGTGGAGCCCTGAAAGATGATTTAGGGAAACCTTAGTTAGACTTACCAGTAATGGTATTTCTAGGAGTCTTTCAGGACAGCAACTATTACCCTTCTTTATTTGTGGTTTCGTTTTATGTTTACAGTATGTTCTATTTTTCAGCATTGCGGCATTACACTGTTACAACTGAGGCCATGGTGGAAGTATCCAGCTTTTAAAGATTGAGACCACAGTGTTTCCTGGGAAAATGGGTAGAGCTATGCACTATCCAGGTGCTGTCCTGAAAGACTCCTAGAAATACCGTTACCGGTAAGTCTAAGGTTTTTCGCTATATAATTGAAAGACCAAACATTTTTTTTAAATACTGATTTCCTAGTTTTGTTATAAACTTTTGCAAATATATAATCTTTCTTCATAGCTTTAGGCCAAAATGTATTCTGATACATTTCTTTGGTAAAATTAACTTAAATAAGTGTATATTACTTTGTCTGTGTGAAAGTTAGAGTCTACAAACTATGGGGTTGATTTACTAAAACTGGAGAGTGCAAAATTTGGTGTATCTCTGCAGAGAAACAAAACAACGTCAAAGCTTAATTGAATAGGCTGAAGTTAGAAGCTGATTGGCTACTATGTACAGCTGCACCAGATTTTGCACTTTCCAGTTTAAGTAAATCAACCCCATGGTATATATTTGTCAGTTTATAAGATATTTCTAACACACAGCATAAGCATACTTAGAATTACACATCAAGACACATTCTGCTACTCCTGTGTTTGGCAGTACCACATGTGTGAGACTTTGTCACAGCCTAGCCACATAGAGAAGTCCAAAATCCAAAGAGCACCTTCAGGAGTCCTAGGGGCATATATTACACCTAATTTCCAGACTATCTTTCACATTTTTGAAGGCTCTGGAGCACCAGGAAAGTAGAAACACCAACAAAATGACCACATTTTGGAAAGCAAACCCCCCAAGGCATAATGAGGTTTTTTTTTAAAAGCCATTTTTTTTTCAAAAATTTTGAAATATGGGGAAAGAAAATGAAATTAATTTTTTCACACATTAATGTTAATTTCTAAGATACAAGCATTGGCATAATTAGAATTACACCTCAAACCACATTCTGCTACTCCTGAGTATGAGGATACATGTGTAAGACATTTTCAAAGTTTGGACTAATTATGTACCTGACATTGCAACCTGTGTATCACAAAAATCAAAATACACTGTATAGAAAACAATTTACTGTAGTAGTCACCTCTGTACAAATGGTCAGTAAATCTAGCATAGTGTAGGTTCACCTACAGCAGTCCCTGTTTCTAAAAGCCAAGCAGTCCTAACCCACTGGTACATGGCCGTCCCTATAATGCAATGCTATGTTCACTGGCCAGAATGAAAGAGGGTAAACAAAAAGAGTACCTGTGGTTCTAGTAGTGAAGTTGTCCATAGAGGATGGGCAGTATTGGTGTATTGCAGTTGCAGAAACATAGTCAGTGGAATGTGCAGATTGGTCATGCTGGTGCCAGGCAGAGACATGGTTTGCAAACAAGCAAAGGAATGGTCTATCTGGAAGGCAAGAACATGGTTCATAAACAGGTCAAAATCAATACAGGCAGCAGCCAGAGATGTGGTCAGCAAATAACCAAAGGACTGGTCCAGGCAGAAACATCAGGCTTAGGGCTGCAGTCCAGTAAGACCTGGACACAGGGTTAGAAGCATCTTCCTACCCAAAGGTCTGTGAAACCTCTAGACTCCAGACCCTGATCTTGGAATCTTAGAGAAACCTGGAGAAAACCAAAAGCTTAGTTTTCTCTGTTCTGACAATACTCTGGAGCCCCTCACTTTGCATATTCAAGACCCATTTGATGTCTTCTCTCCCACTACTACAGATCAGATCAGTCCAAGAGGCAAGCAAAAAACATGGTCGATTTCCAGGCCAAAGTCTGTTCAGGCAGAAATGTGGGCAATAACCAGAGTCAGCTCAGGTGAAAGGCAGAGGCATGGTCCGTTAACGGGCCAAGGTCAGTACAGGCTGCTGGAAGAAGCATTGTCAGTATACAGGCAAATGGTCTGTCCAGGCAGTAGGCCAAAACATGGTTGAGAAAACAAACAGTCAAACGGTCAGTACATATGATATCAGATACAGGGAAATGTCATGGAGTTGGACACATGAGAAATTTCTTCACCATGCCTTTACTAATATTGTAGTGAGGTATGGTAGATATGGAAGCAATCTCTTATACAGAAGCTAGGATTGGAGGGATGTTGGGAACAATAGTATTTGGTGTCAAACCTTATTCTATTACTGGTGAACAAATTTTTTGGGGGGTTGGCCTGTTTGAGCAAGAGGGATAATATCAGGAAAGTGTCTTTCATACAGCCTTCTCACTGCATTACAACAAAGGTGTTCAGGTGCAGGGTATTCCTGACTGATAAGAGCTCCCAGAACAACACTTGTTGGGCAAGAAGCTGTTAAAATGTAAGATTTTTGCTTGCAGATGATACAATGAATAAAGCAGTGAATCAGTAAACCAAGCAAGAAATCTAAATTTCCACTGCTGGATCTATCCTGAGCAAGATGAGTCAGTAAATTTAACTTAAACTGCAGATATCAACAAATTTAGTTACCCAAGCTCCTAGAGTCATAGTTGTATTTCTACAAATTCTACAACTTTGTTATATCTTCTTATAAAAAGTAGGGATCCCCTTCCCCTTGGCTGGAAAACTCTCACATTCCTTCGGAGTTTCGGGAACACCCTCTTATAGGTCCTACTTTAAGCTGTTGCCATCAGTTGTTCCAGAAAAAAGAACTCTCTTCCTTTCCGGGTCCTTTAACTCCGATCAAAATGAATCCAGAGTTTCTGCCGGGTATGTCTCGGGCCTTCCTAGCCGGAGATACTCGTCCAGTTAATCTGACAGTACACCAACTCTTCAAAAATAAGAAGTTCTTATCTAGAGAGGACATTATGAAGACATGGCCATCCCTGAACTTTACGCCATGGATGTTTAGACAACTTCATCACTTTATACGAAGCTCCCCACATCTACAAGATTACTCAAGGCCACTTACTCGGTATGAGAAACTTTGCTTTACGGACTTCCCCCAGAGACATGTTATATCCAAGCTCTATTCCTATCTGGGTACCGCCAATACGTCTCAACCTCGAAAGGCCTGTGAGGCCTGGTCGCTTGATCTACAACTGTCATTGTCACCGGAAGATTGGGATCACATCTATGACCATATGCATACAGGTTCCATTTGTGTCTCGACACAAGAAAACAACTATAAAATATATTCCAGATGGTACAGAGTTCCATCCTTGCTTCATAAATTTGACCCGGACGTTTCGGATTTATGTTGGAGATGTCAACAGGCAAAGGGTACACTCCTACATATATGGTGGGACTGTCCGCTGCTACAGCCCTTTTGGAGTAAAGTGCGAGACTTAGTTTCACAAATAACCACATACAATCTAGACTTCACCCCGGCACAATTTTTACTCCACCACTCCTCACTTCCTTTTCGGACTTATCGTAAGTCTCTTGCCTTGCACATGATAAATGCGGCAAAACAATGTATCCCTGTTCACTGGCGGTCAAAACAGGTTCCCACTGTGCGGGAGTGGTTTCTTAGGGTCATCAGGATTGCGGAGATGGAGGAGCTGATTTCAGTGGCAAAAGAACACCCCGAGAGATTCAGGAAGACTTGGGCATGTTGGAAACACTTTCAAACCACCAGTATTTATCGTTTTTCTATGAATGAATGAGATGTGATTCAAGAACTCAAACACCTTTAGAGCTCTCACCTCTAGAATTGCTCCATAGACTGAGTCTACCCGGACCATCTCTTACATAAAGGTATAATCTACGTCACCATAAATAATGTTACGTGATATGATTAGTTAACAGCCACTATTTATTATTTGACCCCCTCCATTCCCCCCCCCCCCTTTTTTTTTTTTTTCTCCCCTTCCTTCTATGATGCTACTCTTCACACTTCCTTTCACCTGATGTGCCTTTCTCTCTTCTTTTCCTTTCCTTCTTTCCTTCACACCTTTTTCCTCTACAAATAACTATATCTTTTATGAGGGACAGGGTGCCCTTTCACATATAGGTATGATTGTCCTTCACGATAAGAACCCTACATTGCCCGGCTACGGACACAGAAGAATTGCACGCCTTCAAATGATATTTTGTACTGCGCCTCATGGTCCCATTATTTGAATAATCCCTACGCATCAGAGCAGCATCCACTATAATCCTCTAGACTACCTATTATAATCAGTATTCTTTTTTTTTTTGGTTTAGTTTACTCAACTGCTATAATGTGATCTTTTGTATAAGGGTAATTCACACTTCAAGTAAACAACTTATGACCCGTCTGCGCTACGGGAGATTATGACAGATGTTTATGCGCGGACTGTGTTCCGTATCCGTATATGACTTGTTATGCCTTTCTTATTTCAAAATAAAATAAACCTTTTTTGGAAAAAAATAAATAAAAAGTAGGGATTAGTGAGCGCTTAAAAATAGCTGCTACTGCACACTAAGGTAACCAGATAAAACCTCAAATATATGAACTGAAAGGTGCAGCTCTAAAATCTACAATAAATCAAATTATGTCCATTAAGAGAAGTATAAATGAATATGTCTTAAATAAAGATAAAATGTTCATAAAGTGACAGTTTGTGCTAGGGTGCCAATCACAGCTGTTGATTGCTTCAGTATTCAGTGATGTGCCCAAAAGTGTGGTAAAAATACGCACTCACCAATGCGTATTTTATTTACGCATGCAATATGTATAACCAGAGGTCCCCTTTAAGGATGGATGAACTAAGCCGGGTACGGGATCTCCTCCTTCTGGATGGTGTGCAGCCCAACGGATGTCTCCTGGATATACAAGGATCTAATCCTGCCAGAGGTCCCCTTTAAGGATGGATGGGTGTTTGCAGCCTAGAATTGAAACTCCCTCCTCTGGGTCCTGTGGGATACTGCAGCTAACTTCCACGATTAGCTCAGAAACGCCTTCCACCAGCCAACCTGAGCAGCGCCGTATTCTTCCCCGCGCCTGGGTGCACCCTGGATCGCTGTCCATTCTCTGCTCTGCTCACAGGTTCCACCTTCTTGTTAGTCCTCAGGTGGAGAAGACTGGAGCATGCTGGTCCTGTGGCTGGGCTGCTTCCCTGACGTTGTGGTATATGGAAGGTGGAGTGTTGGTGGGCTCAGGGCTCGTGTCTGTCTTACAGCATGGCTCAGGTTGGCTGGCGGAAGGCGTTTCTGAGCCCACCGTGGAAGTTAGCTGCAGTATCCCACAGGACCCAGAGGAGGGAGTTTCCATCCTAGGCTGCACACACCCATCCAACCTTAAAGGGGATATCTGGCAGGCTTAGATCCTTGTATATCCAGGAGACATCCATTGGGCTGTACACCATCCAGAGGAAGGAGATCCCGTACCCGGCTTACCTCATCCATCCTTAAAGGGGACCTCTGGTTATACATATTACATGCGTATATAAAATACGCATCTGGTGAGTGCGTATTTTTACCACACTTTTGGGCACATCACTGAATATTGAAGTAATCAACAGCTGTGATTGGCACCCTAGCGTGAACTGTCACTGTATGAACATTTTCTCTTTATTTAAGACATATTCATTTATACTTATCTTAACGGACATAATTTGATTTATTGTCATATCTTCTGCCCTGGAGGGTTATCAACATGTTATTCAACAAGTGCTGCATGGTTGTGAGGCAATCAAAATATTTCAGGCAATAGTATTATATAACATCAGGTAAAACCAAAATCAAACGTGCTCTATGATTGACTCTGTACAGTATTGGTGTGTTATGGGGTGTAGGTCCCTTTTAATGGGGGTTCCAACAAGTTGTTGATGGGAAGCATTTTATGCCCATCATTCTTGTTTACCTTGTGGTATTTAAAGTGGAACTACGCTGCATCTGAGCACCACAGACCAGACATGCTATTACATTCACTTTTAATAGTCAAAGCAAACTCCTCTGGGGGCGCATGCGCGGCCAGGATCGATGGCGGCCGCACTTTAAGTGAGCTCCGCTCATCCCCGGCCAGTAAAGACTCACCCGACAGCCGCTTCCACTCCTCTTCAGCTGTGGGTGAGTCCTACGTACCCCGCACCCGGCCCGGCACTTGAGGAGACTCGATGGGGAAGATAGAGCGCTGGAGGCCCCCCTCCCCGCAGTCACGTGACCCGCGGCCGTCGCCGCTCCGGCGGTTCCTCTCCAGGCCGCAATCCCCGGCCTCTAGTATGGCTGGGAGCCCAGGAAGGGATCGCGGCCCCCCGGTGGTCGCAGAGGGTACTGCACCCAAGGATGTTCCAGCCTCTGCCCTGACACAATCACTGCTGGAGGACTATGAGCCCCAGCATGCTACTGGGGGGGTTGCGGAGCAGTCTGCATCAGGGAAGCATCCTCCCTCCATCCAGGCACCTCAGCAGGCCACCTCATCAGCTTCCCTCACATTGTCGGCGTTGGATGATAAGTTACAAAATTTTTTGCGCAACATTACTGCGTCCATATCCACGGAGGTGGGAAAGCTGGCCTTGGAGCTTAGAGGGGAAATTGCCCAGATTGGAGACCGCACGGACAGATTGGAAAACGAGTTTGATAATTTGGTACAATACGTCCACGTACTGGAAGAAGATAACGCTTACTTGAAGCACTCCATGTCCCAAATGCAGCTCCAGCAAGAGGACCTGGAAAACAGGGAACGGCGCCAAAATATCCGTATTCGCGGTATGTCCGAGTCTATTGCAGATGCACAGCTGCACCGTCATCTTCTGTCCTTCTTTACTGCCACTGCCCCCTTAGTTCCAGTAGCAGATTGGCGTATGGATAGGGCTCACCGCTCCTTGGGCCCAAAACCTGCTGAAGGCACCAGACCACGCGGCGTTATTGTTCGCTTTCATTTTTTTCAAAGCAAAGAAGCTCTACTTTCTGCTGTTCGTCATAAATCATCGCTGGATTTTGAGGGTGACAGACTCCAACTCTTCTGCGACCTGTCCCCGATTACGCTGGCTAAGCGACGAGATCTGAAGCCGATTACCATGCACCTTCAACAACACCATGTCCCTTACCGTTGGGGGTTTCCCTTTCGGTTGGTCGTAAATAGGGACAATACCCAAGTTGTGCTCCGTGATCTTCATGAGGCGGACTCCTTCCTAAAACGCCTGGGACTTCCGCCTCTGTCAGAGGATGGGTCCTCTCTGCCACCAACTCCGTCTCGTCCGTCCGCCACCCCCAGCGGGATTTGGACCCCGGTTCGCAGAGGTCGGAAGAGACCTTCACGTACCCCACAACGTCCGCGCCATCCTCGGTCAACTGATCCACCTGCTTGACGAATCTCTGGGGCTACCTTCTGGATCTGGTGATGAACCTTTTCCTCCTGGGTTTTTGGTTCTCTCTTGCACTTTTTTTTTTTTTTTTTTTTTTCTTCTCTACATAATTTTCCCACGGGTTTCCCTTATCTGTCCGGCCAAATTGTGTTGGGTGCTTTTTTCATTTTTGATTACTTTTTCTTTGCTGGCCGGGTTTGACGTCCTCTCCGATGTTCTGGTTGTCGTGCTGCTCCCGATTTTGTCTAGCCATAGGCCTAGACGACTTGGGTCACATTGTTGCTCCCGAGTTTATACCCTTGCGGATACTTATTTCTCTGTTTTTTGTTCTTTACACTATTGCCTTGCAAAGTATTGTGTTCAACTGTTTGATGTTTTTTGTTTTTTACTGTATTACATCGATGGTATTCCATTCATTTTTCATGCTATTACATGTAAAACCATTGTCGTTATTTTATAATGGCTTTGCGGTTTCTGTCATATAACGTCAAGGGCCTCAACTCCATTCAAAAACGGTGGATGGCTTTGAAGGAATTCCGATCCTCAGGAGCAGACATTATTTTTGTCCAAGAGACCCATTTCAAATCGACTGGCTCTTTCCGTTTTGCCTCGAGATTTTTTTCCCAAGCATACTCGGCCTTTGATCCCTCTGGGAAGGCCGGGGTGGCAATCCTTATTGGGTCACACTGCTCCCTTCGGGTTGTTTCCTCCAAAGTTGACCGTCAGGGTCGTTATATTATTTTAGAGTGTATGCTTGGCGAGACTCCCCTTGTTCTGTTGAATTTATATGCTCCCAATACAGGTCAACTGCAATTCCTGTCCCAAACGCTCGCTAATCTGGATTCCATTACTACCTCACAGGTGATTGTAGGGGGTGATTTCAATCTGATTGTTTCCCCTCATAAAGATAGGAAGGTGCTTTTTGAATCCACCCCCTCGAAGCGGCAATGCTCCTCTTCAAAATCGTTTCGTAAATTGATTAGGGAGCATCGTCTCTTTGACGCTTGGCGGATTAAACACCCTCTTCATAAACAATTTACATTTTACTCCAACCCTCACCGTAGCTATTCGCGCCTAGATCATTTTTTCATCTCTGCCTCTTTGCTCCCACTTCTAGTTTCCTCTGAAATCAATCCCATCACTTGGTCTGACCATGCCTCTTTGACCTTAAATCTTTTTTTTCCCCCTGCTGTGTCCAAACCGTGTCACTGGCGCCTTAATGAGACATTTCTTTCCACAGATCATCTTAGGGATGAATTGTCACGGGGACTCGATTCATATTTCACTCTTAATGTCGGTTCCGTAGCTTCTTCTTCATCTCTGTGGGAGGCCCACAAGGCGGTTTTTCGTGGACTTTGTATTTCCATGGGTTCTCGTTTAAAAAAGTCCTCGGCGAGTGCTAGGGCCTCTCTCATACAACAGCTCTTGGTGGCGGAACGTCGGTTACTGAATAGGCCATCTATTTCGGGGCTTCAGAGGGTGGCATCTCTACGTGCCCAAATTAAAGCTTTTGACTCCAGTAAGACTGCACAGTCTCTCCTTTGGGTTAAACAGAAATTTTACGAATTTTCTAACAAGCCACACCGTATGTTAGTCAACCGTCTCAAAACTCAGTCCCTTTCTACGATGCCCGATCTTCTAATACAGCCAGATGGAAGCCCTACTTATGACCCTCGGGCCATGGCAACACTTTTTGGCTCATTTTATGGGAAATTATATAATTGTCTGACCCCGGACCTTCACCCGTCTCTCACACAGTCATCATTTGACAATTTTTTTGACCCCTTGTCACTTCCGAGAGTAACATCCTCAGACATGGACGCCCTTAATGCAGACATTACACTAGAGGAATTATTGGACACAATCAAACACCTCCCTTCTCGTAAAGCCCCGGGACCGGACGGATTGCCTTACTCCTACTATAAATCTTTTATTGGTATTTTGGCCCCGCATCTTCTCTCCCTTTACCGAGATCTTTTTAAGGGAATCATACCCCAGACTGACTTCTCCCGTGCATATATCTCGGTTATCCCTAAGCCTGATAAGGATCACTCTATCGTAGATAACTATCGCCCTATTGCCCTACTTAATTCCGATTATAAGATTTTTACTAAAATCTTGGCCAATCGACTCTCCGGTATTATCTCCAAGCTCATACACAGGGATCAGGTGGGCTTTGTACCTGCCAGAGAGGCTGCAGATAACACCAGGAGATCTATTGATCTGGTTGATTTGGTCAATCGTTCCTCTACCCCTGCTGTGTTATTGAGTCTGGATGCTCAAAAAGCTTTTGACCGTTTAAGCTGGCCCTATATGTTCATGGTTTTGGAGAGATTTGGTTTTAGGGGTTCATTTGTAGCAGCTTTGAAGGCCCTTTATTCATCCCCTTTTTCACAGGTCAGATTAGCCTCCTTTCTCTCACCACCCTTTCAGATGTCAAATGGCACTCGTCAGGGCTGTCCACTCTCTCCCCTGCTGTTCATTCTCTGCCTGGAGCCATTGGCTATCGCCATCAGGTCGGATCCGGATATCCGGGGAATACAATCCCATTCTCGTGAGTACAAATTATCGTTATTTGCAGATGACATTCTCCTTACACTTACGAGTCCCCACACCTCTTTACCGATTTTGCACAAAGCTTTGAAACTATTTGGGGCTTTATCAGGCTATAAGGTCAACACGTCCAAAACTGAGGCACTTCCAATACATGTTTCTCCTGACGTTCTTTCCTCCCTTCAGGCAGCCTTTTCCTACCGATGGTGCACCCACTCTTTAAAGTATTTAGGTACCAACCTCACCTCCTCTTACCAATCCATATATGAGGCCAATTTTCCCCCACTGTTTGTAGCAATTTCTCGCTCTCTGAAACACTGGGATGCCTTGCCCATTTCCTTCCTCGGTCGTATTAATGTCCTAAAAATGACCGTGCTACCCAAATTTTATATCTGTTTGCAACTCTGCCCGTACCCGTTCCTATGTCCAAGCTCCACTCCCTTCAGAAATCTTTCTTACACTTTATTTGGCACAACAGGCGGCACAGGATTGCTCGTTCAGTTCTGCTTTCCCCACGTTCTAGGGGAGGCTTGGGAGCGCCGGATATAATAACATACTACTTTGCAACCCACCTTCGCTTTCTCATGTCATGGTCCACCCACTACCCTCCCAATACATGGACTGAGATTGAGTCTTTGCAATTGTCCCCTGTTCATCCGTGTTCCCTTCTCTGGTCGACCTCAGCAGTGGAAGTCCTTTCTTTTCGACACTTATTCCTAGGTCCCATGCTTTTCTCATTGAATGTTTGGCAGAAATGTAAGGCTAAATTCACATTGGCCTCTGATTGCTCCCCACTGACAAATATCCTTCATAACCCTAATCTTCCAGACAATATGGCCAAGTCCCGGATGTCTCTCTGGGTAGGATCTAACCTTTTTCAACTATGTCACTTGGTACACCCGGTGACTCGTAAGTTTCATTCATTCTCGGATCTCCAGAGGAAAGCCTCTCTACCCTCTCGCCATCTGTATATATACCTTCAAATACGCCACTTTTTCTCTACTCTATCTCCCTCATTGAGCTTAGGGAAACCTACCCCCTTTGAACGTCTATGTATGGAAGGTCCCCACCAAAGGGGTATTGTCTCTAGCACCTATAAAGTTCTCATGGAGGCCCCCCCTTTGTCCAATGACGCTCACCTCTATATGCGTAGATGGTCTCAATTTATACAACGTGATATTGACTTATTGTCATGGAAGAAAATATGGGACAATGCATCTAAATCCTCTATTTGTGTGGTTTTTAAGGAAAATATATACAAGATTATGATGTTGTGGTACAAAACACCAGAAGTTCTTCATGTTTATAATCCGAGTGCTTCTCCTGCTTGCTGGCGCTGTAGTAGAGCTTCTGGCTCTCTTTATCATATTTTTTGGACCTGCAGCTCCATTGCTCCTTTTTGGGAAGAGGTTCGCTCCTTGTTGCAATCGTTGTTGCATGTTTCTCTCCCATTTGACCCATTGCATTTTTTGCTGGGCTTGCCATTCCCGGGTCTACCTAAACTAGCCAGAAAACTTGCTGCACATGTGCTAACAGCGGCCAGGAGAAGTATTTCTATGTGTTGGTTATCCTCTAACCCACCTTCATTGCCAACTTTGTATAAACTTATTGCCGATGTAAGACAGATGGAGTGTTTGACTGCTTCACATAGTGGTTTGTTTGCTGTATTTGAGATGATCTGGCTCCCGTGGGATAATTTCTCTTCCTCTATGCTGGCCTGAAATGTAAGACCCTGATTATTAACGCACTGTTAATATATGACTCTATTGGTCTTGACTAAATGTAATCCTTGCCATCGATGTACTTCTCTGTTTTGCTTGTCTTTTTTGTTTTTCTCTCCTTGTTTTCTGTAACATATGATTTCTTTGAAAACCAATAAAAATTGTTAATATAAAAAAAAAAGCAAACTCCTCTATCCATCCATGGCTCTCTGTTTTATTTTGCGGAGAAATTGAATCTTTGAAAATCATCCCCCTAGTATTTCTGCCATATTGAGTAAGGGCAGACGATTCATTTAGCAGTTACTTCCTGGAATCCATCTGCCCTTTGCTCAGGCACACAGGCAGGCAGGTGTGCTTAGCTGAGAAAATATAAAAGGGATAACAGGAGCATGGTGTGGCAGTCCATGTATGTTTGATGAGTTCCAAATGGGCAGGGGTAAGGGTAGTCCACTAGACACTAAGGGCAGGGTGCGTAGGAGCAAAGCATAACTCTGCAGAAGGGAAACAAAGAAACACAGCACCTCTAATATCTATGCTGCATATGCACAGCACCATCTGCTGGCAGACACCTTGGAGATTCCACCAGGCTTACCATCCATGTTGTACATTCACAGCACCACCTGCTGGTGGAATCAATCGATCTCCTCTCTGGATCAGTCACACAACATCTGGCTATAGACCTCTCACCCTCTTACCCATGAGCCTGTTTTTAAATTCTAAGATGTGAGTTACTACTTATCTTTCTATTAAATACCTTCACAGTACACACTTAGAAGCGCTATGTTTCTTTGTTTCCCTTAGTTGAGAAAATGCCTACTTCCTTCCTGAAGACTCCTGGTATGTATGATATCATTTGCCTAGGCCTGAAAACCAGGAAGTAAATAAAGAAATGTAAAAAAAAAGTTTAAAACAAGTAAATATAATATACCTTTTTATCTATTCACTAATGCTAGCAGCATAAGGATTAAACATAGTGAATGTTGATTGTTAAGATCCTTGGAAGGTATCCATAGAGAGTAATCATCTGGGAGAAGAGATGAGACTAGACTTTTCCTTCATAATCTTCATGCCCATGTATGTAAAGTTCAAGTGAATTGGGATGGGGGACCATTGTGTCTGGAACATGAAACGTTTGAGTGAGAACAATCAGGAATCAGTTGGATGGTCATGGGGTCTGAGTTCCCCTTATTGAGAAGATGGAAGAAGACGAAGAGTACTGTGTTTAGGATAGATGTCTTGGAGAGTCCTGAACTAAAGAATAGAGTTGTGAGTATGCCAAGTGTTAAACAATGTATATAGTATGCAGGAGTTTTATCCCTCTTGAGTGCTTTGTGAGATCCAAAAATGCCATTAGGAGCCTATTTAAATGAATGCCTGCATGGTTCATCATCGTTGCCTGGTTCTTTTCCACCCTGGAACTTTATTACACTCAATATTCAGCTATACTATGTGCTCAGCATTTAGCATACCATTGGTTCCTTTGAGATCATCCTCAGATTATATTCCAGCAGGATCATTATATTGTTATGATGTAATCCTATAATGGTATTCTTTGGGATTCCACTTGGAGGGGAACTCATGAGTAGTCCAATTAAATATGTATACTGCATATTTTTTATTTTCTAGTTTTGTGCTCAGTATAACTTGTTTATATTCAGTGCCCTGGTAGATACCAGTTTGTTTAGAACACAGTAGTTTTTTTATTAAATATTTATTTTTGCAGATCTACTCATTTCCTCCCAAGGGATGAATTTAGTATCATTTTAACTGTGGGTTAGGGTTCTGGGGTACAATCATGTGAATAAAGATTTTAATAAAGTTTTTGTGCATCGATTTTTGCTTTGAGTTTGAGATTTTGTGGGATATCCAAAGCTGATCATATTTTGGTACTTTAATTATTGTCTTGGGAGTCAGAGTAGTCCGCTGTTCATTTTTTTCTTGTTTTTGTCTGTTCTTTTTTTTTAATTGGAGATGTTATTTTGTTGTTAAGACTGGTTTTCCCTGTGTAGCGATTTACCTCTCAAGTTATGTTTTCAATGTGACCCTTGAAGCCACATGAAAAAAACTCCCTCCACTGTCTGGTATTTTTTAAAAAATGTTCTTTTGCATTTGTACATGTCCCCCAAGGAAGCGCCTAGCATACCATGCCTTTTGTGACAGTAGTTTGCCTATTAGCTCTACGTATAAATTAACAGAACCGCTGAACCCTCAGTGAATCAAACCCATGAAGATTTGCTCATCCTTTCTTGAATCCTAGGCCTTTCAATTCATACTGATCATTGGAAAGAAAACAGAATAGCGCATGTTAAACTACATAATATCTGTACTTACATGCAAAAAGTATAAATGGACAAATGATTCATGAGCTAATGGGTTGAAATATACTTGAGTCTGATGTGTGAAATTTTCAATTTTCTGCATCTATTTTATTTTAAACCAATAGCTACACACATGTCTAATAATTCAACAGTTATTATGGGTTTTGTTCAAGTAGAACGCCATCCTATTAATATGTATCTATAACGGGTTGCTTTTTGTCAGTACCATTGATTTAACAGTTGTAAAGAAAGCAACACAGGTTCCAAGGAAAATTATGCAGTAATTGCAATTGGCTTTAAATTATGTAGCAAGCTGTTGCATTGTTAAGATGTTCTTGAAGCAGAGTGTGCTTCCGATCAGATTTTCTTTCAGAAAGGTGAATAAATTCTTTGAAAAATAGACTTGTTTATGTCCTCAAAGATCATACTGTTCTAGTTTAAGATATGAGCACTTTGCTTCTGTCTTTCACAGTAAGAGTCTACTAATTAAACATTTTTCTAAACCCATCTGGTCTGAAATAAAAAGTCTGTATCCAGTAACTATGTCACATGCCATTAGAGCATAACAATAATTAATCTTTGAACCTTTTAGGTATCCAAACAAACCATGAACTACACCCAGCCAAAGAATTTAGTAAATATAGGTCAGTGCAAACAGTGTGAGCATATTAAAATTGGAGCAGACAATGATTTTCATTTACGATACCAAGGAAAGGAAGCGCTATGGCATAGCTATGCACTTAGGTGGATGAATGATACTAGTATCAGCTTGACTGGCCATTTGTTAAGTTCTTTGGACATATTCAACAAACTGTTAAGTTTGTTTGTAAGTTTCTTTTCTTAAATATTGCGGAAAAAAATAAAAAATGGTGTCAATAAAAAGGTGTCATGCTCCCAATCCTAGGACAGTCATATAAGGTGCCAATGCATAAGCTTCAAATCTGACAAATTGTTTCCTGCACTATACAGAGTTCTTGGTAACAATTGCATGAGGGTTATTTCTACTTGGAAAAAAAATAAATCACACAGGCCATGACTTGTGAAAAACCCAGTCAAAACTCTTGCCACAAAATACAGTTCCCAGCATTCTCTCCACTACCAAACAGTTCAGGGAGGTCAGTGTGCCCATCTCCGGCATCTTGTGGCAAAATAAGGGAACTGTTTAATTTAACTCCCACATTAGTCACAAAACATCCAGCAAACTGCCCTACAATTCATGTATTTTTTTAATGTATTGCATTGAACTGCATGAGGTTATAATTTTTCTGTAGTATGCTGACATCTAGCGATGGTTTTTGGCCACAACAACTTGTTTACTAGTGGGATCTTGGTAGCTATCTCTGTCCCTCTCCCCTTCTGTTTTGTGCTAGTTAGTTTAGTCCTCGCTAGGCCCTCCCTTCTTCCAAGTTTCCTTAAGCAGTGTTAGTTATTCACAGAGACAGGGCATAGGAAAGCCATTGTTTTTATACTTTTAAAAGACTGGAAAAACATTCTGTGTACCACAAATAACTGAAGTAAAATTGCATTGGCTTCAATTTCTGTGTCTTATTAAAGAGTTAAGAGATTGGTTTTAAGGAGGTATGTCAATGCATTAAGCAGCATTTAAAGCAATATAGTCAGAACTACTTGATTTGCTCAAGACAGGTTTCCTTTATAAGCCTTATGCGCACTGGCCATTTTTGCTACAGTATCTCTCCTAGATGCCTTTCCTCTTGGCAGTGGTGTTTTGGCATATAACATGATTAGGCACATTTAGATGCGGCAAGCGCTTGGGTGTTAATTAATATTCTTTGGCCAGAATAATAATTAATTTTCTTTTTGCAGGAGAGGCAAAATAGGTTGAACTTACCTTTCTTTAAAGCTGAGGTCTGTTATGCCGTTTATTTTTTTTACCTTGCAAAAGCTGCAAATTAGCTTTGCGTATTTTTAAGTCAATGATCTCCAATCAAACAGCTAAATACACAGATGAAATACATATACGAGAGCTGTTAACTGCCTAAGAGATTCTCAGTTCTGTACAACCAGTCCCTAGATGGACATAGCTTTGACATATAACACAGTCCTGCCTGGCAGGGTAGGGGACCTTATCTTTCTCTGCTGCGGTTTCATTTTCAGTTACAGGTCACATCCCCACCTCCAGCTTGTGATTAGACAGTGAATGAAGAAGCAGCACATTGGTGAGTTCATCTCTCTGTATCTCTGCAGTTTTCTCCTATCAACAAACTGCAACACAATTTACTAGCGCATGTTCTGCTCAACAGTAGAGCAAATCAATTTAAAATGTATGAAAAGATTCCACTCACCTACATTTTATAATAGTCAGATATGCAATCAATGGATGGTTGCAATAAAAATCCCCAACATAAAAAAATTGAGTAAAAACCCTTATTCTCTATTTTACAGTGGTCACATGTCCTAAGCTCAGGTATGTTTGGTGCTATGGGAGGTACCAAAAGCTGCAGTACGGTTTGCTGCTGTAAGGCTATTAAGTTGCTGCATGCAGGAATCACTGTCAGCTAATTGAGAAGGACCACCCACAGCCTCTGCCCTGTGTTTCATGCACAAAAAAGAGGAAAGGATACTGTGCATAGCCACAGCTTGGATAAAATACATGATTATGCTTACCAGGTAGGGAGCTTGCAGGCAGCATAGTTGGAACGATCAACAGGTATTTTTCACTTTTACATAAATATTTTTTTTTTTAATGTACAATGGGTATAATTATTAGCCCAGTTTTCCAAAGATGCATCTTGGTTTTTCTTTTTTAATTTACAGACACTTTAAGGTACTTATGCTGCTTGCATTAAACAAAGTATTTATTACTGCATTATTGATTATAGAGCTCAATTAATTTGTGCCTTTTTATAGCTGCATTTTGCATTATAGATGAATTAATATATTGCAAAACTGTGTAGAGCCTTTTAGAGTGCCTCTAAACTATCTTTGTGCTGGACATTTACCTCTGAAAACCTATCACGCTTTGCAGGGACAATAGCATAGTTTTATTTTATAACAGTTTAACCTCCCCTCATAATAAATAAAACATTAAAATGTCCTATAGTTTTCCTGAAAAGTTTAATAATTTTACAAAGAGGATTTCAACCTTTTGAGTAACAGAAGGAAATGAAAAAAATGGTTTCATGAAAAGAAACCCCATTGTATAATAAAAAAAATATTGGCAAGCTGTTATACGCCTACTGTTGGTGAGTTTGAAAATGAAGTATTTACTTGTGTGTATGGGTAGCCAATGTCCCCTTTTATGCTCAGTGCATATTTTTCTGAATACCACTGTGCAAAACAAATATACATATTTTCAGTTGGCTGGGAGAAATGCACTAAAGACGTTGGTTATAAAATGTATCAAATACTTTAGTAGATCCCCTTCAAAACTTACATGAATAAGCTAGCTTAGGTTCTGCAAGGCTGTGTACGTACAAAATTTTTGTTTCATTTAGGTTCAGATAGGTTTGTTATGTTACTAGTTTTGTTTAGTTGCATTCATTACATTAGAATGATTCATTTTTGGAATTAGTTTAGTTTATTTGTTTTTTAAAGGAATTTACATTTTTGGAAGTATTAGCATTCAAATTGAATTGCAAAATTTGAATCAGATTGATATTTTCAAGCCAGCCGCTGTTTCCTTAACAATCATGACTCATCTGCTGTCTGTGGGTTTCCCTGCTGTCAGCAGAATGTAAAAAACAAAGGCGGGTTTCAAATAATAATAATTAAAAAAAACATGGTGTGGGATACCCCAAACTCCATCCAGACCCTTATCCGAGCATGCAGCCCGGGGGATGAGTAGGGGGACTCCCCTGAACCTTACCACATGACCTCAACATTCGGGGTGCTTTGGGGCAGGGGGGCTCCCCCCAAAGCACCTTGTCCCCGTGTTGATGGGCACAAGGGCCTCTTCCCCACAACCCTTGCACAGTGGTTGTAGAGGTCTGCGGGTGGTGGCTTATCGGAATCTGATAGCCACCTTAACAAGGAGGCCTCCAGATCCTGCCCCCCATATGAATGAGTATGGGGTACATAGTACCCCTACTCATACACCAAAAGAGTGGTCAAAGTTTGTAAAAACACACACACAGCTTTTCATAAGTCCTTTATGAAAAAAAAAAAAACGCTGACCAGCACAGAAAAAAAAGTTCCACCATGATGTGTCCCATCCAGGGACTCATGCCAAATGACAGGTAAACATGGGTGCGGGGTCACCCAGTGATTTTTTTTTTGTGCATGTTGGCCCTTTCTTAATTTAATCTTTTTTTTAAATAAAGGTCAAAACTTGTGTGTGTGTGTGTGTTTTTTTACTAACTTTTTGACCACTTTTTTGGTTCAGGAGGGGAGGGTGATCGCTCCCCCCCCCCCCTTTCCTGGCCTTCCAGGCTGCATGCTCAGATAAGGGTCAGGTATGGTTTTTTGGGGGGACCCCGATGCTGGGTTTTTTTTTTAAATTTTTAACCTCCCTGGCGGTATGATCATGTCAGGAATTTTGTGCTGAAAGCGGTACCATTTTTTTGCATGGAAATATGTAGTTTTTAATTGTAGGCTGTAATTTTTAGGAATAACTCACTGAAATCTATCCGAAAAAGAGTCTATTAAACATTCCGGATATGATAAAACTTGAAACACGAAATCATAAATTATAATTTAATAAATAATCATAAAAAATAATAATATAATAATAATAAATTTAATTCAATAATATAATCAAACCAAAAACACTGAAATTTGAAATACAGAGGCAAATTCGCACATCGCTGAGCAAAGTCGCAAAATCGTTTTCAGTGTCTGATGACGAATTTCCCCACAAATCATTATCACTCAATTCTGCAAGTGGTTCTGATTTACTATCGCTGTTCTAAATTCCGCTTTTGATGTAAAGGGATGCTTTTTGGCCGCCATGGACTTTTCTAAGTTTCCAGGCAGAAAGAACAGTCAAAATGCAGGCAGGGCACAGGACAAAGCAGTGGGGACAAAATGTATGTGAAATGCAGTGAAAAAGCAATGACAGCAAAAATGTCATTTTTTAAAAATTTCAAATTTCCCGCCGGTTCCGCCGCCCGAACGTTCCGACGTCACGGGGACCGGAACACGGAAGTCAGATGCCGGCATCCGCCGGAGGAGATGGACGGGGACACTGCAGGGGACCCATCGTGGGAGCGAAGGACAAGGTAAGTGCTGCAGGGACCCCCAGAGAACGCTGCATAGTAAGCCCGAGTGTAGCTCGGGGTTACCGTTCTTGGTATAGAAATTCTACCCCGAGCTACACTCGAGGAACACCGCCAAGGAGGTTAAAGAGAAATTTCTTTTGTTTACATTCTGCTGACAAGGAATTCCGCTGACATCAGATGAGTCATGGTTGTTAACTACGTGGCTAGTTAACAACCACAATGAATGTGGATCATTCATTTCATTCAGATGCTTTAACCATCCAAATGAAACAAATTAATTTCATATGATTGGTTATCATTTATTTCAGAATCATTGAAATTTGTTACTATTGTTGTTCGGAGATTCAGATACATCTGAACAAAATCTCATATAACATTTAACATGTTGATGTCATTTCAATATAATATACTGACATTACAAACATTTGCCTGCAATTCAACACTCATATACAGGTGAAACTTGAAAAATTAGAATATCAAGCAAAAGTTCATTTATTTCAGTAATACAACTTAAAAGGTGAAACTAATATATGAGATAGACTCATTACACGCAAAGCAAGATATTTCAAGCCGTGATTTGTCATAATTGTGATGATTATGGCTTACAGCTCATGAAAGCCCCAAATCCACAATCTCAGAAAATTAGAATATTACATGCAATCAATAAAACAAGGATTGTACATAGAACAATATTGGACCTCTGAAAAGTATAAGCATGCATATGTACTCAGTACTTGGTTTGGGCCCCTTTTGCAGCAATTACTGCCTCAATGCGGCGTGGCATGGAAGCTATCAGCCTGTGGCACTGCTGAGGTGTTATGGAAGACCAGGATGCTTCAATAGCAGCCTTCAGCTCTTCTGCATTGTTCGGTCTCATGTCTCTCATCTTTCTCTTGGCAATGTCCCATAGAATCTATAGGGTTCAGGTCAGGCAAGTTTGCTGGCCAATCAATCACAGTAATCCCACGGTCATTGAACCAGGTTTTGGTGCTTTTGGCAGTGTGGGCAGATGCCAAGTCCTGCTGGAAAATGAAAATGAAGGAAGTATGAAGTGCTCCAAAATCTCCTGGTAGACGGCTGCGTTGATCCTGGACTTAATGAAGCACAGTGGACCAATACCAGCAGGTGACATGGCTCCCCAAATCAACACAGACTGTGGAAACTTCACACTGGACTTCAAGCATCTTGCAGTGTGTGCCTCTCCATTCTTCCTCCATACTCTGGGTCCTTGGTTTCCAAAAAAAGATGCAAAAGTTGCTCTCATCAGAAAAGAGGACTTTGGACCACTGAGCAACAGACCAGGTCTGTTTTTCTCTAGCCCAGGTAAGACGCTTCTGATGTTGTTTGTTGTTCAGGAGCGGCTTGACAAGAGGAATACGACATTTGAAGCCCATCTGCAGGATCCCTCTGTGTGTGGTGGCTCTTGATGCACTGACTCCAGCCTCAGTCCACTCCTTGTGAAAGTCCCCAACACTTTTGAATAGCCTTTTCCTGACAATCCTCTCCAGGCTGCGGTCATCCCTGCTGCTTGTGCACCTTTTTCTTCCACACTTTTCCCTTTCACATAACTTTTTATTAATGTGCTTTGATACAGCACTTTGGGAACACCCAACTTCTTTTGCAATTACCTTTTGAGGGTCTCCCTCCTTATGGAGGGTGTCAATGATGGTTTTCTGCACAACTGTCAGGTCAGCAGTCTTTCCCATGATTGTGATTCCTACTGAACCAGACTGAGAGACCATTTAAAGGCCCAGGAACCCTTTGCAGGTGTTATGGCTTAATTAGCTGATTAGAGTGGGACACTTTGAGCCTAGAATATTGCACCTTTTTACAATATTCAAATTTTCTGAGATTGTGGATTTGGGGTTTTCATGAGCTATAAGCCATAATCATCACAATTATGACAAATCACGAACTATCTTGCTTTGCATGTAATGAGTCTATCTCATATATTAGTTTCACCTTTTAAGCTGCATTACTGAAATAAATAAACTTTTGCACGATATTCTAATTTTTCGAGTTTCACCTGTATATTTGTACGTGCATTTTCATCTCAGAAGTAGATACATTAACTACTTGGAGACCGGGATGTAAAAAAACCCTTCCTGTCCAGGCCTTTTTTCAGTTTTCAGCCCTGTGATACTTTGACTAAAATTTCTTTGCCATGAAATACATAGATCACCACAGTTTTTTTTTTTTTTAATTTCTGTATTTTACTTTTTTACACAAGAGACATCAGGTACAGAGAAATATAAAACAAGCTTCACATAATCAGAGCATTTCAGTAGAAAAACATATCAAAGACAAAAAATGTGAAGCATATAGATTGCATCCAAGATCTAAGGTAGAGCCTGACATTATCAAACGTTCTATAACAAACATTTACACTGCAGTCAACTGACTGTATCACTATTGGATTTTTTTAAACTGTACAGTATAAAGGAAAAAAAAAGACCTAAAATGTTGATAAAAACTGTTTCTCTTAGTTTTTGCCTCTAAAACTTTGCAAATAAATAATATATGCCAGGACAGGAGAAACACCCTTACAATGCACCATTTTATTAAAATAGACACACCAAGGCATTTAGTAAAAAGCATGGTGATTTGTTTTTGAAAATTAAGAAAGTAAATAAAATGTGATTTTCTTTCACAAAGTTGTCATTTTAACAAGTTATTTCTCAAAAAAAGCATGGTCAAAGTAGACCCTCCAGCATATTTATTTGAGGTATGATTCTTTTGAAAATCACATTTTTGCCACACGTCTCTGGAAAGAAAATGAATTTTTTTTTTTACATACCACTGTCAATAATAAGATATTTTTCACACACAACATGGGCACACTTAGAATTACATCCCAAAACACCCTCTGTGACTTCTCCAAAGTATAGGGCTACTACATATGTGAGACTTTTTTGGAGCCTAGCTGCGTAGAGGGAACAAAAATTCAAGAAGCAGCTTCAGAATTGCAAGGGCATAATTTACATATCTAATTTTCTGTCTACTATCGCATTTTGGAGACCTGGAGTGCCAGGACCTTAGAAACCTGAAGAAAATGATGACATTTAGGATAGAAAACACCCAAAAGCACTGGAGATTTGGTATTGTGTTTTGATTTTTATATTAATGTGATACACAATGTGTTGATTTTATGCAAGTGGTATAATGCCATTATTTACTGTTGTAATAGATGATATATAGTAGGTGTTACCATTTAGAGTGTAAGGGGGTTGCTATTGGCACCAACATCCTAGTATATTCAATAATGGAAAAAAGAAAGATGAACATTAAATTGACAAGGATACTGTTGAATATTTGAATGTAAAGTTCCCTTGGATGGCTCCTTTCTATGGTCTTCCCAAGACACAAAGGTTTGACTTCCCTGATGGGCCACCCCATTGTGTTAGAGACGGGTCCTTTTTTTAATTTTTAGGTTTTTTTTTATTATATCTTTATAAAATTTGTTATCAATACAAAACAATTGTATCTAAACACATTGCATAACAAACATTTTCACACAAAATATTCCCCAAACCCCCCCCAATCCTCTCCCTATTTTCATCCACTTCTTGTTACTCAAGCCGTCTATCTTCACCTCACTCCTCTCTATTCATCTCATTCTATCTCTCCTCAAAAGCCTTCCATACTCTTTTTTTTTCTCTCCCTGTTCTTTATACTCCAATTAATTCAAGTTATCATTTGATATTTTAAAATCACACCATCTTTCCCATATTTTTCTAAATATTTATGTTTTATGTTCTCCAGTATGGTACAGTTCTTCCATCCTGTATATATGCTGCACTCTATATATCCAATCTTTTATTTTTGGGGTCTCCTGTGCCTGCCACAATTTGGGGATCAGTCCTTTTGCTGCATTTATTAGGTGAAATGTCAACATATTCTTATAATCCTTTGCTTTAATCTCTGATTTGTGAAATAAGCAAACCCAAGGGTCTTTTAATAAACTAATCTCCAATATTTCCTGTATTTGTTGAATTATTATTCGCCAAAACTTCTGGATTTTAGTTTTTTCTTTTTGTTCCACACTCGGTGTAATATACCATTGAGCTAAAAATGTATAATTAATTTCTACAGTATTCATATCTATTGCCCCGTATGCTAACTTAAACATTTTCTTTTTTTGTTGCTCATTTATTTTTGTTTCCAGCTCCTTTTCCCACTTTTCCAAAAAGAGTGGAGGTTCCAATCCAAATATCACCATAAGGATCTTACAACATGTTTTTGAATTGATCCTGAACTCAACATTTGCTCAAATGGATACATATCCTCCTCCATCCTTAATGGCTGCGGGAGTGCTGCAACAAAATGTCCCAATTGATAATAACGCCATTTGTCGAGTTTGAAAAATAACTAATTTTTTCCTTTAATTCCTGAAAGGAATATAATTCCCCTTTTTCTATAATATCTTTCAAACGTGCATTTCTATCTTTTATCCATTTCCCCAAAATATTATCTTTCCCTGGTGGGAAAAACTCTGATCTCACCAGCGGAATTAACAGTGAATTATATTCCCACCCCATTTGTTTATGAATTAGATCCCATACCCTTATTACATTACGTGTCAATATACTTATATTTTCATCCAATGTATGAAACTGCTGTGTAATCCAAATATTCATTTTTAATTGTGATTTACTTACTGTTTTTTCTATTCTTTTTTCCCAACTTTTCCCTTGTGCATTATATTTCCAGTCTACTACACGTGAAATTAACACCGAATAATAATATCTCTTAAAATCCAGTACATTTACCCCCTCTCTTGCTTTGTCATTAGATAAGACCTCATACTTTACTCTTGTTTTTTTTATTTGACCATATATACCTAGTTATCATTCTGTTTATAGTCAAGCGAAAAGGTACCCAGTAAGTATATTGGGAGCATATGAAATTTATACAGAATTTTTGGAACTATCACAATTTATATCATGTTTATACGCCCTATAATATAGCGCCAAAGGGTATGCTCAGCGCTGTACAGTAGCAAGGGGGACAGAACATGAGACAAGACAGTAACAATACAATACACGAGGGGTTCGAGGGCCCTGCTCTTTCGAGCTTACAATCTAGGAGGGAGGGGAAGGTGGTACAGGAGGAAATGGCTGTGGGGGATGGAGTGGTGGGAGGAGTGGAGGAGGTTAGTTGTTAGGTGAGGTCAGGTGTTAGGTGAGGTTGGGGTAGGCTTCCCTGAAGAGGAGGGTTTTCAGGGTGCTCCTGAAGGTGAGGAGGGTAGGTGACAGTCTGATGGATTGGGGTAGGGAGTTCCAGAGGATGGGGGAAGTCCTAGAGAAGTCCTGCAATCAGGCATGGGAGGGGGAGACCAGGGAGCTAGAGAGCAGGAGGTCCTGTGAGGAGCGGAGGGCAACGGTAGGGTAGTATTTGGGTATCAGGTCGGTTATGTAGTTTGGGGCGGCGTTGTGAATGGCTTTGTAGGTCAGAGTTAGCAGTTTGAATTTGATGCGTTGGGCAATCGGGAGCCAATGAAGGGATTGGCAGAGGGGGGGGGCAGATGTGGAGCGGTTGGTGAGGTGGATGAGTAATAAGCCGCTTGCATGAAGGTGAAACATCTGACCCTTTAAGTAAATCTATAAAGCAGAAATGCAGCGCTAAGAAAAATATTAAAGTGAGATAATATGGGTGCAGGCGCTGAAAAGTGCAGTGAATGATAAATTATCGTGGTATCGTCTAATTATGACGTATTAGTATGGTGAACATGAAACAAATAAAGTGACTTTCAGTGATCTATATATGACATAATAAAGTCCAAATACAAGAAATACTGGTGAAATCTGTGACTCAGTGGCTGGAAGCTTTTGTACAATATTGCACTAACCAGAAGCACAATATACAAGTGCATTTGTGAATATAAATCCCGTCATGGTCATCTGGATGGGGATGTTATGAATCATCTGAGACACGTCAGCACATCAGGTGTTCAGCAGCTGTCACTCACAGGATCCAGGGGAATCACGTCCCATGTAAAAGACCAATGCTGGGCATATAGTGGTTGTGCTGTGGGACTCCACCTTAGGGGCTCGTTAAATGATGAGCCAGAGAGAGAAACTTTGATAGTGCAGTAATTTTTATTCAAAGGAATGTAATGAAGGTATGGTACTGGAAAATGGTGATTCTGTCACTTCCAGTCCCATTGTTTAGAGCAGGGCTTGAAAAAGCAGCTTGCTCGCTCGCCAAATGCGAGGAGAAATTCCTGTGTGGCAAGCGGAGAGCACAGATGATGGATGGAGCTGCTGCACCTGCACTCCAAGCCTCATTGTGAAGCCGAGTTCCAGTTTCCAACTTCCGGCTTCTTCGGCACCGCCATTACACTGGCAGCGCCGCTGAGGGGACAGGTGCAGGAGAGTTCCGCTCTCCTCCGCTGAGAGGAGACATCCTCTCCACCGCCGTGGGGGACTCGATTTGAGGAACGCTCTCCACCGCTGCGGGGGACGCGAGGAGAGGCCGCTCTCCACTTCCTTGGGGGACCTTGAAGTATTTTTGGGTATGGTCTGTGAAAATTTTGTTCAGTTTAGGTATGGTTATTTGTACATTCTTTGTGTACGGTTAGAGGTCCATCCTCTACTCCTACAGTTTTTATAAAGTTTAATCTTTTATTAAAACACCCTATTGTACATGTTGCATAGCTTTTAGTAGTACCTGAAAACTTGCATAGTGCTTTCTCTTGGTGTCTGTACTCAATACGATAATAATAATATTCCACGTTAGCCATAGATAGTAGAAAGGATGTGAAAATGTACGCAACACCTTTTTGCGAGCTAATCTAATATACTTTAGTGCAATCTTTTTAGAATACCGAGTTGTCTTCACCAGACATGGTGTCATACCTTTACACATCAGTGACATGAACATACACATAGTATATGCAACAAATGGTCACCAGGGGATGCCTCTGGCAGTCTGCCAGGATTTGGTGACAATTGTCCTATGTCTATGGATAGACCTTACATCCAGTTATTAACACGTTGTGTCCTTTTTTTAATACTTTAATGGCAGAAAATGTGTTATGTGACTTTCTAATATAATAACAGAGATGCTGTGAATACACATTACATGTTTACATAGGTTTCATAAATTAGGTTCTAGGCTCAGTCTGGCCTCTTATCCACTATGAGACTTGATTATGTAAACCAGCTTTCTATTAGACTCTATTCTAAAGAAAAATGTAATTTCATAAGCTTCAAGGGGGCGTGGTTGGGAGCAGGGCTGGGAGGCGGACCTGGGCAAGGCTGGGTGGGGCAACTGGTGGATAGTAAGGTTTGTGCCTGGCTAGTAGGTCTAGACTTGAAATTTTGAGCCCTGGTTTAGAGTATAATTATACCATATATACTCTTTTACCGCCACAAAACTACATCGTAATGAAGATCATTATGCCCTTTTGTTCCTTATAATCTTTGGGCGTTAATTTTTTTTTTCCTTCCCCCTAATGCTGTTGTGTCCTTTCCATGTAAAAAGTCCAGTTTATCTCCGGTCCGCGCATGTGTGACTTGGGGAAGATGGCGCCTGTTTGCTTTACCATGCATGTGCGCTAAGCCCTTTATAAGGAATATGTTCGCAGCTGGCACGCTCCCTTTGAAAACGTGCACGAGCACGAAACTTGTTAGGGAGGAGCCCAGCTGCTGACGTCACGTCGCGAGGAAGGTCGGCGGCCATCTTTACTGTTTCCTTAACCAGATGTGAGTGCATTGTATACCTTCATTAAATTACTGCACTATCAAAGTTTCTCTCTCTGGCTCGTCATTTAACGAGCCCCTAAGGTGGAGTCCCGCAGCCTCCACTATATGCCCAGCATTGGTCTTTTACATCCGACGTGATGCCCCTGGATCCTCTGAGTGACATCTGCTGATCACCTGACGTGCTGACGTGTCCCAGATGATTCATAACATCCCCATCCACATCCAGATGATCATGACGGGATTTATATTCACAAATGCACTTGTATAATGCGCTTCTGGTTAGTGCAATATTGTACAAAAGCTTCCAGCCACTGAGTCACGGATTTCACCAATATTTCTTGTATTTGGACTTTATTGTGTTATATATAGATCACTGAGAGTAACTTTATTTGTTTTATGTTCACCATACTAATACATCATAATTAGAGATGAGCGAATCGAAGTAGGCGAAGTGGAATTCGTTTCGAATATTAGGAAAATTTCGGATGCGCGAATAAAAATTTTTCCTAAAATGGCGGCGACATGTGCGGCGACGGAGCGGGGATGTCTGGGAAGGCGCGCAGACAAGGCGCGCTGACCCATAATGCATTCATTCATGACATGTGATCGCATTAGCCAATCAGCAGCCAGCCAGCCAGCACAGTGTAATGGTCGAGCTATAAATGGCGGCCATTTTAGAATTCTCCATTTGCCTCCAGTCATTCAACAGAGGCAGACCTGGCTGTATGCAGGGAGAGAGTTAGGGACAGAGAAACGTTAGTTAGGGCCACAGAATATTTACTTAGGGCCATAGAAACGTTACATAGGGCCACAGAAACGTTTACTTAGGGCCACAGAATCGTTAGTTAGGGCCACAGAATCGTTACTTAGGGACACAGAAACGTTACTTAGGGCCACAGAAACTTTACTTAGGGCCACAGAATTGTTACTTAGGGACAGACACAGAATTGTTACTGAGGGATACAGAATTGTTACTGAGGGACACAGAACCATTACTTAGGGCCACAGAAACGTTACTTAGGGCCACAGAAACGTTACTTAGGGCCACAGAATTGTTACTTAGGGCCACAGAAACGTTACTTAGGGCCAAAAAATTGTTACTCAGGGACAGACACAGAATTCTTACTCAGGGACAGACACAGAATTGTTACTCAGGGACACAGAATTGTTACTGAGGGACACAGAATTGTTACTGAGGGACACAGAATTGTTACTCAGGGACACAGAATTGTTACTGAGGGACACAGAATTGTTACTGAGGGACACAGAATTGTTACTCAGGGACAGACACAGAATTGTTACTCAGGGACAGACACAGAATTGTTACTGAGGGACACAGAATTGTTACTGTGGGCCACAGAACTGTTACTTAGGGCCACAGAAACGTTACTCAGGGACACAGAATTGTTACTCAGGGACAGACACAGAATTGTTACTGAGGGACACAGAATTGTTACTGAGGGCCACAGAACTGTTACTTAGGGCCACAGAAACGTTACTCAGGGACACAGAATTGTTAATCAGGGACAGACACAGAATTCTTACTCAGGGACAGACACAGAATTGTTACTCAGGGACACAGAATTGTTACTGAGGGACACAGAATTGTTACTGAGGGCCACAGAATCGTTACTTAGGGCCACAGAAACGTTACTTAGAGCCACAGAAACGTTACTTAGGGCAACAGAAACGTTACTTAGGGACACAGAATTGTTACTCAGGGACAGACACAGAATTGTTACTCAGGGACAGACACAGAATTGTTACTCAGGGACACAGAATTGTTACTGAGGGACACAGAATTGTTACTGAGGGACACAGAATTGTTACTGAGGGACACAGAATTGTTACTGAGGGACACAGAATTGTTACTCAGGGACACAGAATTGTTACTGAGGGACACAGAATTGTTACTGAGGGACACAGAATTGTTACTGAGGGCCACAGAACTGTTACTTAGGGCCACAGAAACATTACTGAGGGACACAGAATTGTTACTCAGGGACAGACACAGAATTGTTACTCAGGGACAGACACAGAATTGTTACTGAGGGACACAGAATTGTTACTGAGGGACACAGAATTGTTACTGAGGGACACAGAATTGTTACTGAGGGACACAGAACTGTTACTTAGGGCCACAGAAACGTTACTCAGGGACACAGAATTGTTAATCAGGGACAGACACAGAATTGTTACTCAGGGACAGACACAGAATTGTTACTGAGGGACACAGAATTGTTACTGAGGGACACAGAATTGTTACTGAGGGCCACAGAATCGTTACTGAGGGCCACAGAAACGTTACTTAGGGCCACAGAAACGTTACTTAGGGCAACAGAAACGTTACTTAGGGACACAGAATTGTTACTCAGGGACAGACACAGAATTGTTACTGAGGGACAGACACAGAATTGTTACTCAGGGACACAGAATTGTTACTCAGGGACACAGAATTGTTACTGAGGGACACAGAATTGTTACTGAGGGACACAGAATTGTTACTGAGGGACACAGAATTGTTACTCAGGGACACAGAATTGTTACTCAGGGACAGACACAGAATTGTTACTGAGGGACACAGAATTGTTACTGAGGGACACAGAATTGTTACTGAGGGCCACAGAACTGTTACTTAGGGCCACAGAAACGTTACTCAGGGACACAGAATTGTTACTCAGGGACAGACACAGAATTGTTACTCAGGGATACAGAATCGTTGAATTAAAGAGTATGTCAGACAACATGCAGAGGAGTGGCAGAGGAGGCAATGTTTTAGGAGCGAGCAGACGTGGCAGCAGAGGAAGGGGTCGAGGCAGCACTATTCGCAGCCAGAGGCCAGTGCTCCCGGTGTCATCCAGTACAGTGAGGAAGAACTAACAGAGGGCGGTCAGGAACGGGGGGAGACATCCGCCTCTTCAGCAGCCAGGCGAAGAAGTAGTGGCGAGGAGAGTGGCGAGGTAGCCGGTCTAGAGACAGGTCTGTCTCCTGACCCACACGCAGCCGAGGGGGCTAGTAGTGAGGCGGAGACCCTAATTGATGATGATGAGGCTGATCGCACTTGGCAGCCTCGTCGTCATGAGGCTATTGCTTCCGCATCATCAGGAGAAGAGGGTGGCAGTTTGGCAGCGAGCAAAACAGTCGGTGGGTTGTCTCCATCGCCACACTCTGCCATGTGCCACTTTCAGGTCTCCTCACACACTGCTGGTGTGTTCCATTTTTTGTCATAGGGTGCTGGCAGATTACGGGCCTCCCATAGCTGCTGCCAGGCCCCTAATCTGCCATGGGCCCCTGTACCGCCTCCTCATGCTGCTGCCAGGTCCACAGTGTCTCATGCCATGTGCCACTTTCAGGTCTCCTCACACTGCTGGTGTGTTCCATTTTTTGACATAGGGTGCTGGCAGATTACGGGCCTCCCATAGCTGCTGCCAGGCCCCTAATCTGCCATGGGCCCCTATACCGCCTCCTCATGCTGCTGCGAAGTCCAGAGTCTCTCATGGGTCCCTGTACGGCCTCCCATTGCTGCTGTCTCCATCGCCACACTCTGCCATGTGCCACTTTCAGGTCTTCTCACACACTGCTGGTGTGTTCCATTTTTTTATAGGGTGCTGGCAGATTACGGGCCTCCCATAGCTGCTGCCAGGCCCCTAATCTGCCATGGGCCCCTATAGCGCCTCCTCATGCTGCTGCCAGGTCCAGAGTGTCTCATGGGTCCCTGTACGGCCTCCCATTGCTGCTGTCTCCATCGCCACACTCTGCCATGTGCCACTTTCAGGTCTCCTCACACTGCTGGTGTGTTCCATTTTTTGTCATAGGGTGCTGGCAGATTACGGGCCTCCCATAGCTGCTGCCAGGCCCCTAATCTGCCATGGGCCCCTATACAGCCTCCTCATGCTGCTGCCAGGTCCAGAGTGTCTCATGGGTCCCTGTACGGCCTCCCATTGCTGCTGTCTCCATCGCCACACTCTGCCATGTGCCACTTTCAGGTCTCCTCACACTGCTGGTGTGTTCCATTTTTTGTCATAGGGTGCTGGCAGATTAGGGGCCTCCCATAGCTGATGCCAGGCCCCTAATCTGCCATGGACCCCTGTACCGCCTCCTCATGCTGCTGCCAGGTCCACAGTGTCTCATGCCATGTGCCACTTTCAGGTCTCCTCACACTGCTGGTGTGTTCCATTTTTTGTCATAGGGTGCTGGCAGATTACGGGCCTCCCATAGCTGCTGCCAGGCCCCTAATCTGCCATGGGCCCCTATAGCGCCTCCTCATGCTGCTGCCAGGTCCATAGTGTCTCATGGGTCCCTGTACGGCCTCCCATTGCTGCTGTCTCCATCGCCACACTCTGCCATGTGCCACTTTCAGGTCTCCTCACACTGCTGGTGTGTTCCATTTTTTCTCATAGGGTGCTGGCAGATTACGGGCCTCCCATAGCTGCTGCCAGGCCCCTAATCTGCCATGGTCCCCTATACCGCCTCCTCATGCTGCTGCCAGGTCCAGAGTGTCTCATGGGTCCCTGTACGGCCTCCCATTGCTGCTGTCTCCATCGCCACACTCTGCCATGTGCCACTTTCAGGTCTCCTCACACACTGCTGGTGTGTTCCATTTTTTGTCATAGGGTGCTGGCAGATTACGGGCCTCCCATAGCTGCTGCCAGGCCCTTAATCTGCCATGGGCCCCTGTACCGCCTCCTCATGCTGCTGCCAGGTCCACAGTGTCTCATGCCATGTGCCACTTTCAGGTCTCCTCACACTGCTGGTGTGTTCCATTTTTTGTCATAGGGTGCTGGCAGATTACGGGCCTCCCATAGCTGCTGCCAGGCCCCTAATCTGCCATGGGCCCCTATACCGCCTCCTCATGCTGTTGTGAAGTCCAGAGTCTGTCATGGGTCCCTGTACGGCCTCCCATTGCTGCTGTCTCCATCGCCACACTCTGCCATGTGCCACTTTCAGGTCTCCTCACACTGCTGGTGTTTTCCATTTTTTGTCATAGGGTGCTGGCAGATTACGGGCCTCCTATAGCTGCTGCCAGGCCCCTAATCTGCCATGGGCCCCTGTACCGCCTCCTCATGCTGCTGCCAGGTCCACAGTGTCTCATGCCATGTGCCACTTTCAGGTCTCCTCACACTGCTGGTGTGTTCAATTTTTTGACATAGGGTGCTGGCAGATTACGGGCCTCCCATAGCTGCTGCCAGGCCCCTAATCTGCCATGGGCCCCTATACCGCCTCCTCATGCTGCTGCCAAGTCCAGAGTCTGTCATGGGTCCCTGTACGGCCTCCCATTGCTGCTGTCTCCATCGCCACACTCTGCCATGTGCCACTTTCAGGTCTCCTCACACTGCTGGTGTGTTCCATTTTTTGTCATAGGGTGCTGGCAGATTACGGGCCTCCTATAGCTGCTGCCAGGCCCCTAATCTGCCATGGGCCCCTGTACCGCCTCCTCATGCTGCTGCCAGGTCCACAGTGTCTCATGCCATGTGCCACTTTCAGGTCTCCTCACACTGCTGGTGTGTTCAATTTTTTGACATAGGGTGCTGGCAGATTACGGGCCTCCTATAGCTGCTGCCAGGCCCCTAATCTGCCATGGGCCCCTGTACCGCCTCCTCATGCTGCTGCCAGGTCCACAGTGTCTCATGCCATGTGCCACTTTCAGGTCTCCTCACACTGCTGGTGTGTTCAATTTTTTGACATAGGGTGCTGGCAGATTACGGGCCTCCTATAGCTGCTGCCAGGCCCCTAATCTGCCATGGGCCCCTATACCGCCTCCTCATGCTGCTGCCAGGTCCAGAGTCTCTCATGGGTCCCTGTACGGCCTCCCATTGCTGCTGTCTCCATCGCCACACTCTGCCATGTGCCACTTTCAGGTCTCCTCACACACTGCTGGTGTGTTCAATTTTTTGACATAGGGTGCTGGCAGATTACGGGCCTTCCATAGCTGCTGCCAGGCCCCTAATCTGCCATGGGCCCCTGTACCGCCTCCTCATGCTGCTGCCAGGTCCACAGTGTCACATGCCATGTACCACTTTCAGGTCTCCTCACACTGCTGGTGTGTTGAATTTTTTGACATAGGGTGCTGGCAGATTACGGGCCTCCTATAGCTGCTGCCAGGCCCCTAATCTGCCATGGGCCCCTATACCGCCTCCTCATGCTGCTGCCAGGTCCAGAGTCTCTCATGGGTCCCTGTACGGCCTCCCATTGCTGCTGTCTCCATCGCCACACTCTGCCATGTGCCACTTTCAGGTCTCCTCACACACTGCTGGTGTGTTCCATTTTTTGTCATAGGGTGCTGGCAGATTACGGGCCTCCTATAGCTGCTGCCAGGCCCCTAATCTGCCATGGGCCCCTGTACCGCCTCCTCATGCTGCTGCCAGGTCCACAGTGTCTCATGCCATGTGCCACTTTCAGGTCTCCTCACACTGCTGGTGTGTTCAATTTTTTGACATAGGGTGCTGGCAGATTACGGGCCTCCTATAGCTGCTGCCAGGCCCCTAATCTGCCATGGGCCCCTGTACCGCCTCCTCATGCTGCTGCCAGGTCCACAGTGTCTCATGCCATGTGCCACTTTCAGGTCTCCTCACACTGCTGGTGTGTTCAATTTTTTGACATAGGGTGCTGGCAGATTACGGGCCTCCTATAGCTGCTGCCAGGCCCCTAATCTGCCATGGGCCCCTATACCGCCTCCTCATGCTGCTGCCAGGTCCAGAGTCTCTCATGGGTCCCTGTACGGCCTCCCATTGCTGCTGTCTCCATCGCCACACTCTGCCATGTGCCACTTTCAGGTCTCCTCACACACTGCTGGTGTGTTCAATTTTTTGACATAGGGTGCTGGCAGATTATGGGCCTCCCATAGCTGCTGCCAGGCCCCTAATCTGCCATGGGCCCCTGTACCGCCTCCTCATGCTGCTGCCAGGTCCACAGTGTCACATGCCATGTACCACTTTCAGGTCTCCTCACACTGCTGGTGTGTTGAATTTTTTGACATAGGGTGCTGGCAGATTACGGGCCTGCCATAGCTGCTGCCAGGCCCCTAATCTGCCATGGGCCCCTATACCGCCTCCTCATGCTGCTGCCAGGTCCAGAGTCTCTCATGGGTCCCTGTACGGCCTCCCATTGCTGCTGTCTCCATCGCCACACTCTGCCATGTGCCACTTTCAGGTCTCCTCACACACTGCTGGTGTGTTCAATTTTTTGACATAGGGTGCTGGCAGATTACGGGCCTCCCATAGCTGCTGCCAGGCCCCTAATCTGCCATGGGCCCCTGTACCGCCTCCTCATGCTGCTGCCAGGTCCACAGTGTCTCATGCCATGTGCCATTTTCAGGTCTCCTCATACTGCTGGTGTGTTGAATTTTTTGACATAGGGTGCTGGCAGATTACGGGCCTCCTATAGCTTCTGCCAGGCCCCTAATCTGCCATGGGCCCCTATACCGCCTCCTCATGCTGCTGCCAGGTCCAGAGTCTCTCATGGGTCCCTGTACGGCCTCCCATTGCTGCTGTCTCCATCGCCACACTCTGCCATGTGCCACTTTCAGGTCTCCTCACACTGCTGGTGTGTTCAATTTTTTGACATAGGGTTCTGGCAGATTACGGGCCTCCTATAGCTGCTGCCAGGCCCCTAATCTGCCATGGGCCCCTATACCGCCTCCTCATGCTGCTGCCAGGTCCAGAGTCTCTCATGGGTCCCTGTACGGCCTCCCATTGCTGCTGTCTCCATCGCTACACTCTGCCATGTGCCACTTTCAGGTCTCCTCACACACTGCTGGTGTGTTCCATTTTTTGTCATAGGGTGCTGGCAGATTACGGGCCTCCCATAGCTGCTGCCAGGCCCTTAATCTGCCATGGGCCCCTGTACCGCCTCCTCATGCTGCTGCCAGGTCCACAGTGTCTCATGCCATGTGCCACTTTCAGGTCTCCTCACACTGCTGGTGTGTTCCATTTTTTGTCATAGGGTGCTGGCAGATTACGGGCCTCCCATAGCTGCTGCCAGACCCCTAATCTGCCATGGGCCCCTATACCGCCTCCTCATGCTGCTGTGAAGTCCAGAGTCTGTCATGGGTCCCTGTACGGCCTCCCATTGCTGCTGTCTCCATCGCCACACTCTGCCATGTGCCACTTTCAGGTCTCCTCACACTGCTGGTGTGTTCCATTTTTTGTCATAGGGTGCTGGCAGATTACGGGCCTCCTATAGCTGCTGCCAGGCCCCTAATCTGCCATGGGCCCCTGTACTGCCTCCTCATGCTGCTGCCAGGTCCACAGTGTCTCATGCCATGTGCCACTTTCAGGTCTCCTCACACTGCTGGTGTGTTGAATTTTTTGACATAGGGTGCTGGCAGATTACGGGCCTCCTATAGCTGCTGCCAGGCCCCTAATCTGCCATGGGCCCCTGTACTGCCTCCTCATGCTGCTGCCAGGTCCACAGTGTCTCATGCCATGTGCCACTTTCAGGTCTCCTCACACTGCTGGTGTGTTCAATTTTTTGACATAGGGTGCTGGCAGATTACGGGCCTCCCATAGCTGCTGCCAGGCCCCTAATCTGCCATGGGCCCCTATACCGCCTCCTCATGCTGCTGCCAAGTCCAGAGTCTGTCATGGGTCCCTGTACGGCCTCCCATTGCTGCTGTCTCCATCGCCACACTCTGCCATGTGCCACTTTCAGGTCTCCTCACACACTGCTGGTGTGTTCCATTTTTTGTCATAGGGTGCTGGCAGATTACGGGCCTCCTATAGCTGCTGCCAGGCCCCTAATCTGCCATGGGCCCCTGTACCGCCTCCTCATGCTGCTGCCAGGTCCACAGTGTCTCATGTCATGTGCCACTTTCAGGTCTCCTCACACTGCTGGTGTGTTCAATTTTTTGACATAGGGTGCTGGCAGATTACGGGCCTCCTATAGCTGCTGCCAGGCCCCTAATCTGCCATGGGCCCCTGTACCGCCTCCTCATGCTGCTGCCAGGTCCACAGTGTCACATGCCATGTACCACTTTCAGGTCTCCTCACACTGCTGGTGTGTTGAATTTTTTGACATAGGGTGCTGGCAGATTACGGGCCTCCTATAGCTGCTGCCAGGCCCCTAATCTGCCATGGGCCCCTGTACCGCCTCCTCATGCTGCTGCCAGGTCCACAGTGTCACATGCCATGTACCACTTTCAGGTCTCCTCACACTGCTGGTGTGTTGAATTTTTTGACATAGGGTGCTGGCAGATTACGGGCCTCCTATAGCTGCTGCCAGGCCCCTAATCTGCCATGGGCCCCTATACCGCCTCCTCATGCTGCTGCCAGGTCCAGAGTCTCTCATGGGTCCCTGTACGGCCTCCCATTGCTGCTGTCTCCATCGCCACACTCTGCCATGTGCCACTTTCAGGTCTCCTCACACACTGCTGGTGTGTTCAATTTTTTGACATAGGGTGCTGGCAGATTACGGGCTTCCCATAGCTGCTGCCAGGCCCCTAATCTGCCATGGGCCCCTGTACCGCCTCCTCATGCTGCTGCCAGGTCCACAGTGTCTCATGCCATGTGCCACTTTCAGGTCTCCTCACACTGCTGGTGTGTTGAATTTTTTGACATAGGGTGCTGGCAGATTACGGGCCTCCTATAGCTGCTGCCAGGCCCCTAATCTGCCATGGGCCCCTATACCGCCTCCTCATGCTGCTGCCAGGTCCAGAGTCTCTCATGGGTCCCTGTACGGCCTCCCATTGCTGCTGTCTCCATCGCCACACTCTGCCATGTGCCACTTTCAGGTCTCCTCACACACTGCTGGTGTGTTCTATTTTTTGACATAGGGTGCTGGCAGATTACGGGCCTCCCATAGCTGCTGCCAGGCCCCTAATCTGCCATGGGCCCCTATACCGCCTCCTCATGCTGCTGCCAGGTCCAGAGTCTCTCATGGGTCCCTGTACGGCCTCCCATTGCTGCTGTCTCCATCGCCACACTCTGTCATGTGCCACTTTCAGATCTCCTCACACTGCTGGTGTGTTCCATTTTTTGTCATAGGGTGCTGGCAGATTAGGGGCCTCCCATAGCTGCTGCCAGGCCCCTAATCTGCCATGGGCCCCTGTACCGCCTCCTCATGCTGCTGCCAGGTCCACAGTGTCTCATGCCATGTGCCACTTTCAGGTCTCCTCACACTGCTGGTGTGTTCAATTTTTTGACATAGGGTGCTGGCAGATTACGGGCCTCCTATAGCTTCTGCCAGGCCCCTAATCTGCCATGGGCCCCTATACTGCCTCCTCATGCTGCTGCCAGGTCCAGAGTCTCTCATGGGTCCCTGTACGGCCTCCCATTGCTGCTGTCTCCATTGCCACACTCTGCCATGTGCCACTTTCAGGTCTTCTCACACACTGCTGGTGTGTTGAATTTTTTGACATAGGGTGCTGGCAGATTACGGGCCTCCCATTGCTGCTGCCAGGCCCATAATCTGCCATGGGCCCCCGTACCGACTCCTCATGCTGTGACGTTGCAACAAGGTGGAATTCAACCCTACATATGTTAGACCGCCTTTACGAACAGCAAAAGGCCATCACAGATTTCCTGATGTTAAAAGCGGATAAAGGTACTCCCTGTGTAACTTAGATATCAGCCATTGGCAGCTCATGCGTGACACCTGCGCTTGCTCAGGCCCTTTGAGGAGGCCACGCTATTCGTGAGTCGGCAGGACTATGGGATGAACGACGTCATTCCTCTGTTGCACGTCCTGGAACAAATGCTGTTAACAATGGCTGGTCAGGGTGCGGTAGACGTGGCGCACAGATCTCAACGCCACATGACCCCTGTGGGGGCAGGACAGGAAGAAGAGGAGGAGGTAGAGGAGGACATTGGTGCTCAGGAATTATTGAGTGAAATGGGTGGTTTTTCCACTCAGCGGACAGGAGTGGAGGAGCAGGAGCATCTGGTAGAGGAGGAGGAAGAGGAGACAGAGGACCCAGACGCACCGTGGCAGTATGCTGTGGAGATGGAGGCAGGGAGTCCCTCGCATTCCTTGGCACAAATGGCCCATAGCATGCTCGCTTGCTTGCGTACCGACAGCCGAATAATAACCATCAGACAGAGGGATGACTTTTGGCTGTCCACCTTGTTGGACCCTCGCTACCGTTCAAAAATGGTGGCCTTTTTCACACCTGCTGAGAGGGAGGCCAAAATAACGTACTATAAAAACCACCTATGTAGTCAGCTGGTCTCTGCCTGTCTGCGCCAACGTCCATCCTCAGACACTGTGGGCCCTGTGCGCTCGCTTTCCGCTGCCATGGCAGCAGGGGAGGGGTGGGGTGGTAGGAGCAGTGGCAGCTCCACCAGCAGCAGCTGCCTCAGTCTGCAGTCGATGATGAGTAGCTTTCTTCACCAGCGCAGTGAGGAAACTACTAACCAGCTGCAGCAGCAGCAGCAGCAGCAGCATCAGGTGGACCTGGAGCAGGACCTCAAACAACAGGCTTAGGCCTACTTGGACAGCACCCTGCCAACCGAGGTAGACAATCCCCTTGACTACTGGGCAACGAAACTTGACCTTTGGCCCCAACTAGCTGAATTTGCCCTTGAAAGGCTGTCATGCCCGGCCAGTAGCGTGGCATCGGAGCGTGTGTTTAGTGCGGCAGGAGGTATTGTAACTCCGCGGAGGACACGACTGTCCACCCAAAGTGTGGAGAGACTCACGTTTGTGAAAATGAATCAGGCGTGGATTAGTCTGGATTTCAAACCACCAGTTCCTGACACAACTGACTAAATCCGCCATGAATCATGCCCCAAACATGTGCCACTTTCAGGTCTCCTCACACTGCTGGTGTGTTCCATTTTTTGTCATAGGGTGCTGGCAGATTACGGGCCTCCCATAGCTGCTGCCAGGCCCCTAATCTGCCATGGGCCCCTATACCGCCTCCTCATGCTGCTGCCAAGTCCAGAGTCTGTCATGGGTCCCTGTACGGCCTCCCATTGCTGCTGTCTCCATCGCCACACTCTGCCATGTGCCACTTTCAGGTCTCCTCACACTGCTGGTGTGTTCCATTTTTTGTCATAGGGTGCTGGCAGATTACGGGCCTCCCATAGCTGCTGCCAGGCCCCTAATCTGCCATGGGCCCCTATACCGCCTCCTCATGCTGCTGCCAAGTCCAGAGTCTGTCATGGGTCCCTGTACGGCCTCCCATTGCTGCTGTCTCCATCGCCACACTCTGCCATGTGCCACTTTCAGGTCTCCTCACACTGCTGGTGGGTTCCATTTTTTGTCATAGGGTGCTGGCAGATTACGGGCCTCCCATAGCTGCTGCCAGGCCCCTAATCTGCCATGGGCCCCCGTACCGACTCCTCATGCTGCTGCCAGGCCCGTAATCTGTCATGGGCCCCTGTTGTCGCTTGTTGGCATATTCCGCTCGTTCAGATGCTCCTTCTCCTGCTACTCCTCTTCACGGATTCCGTCAGCAGTCTTTCTTGGAATCCGTTTCCAAGAGACAACAGTTTGCGAGCACGCACCCGACGGTGCAGAAGCTGAACGTCCTCCTGTCCAAGTTGCTGCTGCCAGGCTCGTAATCTGTCATGCGCCCCTGTACCGCCTCCTCATGCTGCTGCCAGGTCCAGAGTGTGTCATGGACCCCCGTACCGACTCCTCATGCTGCTGCCAGGCCCGTAATCTGTCATGGGCCCCTGTACCGCCTCCCCATGCTGCTGCCAGGTCCAGAGTGTGTCATGGGTCCCTGTACGGCCTCCCATTGCTGCTGCCAGGCCCGTAATCTGCCATGGGCCCCGTACCAACTCCTCATGTTGCTGCCAGGCCCGTAATCTGTCATGGGCCCCTGTACCGCCTCCTCATGCTGCTGCCAGGTCCAGAGTGTGTCATGGGTCCCTGTACGGCCTCCCATTGCTGCTGTCTCCATCGCCACACTCTGCCATGTGCCACTTTCAGGTCTCCTCACACACTGCTGGTGTGTTCAATTTTTTGACATAGGGTGCTGGCAGATTACGGGCTTCCCATAGCTGCTGCCAGGCCCCTAATCTGCCATGGGCCCCCGTACCGACTCCTCATGCTGCTGCCAGGCCCGTAATCTGTCATGGGCCCCTGTTGTCGCTTGTTGGCATATTCCGCTCGTTCAGATGCTCCTTCTCCTGCTACTCCTCTTCACGGATTCCGTCAGCAGTCTTTCTTGGAATCCGTTTCCAAGAGACAACAGTTTGCGAGCACGCACCCGACGGTGCAGAAGCTGAACGTCCTCCTGTCCAAGTTGCTGCTGCCAGGCTCGTAATCTGTCATGCGCCCCTGTACCGCCTCCTCATGCTGCTGCCAGGTCCAGAGTGTGTCATGGACCCCCGTACCGACTCCTCATGCTGCTGCCAGGCCCGTAATCTGTCATGGGCCCCTGTACCGCCTCCCCATGCTGCTGCCAGGTCCAGAGTGTGTCATGGGTCCCTGTACGGCCTCCCATTGCTGCTGCCAGGCCCGTAATCTGCCATGGGCCCCGTACCAACTCCTCATGTTGCTGCCAGGCCCGTAATCTGTCATGGGCCCCTGTACCGCCTCCTCATGCTGCTGCCAGGTCCAGAGTGTGTCATGGGTCCCTGTACGGCCTCCCATTGCTGCTGTCTCCATCGCCACACTCTGCCATGTGCCACTTTCAGGTCTCCTCACACTTCTGGTGGTTTCCATTTTTGTCATAGGGTGCTGTATGGCCTCCCATTGCTGCTGCCTCCACCGCCACACTGTGGCTCCACACTCTGGTTTTGGCCCCGTGACTGCCCAAATGAGTGAAGTGTGCGGTGATTCTAAGATCGACGGCACTCATCTGCATGTCATACTGACTGTCAGTATTATTTCTCTTCCCCAGCAGACTCCAAGGGCATTTAAATTTAAGGTACAGTGTTCTGCACTAATATAAAGTCTCTCTGAAGCCTAGAAACACCCTTTTATAAGTTAAATTCGCAGCGAATATATTCGACTCGAATCAAAATTTTTCCACGAATTCGCCGAATCAGTCGAATCGAATTTTTGAATACTTTGCTCATCACTAATCATAATTAGACGATACCACGATAATTTATCATTCACAGCACTTTTCAGCGCCTGCAATCATATCATCTCACTTTAATATTTTTCTTAGCGCTGCATTTCTGCTTTATATAACAGTGGTCCTTTTTTTTTTTATAAATATTTATTAATTTTTCAATTCATATACAAGTCATTTCAACATTTCTATTAAAATAATTATCAAAAACATATTTGCTCCTTATATAATTTATTCCTATATATGACTTTCTTTTCTTACCATCCCCCCCTCCCATACTCCCCCCCCCTCTATCTCCCCATCCCCTCCCCTCCTTCCCTCACCCTCCCACGCTCCACATTCTCTCTTCTCTCATTTACTCCAAATAATTCTGTTGTTCCTGAATCCAGTTCTAAACCGACTTCCAGGGACATTATCTCTTCATCTATTTCACCATTTCTTTATATTCTCCCCATCCTTTCCATTTTTTATTATACATCTCCAACTTGTCCTCGTGCGTATAATACAATCTTTCTGTCCCGGAAATCTGATTTACTCTACCCCTCCAATCCTCCTCAGTTGGCACCTCTCTTTTCTTCCAGAACCTGGGTATCAGGCTCTTTGCTGCTGTTAAGTAATGCCATATCCCCGAACTCCTATATGCTTTCACTGGGAGTTCTGAGATATGGAGGAGGCATAATTCTGGATCTAATCCTATATTGATTTTAGTAATTTTCCCTATCAAGTAAACTATCCTTCACCAGAACACCTGTATTTCTGGACACTCCCACCACATATGATACCACGTGCCCACCTCTCCACAGCCTCTCCAACACATCTGTGAAATTTCCGTATTCATCTTGTGCTCCAGGTTGGGGGTAATGTGCCATCTATTCAAACACTTATAATTTATTTCTACTTCTCTCATACTAATATTTTCGTGAATTAATGTAAACATTTTCCTCTTCTCCTCCTCCTCTATTTTTCTTCCCATATCTCTTTCCCATTTCTCTATGTGCATTAATTTTGTGTCTGTGTCAAGTTCCATTAATATCTTGTGTATTTTTGCCGTTCCGTGTCTACCATTTCCCTGTGACTCAAATATTCTCTCAAATGGATTCCAGTCTTTTCTAGTTCTTATAGGCTTTGGAAGGTTTTCAAAAAAATTCTTCAGTTGGTAATATCTTAGTCTATCCATCTTATTAAAGACTTCACCCTTTCTTTCCTCCATATCCTTAGATGACCCAATTTCCTCTCCTACCATTATATCTCTCAAAGGCGCCTCCTGTTTTATAATCCATTTCCCTGCTATGCTATCTTTACCCGGGATAAAATATTTTGTGTTCCTAAGTGGTATTATTTATGAATTAAAAACCCACCCCTTTTGTCTGTGTAGTAAATCCCATTCTTTTAAAACATTAAGAGTGTACGTGCTTGTGCTCTCCTCTTATTCTCTGTATTGTGCAGGTACCCAGATACTGTTACTTAAACTTATTCCACTCAGTGCTTTCTCAATTTTAACCCAATTTTTCTCCGGATTATGAATCCAGTCGAAGATTCTTGCGATAATCCCCGCTTTGTAATATCTCCTAAAATCTGGTACCCCCAATCCTCCTCTTTCTTTACTTCTAGTCAGCGTTTCATAACCTATTCTACGCTTTTTATTCCTCCATATACATTTTATTATCATTTTCCTCAGTTCTTTAAAATATGCCTCTGGGAGTTTGATTGGGATCATTTGAAATTTATATAATACTTTGGGGACAATTACCATCTTTATCAAGTTTATGCGACCTATCCACGATGGGTTTCCACTTCCCACTCTCCTCAACTCCTCCTTAATCTCATTTAATAACGTTATATAATTGGCTTTATAAAGGTTCTTAATTGAGGCTGATAGTTTTATTCCTAGATATTTTAATTCTTTGTCTCTCCAAAGGAAAGGGAATTCCTCTTGTAGTTTTTCCTTTCTTTATTCCCTTTATGTCTATGTTCTTCCTAATCATCGACAGTAAGGGCTCCAGTGATAACACATATAACAATGGAGACAATGGACATCCCTGTCTTGTACCATTTGACATCTTAAAATACTCTGTTCTTCCTCCATTTACCATTATGGTAGTGGTAGGCCCTCTTTATAACTCTCCAATCCACCCTCTCATTCTATCTCCCATTCCTAACGCTTCCAAAGTGTCCATCATAAAACCTCAACTTACTCTGTCGAATGCCTTCTCAGCATCTATCGACATCAGTATCATTGGGGTTTTCCCTTTTTTACCCTCCTGTATAAGCAACAGTGATCTCAAAGCATTATCTCTACCCTCTCTTCCCGAGACAAACCCCACCTGGTCTCCATGTATCCACTCCGGCATCAGCTCTTTCAGTCTATTTGCCAGAACCTTTGCATATATTTTAGTGTCTACATTCAACAGCGCTATTGGACGATAACTCGCACATTGCGAGGGGTCTTTATCTTCCTTCTGTATCAATACTATATTAGCCTGTAAAGACTCTCCCCTTATCTCCATCCCATTCCCCAAGGCGTTCATGTAAATCTTCATTTTGGGTATTAAAAGCTCTTTATATTTTTTATAGTATTTAGCCGTATATCCATCCGGACCCGGGCTTTTCCCTCCCACCATGCTTTTTAACGCTGTTTTTATTTCCTCTGAAGTTATTTCTGCCTCTAAAGAGTTCAGTTGTGTTTCTCTTAATTTCGGTAGGCCTGCCTCCTCTAGGTATGTCTTTCTTTTTCCTCTATTTACTGTTTCCGTTTTCTTAAACGTATCCTGAGGTATGATATTATACAGCTCATTATAATACTCTTTAAATATTCTAGCAATATCCTTGGTTGAGTGTACAAATTCCCCCTTGGGATTTCTTATTTTCTCAATATAATTTCTATTTTTCTTCTTTCTTAAAGTTCTCATTAAATACTTTCCCAGCCTATCTCGACATCTATACCTTTCACTTGTTATTTTATTAAAGACTCTTCTTGTTTCCTCCTCCATTACATTCTCTAATTCTTCTTTCTTCTTTATTAACATCTGCATTATCTCCTTAGATCTTTCCCTTTTATGCACCTGTTCAAGATCATATATTTCATTTAATAATCTATTTATCTTTTCTCTCCTTTCTTTTTTCTTTTTTGCCCCCATTGCAATGAGTAGACCTCTGATGTAAGCTTTATGTGCTTCCCACACCGTTGCAACCGACACATCCTCTGTTTCATTCTCTTCAAAAAACCATTCAATTTCCCTCTCAATTCTTTGACCAATCTCTTCATTCATGAAAAGTGCCTCATTCTACCGCCATACATTACCTTCTCTCCCTTCTCTACCCCATCTTAACTTCATTGCAACTGGGGCATGATCCGACAGGGTGCTTCCTTCAATTTTTACTTCTACCACCAACTCTATCATTCGATGTTCTACTAATATGTAATCTAGTCTAGAATAAGTCTCATGAACATGCGAAAAGAAAGTATAATCTCTCTCCTTCATATTCCTAATTCTCCAGATGTCCACCAGCTGACAGTCATGCAACAATTTCTTTAACATTCTCAAGGACTTGCTTTCCTCCCTCCTCACAGAGGAAGTGGTGTCCATCCGCGGGTCCATACAGATGTTAAAGTCTCCCGCTACTATCATACACCACCTTTTAAAATCCATCAATCTCTTCAACACTTCTCTCATAAACCTCTCCGGCCTCTTATTTGGACTGTATATGTTTGCTATTGTACACTCAATTCCCTGTAATTTACCTCTCAAAAATAAAAACCTTCCCTCCAGATCCGTTAATCTCTCCTCCACCTCGAACTTATATTCTTTGCAAAGCCTATAGCAACTCCTTTTGCTCTTTTAGTTGGTGAATCCGCATAAAACCATGTTGGAAAATATCTAGTCCTCAATCTAACCTTCGACTCTATCTCTAGGTGTGTTTCCTGCAAAAATACCACTGAGAATTTTCTATGTTGAAGTTCTTTAAATAACCTAAATCTCTTTCCTGGACAGCTTAACCCATTTACATTGTAGGTTATATATTGGATTTCTTCCATCTTACTCTTTTCTTACTGTCTCCTTCTTCCTCTTTCCCTTCCTCTTTCTTATTCCTATAGAGCGTTTTTATCCCACTACACTTTTCTCTCCCCTTATCCCTCCCCCCCTCTCAGTACTCCCCTCAATCCCTTTCCTCTCCCTCCCCTCCCTCCCCCTCCCTCGCCACCTCTCCCCCCCTCCTCCCCCCTCATTTTAGGCCTTCACTTTGCCTAACCATCATTTGTGGAGGTAGCATCCACCTTTGACTTAATCCTTAGGGCTTCACTCCTCCTATGGACAGCCTCCCCTCCCTCCGAATCCCCCCTCTGACCCCCTTTCTACTTATACTTCTAAAGAAGGAAAAAGGAGTTAAGCTAGAGGGACAAGGGAGGAGAAGGCGATGGAATGGGAGCAAGGAGAGAGAGAAAAAAAACCCAAAAAACAAACAAAAAAAAAACTTCTCTCCCCTTCACTCTCCCTCCCCGCCCTACCTCCCCCCCTCCACCCGTCTCCACTCCTCCCCTCTTTTTGATCTATTTCCCCCAGATTTTTCTTCCCAACCATTAATTACAATTTTCTACATTTCAAGTCTATCGCAAAAATTTCTCAAGTCCTCTGGGAACCTCAAATGGGCTGTTATTCCGTTTTTCCATCCTATTAAACACTCCGGTACCCCCCATCTATATTGCACCTTCTGTATTTTCATCTGCTCCAGCAAAGGCCTTCAGAGCTCTCCTCCTCCGGAGAGTCTCTGATGACAAGTCCGCATATATTTGGACATCCATTTCTCCATATTTTATTATTGGTTTTCCCTTAGTTTTCCTCCAGATTCTTTCCCTTTGCTGCAGTTCATAAAATTTAACAAGTATGTCTCTCGACCTGTCCTTCTCATAGTTCCCCTGAAGTTTCCCATTTCTAGAGATTCCTTCTATATTAGTCCTTTCCATTTCAGAGTTTCCCATTATAAAGTTCAGTATTTTGCAAACCATCTCTTCCAATATTTCTCCTTTTAAACTTTCCAGTACCCCTCTTATCCTTATATTTCTCCTTCTTTCTCTATTCTCTTGAATTTCCGCCTTGTACTGCAATTTTTCCTGAGCTTTTTCCATATTGATTATCTTCTTCTCTAATTCGGAAATAATCTGGGTCTGATTTTTAACTTTCTGCTCCGTTTCTTCCACTCTTAGCAACAACTGCCCCATGTCATTCCGAATATTTACCATTTCTTGCTTTATTGTTCTCTCCAGATTTTTAAACATTTCTGTCATCTCTTTTTTATTTGGGATTTGTAGATCTTTTTCTATCTCTGATTTGTTGACTACTGATATCCAATTCCATTGATTGTTTAGGACTATTTTGCATACTTAAATCAGACTCTCCTTTGTCATTTCTGCTCTGGGGCCTTTCTGGGGTCACATTTCTCTGGGATGTGTACTTTTTAATTGTCCCCGTTTGGGTCCCTTTAGGCCCGATTCCTTTTACACTTTTATTTTTCATTTCTTCTGTATCTTTTATTTTTCTCTCATAAACTTGTGCTTTACAAAAAGAAGAAACTAATAAGGTGTAGAAATAGAAATCCCAGCTCTGTCTGCCCACCTTTCTGTGTGCCTTTGCCTGCACTTTGCGTTCTTCTCCTTATTTATATTTCTCTCTCTCCCTGCTTTCCTCCAGCTCTATACAGTTTTTATATTTGGGGCCACCGCTAGACTCACTCACCCTTCCTGTGCTTCTCGTGAGACGGCTCCAGGCTCCATCCTCCAGCTCCTTCGGTAGGTCAGCTCTCTTCCTCTCAGGGGGACCCTCCAGAACTTTCCTCCACTCTCTTCTTCTTTGTTGGGCAGGCTCATCATCAACCCCTCGCCAGGGCTCCCGGGGTGGCTGGTCGTCCGACAGGACGGAATCTCTCCTGCTCACTGTCAGCCTCCGGCCGGGCGGCCTGCTTCCTTGCCTCCCAGGGATGCACCGCGGCCGGTCACATGTCCCGGCCGCGCCTCCTTGTTTCCCGGCAACCAGTCTCAGCGTCCAGGCTCAGCGTCCCCGCCTCTCTCCGCTGGTCTCCGCTCCCGACTCTCCTTCCCGCGGGCAGCCGCTCAGCCAAGGGAGCCAAGTGAGCCCGCCCGGTCGAGGTAGGTCTCTACCTTCTAGGGCTCCATGCTTCAAGGGGGGAGTTTAAGGTCCAAGGGGGAACGGTCGGAGGAGCCCCGTGCGGGAGCTCCTACCACGAGCTCTCCGCCGCCGCCATAGTCAGGCTCCGCCCTCCTGCGTTACCGTCATAACAGTGGTCCTATTGACATTTTTTTCACTTCATCCTTTATCTCGTTTATTAATGGAATATAATTAGCCTGATATATATTTTTTAAAGACGGGGTTAGCTTTATTCCCAGATAATTAAACTATTTTTGCCTCCATGTAAAAGGGAGAAATTTTCCTAAAATCTGTTTTTCTGTCTTTGGAACATTGATATTTAACCGCTTCCATACAGGGCCCTTTTACCCCCTTCCTGCCCAGGCCAATTTTCACACTTTGAATGACAATTGCGCAGTCATACAACATTGTACCCAAACTAAAATTGTATCATTTTCTTCACACAACTAGAACTTTCTTTTGGTGGTATTTAATCACCGCTGGGGTTTTTATTTTTTGCTAAATTAACAAAAAAAGACCAAATATTTTGAAAAAAAAACACGTTTTTCTTTGTTTCTGTTATAAAATTTTGCAAATAAAAAATTGTTCTTCATAAATTTAGGTCAAAATGTATTCTACTACATGTCTTTGGTGAAAATAACCCAAATTAGGATGTATTATTTAGTCTGTAGGAAAGTTAGAGTTCACAAACTATGGGATATATCTGAAAATTGATCAATCCTGAAGTACTGATGGCCAATCTAATTTCTTGAGGTCCAAGAATGTCAGAACAGTACAGATATCCACCAAATGACCCCTTTTTGCAAAGTAGACAGTCTGACGTACCGTATTTTTCACTCCATAAGACGCACCTGACCATAAAACGTGCATAGGTTTTAGAGTAGAAAAACAAGAAAAAAAATATTCTGAACCAATGGACTGCAGACACAGTACAGGGGATGACCAGAGACTGCGGACACAGTACAGGAGATGACCAGAGACTGCGGACATAGTACAGGGAATGACCAGAGACTGTGGACATAGTACAAATGACCAGAGACTGCAGACAGTAAAGGAGATTACCAGAGACTGCGGACCTTTGGGGAGGGAGGGGGAATGGGTATTTGACAGGTACCCGCTCCCACTTCCGTGGAGTTGTCCTTCCTTCCTTCTTCCCGTGGCGGCTTCTGTGACAGCCGCGTGCCCACTGCGCATGGGCGAGAAGCGCTGTGCTTTGTGAATGGCCCGGAGCCTTCTGGGACCTGTCGTGTTCTAGAAGAAACCGGACCATTCACAAAGTGCAGCGCTTCTCGTGCATGCACAATGGGCACCCGGCTGTCACAGAAGCCGCTGCGGGAAGACTGCAGCGCTAGAACGAGGAACAGGTAAGGTCCTGCAGGAGAGAAGAGCTGAGCGGCCGGCCCAATATTCTGACATGGACCGGCCGCTTTACATTCGCTCCATAAGACGCACTGACATTTCCACCCTTTTTTGGGGGGAACAAAGTGCGTCTTATGGAGCGAAAATACGGTATTTCATAACAGGCAAGGCGAGTTTTTTGAAGTTGTAATATTTTTGTCATAATTTTTCGGAAATGAAGAAATAAAAAAAAGATTTACACTATTTTTTTCTTTACATTCTTTACATACTATCACCAGTGCAGTACAGCGTCATCATATAACTGGCATGTCAGTGATCAGGATACATTTTTTTAATTTTTTTTTTTTATTATTTTTTATTAAATTTTTTCTCTTTTTTAAGATTTTTTTTCATATTTCACTATGACCAAAGACCAAAGTAGTACAATGTTACCATAGTAACATTGTACTACTTTGGGGAAGTAATCAGTATTTTTTTTTAACACAATTTTCTTATAGCAAAGAATTTCTTTGCTATAAGCAACCTGAATGAAATTGATTCATTCAGGGTTTTTTTTGTGCTTAGCTGTGATTTGGCCACGGCTAAGCACATGACACAGCTGGGCTGTGATTAGCCCAGCTTGTGCATGTGATCACTGTGACCAATCACAGCTAGACACACTAATATACAATGGATGGCATGAAAGGAAGCCATCCATTATATACAACTGTCATGTGACCTGCTGTGATTGGTCACAGCAGGTCACATGGTACTGGCAACGGGGCCAGTACTGTCAGGGATGCGGGTGTGACCAGAAGTGTGTGTACTGACACAGGGAAACGCAGGCTTCAGATATGGTATAAATAAGACAATTTATTAAGACTAACAATACAAATATAAACGCAGTGAACCAAACCCCAAGCTAACACAAATACATACAACAAGGTGAAACAAACCTAAACTGATATAGATACACAGGTACATACACATATAGAGCACAACGTAGTCAGGCAGGCCGGGTCGATAACTATCGGGCAGGTAGGTACAGGAGGAGCAGGCGGAGAGTAGTCAGGTCACGAGCCGTGTACAGCAACTAACGGACAGGTAGGTACAGGGGGTCAGGCAGAGAATGGTCAGGGTCACAAGCCAGGGATCAAACAGGAGAAGTCAGCAGAGGTCAGGATCAGGCAGGGTCGGCAACAAGTCAGGCAGGAACAGGAATGCAGATTACAAGATACAGGGGCCCATGGAAAAACACACACCAAGGCACAGACTGCAGGTCTGGCCATTCCTTAAATACACCACCTGCAATCAGCCCCAGGTGATGGCTAATTGCCGAAGTGAACCTCTGGTTGTTGAGAGCACCCGCTGGTCAGCCCTGGTACTGCAGCCCACAAGGCAGGTGAGTCCCACCACTATTGGCAAGTCCATTCCTGACAGTACCCCCCCCTCAAGGAGCGGCCTCAGGACGCTCCAAACAGTCCTAGCTGGGCAAAATGTTCCACCGCCCGGGTCCGGTGACTGGCGGGATATCAAAGATTGGTACATCGGGCTGGGCACCGGATGGAGGCACTTCAAGCTGGGCACCGGACGGAGGTACTTCGGGCTGGGCACCGGACGGAGGCACTTCAGGCTGGGCACCGGACGGAGGCACTTCGGGCTGGGCACCAGACAGAGGCACTTCGGGCTGGGCACCAGACGGAGGCACTTCGGGCTGGGCACCGGACGGAGGCACTTCGGGCTGGACACCGGACGGAGGCACTTTGGGCTGGACACCGGACGGAGGCACTTTGGGCTGGACACCGGACGGAGGCACTTCAGGCTGGACGCCGGATCACCAGGCGGAGCAGCGGGCACCGGGCCACCAGGTGGAGCAGCGGGCACCGGGCCACCAGGCAGGGCAGCAGGCACCGAGCCACCAGGCGGAGCGGCAGGCACCGGGCCCCCAGGCAGAGCGGCAGGCACCGGGCCCCCAGGCGGAGCGGCAGGCACCGGACCCCCAGGCGGAGCGGCAGGCACCGGGCAACCAGGCAGGGCGGCAGGCACCGGGCCCCCAGGCGGAGCGGCGGGCACCGGGCCACCAGGCGGAGCGGCGGGCAAGGGGCAACCAGACAGGGCGGCGGGCACCGGACAACAAGGCGGCGGGGCGGGCACCGGGCCACCAGGCAGAGCGGCGGGCACCGGGCCCCCAGGCGGAGCGGCGGGCACGGGTCGTCTGCCAAGACCGCGGGCACCGAGTCGTCTGGCAATACCATGGGCACCGAGTCATCTGGCAAGACCGCGGGCTCCGAGTCATCTGGCGGAACAGCGGGCATCGAGTCGTCTGGCAAGACTGCGGGCACCGAGTCGTCTGGCAAGACTGCGGGCACCGAGTCGTCTGGCAAGACCGCGAGCACCGAGTCGTCTGGCAAGACTGCGGGCACCGAGTCGTCTGGCAAGACTGCGGGCACCGAGTCAACTGGCGGAACAGCGGGCATTGAGTCGTCTGGCAAGACTGCGGGCACCGAGTCGTCTGGCAAGACTGCGGGCACCGAGTCAACTGGCGGAACAGCGGGCATCGAGTCATCTGGCAAGACTGCGGGCACCGAGTCGTCTGGCAAGACTGCGGGCACCGAGTCGTCTGGCATAATAGGATCAGCAGGCTGGATCAGTTCATCAGGCTGGGTAGAGACATCATGCTGGGTAAGGACATCATGCTGGGTAGAGACATTAGGCTGAATTGTGGGCGCCGAGGCACCAGGCTCCACCACGAAAGGCGGGTTCTCAGATGGGAGGCTGACCGGTTTGGATACTGGCAGGATGGTATTGGTTGCAAAGAACTTTCGCCTTTTCCTGGTTTTAGTTACCGGAGCACTGTAAGTAAGCGCAGGTTTGTAAACGGATGGAGCAGCTGAAGACAGAGAAGAACTGGAGGATGGAACAGAGGAGGGAGCAGTTGCTACAGAGGACTTCTTTACAGGGTTGAAGAAAGGATAGGTGCAGCGAGTGGGAGCAGGGGACTGGTATGTGGTAGTTAGCAGAGTATACTGGGCCATCACTGGGGGTGCTGTCGGGGATGCAGGAAGAGTGCCTTGAGCAGAGGAATGATGTTGCAAGCCGACTGAGGCTGGGTGTAACAAATCTGTCCATGTCTACAGTATTGGTTTAACAAAACTCAGCTTACACATAGCCTGTCTGATCAAAGACTGCACTGCGTTTATGCAATCCATAAGCACATGTGATGGACAAGCTGCATAATGCTCATGGAAACAATCTGGATCATCCTCCAACAACCATACCAGTGATTCCACTTGATCCACACTAAATGGGGGAAAAAAGTCATTCCTGCTTTCAGGGGTACAGGACCGAGCCAACTCAGCACAAACCTGGATCAATGGCTGCACCTCAGAAAACTATGTGCCCTGATCAACTAGACAATGAGCGATCCTTATACACTCTAGCAGTTGATCCCGGGTATACTCCTTCAGAGTCTGATAAGCATAGTCTTTGTCATCAAACACTAGCAGAGATAAATACACCACCTCATCAAGATCCATCCTTCCCAGCAACAATAAGCCAAGATGGCCTCCCTGTGCAGCCACTTCTGGTCAGGTTTTTGGCCTTGGTGTAATGTCAGGAATGCGGGTGTGACCAGAAGTGTGTGTACTGACACAGGGAAACGCAGGCTTCAGATATGGTATAAATAAGACAATTTATTAAGACTAACAATACAAATATAAACTCAGTGCACCAAACCCCAAGCTAACACAAATACATACAACAAGGTGAAACAAACCCAAACCTAAACTGATATAGATACACAGGTACATACACATATAGAGCACAACGTAGTCAGGCAGGCCGGGTCGATAACTATCGGGCAGGTAGGTACAGGAGGAGCAGGCGGAGAGTAGTCAGGTCACGAGCCGTGTACAGCAACTAACGGACAGGTAGGTACAGGGGGTCAGGCAGAGAATGGTCAGGGTCACAAGCCAGGGATCAAACAGGAGAAGTCAGCAGAGGTCAGGATCAGGCAGGGTCGGCAACAAGTCAGGCAGGAACAGGAATGCAGGTTACAAGATACAGGGGCCCATGGAAAAACACACACCAAGGCACAGACTGCAGGTCTGGCCATTCCTTAAATACACCACCTGCAATCAGCCCCAGGTGATAGCTAATTGACAAAGTGAACCTCTGGTTGTTGAGAGCACCCGCTGGCCATCCCTGGTACTGCAGCCCACAAGGCAGGTGAGTCCCACCACTATTGGCAAGTCCATTCCTGACAGGTACACAGATCTGTCATCGGCCGTGTCTGAGGTACATGGCCGGTGACAGATCGCTCCGCTGCATGGCTCTGCGGGCAGGCAAACTGCGCATGACTGAAAGGATGCCATATGGCATCCACCCGGAGGGACGAGCTTCTCGCCCGGCCGCCATCTGGCTATAGGCGAGGCGGGAACTTGTTAATATCTCTGACTTTGAGGTATTAATCTTTAAATTCAATAACTCTCCATAATTTTTTAAAATTTGCATCAAAATTAGGTAATGTTAATCTTGGATTTATGATATAGAACAACATTTTGTCTGCACATGCCACGACCTTGTGTTCTACATCTCCTATCCATATTCCTTTTACATCTATACTATTTAGTATTCTCGCTAATAGTGGCTCCAAAGATATAACAAACAGGGGAGATAAAGGACATCCCTGTCTTGTTCAATTATACATTTGAAAAAACTGTGACCATTAACCTTTACTGCAGCTGATGGACTACTATATAGCTTTTTTTATCCACTGTAGCATTTTGGGTCCAATCCCTAATGCCTCCAGCGTATTTATCATAAATCCCCATTCTATCCTGTTGAAAGCTTTTTCAGCATCAATTGACAGGATCACCACTGTGGACTTCTCTCTTACTCTCTTGCAGGAGGATCAATGACCTTAATCCATTGTCTCTTCTTGGGATGAATCCTACCTGATTTAAGTGTATCCAGTCTGACATCAATTCTTTCATCCTCATTGCTAAAACCTTAGCATATAGTTTTGTATCTACATTCAATAATGATATAGGTCTATAATTGGCACATTGAGACCCATCTTTCCCCTCCTTAGGTATAATTGTAATATGTGCCTATAACGACTCCTCCCTCATTTCCATCTGTCCTCCTAAGGCATTCATGTATATACATATTTTAGGGACAAGCTGCTCTTTAAACTTCTTGTAATATCTTACAGTAAATCCATCTAGCCCAGGACTCTTCCCTGTAGCTGTACTTTGTAATGCTACATTGATTTTTTCCTGTGATATAACTTTTTCTAAGGCTATTAATCTTTCTTCTTCTAATCTTGGTAATCCTGCCTCCTTTAAATATGTCTGCCTTCTTTCCTTTTTTTCTCCCTTGGTTTCTTTCTGGTTGTTTGGTTTTATTCCATATAATTTGCTATAATGTTTTTGGAATACCTTAGCGATATCAGTGGTTGAATGTATCAATTCTCCTGTATTGTCCTTAATTTTTTCTATAAAATTTCTCGATTTCTTTTCTCTTAACCTTCTCATTAGATGTTTTCCTGGTTTATTCCCCCACTAATATATTTCCCTTGCCACCCTATTAAAGATTTTCCTGGTCTCTTGTTCCATTAAATCCTTTAGTTCTTCTCTTTTTTTAATTATCTTCTGTTGTATCTCTGTTTCTATCTTCTTTTTATGTAATTGTTCCAAATAATATAATTCCTCCATTAATAGCTTTATTTTCTTCTCCCATTCCTTTTTTTTTTTTTTTTTAGAACCTATCAAAATCAGGATTCCTCTGATATATGCCTTGTGTGCTTCCCAAACTGTAGCAACAGATACCCCTTCACTTTTATTAAACAGAAAATATTGTTCAATTTCCCTCTTTACTCTTATTTCTGTCTCAGGGGCCTGAAGAAGCGTCTCATGTAATCTCCACATAGTTGTCTTATTCCGCTCCCCTCCCCACCTTAGTGTCATTGTGACGGGTGCATGGTCTGATAATGACATTACTTCTATATTGGATTTCACCAATGACTCCAAGAATTTAATTCGATCATTATATAATCCAATCGTGAGTACATAAATTTTCTACCTCTCTCTGTGCATGTGATGATGTATCCATCCACTGATCCATGCAAAAATGTAAATCCCCCGCCACAATCAGCATCCCCCTCTTAAAGTCTATGATCTTTCTTAATAGGCCATCCAGGTATGCCATTAGGCTTTTGTTGGGGCAATAGATATTTGTAAATGTACATTTCAGACCTTGGAGTTTACCTCTTAGGAATAGAAATCTACCCTCAGGGTCTACCAATCTTTCTTCCATATTAAATCTTAAATTTTTTGCAAACAAAATTGCTACACCTTTTGCCCTTCTTATTGGCGAATCGGCATAATACCATGTTGAATAGTATTTAGATCATAGTTTAACATTCATATCTTGGGCTATAGGTGTCTCTTGTAAAAACACAACTTTGGTAGAGCGTTGGTGTATTTCCCTAAGAATCTTATACCTTTTAGTTGGAGTATTAGGTCCTTTCACATTATATGTTACAGTTGTGACCAAAATTATTCAACCCCCACTGAAATTGAGTGTTTTGGCCAGTTTGACATTGCTTTTGATCATTCAGTCATCTTGCTTACATTTACATTAAAGAGGCACTTGTAGGTCAGACAAATATAACATAACAGTTATAATGAAATAACCACAAATGTCTTTTCTGTGCTCACAGCATTATCAGTTTTATTCAACCCCCAAGTGACATTCAATCTTAGTACTTAGTACAGCATCCTTTTACAGTTATAACAGCTTTTAAACGTGAAGCATAGCTTGACACAAGTGTCTTGCAGCGATCTACGGGTATCTTCGCCCATTCTTCATGGGCAAAGGCCTCCAGTTCAGTCACATTCTTAGGCTTGCGCACTGCAACTGCTTTCTTTAAGTCCCACCAGAGGTTCTCAATCGGATTTAAGTCTGGTGACTGCGATGGCCACTCCAAAATGTTCCAGCCTTTCCTCTGCAACCATGCTCTAGTGGACTTGGAGGTATGCTTGGGATCATTGTCCTGTTGAAAGGTCCAACGTCTCCCAAGCCTCAGGTGTGTGACGGACTGCATCACGTTTCCATCCAATATCTCCTGGTACTGAAGAGAATTCATGGTACCTTGCACACGCTGAAGCTTCCCTGTACCTGCAGAAGCAAAACAGCCCCAAAGCATGATTGACCCTCCACCATGCTTCACAGTAGGCAAGGTGTTCTTTTCATCATAGGCCTTGTTCTTCCTCCTCCAAACATAGCGTTGATCCATGGGCCCAAACAGTTCTAATTTTGTTTCATCAGTCCACAGAACACTATCCCACAACTTTTGTGGTTTGTCCACATGGCTTTTGGCATACTGCAGTCGACTCTTCTTATTCTTTGGAGACAGCAAGGGGGTACGCCTGGGAGTTCTGGCACGGAGGCCTTCATTACGCAGTGTGCGTCTTATTGTCTGGGCTGAAACTTCTGTACCCACATCTGACAAATCTTTTCTCAGTTCCTCAGCAGTCACACGGGGACTTCTCTCCACTCTACGCTTCAGGTAGCGCACAGCAGTCGAAGTCAGCATCTTCTTTCTGCCACGACCAGGTAGCGTTTCAACAGTGCCCTTTGCCTTGAATTTGCGAATGATGCTTCCTAAGGTGTCTCTTGGTATGTTTAACATCTTTGCAATCTTCTTATAGCCATTGCCCTTCCTGTGAAGAGAAATCACCTCTTCTCTTGTCTTCCTGGACCATTCTCTTGCCTTCACCATGTTTGTAACCACACCAGTAAATGTCTAGAAGGAGCTGAGTATCACAGTCATTTTAAAGCTGCCTAATTGGTGCTTATTATGCTTGATTGCTGCTCGGTGACATCCACAGGTGTTTTCAATACCTGATGGAAAGCACCTGTATGAACCTCTGTTCTTCAGAGTGGTAGTCTTTAAGGGGTTGAATAATTGTGGCAATGAAGAAACCACATAAGAACCATTTACTACTGTATTACATAAACAATTGATGTCATTTTAGTTGCATTTGGGTAGTTACAACGTCCTTGTAGGATTTGATTCTGAATACAATTCCAAATGTACACTATAGTCCCTAAACCCCTTTACAGCATTGGGGGTTGAATAATTTTGGTCACAACTGTATAAAGTCACTTGTATTCATTCTTCTTATTCTTTCAAAACCCCATCTATTTTCCCGCTAAAGAAGGAGCAAGTATAAAAGGTTAAAAACAAGGAGATACCCCTACATCTATTTTCACCTCCCATTCCTCCCCCACACCCCTCCCTCCAAATCAACCCCATTTCCCCCAATCTCCCCCCCCTCTCTCTTTTCATTAGCCCTTGGCCTGTTTCCATCCCTGGAATCTGTTGTGGTTTAATCCTGCTATTGATTCTTCCTCCAGGGTGAGACTCAGGGCATGTACACCTATTTGGACCCCTGCCTCCCATCTTTGGATCTCGACTTTGGAAGCATGTTTATACTCCGAAAACCCTGCCATTTTTTCTCTCTTTTTCTTCTCTCCCCTCCCTTCTCCTCTCTCCTCTCCCTTTAAGAGAAGAGAGAGAAGGAAGGAAAAAGAAAGGAAAAAAGAAAAACAAATCCCTTTCTTTTTCCCATCTGTCTTCCTCCACCCTCTTACTGATTCAGGACTTACATCTTACAGATGTCACCGGAATGTTCTCCCCCTCCACCCCAAAAAAAGGAGTCAAATGGCCACCTATAATACCTATATAAGAGAAAAGAGAGATTTATATATGTAGTGTCGGTGAGGTGAGAGAGAAAAGCCTCTCCCCCACCCCCCCCCCCCCCCGCTCCCTCCAAAAAGAACCCTCCCTCTCAGTTTTATTAACATCTCTTTTTAGAGACTACCTGCTATCTTTCCTTTTCTAAAACTACACTCTCCTTACCCCCTTTGGCCCAGCCTGAAATGTCCCTCATCTGTAAATCTAATCACAAAAGTCCCTTAAGTTTTCTGGGAATCTCAGTCTTGCTGAATGTCCGTCTTTCTAACCAATTAGGCATGCTGGGAACCTCCAGTTGTATCTGACATATTTTTTCCACATTTGATGCAGCAATGGCTTTAACGATCTTCTCCTAACCAGTGTCTTTGGTGCAATATCTGCAAAAATTTGCAGATTTGTTTCTTCAAATTTTGCTGGATTCTCCCGCAGCTTCTTCCAGATATTTACTTTGTCCTCATGGAGGTGGAACCTTACAATCACATTTCTGTGGGTATCCGCTGAGACTCCTTGAGGCCACCTAGTTCTATGAACTCTGTCCATTTTCAGTTGGTCTGTCACTAGTCTACTGATTATTGGATTAAACACTTTCATCATTTTGTCCCATAGATCTTCTCCTAATACTTCTGGCAAGCCCCAGATCCTCAAGTTATTCCTTCTGTCTCTGTTCTCCTGATCTTCCAATTTGTATGCTAGCTTCCTTTGTTGTCTCTGGATTTCTTCCATATGCTTTTTTAATTTTGTAATTATTTGGGCATATTTCTTCAATTTAGCCTCCATTTCTTCAACCTGAACTAGGACTTGGCCCATATTATGTAATATCACCATTTCCTTCTTTATAGAGTGCTCTAACTTCACAAACATTTCAGCGATTTCCTGTTTTGTGGGCATCTGTGAATTTGCGCTCTGTTACTCTATATTTTCTATTTCACTTTCCATGGTTATGGGATCTTTTGTCTGATTCCTGTTCACTGTACCTAATGACAGTTTAGTCTAGTCTCCATTGTTGTTTCCTAATTCCTGCCTTCTTCTTACTCGCTGCTGTCTCTCAGGTGTTTGAGCCTCTGGACTTTTCTCCTGTGGGGGCTTATAATTTCTTATAGTACTTGCGTTTAAATTTGTTTTTGGGGTTTTTTATTCCTTCCCCTTTTGCAGATCTGCCCTTCATTTGTTAATATACTGATTTTATCACACTGTTGCCATTCCACATTTTCTTTTTGGGACTTTTTATCAAGTTTATATAATTACACAGGTCTGCAAGAGCTGTTTTGGTTATTCCACGTAATCTTTATGTTTTTTGGTGCGCTGAATCTGAAAATGACGTCCATTTTGTCATAGGACATCACGTTTCCTGACAATTTAGGTAACTATGTTAAATAAGGCAATACCTCAAAATAAATGGAAATAGACTTATAAAATTCAAGTTTTATTACAATTTTTTCATGAAAATCCTTTTTTGAACTGAAATGAGCTCACCTACACACACTAAACTCGATTCTTCTTCCCTGTGAGGCTCCTCTTGGTGTATTTACGCTTGTGAGTAGCATCTGGAATGTCTCCCTGAAGCATCCAACAGTAGTCTGCCATCATTGTAATGCTCCATTTTCCCTGGTATCTCCTTTCCATCTCTTTAATGTCTTGGTGGAATTGTTCACCTTGTTCCTCACTCACAGTTCCCAAATTTTCAGGAAAGTAGTCAAGGTGGGACTGGAGGAAATGCACTTTCAAACTCATCAGGCAACCTAAAGCTTGAAATGCTTTCAGCATCCGTCCGACGATCTTTTTGTAGTGAGGATCTTTGTTATTGCCTAAAAATGTCTGTACGACTTCTTTAAATGCAATCCACCCTTCTTTTTGAGGATCTGTCATGGTATTGACAAACTCTTGATCAACTATAAGCCTTCTAATGTCTGGTCCGATGAACACACCTTCCTTCAATTTTGCCTCCGACAGGCCTGGAAACTTGGTGACCAAGTATTTGAAGCATTCTCCATCTCTTGGCAGTGATTTTACGAATTGCTTCATCAATCCCAATTTTATGTGGAGGAGAGGTGGTAGAAGAACTTTATGGGAAGGTACCAAAGTTTCTCGGAGGACATATTTTTCACCGACTGTTAGCACCCTCGGCTGCCAACTCTTCTTGGTCCAGTGATTTTGTTGGTCTTGACTGTCCCATAGACACAGAAAACAAGGGTATTTGGTATCCCACCCACTGGATTCTTCAGGAAAGATTAACCCCTTCTACCATTAGAAGCACAGACTCAGGGCTGAGGCTTACACATACAGCATGCTGCTGAGTATCCCAGTAGTCAGACATGTCACTCAGAGCAGCACTTGTATTCGCCCCCTTTGCAGGGGGGGAAGGGCAGAGATTGTTTACCTGCAAATAACAACAAAGGGCCAGAAGAGACCTAGGGAAATGAGGAAATAGAATTTATTTTCCCTAAAACTTGCTTAGTTTATGTATATATTGCTGACCATCCGATTTACAGTGCTATATTTTTTTTACATAACTCGGACAATCCCTGTAAGGTTTTTTTTAGCATTTTATATCTTAAATGCACTTATGTGAATTTATAGTAATTTGGACTTTAAATTTGGTTAAAAACCCATAATATAAAAAAAATACCAAAAATTAAAAACATTTGATAAATTTGAAAGCAATTTTGCATTTTTTGGCAAATCATGACGTCTAGGATTTTTTTCAATATTTTATTTGTTTTCAGCACACCAAAATACATGGAAATTAGATGAAAATAATCAAACAGCTTTTTAGTTGCAGACCTGTGTTATTATTATTATTTTTATTATTATACAGTATTTATAAAGCGCCGATAGTTCACTCAGCGCTGTACATTACAAAGGGGGACAGAACATGTGACAGAACAATACCAATACAATGCAAAACATGAGGGGATTGAGGGCCCTGCTCTTTCGAGCTTACAATCTAGAAGGGACGGGATAGTGGTACAGGAGGAGATAGCTGTGGGGGATGGAGTGGTAGGAAGAGTGGAGGAGGTCGGTCAAGTTAGCAGGGGGTAGGCTTCCCTGAAGAGATGGGTTTTCAGGGTGCACCTAAAGGAGAGGAGAGTAGGTGATAATCTGATGGGTTGGGGAAGGGAGTTCCAGAGGATGGGTGACACCCTGGAGAAGTCCTGGAGGCGGGAATGGGAGGAGGAGACCAGGGAACTAGAGAGAAGGAGGTCGTGTGAGGAGCGGAGTGTGCGTGCTGGGCGGTACTTGGATATTAGGTCGTGATGTAGTTCGGGGCAGTATGGTGGACAGCTTTGTACGTCAGTGTTAGGATTTTAAATTTGATCCGTTGCGCAATCGGAAGCCAGTGGAGGGATTGGCAGAGGGGGGTGGTCGGAAACGGAGCGGTTAGAAAGGTGAATGAGTCTGGCAGCCGTATTCAGGATCGACTGAAGCGGGGATAGCCAGCGGCGAGGCAGGCCAGTGAGGAGGGAGTTGCAGTAGTCGAGTCGTGATATGATGAGGGAGTGGATGAGCTGTTTAGTGGTTTCTGGGGTTAGGAACGTGCGTATTTTGGCGATGTTGCGGAGGTGGAGTCTGCACAAGTTTGTTAAAGATTGGACTTGGGGCTGGAAGGATAGGTTGGAGTCCAGAATGACACCAAGTACTCTGGCCTGCAGGGCGGGTTTGATATTGGTGTTGTTGGATGTGATGGAGAAGTCAATGGGGGGTGGGGTTCGGGCTGGGGGGAAGACAAGAAACTCGGTTTTGGAGTTATTCAGTTTAAGGAAGTGGAGCGACATCCAATCTGATATGTATGATTCCTCTTCTTCTCTTTTTCTTTAATAAATATATAGAATGGTTTTAAAGTTCATAGAGTTCATGAAGGGAAAAAGAAAACCGAAAAAAAAAAAGTTCTTATTCTGAGACCACGGGTGACCTCTCCTTTCCTTACTTGATCTTCCTTTATTTTACCCCTTATTTTTTTCCATCTCTGATAAAACACCCCTTTTGGACCACCAGAGGGACAATTTTACATCTATTCCCCTTTCCCATACAAGTTCAAGGATTTAACGATTTGACCACTTCCCGTAGTCACTCACCCTCACCGCCTGAGTCCAAGGAAAGAGACCACACAGTCCTGCTCAGTCTTCGTTCACGCCATTTACCTCTGTGGTCTGGATTCCTTTAACTGGGGATTCAGTCACTGGAGGTCTCTAGGGGCCACTGAGAAGGGGGGGTCACCCTCCGTGGGTATCGTCACTCTGTCACTCCGTGCTCAGCTCTTCCTCACCACCACATCAGCAGCTCCGAAACTTCCCAGCATTCCCTATCCCTATCCAGCTTATTTACTTTCTTTATTCTGCTGCACTCCAACCACTTCTAAATATCTTTGATTTTTCTGAAAAAACACCATACTTCCCAAACCTTCTTAAATTTTCCCATTTTATCCTCATCTATATGGCACAATTCTTCCATCTTATATATATACTCAACTCTTTCTATCCAATCTTTTATTTTTGGGGATTCTGTTTGACAATATTTAGAAACAAGGCTTTTGGCCACATTTAAAAGGTGGAACACTATCATATTTCTATATTGCTTCACCGAAAGCTCTGATTTATAAAAAAAAAGGCAAACCCACAGGTCCATCGGTATACTAATTCTCCCTCCAAAACTCCTGAATTTTGGGACATTCCCACCAGATATGTGCCATCGTAGCTTTACTCCCACATCCCCTCCAGCACTGGGATGAGACCTCTGGCCTTAGTTTATGCATCACAGTAGGTGCAATATACCATCTTACCAGACATTTATAATTAATTTGCACTATATTCATATTCACAGCCCTGTGAATTAAGCTAAATATTTTCCTTTTTTTTTGCTCACTCAATTTTGTTTCAAGCTCCATTTCCCACTTTTCAGAAACCTTTTAGGGTACCGATCCCTCTATTTCAGTGAGTATTCTGTAAATCCTAGAAGTGGTGTGCTTTTGTGTTCTATTTGTACTCAGCAATTGTTCTAAGTGATACAATTCCTCCTCGGTCCTTAGTGGTTGTGGGAGATTTGCAACAAAATGTCTTATCTGACCATACCGCCACTCATCAAGTGTAGAAAATATTTCCTTCTTATCCTCTAACTAAGTTAACCACTTCCTGTCCGGCCTCTGTATATAAATGGCTAGACGGACACCTCCAGCAGCGGTTTGCCATTTCTATTCGGCATCCTGCAGCTGAGCCTCGTTCGCAGCTCCTAGAGTGCGAGCCTGGCGTGGGACACGGCGGATCACGTGACATGGTACAAGACCAATTAAATCGCTGCACAGCGGCCCAGCCAGTGTCCCTGATCACCACACAGCGGCCCAGCCAGTGTCCCTGATTGCCGCGCAGCGGCCCAGTGTCCCTGATCGCCACACAGTGGCCCAGTGGCCATGATCGCCGCACAGCGGCCCAGCCAGTTTCCTTGATAGTCGCACAGTGGCCCAGCCAGTGTCCCTGATTGCTGCACAGCGACCCAGCCAGTGTCCCTGATCGCCACGCAGCGGCCCAGCCAGTGTCCCTGATCGCCATAAAGTGGCCCAGTGTGCTTGATCACAATACAGTAGCCTAATCAGTGTCCCTGATCACTGTACAGTGTCCCTGTTCATACAGTGTCCCTGATCACCACCACAATCCAGTACAGCTAACTGAGTAATTTTCAGCCTTTGCACACAGTTTACACACACTCACAAAACATTGCCAGCCAGCTCACAGTATCTCTGTTCTTTGCCCAACAGTGACTAGTGTGAACGACCGCAGACAGATATCTGTAGGAAGGGGGCGGTGACGCGTGGGAAAGAGGAGCTGGTCTGGGAAGGAACTACTCACCCACCATTGATGTTGAAGTGAATTATTAATGAGAAGGTCCCAGTCCCGCCATGAGGGGAAATAAAGATGAGAAATCGCAGAGGCACCTGGATGGTATGGAGTAAGGGGGAAGGGGAAGGAAAAAGGGGAAAAAAAAACAGTTATACAGTATATATGTGTGTGTATATATCTAAGTGATATGAACTTGGCAGTTGAGAGGTAATCAACTGGGGGTGAGACAGAAGAGGAGGGAGGTGGTATGGTGAGGTAGTGTGACTACCAGGTGTATGAGGAAAAAGGTGGGAAAGAGGTATTTAAAAAAATTATGGTGTTAGATGATGGTGTGTATTTCAATTTCCTCATTTAGGCCCCTGGGGCGAGGGTATCCAGAGTGAAAATCCAATATGTCTCCTGTTGGCACAGTTTTTTGAAGCGTTCAGCTAGGGAGAGGTGGTCGGGTACGGCTTCAATTATTATATTATTATTATACAGTATTTATAAAGCGCCAAAGGGTATGCTCAGCACTGTAAAGTAGCAAGGGGGACAGAACATGAGACAAGACAGTAACAATACAATACACGAGGGGTTCGAGGGCCCTGCTCTTTCGAGCTTACAATCTAGGACCCATACATTTAGGTTAGCGGAGGATTTTGAATGGAATTCCGAAAAATGGCGTGGTACACTATGTTTAGTTATACCCTCGTCCACTAGTCTGTGGTGTTCCCCTCCCGGGTTTCTAAATAAGTCCCTTTACATCCTTACAGCTGAACTTCTTCCATCTCTCCACTGATCCTTGTGACTAATATACCCACAACTACCTCTCCTGCGCCAATACGCAATCTTTTTGTTATGTATCCAAGCTGTCATTGTGCAGCGGAGAGTTCCCCCTCTTCCTTCTCCCCTCTATTATATGCACTTTTATCTCCCCCTAACCTACTTATTACTGCTTATTATGTATTATGCGTCATGTAATATGTGTCATCCAATACTGTGTTAACCCGAATTGTATTTGTATTCTACCTACTGTTGTGTTTGCTGCTTTATGACGAACATCATTAGCACTGTATTTAACCTTTAACCCATGAGACCTTTTTTAGAAATAGTAATTTTTTGCTCTTTCAATTTTCATACCCACATTTTTCTATCTCCTTGATAACTATTTTTTTAGTTTTCATTTTCTTTTTTTTTTTTTTACTCCATTATCTTTCATTACTTTTCTCACCTAGTCCTCATCCCTCTGTTCATCAACATGACTTCAGACACACTACTCACGTCACCCCACATTCCAACATATTTCACTATTCTTTCTGAAATAGAATCGTCCAAGTATGCCGTCCTGGACAATCTATATGATCTATTCCCCATGTCCTACTTCCAACAATCCTTTACTATACCCACACCCCTGGTAAAACAATGTCCCCTCCTTATGATCAAAATAGAAGACTCCAACCATAGAAGACTCCATCCACTGCACCAATCAACAATGGTAGGATAGTTTCTTCCTCAAACATTACTCCTTGGCCATGATCTCCCCCTGGGGCCTACGCATCCTTAACACTTGATCATTCACGGATTCAGATCTTCGCTCAGAATGGGCCCAAATTTCTGAATTTTGCACCCATAAATGGATTAAACTCCTGATCTCCTATAGAGAAAAAAGATTCTCAATTTTTAAAAATCTAACCTCAGAATTCATCAGCCAACTTATATCCCTCACACCTACACTCCCCATTACTTGACACAGAACATTAAAACTCAACACCAAACAGAAAGAGGATTCACTATTGGGCACTAAACTTGGTAAACTTAGGAGAGATTTAGATGGCTACAATCTGAATCGTGTCTTCAATTGGAGAAGAAACAATAAATCTGTCCACTCTCCCTCACCCCCCTCACCCTCCTACATCCCCAGCCTACTACACATATCCTTACCCCACAAGCATATACCACCCCTCCTTAAACACACCCTAAGCAAAAACACCCCACATCCCCCTAATATACCCCCTACTCCACCCCCCCGACCCACGGCCCCAAGGGTCTCATACCCTGCCCCATGCCTGATCGCCCACAACTGAAACACTGACCCAGCACACCCTCCATAGTACCCACCCAATATCAGTCACATGCTCAGGAAAAAACTCCCCACACCTACCACTCCAAACCCCAATAGTAACAACAAGGTCCCTTTTTTAGTTCATTCCCCCCGCTCCAGCCTAATAAAAACTCGACGAAGAGGCAGGAGAGGGGGTCAACACAAACACAAAGCAACCCGGGAAAATCAGGAAACTATAAAAGTTTATAATCTCTCATCTACTGTATTGACAGATAATGAAATTACATTACTTGAAAGAGGTCTGAATTTTGCCCCTACCACCACACCCAATCCATTCACTCTGTTCAAAGACCTTAATAAGTTCACCCGCAACCTCACTTTAAAAAGACATTTCCATTTACAGACCCTTGAAAATACAAAATCACCATTGTCACCCCCGAACAGTGACACAACTAAGGACCTAGACCACTCCACAGACCCTAGACATATTGATGGATCTCTGGGACAACGTAGACCCAAATAATACCATTCTCTGGTCCCAACATCTAACAGGTTCCCCCCGCATTAGACACACCAACCTTAAACCCAAATCCACATTCAATCCCACCCACAACAAAGGTCCCTACATAGAGACCTTCTTTCAAATGGTCCATTCCGACCTCAAAATCCTCTTCTCCAAAAACAAACACAAATCCAATCTAAACCATTCAGAATTTCAAGCCCTCAAAACCCTGAGTAATAACCCTAGCATCATCATTAAAATGGCAGACAAGGGTGGAGGGATAGTCATCCAAGACAAAACTGATTATTTCGCTGAAGCAAATAGTCTACTTTCTGACACAAACACCTACCAAAAACTGACCTCGGACCCTCTTTCTAAATTCATCATAGAATCCAATATCATCAAAATTGCCACTCAAGAGGGTATACTTTCAAAATCAGAAGCCTCTTTCTTCTGTAGGGATGTATACAAAACACCCTACTTCTACCACCTTCCCAAAATCCACAAGGATCTGAACCACCCGCCCAATTGCCCCATAGTCGCAGCCATAGAGAGCATTACCACCAGCTATTTGCTATATATCGATAGCTTCCTCCAACCTCTGGCCCAGTTACTTCCCTCTTACATCCGTGATGGTGTACATCTACTGGAAGTCCTAAACGCTTACTCTTGGGGACAATCCTACATCTGGGTCTCACTTGACGTGTGCTCATTGTATACCTCCATCCCCCATGAAGTAGGACTAGAGGCTGTATTACACTCTCTATCCTCAGACCCATCCCTACACCCCAGTCAATGCAATTTCATCCTTACTGCCACAAAATTCTGTCTCCAACATAACTATTTTCAATTCAATGATAACTTTTACCTACAAAAAACAGGCACAGCTATGGGAGCCAATTTTGCACCTAGCTATGCTAACCTAACCATGGGTCTATGGGAAGACCGTTTAATTTGGAACAACAAGCCTTTGCTGCCCACTTAGTGTTCTATTGTCATTACATAGACGACACTATCATTTGGGACGGCGCCACCTCATCTCTCTCACCCGTTATCCACCACTGTAATACCAACCCATTTAGTCTCTCCTTCACCCATGTCATGGATCCCACTTCACTCAGTTTCCTATACTTGGAACGGAGCCATTCAGATTCCAGAATCATAGCCAAAAACTATACCAAACACACAGCCGGCAACTCCTTTCTCCATTATACCAGCTCCCACCACCCCAGGTGGCTCAAAAACATACCCAAAGGACAACTTTGCAGGCTCCGACATAACTGCACTCTACTGAAGGACTACAGGGCCCAAAGCACTGAACTAAAACAAAAATTTGCTGACAAAGGATATCCCCCTGACCTAGTGGATCAAGCTTACCATACCTACTTATCTGAAACCATCCCCCCACCAAAATCACGACAATCTGAAACTAACCACATCCGATTCATCACCCAGTTCAATTCCCAACACCACCAAATGGAATTGATCAAAAAACACTGGCCAATCTTACATCAAGACCCACACCTTAAATCTGTCATGCCACCCACCCCAACATTCGTCTACATAAGAGCGGCTAACATTAAAAACAAAATTGCGCCGAGCAAAATCCCTCCCCTCATATCCCCCAACACCACCAAAAGACCGGTCCTAATCCCACTCGTAGGGATGTATCATTGTAACAAACCACTCTGCCTCACCTGTGCTCACGTATTACATGGGCAACGGAATTTCATAGCCAATGGTAAAACCTACCTCATCGAAGCCTTCCATAACTGTTCTTCCACCTGTGTAATATACTGCCTGTCCTGCCCCTGCGGCCTATAATATGTGGGCCGCACCACTAGTACACTGCGGAAAAGATTTGGGGAACACTGCAGACTAGTGGACAAGGGTATAACTAAACATAGTGTACCACTCCATTTTTTGGAATTCCATTCAAAATCTTCCGCTATCCTAAATGTATGGGTCATTGAAGCCATACCCGACCACCTCTCCCTAGCTGAACGCTTCAAAAAACTGTGCCAACAGGAGACATATGTCAAGGTCCTACCTTTTCCCTGAGGTTATGTTACTCCATGTGCTGGCGTCCATCTTGGATTCTGCTGTGCATGATGGGAATCCTTTTTATGCCTTCAGGTCTCTGAGGTCCACCCCCCAGAGGGGCGTGGCTGATGACATATAAGCCTGTGGCTCGCACATGCTCTTTGCACTTGTGTCTTGTGTCTTTGTGTTGCTGTTACTCTGTTCTGACTCTCGTGACTCTCCTGGTATTCTGATTCGGCTTGTGACTTGACTATTCTTTGTATTCTCCTTTGATCTGACCCTCTGTTGCTGAACCCGGCTTGTGACCTGTGATTCTCTCTCGTCTGCTGTCCTGTACTGTTTTGTCCTGTTGTTGTTGACCCCGGCTTGTCTGACTACTCTTTTGTTTCTTCCACAAGCTACACGCCATTGGCGGCGGCCATTACCGCAGCTGAGGTGTCTCGGGGGCCGCGACCTGGTTCTTGGCTGCGTCAAGTCCATCCCCAGCATCAGGGGCCCTGGTGAAGGGCAGCCTGGGACTTAGACTCCGCGCCCTGAGGGACTTCGGTCTGTGGGTGGTGGTTGTCGTCAGCCAGTGCGTTACATTGTTAGGCCTGCCTGTCCGTTCCTCGGCTCCTGCCCTGACATTACACAAGTGCCATGAACCCTGACGGTGCAGGCACGCCTTCGCTCCCAACGCTAGTCGCCAGACTCGATCAACAGGATCACCTGTTGGATCAGTTCGCTCAGGCGTTGCAAACTCTGCTTGCACGCACTGCACACCTTGCTCCTGGTGCTATTAGGCCGGTAGTCACTCCGGTGGTCTCTCCCGCTGCTTCTCCGCCTATTGCATCCACCACCTCGGTGGCTGCATCAGCGGCACCCAGAGGTATGACTGGCTCTGCCCCTCTTCCACAGCGCTTTGGGGGTGAGCCGAGTCAGTGTCGTGGGTTCCTCAACCAGGTGGGTATTTATTTTGAATTAATACCCCACGCCTTCCCGTCTGAGAGGTCAAAGGTTGGGTTCCTAATTTCACTACTCTCAGACAATTTCACTACTCTTGGCCTGGGCAAATCCCTTATGGGAGAGGAACGACCCGGTGATTCAAGATTTTTCCGGTTTTGTCGATGCCTTCCGTAGGGTATTCGATGTGCCGGCTCGTTCCGCCTCGGCGGCCAAGCTGCTCATGACCATGCATCAGGATTCACGGACCGTGGCCGAGTACGCCATAGAGTTTCGTACCCTGGCGGCAGAGGTCGGTTGGAACAATGAGGCTCTGGTGGCTGCGTTTTCCCATGGTCTTTCTGACACACTGAAGGACGAGATTGCAGCTAAGGAACTGCCTGTGGTGTTGGAGGAGCTCATCTCTTTCCTGATCCTGATTGACACCAGGCTCAGGGAGAGGCCTTCACTCAAGGAACGCCTGCGGAGGCCTTCCAGTCGACTGGCACCTGCGTTTTCTGTCCCACCCGTTCCTCCCTCTCCTCCCACACCTCCTGGGGATGGATTGTCTGGTGGTGAGCCCATGCAGCTGGGGTTTGCTCGCCTTTCCGAGGGGGAGCGGGCCGCTCGGCGTCGGGAGGATCGCTGCCTGTACTGTGGTCTTGGTGGGCACTTTCGGCAGTCCTGTCCGGTCCGTCCGGGAAACGCTCGCACCTGAGATCCTGTTGGGGACAGATCTTGGGTGGAGTCTCCTCGTCCCCGGCGTTCCGCAGAGATAAGCCACTGATCACCGTTGTCCTCTCTTGGGCGGAGGGCTCGGTGACGGCCCAGGCGTTGGTAGATTCTGGGGCCAGCGGGTTGTTTATGGACAGCTCGTTTGCTGCCCAGCACTCCATTCCCCTGCAGGCTCGAGTTACCCCATTGGTTCTCGAGGCGATAGATGGCAGGCCCCTGCAACCACCGCAGGTTACCCACGAGACTGTGCCAGTGGAAGTAGCTATTGGGGCTGTTCACAGGGAGTTGGCCTGTTTCCAGGTGATTTCTTCTCCGCACTATTCGGTGGTTTTGGGGTATCCCTGGCTCCAGATGCACAATCCAACCTTCAATTGGCAAACAGCCGAGATTCTCTCGTGGTCTCCACAGTGTGGGGCCGGGTGCATCCGTGGGCCGGTTAAGGTGTTGTGTGCCTCCTCGGACTCTGCATTGCCCTCTGATTATGGGGAGTACCAGGACGTGTTTGATAAGGTACGCGCTGGTGCCTTACCTGCTCATCGTCCTTACGACTGCGCCATATCCTTGCAACCCGGTGCCACTCCTCCGCGTGGCAGGGTGTATCCTCTCTCGGTTGCAGAGAATAAGGCCATGGAGGAATACATTGCGGATGCGCTTTCCCGGGGGCACATTCGTAAGTCTACTTCCCCAGCAGGAGCGGGCTTTTTCTTTGTAAAGAAGAAGGGTGGTGAATTGAGGCATTGCATTGATTATAGGGGTCTTAATCGAATCACCACTAAGAATGCCTACCCGATTCCCTTGATTACTGAGTTATTCGACCACCTTAAGGGGGCAACAGTCTTTACCAAACTTGACCTTAAGGTGGCATACAACCTCGTACGGATCAAACAGGGGGATGAGTGGAAGACCGCGTTTAACACCAGAACCGGTCACTACGAATACCTGGTGATGCCCTTCGGGTTGTGTAACGCGTCCGCAGTTTTTCAGGAATTCATAAATGATGTCCTTTGTGACTTGTTGCAGCAGTGCGTGGTAGTTTACTTGGATGACATCCTGGTTTACTCTGCCTCCATGGAGTCCCATATCCAGGATGTCAAGCAGGTGCTGCAACGATTACGTGAGAACTAACTTTTTTGTAAACTTGAGAAGTGCGAATTCCATCGATCCCAAGTTGCCTTTTTAGGCTACATCATTTCTGCGGAGGGATTCTCCATGGACCCTTAGAAGGTTTCGGCGGTTCTGCAGTGGCCTCGTCCCAATGGTCTTCGGCCCATTCAGCGCTTTTTGGGTTTTGCCAACTACTATCGGAAGTTCATCCGGAACTTCTCCACGCTGGCAAAGCCTCTCTCAGACCTAACCAAGAAGGGCAGTAATCCTCACGAGTGGCCACCCGAGGCCATCGTAGCGTTCCAGGCTCTGAAATCCGCCTTCGCGTCGGCTCCGATACTGTCTCATCCCAATCCTGGATTGCCCTTCGTCCTTGAGGTTGATGCATCCGAGACGGGAGTAGGCGCTCTCCTGTCTCAACGTCGGTCGCCCGATGGACCCCTACTTCCCTGTGGGTTCTACTCCAGGAAGCTTTCCTCTGCAGAGTGCAACTACCAGATTGGAGATAGGGAGTTGTTGGCAATCATTCTGGCTCTCAAGGAATGGAGGCACCTGCTCGAGGGCTCCGCGGTTCCGGTCCTCATTCTTACCGATCATAAGAACCTGACTTATCTTTCGGAGGCCAAAAGATTGACACCCCGCCAGGCCAGATGGGCTCTGTTCTTGTCACGCTTCAACTATGTGGTTTCATATTTGCCTGGTTCCAAGAATGTCAGGGCTGATGCGTTATCACGGCAATACTCTGAGTTGTCCAGGGAAGACTCTGAGCCAATCTCAGTTATTCCTCCAGATCAGATCCTGGCTGCCATTCGCACCAGTCTGACCTCTCCTCTTGGGGAGCAGATTTTGGCGGCTCAATCTGATGCTCCCCCCGGGAAGCCGGAGGGTAGATGTTTTGTGCCCGAGGGATTGCGCACCCGCCTGCTACGTACCTACCATAATGCCAAAACTGCCTGGCATCCGGGGAAGTACCAGCTGTGTTGGGTCGTCTCTCGCTTATTCTGGTGGCCAACCCTCCGTGCCGACATTGCCTCTTATGTAGCGGCATGTTCGATCTGTGCCCAGAATAAGTCTCCACGGCATCTCCCTTTGGGTCTTCTGCAACCCATTCCCAATGGGGAGCGTCCTTGGTCACACCTAGGTATGGACTTTATTGTAGACCTCCCGGTGTCTCGGGGTCATACGGTCATCCTCATGATCGTCGCTCGGTTTTCCAAGATGTGCCATTGCATTCCACTCAGGAAATTACCAACAGCGCAAGAACTGGCCACGGTCTTTTCCAGGGAGATTTTTCGCCTGCATGGGTTGCCTAAGGTGATTGTCTCGGACCGCGGGAGTCAGTTCGTGTCCAGATTCTGGCGCGCCTTCTGCTCCCAGTTGGGTATTAGTCTCTCCTTTTCCTCAGCCTACCACCCGCAGTCCAATGGGGCTGCGGAGCGTTCCAATCAGGCCTTAGAACAATTCCTTCGATGTTATATTTCAGACCATCAGGACGATTGGGCCGATCTCCTGCCTTGGGCAGAGTTTGCCAGAAACTCGGCGGTCAACTCCTCCTCCGGGATGTCGCCCTTCATGGCCAACTATGGGTTCCAACCCGCAGTATTACCTGAGAGGTTCTCACCACAGGACATTCCGGCTGTGGAGAACCATCTTGCTGCCCTGCGTTCTTCATGGGGGCAGATCCAGAGGGCCTTGAGGGACTCAGCTCAGCGCCAAAAGTTCCAGGCTGATCGCAGACGGTTGCCCGCTCCTTCATACCAGGTCGGCGATCGGGTGTGGTTGTCTACTCGCAACCTCAATCTTCGGGTGCCCACACCCAAACTAGCTCCCTGTTTTGTCGGTCCTTTCCGCATTCTCCGCAAAGTGAATCCGGTGGCCTATGCCCTTGCCCTTCCGTCTGGGATGCGGATCTCCAATATCTTTCATGTTTCTCTGTTGAAACCTCTGATCTGCAATCGCTTCACTACCTCTCTGCCTCGGCCCCGTCCTGTCCGGGTTGACGGTCATGAGGAGTATGAGGTGAGCCGGATCCTGGACTCTCGATTGGTGCGTGGTCGATTACAGTTCCTGGTTCATTGGCGCGGTTATGGTCCTGAGGAGCGTTCCTGGGTTCCTTCCGCGGATGTCCATGCTCCTGCCCTCCTCCGCGCTTTTCATACCCGCTTTCCTCAGAAACCTTTTGTTGAGCCGCGGAGGGGGAGGGGTCCTTGAGGAGGAGGTACTGTCAAGGTCCTACCTTTTCCCTGAGGTTATGTTACTCCATGTGCTGGCGTCCATCTTGGATTCTGCTGTGCATGATGGGAATCCTTTTTATGCCTTCAGGTCTCTGAGGTCCACCCCCCAGAGGGGCGTGACTGATGACATATAAGCCTGTGGCCCGCACATGCTCTTTGCACTTGTGTCTTGTGTCTTTGTGTTGCTGTTACTCTGTTCTGACTCTCGTGACTCTCCTGGTATTCTGATTCGGCTTGTGACTTGACTATTCTTTGTATTCTCCTTTGATCTGACCCTCTGTTGCTGAACCCGGCTTGTGACCTGTGATTCTCTCTCATCTGCTGTCCTGTACTGTTTTGTCCTGTTGTTGTTGACCCCGGCTTGTCTGACTACTCTTTTGTTTCTTCCACCAGCTACACGCCATTGGCGGCGGCCATTACCGCAGCTGAGGTGTCTCGGGGGCCACGACCTGGTTCCTGGCTGCGTCAAGTCCATCCCCACCATCAGGGGCCCTGGTGAAGGGCAGCCTGGGACTTAGACTCCGCGCCCTGAGGGACTTCGGTCTGTGGGTGGTGGTTGTCGTCAGCCAGTGCGTTACATTGTTAGGCCTGCCTGTCCGTTCCTCGGCTCCTGCCCTGACAACATATTGGATTTTCACGCTGGATACCCTCACCCCAGGGGCCTAAATGAGGAAATTGAAATACACACCATCATCTAACACCATAATTTTTTTAAATACCTCTTTCCCACCTTTTTCCTCACATACACCTGGTAGTCACACTACCTCCCCATACCACCTCCCTCCTCTTCTGTCTCACCCCCAGTTGATTACGTCTCTCAAGTGCCAAGTTCATAACACTTAGATATATACACACACGTATATACTGTATGACTGTTTTTTTCCCCCTTTTTCCTTCCCCCCACACACACACACCATCCAGGTGCCTCTGCAACTGCTCATCTTCATTTCCCCTGCGGGACTGGGACCTTCTCATTAATAATTCACTTCAACATCAATGGTGGGTGAGTAGTTCCTTCCCAGACCAGCTCCTCTTTCCCACCCCCCTATTTGCCCCCCACCCCACTAATTAGTAATTTTTATTATTACTTTTGTATATTAGTTTTTAAATTTTTATACACTTGCATGCATATACACACATACATATTAAAAAGAGTATGTAAGTGCTTTTATTTTGTGTCTTATTTAGATTATATATATACTGTATATAATCATGTATGACCCCTACCGCAAATCATTTTCTCTAGTTGTGCTCTGCATAGTACACATCATTTGTCATCAGTCCAGTCGCCAATCATGGCCATGCGTTTTTAATAACAATGCGTCATGATAATTTTTTCTGTTGTTTGTTAGCCAATCTGGTATCTTATGTTCTTTTAGGTCGGTTATACAGTATATACTACTGTACTTGTAATGTGTGCACATATATATATATATATATATATATATATATAAACATACGTATGTATATAACATATACATGCTTTCATCCCATTTTCCCACCAATTACACTTTCTTCCCCCGTTTTATATATATATATACAGTATATATATATATATTTAATTTATATATTTTTCCATTACATCATTTTCAATCACCCTTTGTTATTCTCCATTAATACAGTATATTTTTTTCCATCAATTTTCACTTATCTTACTATGTGTGTCTACATATGTGCCCACTTATACTATATGTCATGATGTTATCCAGGATTTGCAACTTGTATTTCTGTTCTTTGCTCCCCCTCTGTTCCTAATATCGCAGCATTCCACATTGTATACACATTTCCAGTTTGTTTGTATTATATCCCCCACTCCATCTCTGGTCTAGTGACCCGCCCACACAGCCGCTCCACGCCCCCTCCATCCCCTATTTAAATGACCATCCTCAGTGGCCAATTAGGTCTGATGAAAGAGCTAATTGCTCTGAAATGCGTCACCGCCCCCCTGCTGTGGCTCCACGCCACGTCCGGACGTCACTTCCACTCAGCGGCCATCTTGGATGCGCTCCAGGCTGGTCTTCCCTCCTACGTGACACAGCCCATGCTGGCTGGAGAGGCGAGATACACCTATCAGGAGACCCTGCTCACACATGCACTGCGCCCCAGGGACATCCACCCGCCCTCCTCACTCCTCCCATGGGAATGACCTAGGATTGCCAGTCGGTACAACAACTGTGGCCCTTGTAACTCCATGCATCCTGCTGATGGGATCATGCCCAGATGACGTCCTTCCTATATATCATTGATGCCTGATATATCTCTACCTCCTGTGAGTGTTTTTATTTTGTGTGCAATAAACTGTGACTTTTATACTACACTTAGTCTGGCGCACCTCTCCCTCCTCTATTTTTCTCACTACAGAGTTCCGCTTTACTCTAGAGCAGGGGTGGCCAACCTGCGGCTCTCCAGCTGCTGCAGGACTACAAGTTCCATCATGCCTCTGCAAGTCAGTAACTTCCCATCTTTGCAATGCCTCATGGAAAATGCAGTTCCACAACAGCTGGAGAGCCACAGGTTAGCCACCCCTGCTCTAGAGGGTGCTGCCTTACGACTGTGTTATACCATGCAGCGTCTCAAAGTCAATAACCCCCCTCTCACCAAGAACTACTCAAGCTGCATTATCTTCCATCTCCATTGTACATCCCTTACCCTCTCCAGAAAAACCTTCCTGGGTTTCTAAATAAGTCTCTTTACATCCCTACAGTTGAACTTCTTCCATCTCCCCACTGATCCTTGTGACAACTACCTCTCCTGTGCCAATACGCAATCTTTTTGTTGTTATATATCTGTCCCTCACTGCAACACCATCATCCATCAAAAATGAAGTCTTCAGAAGACTCCCCATGCCTCTTAAAACATACCTTGGGGTGTTTGCTTTCCAAAGTGGGGTCATTTTGTGGGTAATTCCATTGTCCTAATGCTCCATGACCTCCAAAACGGCAATAGGTAGTCAAGAAATTAGATGTGTAATTTTTGCCCCTAGAACTCCAAAAGGTGCTTATTGGATGTGGATCCCCTCTATGTGGCCAGACTGTGAAAAAGTCTCACACATTTAGTATTGCCATATTCAGGAAGAGTTAGAGAATGTGTTTTGGGGTGTAATTTTAAGTATGCCTATGCAGTGTATTAGAAATATCTCATAGATTGAAAACTTTGCATAGGAAAAAAATACATTTTCATTTTCTTTTCACATTTTCCAAAAACTTGTGGCAAAAAATGAAGTCTTCAGAAGACTCCCCATGCCTCTTAAAACATACCTTGGGGTGTTTGCTTTCCAAAATGGGTTCATTTTGTGGGTAATTTAATTGTTCTGGTGCTCCAGGACCTCCAAAACTGTGATAGACAGTCAAGAAATTAGATGTGTAATTTTTGCCCCTAGAACTCCTAAGGGTGCTTATTGGATGTGGGACTCTTCTATGTGGCTAGGCTGTGAAAAAGTTTCACACATGTGGTATCGCCATACTCAGGAAGAGTAGCAGAATGTGTTTTGGGGTGTAATTGCAAGTATGCATATGCCGTGTGAGAGAAAGAACTTGTTAAAATGGCAACTTTGTGGAAAAAAAATGATTTACTTTTATCATTTCCCTAAAAAATTGACAAAAAATTACAACTTCAATAAACTCCCCATGCCTCTCATTAAATACCTCACACTGTCTACTTTCCAAAAAGGGGTAATTTGGGGGGTATTTTTACTGTCCTGGCATTATAGGGCCTCAAGAAATTATATAGGTAGTCAGTACATCAGGACTGACAAATTTTCAAATATATATACCATGGTCTGTGGACACTATAACTTTCACACAGACTAAATAATACACACTGATTTGGGTTATTTCTACCAAAAAAAGTAGCACAATGGATTTTGGCCTACATTTATGAAGAAAGTATATTTATTTGCAAAATTTAGTAACAAAATCTAAGAAAAACATGTTTTTAAAAATACATTTTCAGTGTTTTTTCATTTTTGTAGCAAAAAATAAAAACCCCAGTGGTGATTAAATACCACCAAGTGAAAGCTCTATTTGTGTGAAAAAAATGATAAAAATTTCATTTGGATACAGTGTCGTATGCCTGAGTAATTGTCATTCACAATGTGAGAGCACTGAAAGCTGAAAATTGGCCTGGACAGGAAGAGGGTGAAAGTGTCCGGACATGAAGTGGTTAAAGAACATAAAACCCCCTTGTTGACAATGTCTTTTAAACGTGCATTTCTGTCAATAATCCATTTCCCCGAAATATTATCATTCCCGGGCGGAAAAAAATTAGTATCCGCCCGGGAATTAAACAGTGAATTAAACTTACAATTCTTCTGCTTGTGTAATTCATCCCATATCCTAAACACATTCTGTGTCAAAGTGCTTATTTCCTCATCCCATAGAGGAAAATCTTCTGGTATTCAAATATACTTATCTAATAGTGCCTTTCTAAGTAAACTCTCCATTTTAACCCAACTTCTCCCCTGTGCATTATTTATCCATGCTACTATTCGTGATAGCAATACCGAATTACAATATCTGTTGAAATCTGGCATATTTAATCCCTCTTTGTTTATTACTGCATAAAACTTTGTATTTAACCCTTGGTTTTCTATTATCCCACACTTATCTGAGAATCATTTTTTTAAGAAACCCAAAAAAAATCCCCCGAAGAGGTATTGGGAGTTTATTAAATTTATACAAAACTTTTGGTACTATGACCATCTTAATTATATTTATCCGACCTATCCAGGACTGCTTTACCATGGAGGCTTTCCTCAACTCATCCTTTATCTCATTTATTAGCGGAATATAATTTGCCTGTTATAAATCTATTATAGACTATGTTAATTTTATTTAAAGGGGATCTTTTTGCTAAGTTTGTTTCTTGGCCTTTGGAACATTTATATTTCAGATCTCCACTTTTCAAGGGATTGATTTTTAGGTTAGATAGCTCTCCATATTCTTTCAGTTTTTTCACCAAATTTGGTAGAGTTAATCTGGGATTTGCAATATAAAACAACATATCATCTGCCTATGCTGCCACTTTATGTTCAGTGTCCCCCATCCACATTCCCTTGACATCTACTATAAACTATTTCTGATAGTTACTAATAACAGTTCCAAAGAGATCACAAATAGCAATGGGGATAGAGAACATCCTGTCTGGTTCCATTATAAATCCTAAAGAATTTTGATAGTGAGCTGTTTACTTTCATTGCACTTGAGGGACTCGCTCTTTTATCCACTGTACCATTCTAGGCCCAATTCCTAATGTTCTCAGTGTGTAGATCATAAAACCCCAATCTACTCTGCCGAAGGCCTTTTCGGCATCAACCAAAAGAAAAATTCCCGGGACCTCTCCTTTTGATCTTTTGCAGGATAAACAATGTTCTTAACCATTATCCCTCTCTACCCGGGATAAATCCCACTCGGTCTAAGTGTATCCAGTCAGACATCATCTCTTTTAGCCTTGTCACTAATACCTTCGCATACAATTTTGTATCAGTATTGAACAAAGATAAAGGTCTATAGCTGGCATGCTGAGACCAGTCTTTCCCCTCCTGGGGTATAACCGTGATATATGCCTGTAACGACTCCTCCCTCATTTTTGTCTCCTCTCCCAGTGCTTTTATATAGATGCACAATATAGGGGTTACTTGTTCTCTAAACTTCTTGTAATATCCCACTGTGAATCCATCGGGTCCTGGGCTCTTCCCTATAGCTGTGCCCTTTAATGCTAAGTTGACTTCTTTGATTGATATTGGGCTATCTAAAGCGGTTAATCTGACGTTATCCAATCTAGGCATACCGGCCTCATTCATATAAATCCTCCTTCTCCCTTCTCTCTTCTTCTAATTCCTTCTGATATTTACCTTTTGAGCCATATAGTCTACTATAGAATCTCTGGAATGTGTTGGCGATATCGGTTGTTGAGTAAACCATTTCTCCTTTTTCATCTTTAATTCTATCTATAAAATTCCTTTATTTCTTTTCTTTCAACTTCCTCAATAAGTATTTTCCTGGTTTATTTCCCCACAGGTATAGGCTTTATGCACTTCAAATATCATGGTGGTAGAAACCTCCTCAGCCTCGTTTAGCTTGAAATACTGATCTATTTCCAGTTTTACTTTCATTTCTACTTCCGGGTTTTGCCAAATGGTCTCATTTAATCTCCACATATTTATTTTATTCTGTTCCCCTCCAAACCGTAGTCTCATTGTGACAGTGGCATGATCCATTATAGATATTACATCTATATTAGTTTTCACCAAAGACTCTCAGAGTCTGTGTTCAATCAAAATATAATCTAGTCTTGAATACATCCTATGCACCGCAGAGAAGAAGGTATAGTCCCTTTCCTTTGGGTGTTCAACCCTCCACGCATCCATCAGCTGACATTGATGTAGCTTTTTATTTATATTCCTTAGACTCCTATCTCCCTCTCTCCTGGCACACGAAGAGGCTCTATGCAAAAATTTAGATCACCTGCCACAATCACACTACCCCTTTTAAAGTCTAAAAGTTTTGCCAATATTCCTTCCAGATATTAGGGCAGTATATATTTACCAGTGTACACTTTCATCCCTGCAAATTTCCTTTTAAAAATAGATAACGGCCTTCTAGGTCTATCATTTTTTCATCCAGAGTAATTTTATATTTTATCCAAAACCTATCGCTACGCCCTTTGCCCGTCTTATTGGGGAGTCTGCATAAAACCAGGTTGGCAGGAATATAGAGTATAATTTAAAGCGGAGTTCCATCTAAAAAAAAAAAAAATCAGCAGCTACAAAAACTGTAGCTGATGACTTTTAAAATACAGCCACTTACCTGTCTCTCGGCATCTTTAGTGTGGGCACCCGGCTGTGACAGCTTGCGGCTTCACAGCCGGGTGCCCACTGCACATTCTTGAGAAGCGCTGCGCTTTGTGAGTGGTCCCATAGTCTTCTGGGACCTGTCATGTGTCCCAGAAGACTACGGGGAGGGATGGCAACCTCCGCTTCTGATCGCCTAAGCAATCACAGCGGAAGTGGGAGCGAGTACCTGTCAAATTCAGGTACCCGCTCCCCCAAGGTTCCAATCCCTAATGGGGAGTGGGGGACAAACCATTAAACCACGTATACCCGCTCAGACCCTGGTCTCTCTTGTTTGGGTCTGAAATTTGACGGCATGGTTAACCTCTCTGCTACCCACCGTAGTGTTCCACCTTCATCCCCCACCTGCCCAATATTCTTAATTACAATTCTCTTGCCTTTCTTACACATGACTTTCTGAGCCTTAGGGCTCCATATACCATAAAAAAAACCAAAGACATACCAGACGCGTGTGAGGGATATGGCGGAATGGGAGTGTAAGAGAGGAGGAAAAAAAACAAATATATATATATATATATATATTTTAAAGGGGGCAGGGGACACCCATCATGGATCCTCTGCCTCCCCCTCCTCTGCCACCCCCCCATCACCCCTATCCTCCTATCTCTTTTTGGAGACTCTTTGCCATTTCTCCTCAGCTAAACTTGTATTGTCTTTCTCTCCTAAGGACTAACCCATACTTTGAAAAATCTGTAAATCTAATGTTTCACAAAAGTAATTTAGATCTGGAAATCTCAGTATTGATGATTTTACATCCTTACACCTGATCAGACATGCCAGAAATCCCAAGATATAATGGATATTTTTATTTCTCATCTGTTCTAACAATGGTTTCAATGTTCTTCTTCTTACGCATGTCTCGTGTGCTATATCTGTGAAGATTTGCACTTTCGTATTTCCGAACTTTATATCTGGCATCCTGCGTAGCTTTTTTCCGCATAATTTCTCTGTCTTCATATTGGTGGAATCGTACTATCACGTCTCTAGGGATTTCTGTTTAAACTTTTTGAGTTCTCCTCATCCTATTCACTCTATCTTCAATTGCTCCATTTGTCTTCTTCTCATTATTGGGTTAAACAGTCTTCTCATAATGTCCCTTACATCTTCCCCTTGAGATATTTCTGGTATACCTCTAAATTTTTCCTTCTATCTCGATTTTCTTGGTCCTCTAATTAATAGGATAACAATCTTTGTTCTCTTTTCATTTCCTCCATTTGCGCTTTTAATTTGTCTGTTACTTGTGGTTGTTTCTCCATTTTCTCTTCCGTCTCCTCTACTCATGATAGTACTTGTCCTATATTGTAAGGATAATCTCCCCTGACCTCCAGAGCCGCTTTCCTCTCCTTGGCTTTCTGTAATTAATTCCTCTGAACTTTTCTCCTGTTGAGGCATGTACTTTTTTATCGTACTTGTATTGAGGTTTGACTGAAGAGTTTTCACACCCCTTCCCTTGACAGATCTACTCTTCATGTTTCTCAGGGTATACGGTAGGTTTTGCTTCTAAGTAAGGGATTGCTATTCAAACTGAGATCAGGGTACACTATCCCATCCACCTCTGAGAACCCCAATACACTGATATTCTAGCCATGTGTCAACCAGCCTTCACAGTAGCATACAAGGGTTTGGCTTTGGGGATTTATAGCCTCCCACTCACCTTCTCCTGTGTGTTGTTATTAGTGGATGGCTGGCCGAAGTTCTTCTTTCTTTTTCTGTGTCATGCTGGCTCTCTTTCAGTGCTTAGGGGTTCCCAGTCCTGGTGGTCCCCATTTCAGGTGTCCACTCTGTGGCTCCCATCCCACTCCTCAGCGTGTTCTCCCCGCGTCCTGTGTTACAGCCATCCCCAGTCTCACAGTGATTTTCAACAAAGCCCCTGCCACTTTAAGGAGATGGTAAAGACCTGGAGCTCATTGGGGGAAGAAACAGGAAGGCTCCATTCTCCTAGCTCCGGCACTCAGCTCCCAGGTTCCCAGGCTTCCTTGACCAGTCACCTGGGTCCTCCGCTCTCCTGCCGGATCACTCTCCTGCTGTTGACTGGTAGCTGCCTTACAGCTCTTCTCCTCCTCACGGTTTACTGTGCTCCCCAGGATCACCAGCCACACTGGACTTTCCCGGACCATGGTTCTCAGTGGCTTCAGCGATGGCCAAATGGCAGGTATACAGCGGGGTCAGGTGAGCACTATCCCACGGCGGGTGTAGGAGCTCTCAGTCCATGCTGCTGTCGGGCGCTCATGCCCCTTCCCCATTTGGGAATGTTTTGTGTTCTCAGATGATGCCCTGGCAGAATATGTGAGCCATACAGCCAGTTGACATGGTTTATATAGATGACGTGCTAGTAATTTGGATGGGTACTTCCAAGGATCTGCACCAATTCATTCAGATTCTGAACCAGATTTAGTTCAATTTAAAGTTTATTATGCAATACCACAAGAGTAAGATAAGTTTTTTTGGATGTGGAGATGTTCATCCAATCAAATGGAATCTTGGCTACTACCTTACAAAGAAAGCCCACTGTGGGAATTTAAATTTTACATGCTACAAGGTCTCATCCAGTAAGCTTAGTGAAAAGTATTTCTTATGCTCAATATAATCATTTGAATTGAAACTGCACATTTGACTCACATTTTGAACTTCAAGCTAAACAGTTGCAGTTTAGATTTTTACAATGGGGCTATAGTAAAGCTTTTTTTAAATGTGTCACGGTCTAGCCTGCAGATTTTTGTTTGTGCATTTCTCACCTCCTTCTTGCGGTGGTTCTCCTAGTCCTGTGATTTCATTCACATGAATGGCTTCTCTATGGGAATTACCTGCTCTACTGTGAATTTATATCCTTTTCCCTTCTATCGCTTTCTGGGTCGTCTCCTAGTTTGATTCCCTATACTGTATATATACACATGCTGAGATGCTCAGTGCAGTTTGCCTTGCCTGAGCAACTTCCCAGTTCTCTGTTGTCCTGTTCGTTTACCACCTATGTATGCTGTGTGACTACCTGTGTACCGAACCCGGATTTGACTACTGTCTGTGCTTGCTTGCTACCTGTCCTGACCTCGGCTTGTCTCCTGGATTTCTTTTGTCTCCTGCTGTTGTACTCTGCACACACAAGTGGTCTCCACATTCTCAGCTGGGTGTATCTGGGGGCAGCAACCTTCTTCCAGTTTGCTGCAAGTCCATCCCCACCATTAGGGATCATGGTGAAGAAGCAGGCTGATGCTTAGACTCTGCACCCAGGGGAACCCCCAGTTGGTGCTACTAGGGCTCGCTACCACAGATGCTTGGCAATGAGCTTATCAAAGGGCCTCTTGTCAGGACACGACTGGACTACTTTACCATCCTAAAAAACATGAAGATACACAAACCGTAAGATTGATAACTAAGATTGGAAAAACCAACATGTTCAAGTTCAACAGGTTTTACATAAATATTGTTATCTACTAATGGGTGAAAGTTGTCATGGTTTTGATACATAAAAATTCATAAGTTATATAAAATATATACCCACTGAAACATTCAAAAGCACAAATGTTTTTCCCAAAACAAAGTAATCCCCTGAACATTAGTAATTTAAGCAGATTTAAGCAGACCAAACAAATAGCCATGTAAAAACAATGGAAATGGTTCTCCCAAACACTCTGTTGACCAAGTCCAAACATTCAAATCAAATCTAAGAATTGTTAGACAGAGCAGATCAATTTACAATGGTGGAGACTCTAACTGAGAAGTACAAGCAGTTCATCTTGGTAAACTACTATCTGCCAGTGTTTGTCAACCGGTCGCAAAGGAAATTTTCCCCTCAGCATGACTAGAAAATACAAATCTCTATACAAAACCCAGTGTTTATTCAAACTTTGAACCAAATCAATACAAGTGAAAGAACCAGTTAGTCATTGATTAGATGAAACTGAGAAGACCCTACGAAGGAACTTGTAAGGACAAATATTGTAAAGTTGGTTACAGGATAGTTTCAGCCAAAGGAGAAGACATAAGTGTCAATTTGACGTTAATATTGTATCAAATGAAATTATGATATAGTATTAATAAGTACAATGTTGGCAAGGACTCTCAAAGGATACAACCACACTGGGTTATCAACTACACAGTTTCACCAAGTATTAGTCCGTTATCAATCAGTTTCTAATAACTTGCACTATGGCTGATGATTCTGGGGTGGACACTTTGAATCATATGGAAATTAAATGGTTTTCTAATAATATAATCCACATATAAGATTGCAAAAGGACATGAGGTATATTTGCATGATGGACTGAAAGAGAGCATCTGCATTATATAATGGAGTGCCATGATGAATTGTGGGAAAATTCTTTTTAATAGAGGACATCTGCATAATGATTGATAACCACAAAAGTCAAATTCCCAGTTAATAGGGAAGTTTCCCAATGTTAAAACCAATGTGCCAGGTACTATATCAAGGAAGATGTCTGATATTTCATTTATTCCTTCATCATGACACATATTAAATAAATTGGCAACTACAGGGAAGTCCGATCATCATTCATGAAACGTAACTGCAGTGGGGATCGAAAGTTTGGGCACCCTAGCTAAAAATTTGTATTAATGTGCATGAAGAAGCCAAGGAAAGATGGAAAAATCTCCAAAAGGCATCAAATTACAGATTAGACATTCTTATAATATGTCAACAAAAGTTAGATTTTATTTCCATCATTTACACTTTCAAAATAACAGAAAACAAAAAAATGGCGTCTGCAAAAGTTTGGGCACCCTGCAGAGTTAATATCTTGTACTGCCCCCTTTGGCAAGTATCACAGCTTGTAAACGCTTTTTGCAGCCAGCCAAGAGTCTTTCAATTCTTGTTTGAGGTATCTTTGCCCATTCTTCCTTACAAAAGTCTTCCAGTTCTTTGAGATTTCTGGGCTGTCTGTCACGCACTGCTCTTTTAAGGTCTATCCATAGATTTTCAATTATGTTGAGGTCAGGAGATTGTGAAGGCCATGGCAAAACCTTCAGTTTACGCCTCTTGATGTAATCCTCCGTAGATTTCGAGGTGTGTTTAGGATCATTATCCATTTGTAGAAGCCATCCTCTCTTCAACTTCAGCTTTTTCACAGATGGCATCAAGTTACCATCCAAAATTTGCTGAAATTTTATTGAATCCATTTTTCCTTCTACTCGTGAGATGTTCCCTGTGCCACTGGCTGCAACACAACCCCAAAGCATGATTGAACCAACCCCATGCTTAACAGTTGGACAGAGGTTCTTTTCATTAAATTCTGTGCCCCTTCTTCTCCAAACGTACCTTTGCTCATTCCGGCCAAAAAGTTCAATTTTAACCTCATCGGTCCACGGAACTTGTTTCCAAAATGCATCAGGCTTGTCTATATGTTCATTTGCAAAGTTCAAACGATGATTTTTGTGGTGAGGACGTAGAAGAGGTTTTCTTCTGATGACTCTTCCATGAAGACCATGTTTGTACAAGTATCTCTTTATAGTGGAATAGTGTACCACAACTCCAGTGTCTGCCAGATCTTTCTGGAGGGATCGTGCAGTCAAACGTGGGTTTTGAATTGTTTTTCTCACAATCCTGCGAGCTGTTCTGTCTGATATTTTTCTTGGTCTTCCAGATCTTGCTTTAACTTCCACTGTTCCTGATGACTGCCATTTCTTAATTACATTCCGAACAGAGGATATTGACATCTGAAAACGCTTTGCTATCTTCTTATAGCCTTCTCCAGCTTTGTGAGCGTCAACTATTTTCAGTTTCAGTTTTTTAGACAACTGCTTAGAAGAACCCATGGTGCTGATTGTTGGGGCAAGATCAGATGAGTCTGGGCATTTAAAACCTTTGAGATTGACATCACCTGGTCTTCCCAGACGATGATTGAGAACAATCCATGACACTGGCAGGTCTCAGCTTGGCAAAGGGGGCAGTGCATGCTATAAATTCTGCAGGGTGCCCAAACTTTTGCAGACGCCATTTTTTGGTTTTCTGTATTTTGAAAGTGTCAATGATGGAAATAAAATCTAATTTTTGTTGACATATTATAAGAATGTCTAATCTGTAATTTGATGCCTTTTGGAGATTTTTCCATCTTTCCTTGGCTTCTTTATGCACATTAATACAAATTTTTAGCTGGGGTGCCCAAACTTTTGATCCCCACTGTACCTCTAGTGGCCAGGTAAAGGAACATCTAAAAACAATAATAACAATAACATATTTTGATTGTCCAATCCGAAAGACAGTCAACATTGACTGTGGGTGGACTTAACAGACAATGGGTCCAAACAGCATTAAAACAGATATAGATATTGAAAAGAAAAAAACTTTCTTACTCAGAAAAGAGGAGGAAATGTTTTGTTTCTACACTGAGAGAAAACATCTTGCTGGTACACTCAATTACAGAATGATGTCCTGTATCTCTGCCAGTGTTGCCAACTAGAGATGAGCGAAGTATTCAAAAATTCGATTCGACTGATTCGGCGAATTCGTGGAAAAATTTCGATTCGAGTCGAATATATTCGCTGTGAATTTAACTTAAAAAAGGGTGTTTCTAGGCTTCAGAGAGACTTAATATTAGTGCAGAACACTGTACCTTTAATTTAAATGCCCTTGGAGTCTGCTGGGGAAGAGAAATAATACTGTCAGTCAGTATGACATGCAGATGAGTGCCGTCGATCTTAGAATCACCGCACACTTCACTCATTTGGGCAGTCACGGGGCCAAAACCAGAGTGTGGAGCCACAGTGTGGCGGTGGAGGCAGCAGCAATGGGAGGCCATACAGCACCCTATGACAAAAATGGAAACCACCAGCAGTGTGAGGAGACCTGAAAGTGGCACATGGCAGAGTGTGGCGATAGAGACAGCAGCAATGGGAGGCCGTACAGGGACCCATGACACACTCTGGACCTGGCAGCAGCATGAGGAGGCAGTACAGGGGCCCATGACAGATTACGGGCCTGGCAGCAGCATGAGGAGTTGGTACGGGGGCCCATGGCAGATTACGGGCCTGGCAGCAGCAATGGGAGGCCGTACAGGGACCCATGACACACTCTGGACCTGGCAGCAGCATGAGGAGGTGGTACAGGGGCGCATGACAGATTACGAGCCTGGCAGCAGCAACTTGGACAGGAGGACGTTCAGCTTCTGCACCGTCAGGTGCGTGCTCGCAAACTGTTGTCTCTTGGAAACGGATTCCAAGAAAGACTGCTGACGGAATCCGTGAAGAGGAGTAGCAGGAGAAGGAGCATCTGAACGAGCGGAATATGCCAACAAGCGACAACAGGGGCCCATGACAGATTACGGGCCTGGCAGCAGCATGAGGAGTCGGTACGGGGGCCCATGGCAGATTAGGGGCCTGGCAGCAGCTATGGGAGGCCCGTAATCTGCCAGCACCCTATGACAAAAAATGGAACCCACCAGCAGTGTGAGGAGACCTGAAAGTGGCACATGGCAGAGTGTGGCGATGGAGACAGCAGCAATGGGAGGCTTTACAGGGACCCATGAGAGACTCTGGACCTGGCAGCAGCATGAGGAGGCGGTATAGGGGCCCATGGCAGATTAGGGGCCTGGCAGCAGCTATGGGAGGCCCGTAATCTGCCAGCACCCTATGACAAAAAATGGAAACCACCAGCAGTGTGAGGAGACCTGAAAGTGGCACATGGCAGAGTGTGGCGATGGAGACAGCAGCAATGGGAGGCCGTACAGGGACCCATGACACACTCTGGACCTGGCAGCAGCATGAGGAGGCGGTATATAGGGGCCTATGGCAGATTAGGGGCCTGGCAGCAGCTATGGGAGGCCGGTAATCTGCCAGCACCCTATGTCAAAAAATTCAACACACCAGCAGTGTGTGAGGAGACCTGAAAGTGGCACATGGCAGAGTGTGGCGATGGAGACAGCAGCAATGGGAGGCCGTACAGGGACCCATGACAGACTCTGGACCTGGCAGCAGCATGAGGAGGCGGTATATAGGGGCCCATGGCAGATTAGGGGCCTGGCAGCAGCTATGGGAGGCCCGTAATCTGCCAGCACCCTATGTCAAAAAATTCTACACACCAGCAGTGTGAGGAGACCTGAAAGTGGCACATGGCAGAGTGTGGCGATGGAGACAGCAGCAATGGGAGGCCGTACAGGGACCCATGACAGACTCTGGACCTGGCAGCAGCATGAGGAGGCGGTATATAGGGGCCTATGGCAGATTAGGGGCCTGGCAGCAGCTATAGGAGGCCCATAATCTGCCAGCACCCTATGTCAAAAAATTCAACACACCAGCAGTGTGTGAGGAGACCTGAAAGTGGCACATGGCAGAGTGTGGCGATGGAGACAGCAGCAATGGGAGGCCGTACAGGGACCCATGACAGACTCTGGACCTGGCAGCAGCATGAGGAGGCGGTATATAGGGGCCTATGGCAGATTAGGGGCCTGGCAGCAGCTATAGGAGGCCCATAATCTGCCAGCACCCTATGTCAAAAAATTCAACACACCAGCAGTGTGAGGAGACCTGAAAGTGGCACATGGCATGAGACACTGTGGACCTGGCAGCAGCATGAGGAGGCGGTATATAGGGGCCCATGGCAGATTAGGGGCCTGGCAGCAGCTATGGGAGGCCCGTAATCTGCCAGCACCCTATGTCAAAAAATTCAACACACCAGCAGTGTGTGAGGAGACCTGAAAGTGGCACATGGCAGAGTGTGGCGATGGAGACAGCAGCAATGGGAGGCCGTACAGGGACCCATGACAGACTCTGGACTTGGCAGCAGCATGAGGAGGCGGTATATAGGGGCCTATGGCAGATTAGGGGCCTGGCAGCAGCTATGGGAGGCCCGTAATCTGCCAGCACCCTATGTCAAAAAATTGAACACACCAGCAGTGTGTGAGGAGACCTGAAAGTGGCACATGGCAGAGTGTGGCGATGGAGACAGCAGCAATGGGAGGCCGTACAGGGACCCATGACAGACTCTGGACCTGGCAGCAGCATGAGGAGGCGGTATATAGGGGCCCATGGCAGATTAGGGGCCTGGCAGCAGCTATGGGAGGCCCGTAATCTGCCAGCACCCTATGTCAAAAAATTCAACATACCAGCAGTGTGTGAGGAGACCTGAAAGTGGCACATGGCAGAGTGTGGCGATGGAGACAGCAGCAATGGGAGGCCGTACAGGGACCCATGAGAGACTCTGGACCTGGCAGCAGCATGAGGAGGCGGTATATAGGGGCCCATGGCAGATTAGGGGCCTGGCAGCAGCTATGGGAGGCCCGTAATCTGCCAGCACCCTATGTCAAAAAATTCAACACACCAGCAGTGTGTGAGGAGACCTGAAAGTGGCACATGGCAGAGTGTGGCGATGGAGACAGCAGCAATGGGAGGCCGTACAGGGACCCATGACAGACTCTGGACTTGGCAGCAGCATGAGGAGGCGGTATATAGGGGCCTATGGCAGATTAGGGGCCTGGCAGCAGCTATGGGAGGCCCGTAATCTGCCAGCACCCTATGTCAAAAAATTGAACACACCAGCAGTGTGTGAGGAGACCTGAAAGTGGCACATGGCAGAGTGTGGCGATGGAGACAGCAGCAATGGGAGGCCGTACAGGGACCCATGAGAGACTCTGGACTTGGCAGCAGCATGAGGAGGTGGTATAGGGGCCCATGGCAGATTAGGGGCCTGGCAGCAGCTTTGGGAGGCCCGTAATCTGCCAGCACCCTATGTCAAAAAATTCAACACACCAGCAGTGTGAGGAGACCTGAAAGTGGCACATGGCAGAGTGTGGCGATGGAGACAGCAGCAATGGGAGGCCGTACAGGGACCCATGACAGACTCTGGACCTGGCAGCAGCATGAGGAGGTGGTATATAGGGGCCCATGGCAGATTAGGGGCCTGGCAGCAGCTATGGGAGGCCCGTAATCTGCCAGCACCCTATGTCAAAAAATTCAACACACCAGCAGTGTGTGAGGAGACCTGAAAGTGGCACATGGCAGAGTGTGGCGATGGAGACAGCAGCAATGGGAGGCCGTACAGGGACCCATGACAGACTCTGGACTTGGCAGCAGCATGAGGAGGCGGTATATAGGGGCCTATGGCAGATTAGGGGCCTGGCAGCAGCTATAGGAGGCCCATAATCTGCCAGCACCCTATGTCAAAAAATTCAACACACCAGCAGTGTGAGGAGACCTGAAAGTGGCACATGGCATGAGACACTGTGGACCTGGCAGCAGCATGAGGAGGCGGTATATAGGGGCCCATGGCAGATTAGGGGCCTGGCAGCAGCTATGGGAGGCCCGTAATCTGCCAGCACCCTATGTCAAAAAATTCAACACACCAGCAGTGTGAGGAGACCTGAAAGTGGCACATGGCAGAGTGTGGCGATGGAGACAGCAGCAATGGGAGGCCGTACAGGGACCCATGACAGACTCTGGACCTGGCAGCAGCATGAGGAGGCGGTATATAGGGGCCTATGGCAGATTAGGGGCCTGGCAGCAGCTATAGGAGGCCCATAATCTGCCAGCACCCTATGTCAAAAAATTCAACACACCAGCAGTGTGTGAGGAGACCTGAAAGTGGCACATGGCAGAGTGTGGCGATGGAGACAGCAGCAATGGGAGGCCGTACAGGGACCCATGACAGACTCTGGACCTGGCAGCAGCATGAGGAGGCGGTATATAGGGGCCTATGGCAGATTAGGGGCCTGGCAGCAGCTATAGGAGGCCCATAATCTGCCAGCACCCTATGTCAAAAAATTCAACACACCAGCAGTGTGAGGAGACCTGAAAGTGGCACATGGCATGAGACACTGTGGACCTGGCAGCAGCATGAGGAGGCGGTATATAGGGGCCCATGGCAGATTAGGGGCCTGGCAGCAGCTATGGGAGGCCCGTAATCTGCCAGCACCCTATGTCAAAAAATTCAACACACCAGCAGTGTGTGAGGAGACCTGAAAGTGGCACATGGCAGAGTGTGGCGATGGAGACAGCAGCAATGGGAGGCCGTACAGGGACCCATGACAGACTCTGGACTTGGCAGCAGCATGAGGAGGCGGTATATAGGGGCCTATGGCAGATTAGGGGCCTGGCAGCAGCTATGGGAGGCCCGTAATCTGCCAGCACCCTATGTCAAAAAATTCAACACACCAGCAGTGTGTGAGGAGACCTGAAAGTGGCACATGGCAGAGTGTGGCGATGGAGACAGCAGCAATGGGAGGCCGTACAGGGACCCATGACAGACTCTGGACTTGGCAGCAGCATGAGGAGGCGGTATATAGGGGCCTATGGCAGATTAGGGGCCTGGCAGCAGCTATGGGAGGCCCGTAATCTGCCAGCACCCTATGTCAAAAAATTCAACACACCAGCAGTGTGTGAGGAGACCTGAAAGTGGCACATGGCAGAGTGTGGCGATGGAGACAGCAGCAATGGGAGGTCTCCCATTGTCCCAACATGGCCCAAATAGTCCCAACATGGGCCCCCTGGCCACGCTTGACTTTCTGGCCACATAGTCGACATACGGCTACGTTTACTTCCTCGGGCGGCTTGACGAAAAATTGCCACACCGCCGAGTAGGAAACTTTGCCCCCGATACTCCTCACTGGCTGACTGCTGCTTCCTCCGTGCACACCGGCACCACTACTGGCCGTGGTGGTAGGCTGCAGTGGAGTTGGTGCTCTACTCCGTGGCCGTTTGGCTCCACTGACACTGCTTCCACTGACACTGCTGCGACCCTGCTGCTGTCTCCTGGGCAACCCACCGACTGTTTCGCTCACTGCCAAGCTGCCACCCTCTTCTCCTGATGATGCGGAAGAAATTGCCTGATGACGACGAGGCTGCCAAGTGCGATCAACCTCCTCATCATCAAGTAGGGTCTCCGCCTCACTACTAGCCCCCTCGGCTGCGTCTGGGTCAGGAGACAGACCTGTCTCTAGACCGGCTACCGGGCCACTCTCCTCGCCACTACTTCTTCGCCTAGCTGCTGAAAAGGCGGATGTCTCCCCCCGTTCCTGACCGCCCTCTGTTAGCTCTTCCTCACTGTACAGTGGGGCTGAGCCCACAGCATGCGATACTTCGCTTGGTGAGGGAACACCAAAGGACAGGGGCAGGTAGAGGACACGTGATTTCAGTGGGCTTGGTCCCGGGCCATGCCAACTAACGGTTGTGTCTGACGTACCCGCCGACCGTTGGCTGTAGGTGTCAGAGGTGACCTGGGAAGAGGAAGACGACCGAGCCAACCAATCGATGACGGCAGGGTTGTCGGTGGAGACACGACCGCTGGATGACACCGGGAGCACTGGCCTCTGGCTGCGAATAGTGCTGCCTCGACCCCTTCCTCTGCTGCCACGTCTGCTCGCTCCTAAAACATTGCCTCCTCTGCCACTCCTCTGCATGTTGTCTGACATACTCTTTAATTAAACGATTATGTGTCCCTGAGTAACAATTATGTGTCCCTGAGTAACAATTCTGTGTCTGTGCGAGTAACAATTCTGTGGCCCTAAGTAACAGTTCTGTGGCCCTCAGTAACAATTCTGTGTCCCTGATTAACGTTTCTGTGGCCCCAAGTAACAGTTCTGTGGCCCTCAGTAACAATTCTGTGTCTGTGCGAGTAACAATTCTGTGTCTGTGCGAGTAACAATTCTGTGGCCCTAAGTAACGGTTCTGTGGCCCTCAGTAACAGTTCTGTGTCCCTGTGTAACAATTCTGTGTCTGTGCGAGTAACAATTCTGTGGCCCTAAGTAACAGTTCTGTGGTCCTCAGTAACAATTCTGTGTCTGTGCGAGTAACAATTCTGTGGCCCTAAGTAACAGTTCTGTGGCCCTCAGTAACAATTCTGTGTCTGTCCCTGAGTAACAATTCTGTGGCCCTAACTAAAGTTTCTGTGGCCCTAAGTAACAATTCTCTGGCACTCAGTAACAATTCTGTCTGTCCCTGAGTAACAATTCTGTGGCCCTAATAACGTTTCTGTGGCCCTAAGTAACAATTATCTGGCACTCAGTAACAATTCTGTCTCTCCCTGAGTAACAATTCTCTGGCACTCAGTAACAATTCTGTCTGTCCCTGAGTAAAAATTCTGTGGCCCTAAGTAAAGTTTCTGTGGCCGTGAGTAACAATTCTCTGGCACTCCGTAACAATTCTGTCTATCCCTGAGTAACAATTCTCTGGCACTCAGTAACAATTCTGTCTGTCCCTGAGTAAAAATTCTGTGGCCCTAAGTAAAGTTTCTGTGGCCCTGAGTAACAATTCTCTGGCACTCCGTAACAATTCTGTCTGTCCCTGAGTAACAATTCTCTGGCACTCAGTAACAATTCTGTCTGTCCCTGAGTAAAAATTCTGTGGCCCTAATTAAAGTTTCTGTGGCCCTAAGTAACAATTCTCTGGCACTCAGTAACAATTCTGTCTGTCCCTGAGTAACAATTCTCTGGCACTCCGTAACAATTCTGTCTGTCCCTGAGTAACAATTCTCTGGCACTCAGTAACAATTCTGTCTGTCCCTGAGTAAAAATTCTGTGGCCCTAAGTAAAGTTTCTGTGGCCCTGAGTAACAATTCTCTGGCACTCCGTAACAATTCTGTCTGTCCCTGAGTATGAATTCTGTGGCCCTAACTAGCGTTTCTTTGTCCCTAAGTAACAGGTCTGTGGCCCTGAGTAACAATTCTGTGTCTGTGCGAGTAACAATTCTGTGGCCCTAAGTAACAGTTCTGTGGCCCTCAGTAACAGTTCTGTGTCTGTGCGAGTAACAATTCTGTGTCTGTGCGAGTAACAATTCTGTGGCCCTAAGTAAAGTTTCTGTGGCCCTCAGTAACAGTTCTGTGTCTGTGCGAGTAACAATTCTGTGTCTGTGCGAGTAACAATTCTGTGGCCCTAAGTAAAGTTTCTGTGGCCCTAAGTAACAATTCTCTGGCACTCAGTAACAATTCTGTCTGTCCCTGAGTAACAATTCTCTGGCACTCAGTAACAATTCTGTCTGTCCCTGAGTAAAAATTCTGTGGCCCTAAGTAAAGTTTCTGTGGCCCTGAGTAACAATTCTCTGGCACTCCGTAACAATTCTGTCTGTCCCTGAGTAACAATTCTCTGGCACTCAGTAACAATTCTGTCTGTCCCTGAGTAAAAATTCTGTGGCCCTAAGTAAAGTTTCTGTGGCCCTGAGTAACAATTCTCTGGCACTCCGTAACAATTCTGTCTGTCCCTGAGTATGAATTCTGTGGCCCTAACTAGCGTTTCTTTGTCCCTAAGTAACAGTTCTGTGGCCCTGAGTAACAATTCTGTGTCTGTGCGAGTAACAATTCTGTGGCCCTAAGTAACAGTTCTGTGGCCCTCAGTAACAGTTCTGTGTCTGTGCGAGTAACAATTCTGTGTCTGTGCGAGTAACAATTCTGTGGCCCTAAGTAAAGTTTCTGTGGCCCTCAGTAACAGTTCTGTGTCTGTGCGAGTAACAATTCTGTGTCTGTGCGAGTAACAATTCTGTGGCCCTAAGTAAAGTTTCTGTGACCCTAAGTAACAATTCTCTGGCACTCAGTAACAATTCTGTCTGTCCCTGAGTAACAATTCTCTGGCACTCAGTAACAATTCTGTCTGTCCCTGAGTAAAAATTCTGTGGCCCTAAGTAAAGTTTCTGTGGCCCTGAGTAACAATTCTCTGGCACTCCGTAACAATTCTGTCTGTCCCTGAGTAACAATTCTCTGGCACTCAGTAACAATTCTGTCTGTCCCTGAGTAAAAATTCTGTGGCCCTAAGTAAAGTTTCTGTGGCCCTGAGTAACAATTCTCTTGCACTCCGTAACAATTCTGTCTGTCCCTGAGTAACAATTCTCTGGCACTCAGTAACAATTCTGTCTGTCCCTGAGTAAAAATTCTGTGGCCCTAAGTAAAGTTTCTGTGGCACAGAGTAACAATTCTCTGGCACTCCGTAACAATTCTGTCTGTCCCTGAGTATGAATTCTGTGGCCCTAACTAGCGTTTCTTTGTCCCTAAGTAACAGTTCTGTGGCCCTGAGTAACAATTCTGTGTCTGTGCGAGTAACAATTCTGTGGCCCTAAGTAACAGTTCTGTGGCCCTCAGTAACAGTTCTGTGTCTGTGCGAGTAACAATTCTGTGTCTGTGCGAGTAACAATTCTGTGGCCCTAAGTAACAGTTCTGTGGCCTTCAGTAACAATTCTGTGTCTGTGCGAGTAACAGTTCTGTGTCTGTGCGAGTAACAATTCTGTGGCCCTAAGTAAAGTTTCTGTGGCCCTAAGTAACAATTCTCTGGCACTCAGTAACAATTCTGTCTGTCCCTGAGTAACAATTCTCTGGCACTCAGTAACAATTCTGTCTGTCCCTGAGTAAAAATTCTGTGGCCCTAAGTAAAGTTTCTGGGGCCCTGAGTAACAATTCTCTGGCACTCAGTAACAATTCTGTCTGTCCCTGAGTAACAATTCTCTGGCACTCAGTAACAATTCTGTCTGTCCCTGAGTAACAATTCTGTGGCCCTAAGTAAAGTTTCTGTGGCCCTAAGTAACAATTCTCTGGCACTCAGTAACAATTCTGTCTGTCCCTGAGTAACAATTCTCTGGCACTCAGTAACAATTCTGTCTGTCCCTGAGTAACAATTCTGTGGCCCTAAGTAAAGTTTCTGTGGCCCTAAGTAACAATTCTCTGGCACTCAGTAACAATTCTGTCTGTCCCTGAGTAACAATTCTCTGGCACTCAGTAACAATTCTGTCTGTCCCTGAGTAAAAATTCTGTGGCCCTAATTAAAGTTTCTGTGGCCCTAAGTAACAATTCTCTGGCACTCAGTAACAATTCTGTCTGTCCCTGAGTAACAATTCTCTGGCACTCAGTAACAATTCTGTCTGTCCCTGAGTAAAAATTCTGTGGCCCTAATAACGTTTCTGTGGCCCTAAGTAACAATTCTCTGGCACTGAGTAACAATTCTGTCTGTCCCTGATTATGAATTCTGTGGCCCTAACTAGCGTTTCTTTGTCCCTAAATAACGATTCTGTGGCCCTCATTAACAAGTCTGTGTCCCTGAGTAATGGTTCTCTGTCCCTAAGTAACTTTTCTCTGTCCCCAATTATCGTTTCTGTGGCCCTAACTCTGTCCCTGTCCCTAGTACATAGCGGTCTGCCTCTGTTCAATAACTGCAGGCAAATGAAGAATTCCAAAATGGCCGCTATTTATAGCTCGACCATTACACAGTGCTGGCTGGCTGGCTGCTGATTGGCTGATGCGATCACATGTAGTTGAGGAATGCATTATGGGTCAGCGCGCCTTGTCTGCGCGCCTTCCCAGACATCCCCGCTCCGTCGCCGCACATGTCAGCCGCCATTTTCTGAAAAATTTCGATTCGCGCGTCCGAATTAGGCTATTTTTCGGATTCGGCACGAATCGAAATTTTTCCGATATTCGACTCGAATTCCACTTCGGATACTTCGATTCGCTCATCTCTATTGCCAACCCTTGATTACTTTTTTTTTACTGACAACCTGAAAAATGACAGAACTCCCATTAAAACTACGATAATATTTAACCGCCTCCCACCCGTCATATAGTCCAATGACGGGCGCAAGGCGGTTCTCTCGTTCTGGGAGGACGTCATATGACGTCCTCCTATTCTTACCGCGCATGCGCGGCTCCGGGAGTGCGCAGCGCGGTGATCGGCGGTACGCTGTGTCCCTCGGACACAGCGGATCACCGATCCATGGAAAGAGCCAAAGATGTCGGCTCGGCCGTGTGATCAGCTGTGTCCAATCACAGCTGATCGCATGTAAACAGGGAAATGCCGGTTATCAGCATTTCTCTCCTCACGAGCTGTCACGCTCATAGCTCGTGAGGAGAGGAGAGCCGGTAATTGGCATTCCTCAGAGGGGACATGTACACAGATCATCAGAGTACTGATGATCAGTGTGCCCTGATGATCTGTGTAGCCCCAGCAGTGCCACCTGTCAATGTCCATCAGTGCCAGCTCTCAGTGCTCATCCATGCCACCTGTCAGTGCCCATCAGTGCCACATCAATGCCACATAACAGTGCCTACCAGTGCACATCAATGCCACATATCATTGCCCATCTGAGCTGCCTTTCAGTGTCACCATCAGTGCCACCTATCAATGCCAATCAGTGCTGCCAATCAGTGCCACCTATCAGTGCCAGTCAGTGTCGCCTATCAGTGCCAGTCAATGTCAGTCAGTGCCACCTATCAGTGTGCATCAGTGCCCGTCAGTGCTGCCTATCAGAGCCGCCTAACAGTGCCAGTCAGTGCCACCTAACAGTGCCAGTCAGTGCCGCCTATCAGTGCCAGTCAGTGATGCCTATCAGTGCCAGTCAGTGCTGCCTCTCAGTGCCATATATGAGTGCTGCCTTTCAGTGCCCATCAGTGATGCCTGTCAATGCCCATCAGTGCCACCTACCAGTGCCTCCTCATCAGTGCCCATCAGTGCCACCCAGGGGTGGACTGACCATTTGGAAACTCGGGCACTGCCCGAGGGCCCGAGGTCAGAAGGGGCCCCATGAGATGCCCCTGGTATCTTTTTCATAGGCTTTTTTGAGTTTGGGCAAGGACACAGGGGCCCCATGATCCCCTATTGCCCGGGGGCCCCATGAGTTGTCAGTCCGCCCCTGTGCCCATCACTGCAGCCTCATTAGTGCACATCAGTGAAGGAGAAAAATCACTTATTTACAAAATTTTATAACAAAAACTAGAGATGAGCGAAGTATTCAAAAATTCGATTCGGCTGATTCGGCGAATTCGTGGAAAAATTTTGATTCGAGTCGAATATATTCGCTGTGAATTTAACTTATAAAAGGGTGTTTCTAGGCTTCAGAGAGCCTTTATATTAGTGCAGAACACTGTACCTTTAATTTAAATGCCCTTGGAGTCTGCTGGGGAAGAGAAATAATACTGACAGTCAGTATGACATGCAGATGAGTGCCGTCGATCTTAGAATCACCGCACACTTCACTCATTTGGGCAGTCACGGGGCCAAAACCAGAGTGTGGAGCCACAGTGTGGCGGTGGAGGCAGCAGCAATGGGAGGCCATACAGCACCCTATGACAAAAATGGAAACCACCAGCAGTGTGAGGAGACCTGAAAGTGGCACATGGCAGAGTGTGGCGATGGAGACAGCAGCAATGGGAGGCCGTACAGGGACCCATGACACACTCTGGACCTGGCAGCAGCATGAGGAGGCGGTACAGGGGCCCATGACAGATTACGGGCCTGGCAGCAGCATGAGGAGTTGGAACGGGGGCCCATGGCAGATTACGGGCCTGGCAGCAGCAATGGGAGGCTGTACAGGGACCCATGACACACTCTAGACCTGGCAGCAGCATGAGGAGGCGGTACAGGGGCCCATGACAGATTACGGGCCTGGCAGCAGCATGAGGAGTCGGTACGGGGGCCCATGACACACTCTGGACCTGGCAGCAGCATGAGGAGGCGGTACAGGGGCGCATGACAGATTACGAGCCTGGCAGCAGCAACTTGGACAGGAGGACGTTCAGCTTCTGCACCGTCGGGTGCGTGCTCGCAAACTGTTGTCTCTTGGAAACGGATTCCAAGAAAGACTGCTGACGGAATCCGTGAAGAGGAGTAGCAGGAGAAGGAGCATCTGAACGAGCGGAATATGCCAACAAGCGACAACAGGGGCCCATGACAGATTACGGGCCTGGCAGCAGCATGAGGAGTCGGTACGGGGGCCCATGGCAGATTACAGGCCTGGCAGCAGCAATGGGAGGCCCGTAATCTGCCAGCACCCTATGACAAAAAATGGAACACACCAGCAGTGTGTGAGGAGACCTGAAAGTGGCACATGGCAGAGTGTGGCGATGGAGACAGCAGCAATGGGAGGCCGTACAGGGACCCATGACAGACTCTGGACTTGGCAGCAGCATGAGGAGGCGGTATATAGGGGCCTATGGCAGATTAGGGGCCTGGCAGCAGCTATAGGAGGCCCATAATCTGCCAGCACCCTATGTCAAAAAATTCAACACACCAGCAGTGTGAGGAGACCTGAAAGTGGCACATGGCATGAGACACTGTGGACCTGGCAGCAGCATGAGGAGGCGGTATATAGGGGCCCATGGCAGATTAGGGGCCTGGCAGCAGCTATGGGAGGCCCGTAATCTGCCAGCACCCTATGTCAAAAAATTCAACACACCAGCAGTGTGTGAGGAGACCTGAAAGTGGCACATGGCAGAGTGTGGCGATGGAGACAGCAGCAATGGGAGGCCGTACAGGGACCCATGACAGACTCTGGACCTGGCAGCAGCATGAGGAGGCGGTATATAGGGGCCTATGGCAGATTAGGGGCCTGGCAGCAGCTATAGGAGGCCCATAATCTGCCAGCACCCTATGTCAAAAAATTCAACACACCAGCAGTGTGAGGAGACCTGAAAGTGGCACATGGCATGAGACACTGTGGACCTGGCAGCAGCATGAGGAGGCGGTATATAGGGGCCCATGGCAGATTAGGGGCCTGGCAGCAGCTATGGGAGGCCCGTAATCTGCCAGCACCCTATGTCAAAAAATTCAACACACCAGCAGTGTGTGAGGAGACCTGAAAGTGGCACATGGCAGAGTGTGGCGATGGAGACAGCAGCAATGGGAGGCCGTACAGGGACCCATGACAGACTCTGGACTTGGCAGCAGCATGAGGAGGCGGTATATAGGGGCCTATGGCAGATTAGGGGCCTGGCAGCAGCTATGGGAGGCCCGTAATCTGCCAGCACCCTATGTCAAAAAATTGAACACACCAGCAGTGTGTGAGGAGACCTGAAAGTGGCACATGGCAGAGTGTGGCGATGGAGACAGCAGCAATGGGAGGCCGTACAGGGACCCATGACAGACTCTGGACTTGGCAGCAGCATGAGGAGGCGGTATATAGGGGCCTATGGCAGATTAGGGGCCTGGCAGCAGCTATGGGAGGCCCGTAATCTGCCAGCACCCTATGTCAAAAAATTCAACACACCAGCAGTGTGTGAGGAGACCTGAAAGTGGCACATGGCAGAGTGTGGCGATGGAGACAGCAGCAATGGGAGGTCTCCCATTGTCCCAACATGGCCCAAATAGTCCCAACATGGGCCCCCTGGCCACGCTTGACTTTCTGGCCACATAGTCGACATACGGCTACGTTTACTTCCTCGGGCGGCTTGACGAAAAATTGCCACACCGCCGAGTAGGAAACTTTGCCCCCGATACTCCTCACTGGCTGACTGCTGCTTCCTCCGTGCACACCGGCACCACTACTGGCCGTGGTGGTAGGCTGCAGTGGAGTTGGTGCTCTACTCCGTGGCCGTTTGGCTCCACTGACACTGCTTCCACTGACACTGCTGCGACCCTGCTGCTGTCTCCTGGGCAACCCACCGACTGTTTCGCTCACTGCCAAGCTGCCACCCTCTTCTCCTGATGATGCGGAAGAAATTGCCTGATGACGACGAGGCTGCCAAGTGCGATCAACCTCCTCATCATCAAGTAGGGTCTCCGCCTCACTACTAGCCCCCTCGGCTGCGTCTGGGTCAGGAGACAGACCTGTCTCTAGACCGGCTACCGGGCCACTCTCCTCGCCACTACTTCTTCGCCTAGCTGCTGAAAAGGCGGATGTCTCCCCCCGTTCCTGACCGCCCTCTGTTAGCTCTTCCTCACTGTACAGTGGGGCTGAGCCCACAGCATGCAATACTTCGCTTGGTGAGGGAACACCAAAGGACAGGGGCAGGTAGAGGACACGTGATTTCAGTGGGCTTGGTCCCGGGCCATGCCAACTAACGGTTGTGTCTGACGTACCCGCCGACCGTTGGCTGTAGGTGTCAGAGGTGACCTGGGAAGAGGAAGACGACCGAGCCAACCAATCGATGACGGCAGGGTTGTCGGTGGAGACACGACCGCTGGATGACACCGGGAGCACTGGCCTCTGGCTGCGAATAGTGCTGCCTCGACCCCTTCCTCTGCTGCCACGTCTGCTCGCTCCTAAAACATTGCCTCCTCTGCCACTCCTCTGCATGTTGTCTGACATACTCTTTAATTAAACGATTATGTGTCCCTGAGTAACAATTCTGTGTCCCTGAGTAACAATTCTGTGTCTGTGCGAGTAACAATTCTGTGGCCCTAAGTAACAGTTCTGTGGCCCTCAGTAACAATTCTGTGTCCCTGATTAACGTTTCTGTGGCCCCAAGTAACAGTTCTGTGGCCCTCAGTAACAATTCTGTGTCTGTGCGAGTAACAATTCTGTGTCTGTGCGAGTAACAATTCTGTGTCTGTGCGAGTAACAATTCTGTGGCCCTAAGTAACGGTTCTGTGGCCCTCAGTAACAGTTCTGTGTCCCTGTGTAACAATTCTGTGTCTGTGCGAGTAACAATTCTGTGGCCCTAAGTAACAGTTCTGTGGTCCTCAGTAACAATTCTGTGTCTGTGCGAGTAACAATTCTGTGGCCCTAAGTAACAGTTCTGTGGCCCTCAGTAACAATTCTGTGTCTGTCCCTGAGTAACAATTCTGTGGCCCTAACTAAAGTTTCTGTGGCCCTAAGTAACAATTCTCTGGCACTCAGTAACAATTCTGTCTGTCCCTGAGTAACAATTCTGTGGCCCTAATAACGTTTCTGTGGCCCTAAGTAACAATTATCTGGCACTCAGTAACAATTCTGTCTCTCCCTGAGTAACAATTCTCTGGCACTCAGTAACAATTCTGTCTGTCCCTGAGTAAAAATTCTGTGGCCCTAAGTAAAGTTTCTGTGGCCGTGAGTAACAATTCTCTGGCACTCCGTAACAATTCTGTCTATCCCTGAGTAACAATTCTCTGGCACTCAGTAACAATTCTGTCTGTCCCTGAGTAAAAATTCTGTGGCCCTAAGTAAAGTTTCTGTGGCCCTGAGTAACAATTCTCTGGCACTCCGTAACAATTCTGTCTGTCCCTGAGTAACAATTCTCTGGCACTCAGTAACAATTCTGTCTGTCCCTGAGTAAAAATTCTGTGGCCCTAATTAAAGTTTCTGTGGCCCTAAGTAACAATTCTCTGGCACTCAGTAACAATTCTGTCTGTCCCTGAGTAACAATTCTCTGGCACTCCGTAACAATTCTGTCTGTCCCTGAGTAACAATTCTCTGGCACTCAGTAACAATTCTGTCTGTCCCTGAGTAAAAATTCTGTGGCCCTAAGTAAAGTTTCTGTGGCCCTGAGTAACAATTCTCTGGCACTCCGTAACAATTCTGTCTGTCCCTGAGTATGAATTCTGTGGCCCTAACTAGCGTTTCTTTGTCCCTAAGTAACAGGTCTGTGGCCCTGAGTAACAATTCTGTGTCTGTGCGAGTAACAATTCTGTGGCCCTAAGTAACAGTTCTGTGGCCCTCAGTAACAGTTCTGTGTCTGTGCGAGTAACAATTCTGTGTCTGTGCGAGTAACAATTCTGTGGCCCTAAGTAAAGTTTCTGTGGCCCTCAGTAACAGTTCTGTGTCTGTGCGAGTAACAATTCTGTGTCTGTGCGAGTAACAATTCTGTGGCCCTAAGTAAAGTTTCTGTGGCCCTAAGTAACAATTCTCTGGCACTCAGTAACAATTCTGTCTGTCCCTGAGTAACAATTCTCTGGCACTCAGTAACAATTCTGTCTGTCCCTGAGTAAAAATTCTGTGGCCCTAAGTAAAGTTTCTGTGGCCCTGAGTAACAATTCTCTGGCACTCCGTAACAATTCTGTCTGTCCCTGAGTAACAATTCTCTGGCACTCAGTAACAATTCTGTCTGTCCCTGAGTAAAAATTCTGTGGCCCTAAGTAAAGTTTCTGTGGCCCTGAGTAACAATTCTCTGGCACTCCGTAACAATTCTGTCTGTCCCTGAGTATGAATTCTGTGGCCCTAACTAGCGTTTCTTTGTCCCTAAGTAACAGTTCTGTGGCCCTGAGTAACAATTCTGTGTCGGTGCGAGTAACAATTCTGTGGCCCTAAGTAACAGTTCTGTGGCCCTCAGTAACAGTTCTGTGTCTGTGCGAGTAACAATTCTGTGTCTGTGCGAGTAACAATTCTGTGGCCCTAAGTAAAGTTTCTGTGGCCCTCAGTAAAAGTTCTGTGTCTGTGCGAGTAACAATTCTGTGTCTGTGCGAGTAACAATTCTGTGGCCCTAAGTAAAGTTTCTGTGACCCTAAGTAACAATTCTCTGGCACTCAGTAACAATTCTGTCTGTCCCTGAGTAACAATTCTCTGGCACTCAGTAACAATTCTGTCTGTCCCTGAGTAAAAATTCTGTGGCCCTAAGTAAAGTTTCTGTGGCCCTGAGTAACAATTCTCTGGCACTCCGTAACAATTCTGTCTGTCCCTGAGTAACAATTCTCTGGCACTCAGTAACAATTCTGTCTGTCCCTGAGTAAAAATTCTGTGGCCCTAAGTAAAGTTTCTGTGGCCCTGAGTAACAATTCTCTGGCACTCCGTAACAATTCTGTCTGTCCCTGAGTATGAATTCTGTGGCCCTAACTAGCGTTTCTTTGTCCCTAAGTAACAGTTCTGTGGCCCTGAGTAACAATTCTGTGTCTGTGCGAGTAACAATTCTGTGGCCCTAAGTAACAGTTCTGTGGCCCTCAGTAACAGTTCTGTGTCTGTGCGAGTAACAATTCTGTGTCTGTGCGAGTAACAATTCTGTGGCCCTAAGTAAAGTTTCTGTGGCCCTCAGTAACAGTTCTGTGTCTGTGCGAGTAACAATTCTGTGTCTGTGCGAGTAACAATTCTGTGGCCCTAAGTAAAGTTTCTGTGACCCTAAGTAACAATTCTCTGGCACTCAGTAACAATTCTGTCTGTCCCTGAGTAACAATTCTCTGGCACTCAGTAACAATTCTGTCTGTCCCTGAGTAAAAATTCTGTGGCCCTAAGTAAAGTTTCTGTGGCCCTGAGTAACAATTCTCTTGCACTCCGTAACAATTCTGTCTGTCCCTGAGTAACAATTCTCTGGCACTCAGTAACAATTCTGTCTGTCCCTGAGTAAAAATTCTGTGGCCCTAAGTAAAGTTTCTGTGGCCCTGAGTAACAATTCTCTGGCACTCCGTAACAATTCTGTCTGTCCCTGAGTATGAATTCTGTGGCCCTAACTAGCGTTTCTTTGTCCCTAAGTAACAGTTCTGTGGCCCTGAGTAACAATTCTGTGTCTGTGCGAGTAACAATTCTGTGGCCCTAAGTAACAGTTCTGTGGCCCTCAGTAACAGTTCTGTGTCTGTGCGAGTAACAATTCTGTGTCTGTGCGAGTAACAATTCTGTGGCCCTAAGTAACAGTTCTGTGGCCTTCAGTAACAATTCTGTGTCTGTGCGAGTAACAATTCTGTGTCTGTGCGAGTAACAATTCTGTGGCCCTAAGTAAAGTTTCTGTGGCCCTAAGTAACAATTCTCTGGCACTCAGTAACAATTCTGTCTGTCCCTGAGTAACAATTCTCTGGCACTCAGTAACAATTCTGTCTGTCCCTGAGTAAAAATTCTGTGGCCCTAAGTAAAGTTTCTGGGGCCCTGAGTAACAATTCTCTGGCACTCAGTAACAATTCTGTCTGTCCCTGAGTAACAATTCTCTGGCACTCAGTAACAATTCTGTCTGTCCCTGAGTAACAATTCTGTGGCCCTAAGTAAAGTTTCTGTGGCCCTAAGTAACAATTCTCTGGCACTCAGTAACAATTCTGTCTGTCCCTGAGTAACAATTCTCTGGCACTCAGTAACAATTCTGTCTGTCCCTGAGTAACAATTCTGTGGCCCTAAGTAAAGTTTCTGTGGCCCTAAGTAACAATTCTCTGGCACTCAGTAACAATTCTGTCTGTCCCTGAGTAACAATTCTCTGGCACTCAGTAACAATTCTGTCTGTCCCTGAGTAAAAATTCTGTGGCCCTAATTAAAGTTTCTGTGGCCCTAAGTAACAATTCTCTGGCACTCAGTAACAATTCTGTCTGTCCCTGAGTAACAATTCTCTGGCACTCAGTAACAATTCTGTCTGTCCCTGAGTAAAAATTCTGTGGCCCTAATAACGTTTCTGTGGCCCTAAGTAACAATTCTCTGGCACTGAGTAACAATTCTGTCTGTCCCTGATTATGAATTCTGTGGCCCTAACTAGCGTTTCTTTGTCCCTAAATAACGATTCTGTGGCCCTCATTAACAAGTCTGTGTCCCTGAGTAATGGTTCTCTGTCCCTAAGTAACTTTTCTCTGTCCCCAATTATCGTTTCTGTGGCCCTAACTCTGTCCCTGTCCCTAGTACAGAGCGGTCTGCCTCTGTTCAATAACTGCAGGCAAATGAAGAATTCCAAAATGGCCGCTATTTATAGCTCGACCATTACACAGTGCTGGCTGGCTGGCTGCTGATTGGCTGATGCGATCACATGTAGTTGAGGAATGCATTATGGGTCAGCGCGCCTTGTCTGCGCGCCTTCCCAGACATCCCCGCTCCGTCGCCGCACATGTCAGCCGCCATTTTCTGAAAAATTTCGATTCGCGCGTCCGAATTAGGCTATTTTTCGGATTCGGCACAAATCGAAATTTTTCCGATATTCGACTCGAATTCCACTTCGGATACTTCGATTCGCTCATCTCTATTGCCAACCCTTGATTACTTTTTTTTTACTGACAACCTGAAAAATGACAGAACTCCCATTAAAACTACGATAATATTTAACCGCCTCCCACCCGTCATATAGTCCAATGACGGGCGCAAGGCGGTTCTCTCGTTCTGGGAGGACGTCATATGACGTCCTCCTATTCTTACCGCGCATGCGCGGCTCCGGGAGTGCGCAGCGCGGTGATCGGCGGTACGCTGTGTCCCTCGGACACAGCGGATCACCGATCCATGGAAAGAGCCAAAGATGTCGGCTCGGCCGTGTGATCAGCTGTGTCCAATCACAGCTGATCGCATGTAAACAGGGAAATGCCGGTTATCAGCATTTCTCTCCTCACGAGCTGTCACGCTCATAGCTCGTGAGGAGAGGAGAGCCGGTAATTGGCATTCCTCAGAGGGGACATGTACACAGATCATCAGAGTACTGATGATCAGTGTGCCCTGATGATCTGTGTAGCCCCAGCAGTGCCACCTGTCAATGTCCATCAGTGCCAGCTCTCAGTGCTCATCCATGCCACCTGTCAGTGCCCATCAGTGCCACATCAATGCCACATAACAGTGCCTACCAGTGCACATCAATGCCACATATCATTGCCCATCTGAGCTGCCTTTCAGTGTCACCATCAGTGCCACCTATCAATGCCAATCAGTGCTGCCAATCAGTGCCACCTATCAGTGCCAGTCAGTGTCGCCTATCAGTGCCAGTCAATGTCAGTCAGTGCCACCTATCAGTGTGCATCAGTGCCACCTATCAGTGCCCGTCAGTGCTGCCTATCAGAGCCGCCTAACAGTGCCAGTCAGTGCCACCTAACAGTGCCAGTCAGTGCCGCCTATCAGTGCCAGTCAGTGATGCCTATCAGTGCCAGTCAGTGCTGCCTCTCAGTGCCATATATGAGTGCTGCCTTTCAGTGCCCATCAGTGATGCCTGTCAATGCCCATCAGTGCCACCTACCAGTGCCTCCTCATCAGTGCCCATCAGTGCCACCCAGGGGTGGACTGACCATTTGGAAACTCGGGCACTGCCCGAGGGCCCGAGGTCAGAAGGGGCCCCATGAGATGCCCCTGGTATCTTTTTCATAGGCTTTTTTGAGTTTGGGCAAGGACACAGGGGCCCCATGATCCCCTATTGCCCGGGGGCCCCATGAGTTGTCAGTCCGCCCCTGTGCCCATCACTGCAGCCTCATTAGTGCACATCAGTGAAGGAGAAAAATCACTTATTTACAAAATTTTATAACAAAAACTAGAGATGAGCGAAGTATTCAAAAATTCGATTCGGCTGATTCGGCGAATTCGTGGAAAAATTTTGATTCGAGTCGAATATATTCGCTGTGAATTTAACTTATAAAAGGGTGTTTCTAGGCTTCAGAGAGCCTTTATATTAGTGCAGAACACTGTACCTTTAATTTAAATGCCCTTGGAGTCTGCTGGGGAAGAGAAATAATACTGACAGTCAGTATGACATGCAGATGAGTGCCGTCGATCTTAGAATCACCGCACACTTCACTCATTTGGGCAGTCACGGGGCCAAAACCAGAGTGTGGAGCCACAGTGTGGCGGTGGAGGCAGCAGCAATGGGAGGCCATACAGCACCCTATGACAAAAATGGAAACCACCAGCAGTGTGAGGAGACCTGAAAGTGGCACATGGCAGAGTGTGGCGATGGAGACAGCAGCAATGGGAGGCCGTACAGGGACCCATGACACACTCTGGACCTGGCAGCAGCATGAGGAGGCGGTACAGGGGCCCATGATAGATTACGGGCCTGGCAGCAGCATGAGGAGTTGGAACGGGGGCCCATGGCAGATTACGGGCCTGGCAGCAGCAATGGGAGGCTGTACAGGGACCCATGACACACTCTAGACCTGGCAGCAGCATGAGGAGGCGGTACAGGGGCCCATGACAGATTACGGGCCTGGCAGCAGCATGAGGAGTCGGTACGGGGGCCCATGACACACTCTGGACCTGGCAGCAGCATGAGGAGGCGGTACAGGGGCGCATGACAGATTACGAGCCTGGCAGCAGCAACTTGGACAGGAGGACGTTCAGCTTCTGCACCGTCGGGTGCGTGCTCGCAAACTGTTGTCTCTTGGAAACGGATTCCAAGAAAGACTGCTGACGGAATCCGTGAAGAGGAGTAGCAGGAGAAGGAGCATCTGAACGAGCGGAATATGCCAACAAGCGACAACAGGGGCCCATGACAGATTACGGGCCTGGCAGCAGCATGAGGAGTCGGTACGGGGGCCCATGGCAGATTACAGGCCTGGCAGCAGCAATGGGAGGCCCGTAATCTGCCAGCACCCTATGACAAAAAATGGAACACACCAGCAGTGTGTGAGGAGACCTGAAAGTGGCACATGGCAGAGTGTGGCGATGGAGACAGCAGCAATGGGAGGCCGTACAGGGACCCATGACAGACTCTGGACTTGGCAGCAGCATGAGGAGGCGGTATATAGGGGCCTATGGCAGATTAGGGGCCTGGCAGCAGCTATAGGAGGCCCATAATCTGCCAGCACCCTATGTCAAAAAATTCAACACACCAGCAGTGTGAGGAGACCTGAAAGTGGCACATGGCATGAGACACTGTGGACCTGGCAGCAGCATGAGGAGGTGGTATATAGGGGCCCATGGCAGATTAGGGGCCTGGCAGCAGCTATGGGAGGCCCGTAATCTGCCAGCACCCTATGTCAAAAAATTCAACACACCAGCAGTGTGTGAGGAGACCTGAAAGTGGCACATGGCAGAGTGTGGCGATGGAGACAGCAGCAATGGGAGGCCGTACAGGGACCCATGAGAGACTCTGGACCTGGCAGCAGCATGAGGAGGCGGTATATAGGGGCCTATGGCAGATTAGGGGCCTGGCAGCAGCTATAGGAGGCCCATAATCTGCCAGCACCCTATGTCAAAAAATTCAACACACCAGCAGTGTGAGGAGACCTGAAAGTGGCACATGGCATGAGACACTGTGGACCTGGCAGCAGCATGAGGAGGCGGTATATAGGGGCCCATGGCAGATTAGGGGCCTGGCAGCAGCTATGGGAGGCCCGTAATCTGCCAGCACCCTATGTCAAAAAATTCAACACACCAGCAGTGTGTGAGGAGACCTGAAAGTGGCACATGGCAGAGTGTGGCGATGGAGACAGCAGCAATGGGAGGCCGTACAGGGACCCATGACAGACTCTGGACTTGGCAGCAGCATGAGGAAGGCGGTATATAGGGGCCTATGGCAGATTAGGGGCCTGGCAGCAGCTATGGGAGGCCCGTAATCTGCCAGCACCCTATGTCAAAAAATTGAACACACCAGCAGTGTGTGAGGAGACCTGAAAGTGGCACATGGCAGAGTGTGGCGATGGAGACAGCAGCAATGGGAGGCCGTACAGGGACCCATGACAGACTCTGGACTTGGCAGCAGCATGAGGAGGCGGTATATAGGGGCCTATGGCAGATTAGGGGCCTGGCAGCAGCTATGGGAGGCCCGTAATCTGCCAGCACCCTATGTCAAAAAATTCAACACACCAGCAGTGTGTGAGGAGACCTGAAAATGGCACATGGCAGAGTGTGGCGATGGAGACAGCAGCAATGGGAGGTCTCCCATTGTCCCAACATGGCCCAAATAGTCCCAACATGGGCCCCCTGGCCACGCTTGACTTTCTGGCCACATAGTCGACATACGGCTACGTTTACTTCCTCGGGCGGCTTGACGAAAAATTGCCACACCGCCGAGTAGGAAACTTTGCCCCCGATACTCCTCACTGGCTGACTGCTGCTTCCTCCGTGCACACCGGCACCACTACTGGCCGTGGTGGTAGGCTGCAGTGGAGTTGGTGCTCTACTCCGTGGCCGTTTGGCTCCACTGACACTGCTTCCACTGACACTGCTGCGACCCTGCTGCTGTCTCCTGGGCAACCCACCGACTGTTTCGCTCACTGCCAAGCTGCCACCCTCTTCTCCTGATGATGCGGAAGAAATTGCCTGATGACGACGAGGCTGCCAAGTGCGATCAACCTCCTCATCATCAAGTAGGGTCTCCGCCTCACTACTAGCCCCCTCGGCTGCGTCTGGGTCAGGAGACAGACCTGTCTCTAGACCGGCTACCGGGCCACTCTCCTCGCCACTACTTCTTCGCCTAGCTGCTGAAAAGGCGGATGTCTCCCCCCGTTCCTGACCGCCCTCTGTTAGCTCTTCCTCACTGTACAGTGGGGCTGAGCCCACAGCATGCAATACTTCGCTTGGTGAGGGAACACCAAAGGACAGGGGCAGGTAGAGGACACGTGATTTCAGTGGGCTTGGTCCCGGGCCATGCCAACTAACGGTTGTGTCTGACGTACCCGCCGACCGTTGGCTGTAGGTGTCAGAGGTGACCTGGGAAGAGGAAGACGACCGAGCCAACCAATCGATGACGGCAGGGTTGTCGGTGGAGACACGACCGCTGGATGACACCGGGAGCACTGGCCTCTGGCTGCGAATAGTGCTGCCTCGACCCCTTCCTCTGCTGCCACGTCTGCTCGCTCCTAAAACATTGCCTCCTCTGCCACTCCTCTGCATGTTGTCTGACATACTCTTTAATTAAACGATTACGTGTCCCTGAGTAACAATTCTGTGTCCCTGAGTAACAATTCTGTGTCTGTGCGAGTAACAATTCTGTGGCCCTAAGTAACAGTTCTGTGGCCCTCAGTAACAATTCTGTGTCCCTGATTAACGTTTCTGTGGCCCCAAGTAACAGTTCTGTGGCCCTCAGTAACAATTATGTGTCTGTGCGAGTAACAATTCTGTGTCTGTGCGAGTAACAATTCTGTGTCTGTGCGAGTAACAATTCTGTGGCCCTAAGTAACGGTTCTGTGGCCCTCAGTAACAGTTCTGTGTCCCTGTGTAACAATTCTGTGTCTGTGCGAGTAACAATTCTGTGGCCCTAAGTAACAGTTCTGTGGTCCTCAGTAACAATTCTGTGTCTGTGCGAGTAACAATTCTGTGGCCATAAGTAACAGTTCTGTGGCCCTCAGTAACAATTCTGTGTCTGTCCCTGAGTAACAATTCTGTGGCCCTAACTAAAGTTTCTGTGGCCCTAAGTAACAATTCTCTGGCACTCAGTAACAATTCTGTCTGTCCCTGAGTAACAATTCTGTGGCCCTAATAACGTTTCTGTGGCCCTAAGTAACAATTATCTGGCACTCAGTAACAATTCTGTCTCTCCCTGAGTAACAATTCTCTGGCACTCAGTAACAATTCTGTCTGTCCCTGAGTAAAAATTCTGTGGCCCTAAGTAAAGTTTCTGTGGCCGTGAGTAACAATTCTCTGGCACTCCGTAACAATTCTGTCTATCCCTGAGTAACAATTCTCTGGCACTCAGTAACAATTCTGTCTGTCCCTGAGTAAAAATTCTGTGGCCCTAAGTAAAGTTTCTGTGGCCCTGAGTAACAATTCTCTGGCACTCCGTAACAATTCTGTCTGTCCCTGAGTAACAATTCTCTGGCACTCAGTAACAATTCTGTCTGTCCCTGAGTAAAAATTCTGTGGCCCTAATTAAAGTTTCTGTGGCCCTAAGTAACAATTCTCTGGCACTCAGTAACAATTCTGTCTGTCCCTGAGTAACAATTCTCTGGCACTCCGTAACAATTCTGTCTGTCCCTGAGTAACAATTCTCTGGCACTCAGTAACAATTCTGTCTGTCCCTGAGTAAAAATTCTGTGGCCCTAAGTAAAGTTTCTGTGGCCCTGAGTAACAATTCTCTGGCACTCGGTAACAATTCTGTCTGTCCCTGAGTATGAATTCTGTGGCCCTAACTAGCGTTTCTTTGTCCCTAAGTAACAGGTCTGTGGCCCTGAGTAACAATTCTGTGTCTGTGCGAGTAACAATTCTGTGGCCCTAAGTAACAGTTCTGTGGCCCTCAGTAACAGTTCTGTGTCTGTGCGAGTAACAATTCTGTGTCTGTGCGAGTAACAATTCTGTGGCCCTAAGTAAAGTTTCTGTGGCCCTCAGTAACAGTTCTGTGTCTGTGCGAGTAACAATTCTGTGTCTGTGCGAGTAACAATTCTGTGGCCCTAAGTAAAGTTTCTGTGGCCCTAAGTAACAATTCTCTGGCACTCAGTAACAATTCTGTCTGTCCCTGAGTAACAATTCTCTGGCACTCAGTAACAATTCTGTCTGTCCCTGAGTAAAAATTCTGTGGCCCTAAGTAAAGTTTCTGTGGCCCTGAGTAACAATTCTCTGGCACTCCGTAACAATTCTGTCTGTCCCTGAGTAACAATTCTCTGGCACTCAGTAACAATTCTGTCTGTCCCTGAGTAAAAATTCTGTGGCCCTAAGTAAAGTTTCTGTGGCCCTGAGTAACAATTCTCTGGCACTCCGTAACAATTCTGTCTGTCCCTGAGTATGAATTCTGTGGCCCTAACTAGCGTTTCTTTGTCCCTAAGTAACAGTTCTGTGGCCCTGAGTAACAATTCTGTGTCTGTGCGAGTAACAATTCTGTGGCCCTAAGTAACAGTTCTGTGGCCCTCAGTAACAGTTCTGTGTCTGTGCGAGTAACAATTCTGTGTCTGTGCGAGTAACAATTCTGTGGCCCTAAGTAAAGTTTCTGTGGCCCTCAGTAACAGTTCTGTGTCTGTGCGAGTAACAATTCTGTGTCTGTGCGAGTAACAATTCTGTGGCCCTAAGTAAAGTTTCTGTGACCCTAAGTAACAATTCTCTGGCACTCAGTAACAATTCTGTCTGTCCCTGAGTAACAATTCTCTGGCACTCAGTAACAATTCTGTCTGTCCCTGAGTAAAAATTCTGTGGCCCTAAGTAAAGTTTCTGTGGCCCTGAGTAACAATTCTCTGGCACTCCGTAACAATTCTGTCTGTCCCTGAGTAACAATTCTCTGGCACTCAGTAACAATTCTGTCTGTCCCTGAGTAAAAATTCTGTGGCCCTAAGTAAAGTTTCTGTGGCCCTGAGTAACAATTCTCTGGCACTCCGTAACAATTCTGTCTGTCCCTGAGTATGAATTCTGTGGCCCTAACTAGCGTTTCTTTGTCCCTAAGTAACAGTTCTGTGGCCCTGAGTAACAATTCTGTGTCTGTGCGAGTAACAATTCTGTGGCCCTAAGTAACAGTTCTGTGGCCCTCAGTAACAGTTCTGTGTCTGTGCGAGTAACAATTCTGTGTCTGTGCGAGTAACAATTCTGTGGCCCTAAGTAAAGTTTCTGTGGCCCTCAGTAACAGTTCTGTGTCTGTGCGAGTAACAATTCTGTGTCTGTGCGAGTAACAATTCTGTGGCCCTAAGTAAAGTTTCTGTGACCCTAAGTAACAATTCTCTGGCACTCAGTAACAATTCTGTCTGTCCCTGAGTAACAATTCTCTGGCACTCAGTAACAATTCTGTCTGTCCCTGAGTAAAAATTCTGTGGCCCTAAGTAAAGTTTCTGTGGCCCTGAGTAACAATTCTCTTGCACTCCGTAACAATTCTGTCTGTCCCTGAGTAACAATTCTCTGGCACTCAGTAACAATTCTGTCTGTCCCTGAGTAAAAATTCTGTGGCCCTAAGTAAAGTTTCTGTGGCACAGAGTAACAATTCTCTGGCACTCCGTAACAATTCTGTCTGTCCCTGAGTATGAATTCTGTGGCCCTAACTAGCGTTTCTTTGTCCCTAAGTAACAGTTCTGTGGCCCTGAGTAACAATTCTGTGTCTGTGCGAGTAACAATTCTGTGGCCCTAAGTAACAGTTCTGTGGCCCTCAGTAACAGTTCTGTGTCTGTGCGAGTAACAATTCTGTGTCTGTGCGAGTAACAATTCTGTGGCCCTAAGTAACAGTTCTGTGGCCTTCAGTAACAATTCTGTGTCTGTGCGAGTAACAATTCTGTGTCTGTGCGAGTAACAATTCTGTGGCCCTAAGTAAAGTTTCTGTGGCCCTAAGTAACAATTCTCTGGCACTCAGTAACAATTCTGTCTGTCCCTGAGTAACAATTCTCTGGCACTCAGTAACAATTCTGTCTGTCCCTGAGTAAAAATTCTGTGGCCCTAAGTAAAGTTTCTGGGGCCCTGAGTAACAATTCTCTGGCACACAGTAACAATTCTGTCTGTCCCTGAGTAACAATTCTCTGGCACTCAGTAACAATTCTGTCTGTCCCTGAGTAACAATTCTGTGGCCCTAAGTAAAGTTTCTGTGGCCCTAAGTAACAATTCTCTGGCACTCAGTAACAATTCTGTCTGTCCCTGAGTAACAATTCTCTGGCACTCAGTAACAATTCTGTCTGTCCCTGAGTAACAATTCTGTGGCCCTAAGTAAAGTTTCTGTGGCCCAAAGTAACAATTCTCTGGCACTCAGTAACAATTCTGTCTGTCCCTGAGTAACAATTCTCTGGCACTCAGTAACAATTCTGTCTGTCCCTGAGTAAAAATTCTGTGGCCCTAATTAAAGTTTCTGTGGCCCTAAGTAACAATTCTCTGGCACTCAGTAACAATTCTGTCTGTCCCTGAGTAACAATTCTCTGGCACTCAGTAACAATTCTGTCTGTCCCTGAGTAAAAATTCTGTGGCCCTAATAACGTTTCTGTGGCCCTAAGTAACAATTCTCTGGCACTGAGTAACAATTCTGTCTGTCCCTGATTATGAATTCTGTGGCCCTAACTAGCGTTTCTTTGTCCCTAAATAACGATTCTGTGGCCCTCATTAACAAGTCTGTGTCCCTGAGTAATGGTTCTCTGTCCCTAAGTAACTTTTCTCTGTCCCCAATTATCGTTTCTGTGGCCCTAACTCTGTCCCTGTCCCTAGTACAGAGCGGTCTGCCTCTGTTCAATAACTGCAGGCAAATGAAGAATTCCAAAATGGCCGCTATTTATAGCTCGACCATTACACAGTGCTGGCTGGCTGGCTGCTGATTGGCTGATGCGATCACATGTAGTTGAGGAATGCATTATGGGTCAGCGCGCCTTGTCTGCGCGCCTTCCCAGACATCCCCGCTCCGTCGCCGCACATGTCAGCCGCCATTTTCTGAAAAATTTCGATTCGCGCGTCCGAATTAGGCTATTTTTCGGATTCGGCACGAATCGAAATTTTTCCGATATTCGACTCGAATTCCACTTCGGATACTTCGATTCGCTCATCTCTATTGCCAACCCTTGATTACTTTTTTTTTACTGACAACCTGAAAAATGACAGAACTCCCATTAAAACTACGATAATATTTAACCGCCTCCCACCCGTCATATAGTCCAATGACGGGCGCAAGGCGGTTCTCTCGTTCTGGGAGGACGTCATATGACGTCCTCCTATTCTTACCGCGCATGCGCGGCTCCGGGAGTGCGCAGCGCGGTGATCGGCGGTACGCTGTGTCCCTCGGACACAGCGGATCACCGATCCATGGAAAGAGCCAAAGATGTCGGCTCGGCCGTGTGATCAGCTGTGTCCAATCACAGCTGATCGCATGTAAACAGGGAAATGCCGGTTATCAGCATTTCTCTCCTCACGAGCTGTCACGCTCATAGCTCGTGAGGAGAGGAGAGCCGGTAATTGGCATTCCTCAGAGGGGACATGTACACAGATCATCAGAGTACTGATGATCAGTGTGCCCTGATGATCTGTGTAGCCCCAGCAGTGCCACCTGTCAATGTCCATCAGTGCCAGCTCTCAGTGCTCATCCATGCCACCTGTCAGTGCCCATCAGTGCCACATCAATGCCACATAACAGTGCCTACCAGTGCACATCAATGCCACATATCATTGCCCATCTGAGCTGCCTTTCAGTGTCACCATCAGTGCCACCTATCAATGCCAATCAGTGCTGCCAATCAGTGCCACCTATCAGTGCCAGTCAGTGTCGCCTATCAGTGCCAGTCAATGTCAGTCAGTGCCACCTATCAGTGTGCATCAGTGCCACCTATCAGTGCCCGTCAGTGCTGCCTATCAGAGCCGCCTAACAGTGCCAGTCAGTGCCACCTAACAGTGCCAGTCAGTGCCGCCTATCAGTGCCAGTCAGTGATGCCTATCAGTGCCAGTCAGTGCTGCCTCTCAGTGCCATATATGAGTGCTGCCTTTCAGTGCCCATCAGTGATGCCTGTCAATGCCCATCAGTGCCACCTACCAGTGCCTCCTCATCAGTGCCCATCAGTGCCACCCAGGGGTGGACTGACCATTTGGAAACTCGGGCACTGCCCGAGGGCCCGAGGTCAGAAGGGGCCCCATGAGATGCCCCTGGTATCTTTTTCATAGGCTTTTTTGAGTTTGGGCAAGGACACAGGGGCCCCATGATCCCCTATTGCCCGGGGGCCCCATGAGTTGTCAGTCCGCCCCTGTGCCCATCACTGCAGCCTCATTAGTGCACATCAGTGAAGGAGAAAAATCACTTATTTACAAAATTTTATAACAAAAACTAGGGATGAGCGAAGTATTCAAAAATTCGATTCGGCTGATTCGGCGAATTCGTGGAAAAATTTTGATTCGAGTCGAATATATTCGCTGTGAATTTAACTTATAAAAGGGTGTTTCTAGGCTTCAGAGAGCCTTTATATTAGTGCAGAACACTGTACCTTTAATTTAAATGCCCTTGGAGTCTGCTGGGGAAGAGAAATAATACTGACAGTCAGTATGACATGCAGATGAGTGCCGTCGATCTTAGAATCACCGCACACTTCACTCATTTGGGCAGTCACGGGGCCAAAACCAGAGTGTGGAGCCACAGTGTGGCGGTGGAGGCAGCAGCAATGGGAGGCCATACAGCACCCTATGACAAAAATGGAAACCACCAGCAGTGTGAGGAGACCTGAAAGTGGCACATGGCAGAGTGTGGCGATGGAGACAGCAGCAATGGGAGGCCGTACAGGGACCCATGACACACTCTGGACCTGGCAGCAGCATGAGGAGGCGGTACAGGGGCCCATGACAGATTACGGGCCTGGCAGCAGCATGAGGAGTTGGAACGGGGGCCCATGGCAGATTACGGGCCTGGCAGCAGCAATGGGAGGCTGTACAGGGACCCATGACACACTCTAGACCTGGCAGCAGCATGAGGAGGCGGTACAGGGGCCCATGACAGATTACGGGCCTGGCAGCAGCATGAGGAGTCGGTACGGGGGCCCATGACACACTCTGGACCTGGCAGCAGCATGAGGAGGCGGTACAGGGGCGCATGACAGATTACGAGCCTGGCAGCAGCAACTTGGACAGGAGGACGTTCAGCTTCTGCACCGTCGGGTGCGTGCTCGCAAACTGTTGTCTCTTGGAAACGGATTCCAAGAAAGACTGCTGACGGAATCCGTGAAGAGGAGTAGCAGGAGAAGGAGCATCTGAACGAGCGGAATATGCCAACAAGCGACAACAGGGGCCCATGACAGATTACGGGCCTGGCAGCAGCATGAGGAGTCGGTATGGGGGCCCATGGCAGATTACAGGCCTGGCAGCAGCAATGGGAGGCCCGTAATCTGCCAGCACCCTATGACAAAAAATGGAACACACCAGCAGTGTGTGAGGAGACCTGAAAGTGGCACATGGCAGAGTGTGGCGATGGAGACAGCAGCGATGGGAGGCCGTACAGGGACCCATGAGAGACTCTGGACCTGGCAGCAGCATGAGGAGGTGGTACAGGGGCCCATGGCAGATTAGGGGCCTGGCAGCAGCTATGGGAGGCCCGTAATCTGCCAGCACCCTATGACAAAAAATGGAACACACCAGCAGTGTGAGGAGACCTGAAAGTGGCACATGGAATGAGACACTGTGGACCTGGCAGCAGCATGAGGAGGCGGTACAGGGGCCCATGGCAGATTAGGGGCCTGGCAGCAGCTATGGGAGGCCCGTAATCTGCCAGCACCCTATGACAAAAAATGGAACACACCAGCAGTGTGAGGAGACCTGAAAGTGGCACATGGCAGAGTGTGGCGATGGAGACAGCAGCAATGGGAGGCCGTACAGGGACCCATGAGAGACTCTGGACCTGGCAGCAGCATGAGGAGGCGGTATAGGGGCCCATGGCAGATTAGGGGCCTGGCAGCAGCTATGGGAGGCCCGTAATCTGCCAGCACCCTATGACAAAAAATGGAACACACCAGCAGTGTGAGGAGACATGAAAGTGGCACATGGCAGAGTGTGGCGATGGAGACAGCAGCAATGGGAGGCCGTACAGGGACCCATGAGACACTCTGGACCTGGCAGCAGCATGAGGAGGCAGTATAGGGGCCCATGTCAGATTAGGGGCCTGGCAGCAGCTATGGGAGGCCCGTAATCTGCCAGCACCCTATGACAAAAAATTGAACACACCAGCAGTGTGAGGAGACCTGAAAGTGGCACATGGCAGAGTGTGGCGATGGAGACAGCAGCAATGGGAGGCCGTACAGGGACCCATGAGAGACTCTGGACCTGGCAGCAGCATGAGGAGGCAGTATAGGGGCCCATGGCAGATTAGGGGCCTGGCAGCAGCTATGGGAGGCCCATAATCTGCCAGCACCCTATGACAAAAAATTGAACACAGCAGCAGTGTGAGGAGACCTGAAAGTGGCACATGGCAGAGTGTGGCGATGGAGACAGCAGCAATGGGAGGCCGTACAGGGACCCATGAGAGACTCTGGACCTGGCAGCAGCATGAGGAGGCGGTACAGGGGCCCATGGCAGATTAGGGGCCTGGCAGCAGCTATGGGAGGCCCGTAATCTGCCAGCACCCTATGACAAACAATGGAACACACCAGCAGTGTGAGGAGACCTGAAAGTGGCACATGGCAGAGTGTGGGGACAGCAGCAATGGGAGGCCGTACAGGGACCCATGAGAGACTCTGGACCTGGCAGCAGCATGAGGAGGCAGTATAGGGGCCCATGGCAGATTAGGGGCCTGGCAGCAGCTATGGGAGGCCCATAATCTGCCAGCACCCTATGACAAAAAATTGAACACAGCAGCAGTGTGAGGAGACCTGAAAGTGGCACATGGCAGAGTGTGGCGATGGAGACAGCAGCAATGGGAGGCCGTACAGGGACCCATGAGAGACTCTGGACCTGGCAGCAGCATGAGGAGGCGGTACAGGGGCCCATGGCAGATTAGGGGCCTGGCAGCAGCTATGGGAGGCCCGTAATCTGCCAGCACCCTATGACAAACAATGGAACACACCAGCAGTGTGAGGAGACCTGAAAGTGGCACATGGCAGAGTGTGGGGACAGCAGCAATGGGAGGCCGTACAGGGACCCATGAGAGACTCTGGACCTGGCAGCAGCATGAGGAGGCGGTATAGGGGCCCATGGCAGATTAGGGGCCTGGCAGCAGCTATGGGAGGCCCGTAATCTGCCAGCACCCTATGTCAAAAAATTGAACACACCAGCAGTGTGTGAGGAGACCTGAAAGTGGCACATGGCAGAGTGTCGCGATGGAGACAGCAGCAATGGGAGGCCGTACAGGGACCCATGAGACACTGTGGACCTGGCAGCAGCATGAGGAGGCGGTACAGGGGCCCATGGCAGATTAGGGGCCTGGCAGCAGCTATGGGAGGCCCGTAATCTGCCAGCACCCTATGACAAAAAATTGAACACACCAGCAGTGTGAGGAGACCTGAAAGTGGCACATGGCAGAGTGTGGCGATGGAGACAGCAGCAATGGGAGGCCGTACAGGGACCCATGAGACACTCTGGACCTGGCAGCAGCATGAGGAGGCAGTATAGGGGCCCATGGCAGATTAGGGGCCTGGCAGCAGCAATGGGAGGCCCATAATCTGCCAGCACCCTATGACAAAAAATTGAACACACCAGCAGTGTGAGGAGACCTGAAAGTGGCACATGGCAGAGTGTGGCGATGGAGACAGCAGCAATGGGAGGCCGTACAGGGACCCATGAGAGACTCTGGACCTGGCAGCAGCATGAGGAGGCGGTACAGGGGCCCATGGCAGATTAGGGGCCTGCCAGCAGCTATGGGAGGCCCGTAATCTGCCAGCACCCTATGACAAACAATGGAACACACCAGCAGTGTGAGGAGACCTGAAAGTGGCACATGGCAGAGTGTGGCGATGGAGACAGCAGCAATGGGAGGCCGTACAGGGACCCATGACACACTCTGGACCTGGCAGCAGCATGAGGAGGCGGTATAGGGGCCCATGGCAGATTAGGGGCCTGGCAGCAGCTATGGGAGGCCCGTAATCTGCCAGCACCCTATGACAAAAAATGGAACACACCAGCAGTGTGAGGAGACCTGAAAGTGGCACATGGCAGAGTGTGGCGATGGAGACAGCAGCAATGGGAGGCCGTACAGGGACCCATGAGACACTCTGGACCTTGCAGCAGCATGAGGAGGCGGTATAGGGGCCCATGGCAGATTAGGGGCCTGGCAGCAGCTATGGGAGGCCTGTAATCTGCCAGCACCCTATGTCAAAAAATTGAACACACCAGCAGTGTGTGAGGAGACCTGAAAGTGGCACATGGCAGAGTGTGGCGATGGAGACAGCAGCAATGGGAGGCCGTACAGGGACCCATGAGACACTGTGGACCTGGCAGCAGCATGAGGAGGCGGTACAGGGGCCCATGGCAGATTAGGGGCCTGGCAGCAGCTATGGGAGGCCCGTAATCTGCCAGCACCCTATGACAAAAAATTGAACACACCAGCAGTGTGAGGAGACCTGAAAGTGGCACATGGCAGGGGCATGATTCATGGCGGATTTAGTCAGTTGTGTCAGGAACTGGTGGTTTGAAATCCAGACTAATCCACTCCTGATTCATTTTCACAAACGTGAGTCTCTCCACACTTTGGGTGGACAGTCGTGTCCTCCGCGGAGTTACAATACCTCCTGCCGCACTAAACACGCGCTCCGATGCCACGCTACTGGCCGGGCATGACAGCCTTTCAAGGGCAAATTCAGCTAGTTGGAGCCAAAGGTCAAGTTTCGTTGCCCAGTAGTCAATGGGATTGTCTACCTCGGTTGGCAGGGTGCTGTCCAAGTAGGCCCAAGCCTGTTTTTTGAGGTCCTGCTCCAGGTCCACCTGATGCTGCTGCTGCTGCTGCTGCTGCGGCTGGTTAGTAGTTTCCTCACTGCGCTGGTGAAGAAAGCTACTCATCATCGACTGCAGACTGAGGCAGCCGCTGCTGGTGGAGCTGCCACTGCTCCTACCACCCCACCCCTCCTTTGCTGCCATGGCAGCGGAACGCGAGCGCACAGGGCCCACAGTGTCTGAGGATGGACGTTGGCGCAGAAAGGCAGAGACCAACTGACTACATAGTTGTTTTTTATAGTACGTTATTTTGGCCTCCCTCTCAGCAGGTGTGAAAAAGGCCACCATTTTTGAACGGTAGCGAGGGTCCAACAAGGTGGACAGCCAAAAGTCATCCCTCTGTCTGATGGTTATTATTCGGCTGTCGCTACGCAAGCAAGCGAGCATGCTATGGGCCATTTGTGCCAAGGAATGAGAGGGACTCCCTGCCTCCATCTCCACAGCATACTACCACGGTGCGTCTGGGTCCTCTGTCTCCTCCTCCTCCTCCTCTACCAGATGCTCCTGCTCCTCCACTCCTGTCCGCTGAGTGGAAAAACCACCCATTTCACTCAATAATTCCTGAGCACAAATGTCCTCCTCTACCTCCTCCTCTTCTTCCTGTCCTGCCCCCACAGGGGTCATGTGGCGTTGAGATCTGTGCGCCACGTCTACCGCACCCTGACCAGCCATTGTTAACAGCATTTGTTCCAGGACGTGCAACAGAGGAATGACGTCGTTCATCCCATAGTCCTGCCGACTCACGAATAGCGTGGCCTCCTCAAAGGGCCTGAGCAAGCGGCAGGTGTCACGCATGAGCTGCCAATGGCTGACATCGAAGTTACACAGGGGAGTACCTTTATCCGCTTGTAACATCAGGAAATCGGTGATGGCCTTTCGCTATTCGTAAAGGCGGTCTACCATGTGTAGGCTTGAATTCCACCTTGTTGCAACGTCGCAGATCAGGCGATGCTGTGGAATTCCGTTCTGCCGCTGCAGCTCAAGGAGGGTGTGCTTTGCGGTGTAGGAATGGCTGAAATGCATGCAAAGTTTACGTGACATTTTAAGGATGTCTTGCAGTGGGATGGTGGATTTTAGGAACCGCTTGACAACCAGATTGAACACGTGAGCCATGCATGGCGCATGGCACAACCTTCCTTGACGCAGAGCAGACACCATGTTCTTTCCGTTGTCGGTCAACATGGTTCCGATTTTCATTTTGCGCGGAGACAGCCATCTGTCGATTTCTCTGTTCATTACACTGAGAAGTTCCTCCCCTGTGTGACTACGTTTGCCTGGACCTGGCAGCAGCATGAGGAGGCGGTACAGGGGCCCATGGCAGATTACGGGCCTGGCAGCAGCTATGGGAGGCCAGTAATCTGCCAGCACCCTATGACAAAAAATGGAACACACCAGCAGTGAGTGTGGAGACCTGAAAATGGCACATGGCAGAGTGTGGCGATGGAGACAGCAGCAATGGGAGGCCGTACAGGGACCCATGAAAGACTCTGGACCTGGCAGCAGCATGAGGAGGCGGTACAGGGGCCCATGGCAGATTAGGGGCCTGGCAGCAGCTATGGGAGGCCCGTAATCTGCCAGCACCCTATGACAAAAAATTGAACACACCAGCAGTGTGAGGAGACCTGAAAGTGGCACATGGCATGAGACACTGTGGACCTGGCAGCAGCATGAGGAGGCGGTACAGGGGCCCATGGCAGATTAGGGGCCTGGCAGCAGCTATGGGAGGCCCGTAATTTGCCAGCACCCTATGAAAAAAGATTGAACACACCAGCAGTGTGAGGAGACCTGAAAGTGGCACATGGCATGAGACACTGTGGACCTGGCAGCAGCATGAGGAGGCGGTACAGGGACCCATGGCAGATTTGGGGCCTGGCAGCAGCTATGGGAGGCCCGTAATCTGCCAGCACCCTATGACAAAAAATGGAACACACCAGCAGTGTGTTAGGAGACCTGAAAGTGGCACATGGCAGAGTGTGGCGATGGAGACAGCAGCAATGGGAGGCCGTACAGGGACCCATGAGACACTCTGGACCTGGCAGCAGCATGAGGAGGCGGTATAGGGGCCCATGGCAGATTAGGGGCCTGGCAGCAGCTATGGGAGGCCCGTAATCTGCCAGCACCCTATGTCAAAAAATTTAACACACCAGCAGTGTGTGAGGAGACCTGAAAGTGGCACATGGCAGAGTGTGGCGATGGAGACAGAAGCAATGGGAGGCCGTACAGGGACCCATGAGACACTGTGGACCTGGCAGCAGCATGAGGAGGCGGTACAGGGGCCCATGGCAGATTAGGGGCCTGGCAGCAGCTATGGGAGGCCCGTAATCTGCCAGCACCCTATGACAAAAAATTGAACACACCAGCAGTGTGAGGAGACCTGAAAGTGGCACATGGCATGAGACACTGTGGACCTGGCAGCAGCATGAGGAGGCGGTACAGGGGCCCATGGCAGATTAGGGGCCTGGCAGCAGCTATGGGAGGCCCGTAATCTGCCAGCACCCTATGACAAAAAATTGAACACACCAGCAGTGTGTGAGGAGACCTGAAAGTGGCACATGGCAGAGTGTGGCGATGGAGACAGCAGCAATGGGAGGCCGTACAGGGACCCATGAGACACTGTGGACCTGGCAGCAGCATGAGGAGGCGGTACAGGGGCCCATGGCAGATTAGGGGCCTGGCAGCAGCTATGGGAGGCCCGTAATCTGCCAGCACCCTATGACAAAAAATTGAACACACCAGCAGTGTGAGGAGACCTGAAAGTGGCACATGGCATGAGACACTGTGGACCTGGCAGCAGCATGAGGAGGCGGTACAGGGGCCCATGGCAGATTAGGGGCCTGGCAGCAGCTATGGGAGGCCCGTAATCTGCCAGCACCCTATGACAAAAAATTGAACACACCAGCAGTGTGAGGAGACCTGAAAGTGGCACATGGCATGAGACACTGTGGACCTGGCAGCAGCATGAGGAGGCGGTACAGGGGCCCATGGCAGATTAGGGGCCTGGCAGCAGCTATGGGAGGCCCGTAATCTGCCAGCACCCTATGACAAAAAATTGAACACACCAGCAGTGTGTGAGGAGACCTGAAAGTGGCACATGGCAGAGTGTGGCGATGGAGACAGCAGCAATGGGAGGCCGTACAGGGACCCATGAGACACTGTGGACCTGGCAGCAGCATGAGGAGGCGGTACAGGGGCCCATGGCAGATTAGGGGCCTGGCAGCAGCTATGGGAGGCCCGTAATCTGCCAGCACCCTATGACAAAAAATTGAACACACCAGCAGTGTGAGGAGACCTGAAAGTGGCACATGGCATGAGACACTGTGGACCTGGCAGCAGCATGAGGAGGCGGTACAGGGGCCCATGGCAGATTAGGGGCCTGGCAGCAGCTATGGGAGGCCCGTAATCTGCCAGCACCCTATGACAAAAAATTGAACACACCAGCAGTGTGAGGAGACCTCAAAGTGGCACAAGGCATGAGACACTGTGGACCTGGCAGCAGCATGAGGAGGCGGTACAGGGGCCCATGGCAGATTAGGGGCCTGGCAGCAGCTATGGGAGCCCCGTAATCTGCCAGCACCCTCTGACAAAAAATTGAACACACCAGCAGTGTGTGAGGAGACCTGAAAGTGGCACATGGCAGAGTGTGGCGATGGAGACAGCAGCAATGGGAGGCCGTACAGGGACCCATGAGACACTCTGGACCTGGCAGCAGCATGAGGAGGCGGTACAGGGGCCCATGGCAGATTAGGGGCCTGGCAGCAGCTATGGGAGGCCCGTAATCTGCTAGCACCCTATGACAAAAAATGGAACACACCAGCAGTGTGTGAGGAGACCTGAAAGTGGCACATGGCAGAGTGTGGCGATGGAGACAGCAGCAATGGGAGGCCGTACAGGGACCCATGAGACACTCTGGACCTGGCAGCAGCATGAGGAGGCGGTGTAGGGGCCCATGGCAGATTAGGGGCCTGGCAGCAGCTATGGGAGGCCCGTAATCTGCCAGCACCCTATGACAAAAAATTGAACACACCAGCAGTGTGAGGAGACCTGAAAGTGGCACATGGCAGAGTGTGGCGATGGGGACAGCAGCAATTGGAGGCCGTACAGGGACCCATGAGATACTCTGGACCTGGCAGCAGCATGAGGAGGCGGTACAGGGGCCCATGGCAGATTAGGGGCCTGGCAGCAGCTATGGGAGGCCCGTAATCTGCCAGCACCCTATGACAAACAATGGAACACACCAGCAGTGTGAGGAGACCTGAAAGTGGCACATGACAGAGTGTGGCGATGGAGACAGCAGCAATGGGAGGCCGTACAGGGACCCATGAGAGACTCTGGACCTGGCAGCAGCATGAGGAGGCGGTATAGGGGCCCATGGCAGATTAGGGGCCTGGCAGCAGCTATGGGAGGCCCGTAATCTGCCAGCACCCTATGACAAAAAATGGAACACACCAGCAGTGTGAGGAGACCTGAAAGTGGCACATGGCAGAATGTGGCGATGGAGACAGCAGCAATGGGAGGCTGTACAGGGACCCATGAGACACTCTGGACCTGGCAGCAGCATGAGGAGGCGGTATAGGGGCCCATGGCAGATTAGGGGCCTGGCAGCAGCTATGGGAGGCCCGTAATCTGCCAGCACCCTATGTCTAAAAATTGAACACACCAGCAGTGTGTGAGGAGACCTGAAAGTGGCACATGGCAGAGTGTGGCGATGGAGACAGCAGCAATGGGAGGCCGTACAGGGACCCATGAGACACTGTGGACCTGGCAGCAGCATGAGGAGGTGGTACAGGGGCCCATTTCAGATTAGGGGCCTGGCAGCAGCTATGGGAGGCCCGTAATCTGCCAGCACCCTATGACAAAAAATTGAACACACCAGCAGTGTGAGGAGACCTGAAAGTGGCACATGGCATGAGACACTGTGGACCTGGCAGCAGCATGAGGAGGTGGTACAGGGGCCCATGGCAGATTACGGGCCTGGCAGCAGCTATGGGAGGCCCGTAATCTGCCAGCACCCTATGACAAAAAATGGAACACACCAGCAGTGTGTGAGGAGACCTGAAAGTGGCACATGGCAGAGTGTGGCGATGGAGACAGCAGCAATGGGAGGCCGTACAGGGACCCATGAGACACTGTGGACCTGGCAGCAGCATGAGGAGGCGGTACAGGGGCCCATGGCAGATTAGGGGCCTGGCAGCAGCTATTGGAGGCCCGTAATCTGCCAGCACCCTATGACAATAAATTGAACACACCAGCAGTGTGAGGAGACCTGAAAGTGGCACATGGCATGAGACACTGTGGACCTGGCAGCAGCATGAGGAGGCGGTACAGGGGCCCATGGCAGATTAGGGGCCTGGCAGCAGCTATGGGAGGCCCGTAATCTGCCAACACCCTATGACAAAAAATGGAACACACCAGCAGTGTGAGGAGACCTGAAAGTGGCACATGGCAGAGTGTGGCGATGGAGACAACCCACCGACTGTTTTGCTCGCTGCCAAGCTGCCACCCTCTTCTCCTGATGATGCGGAAGCAATAGCCTGATGACGACGAGGCTGCCAAGTGCGATCAGCCTCATCATCATCAATTAGGGTCTCCGCCTCCCCCTCGGCTGCGTGTGGGTTAGGAGACAGACCTTTCTCTAGACCGGCTACCGAGCCACTCTCCTCGCCACTACTTCTTCGCCTGGCTGCTGAAGAGGCGGATGTCTCCCCCCGTTCCTGACCGCCCTCTGTTAGCTCTTCCTCACTGTACTGGATGACACCGGGAGCACTGGCCTCTGGCTGCGAATAGTGCTACCTCGACCCCTTCCTCTGCTGCCACGTCTGCTCGCTCCTAAAACATTGCCTCCTCTGCCACTCCTCTGCATGTTGTCTGACATACTCTTTAATTAAACGATTCTGTGTCCCTGAGTAACAATTCTGTGTCTGTCCCTGAGTAACAATTCTGTGTCCCTGAGTAACGTTTCTGTGGCCCTAAGTAACAGTTCTGTGGCCCTCAGTAACAATTCTGTGTCCCTCAGTAACAATTCTGTGTCCCTCAGTAACAATTCTGTGTCTGTCCCTGAGTAACAATTCTGTGGCCCTAAGTAACATTTCTGTGGCCCTAAGTAACGTTTCTGTGGCCCTAAGTAACGATTCTGTGGCCCTAAGTAACGTTTCTGTGGCTCTAAGTAACGATTCTGTGGCCCTAAGTAACGTTTCTGTAGCCCTAAGTAACATTTCTGTGGCCCTAAGTAACGTTTCTGTGGCCCTAAGTAACGTTTCTGTGGCCCTAAGTAACAGTTCTGTGGCCCTCAGTAACAGTTCTGTGGCCCTCAGTAACAATTCTGTGTCCCTCAGTAACAATTCTGTGTCTGTCCCTGAGTAACAATTCTGTGTCCCTAAGTAACGTTTCTGTGTCCCTAAGTAACGTTTCTGTGGCCCTAAGTAACGATTCTGTGGCCCTAAGTAACGTTTCTGTGGCCCTAAGTAACGTTTCTGAGGCCCTAAGTAACGATTCTGTGGCCCTAAGTAACGTTTCTGTAGCCCTAAGTAACGTTTCTGTGGCCCTAAGTAACGTTTCTGTGGCCCTAAGTAACGTTTCTGTGGCCCTAAGTAACAGTTCTGTGGCCCTCAGTAACAGTTCTGTGGCCCTCAGTAACAATTCTGTGTCCCTCAGGAACAATTCTGTGTCTGTCCCTGAGTAACAATTCTGTATCCCTAAGTAACGTTTCTGTGGCCCTAAGTAACGTTTCTGTGGCCCTAAGTAACGATTCTGTGGCCCTAAGTAACGTTTCTGTGGCCCTAAGTAACGATTCTGTGGCCCTAAGTAACGTTTCTGTAGCCCTAAGTAACGTTTCTGTGGCCCTAAGTAACGTTTCTGTGGCCCTAAGTAACGTTTCTGTGGCCCTCAGTAACAGTTCTGTGGCCCTCAGTAACAGCTCTGTGGCCCTCAGTAACAATTCTGTGTCTGTCCCTGAGTAACAATTCTGTGTCCCTAAGTAACGTTTCTGTGGCCCTAAGTAACGTTTCTGTGGCCCTAAGTAACATTTCTGTGGCCCTCAGTAACAATTCTTTGTCCCTCAGTAACAATTCTGTGTCTGTCCCTAAGTAACAATTTTGTGGCCCTAAGTAATGTTTCTGTGGCCCTAAGTAACGTTTCTGTGGCGCTAAGTAACAATTCTGTGGCCCTAAGTAACGTTTCTGTGGCCCTAAGTAACGTTTCTGTGGCCCTCAGTAACAAATCTGTGTCCCTCAGTAACAATTCTGTGTCTGTCCCTAAGTAACAATTCTGTGGCCCTAAGTAACATTTCTGTGGCCCTAAGTAACGGTTCTGTGGCCCTCAGTAACAATTCTGTGTCCCTCAATAACAATTCTGTGTCTGTCCCTAAGTAACAATTCTGTGGCCCTCAGTAACAATTCTGTGTCTGTCCCTCAGTAACAATTCTGTGGCCCTAAGTAACGTTTCTGTGGCCCTGAGTAACGATTCTGTGGCCCTAAGTAACGTTTCTGTGGCCCTAAGTAACGTTTCTGTGGCCCTCAGTAACAAATCTGTGTCCCTCAGTAACAATTCTGTGTCTGTCCCTAAGTAACAATTCTGTGGCCCTAAGTAACATTTCTGTGGCCCTCAGTAACGGTTCTGTGGCCCTCAGTAACAATTCTGTGTCCCTCAATAACAATTCTGTGTCTGTCCCTAAGTAACAATTCTGTGGCCCTCAGTAACAATTCTGTGTCTGTCCCTAAGTAACAATTCTGTGGCCCTAAGTAACGTTTCTGTGGCCCTAAGTAACGATTCTGTGGCCCTAAGTAACGTTTCTGTGGCCCTAAGTAACGTTTCTGTGGCCCTCAGTAACAAATCTGTGTCCCTCAATAACAATTCTGTGTCTGTCCCTAAGTAACAATTCTGTGGCCCTAAGTAACGTTTCTGTGGCCCTAAGTAACGATTCTGTGGCCCTAAGTAACATTTCTGTGGCCCTAAGTAACTTTTCTGTGGCCCTCAGTAACAAATCTGTGTCCCTCAGTAACAATTCTGTGTCTGTCCCTAAGTAACAATTCTGTGGTCCTAAGTAACATTTCTGTGGCCCTAAGTAATGGTTCTGTGGCCCTCAGTAACAATTCTGTGTCCCTCAATAACAATTCTGTGTCTGTCCCTAAGTAACAATTCTGTGGCCCTAAGTAACGTTTCTGTGGCCCTAAGTAACGTTTCTGTGGCCCTAAGTAACAGTTCTGTGGCCCTAAGTAACGTTTCTGTGGCCCTAAGTAACGATTCTGTGGCCCTCAGTAACAATTCTGTATCCCTCAGTAACAATTCTGTGTCTGTCCCTGAGTAACAATTCTGTGTCCCTAAGTAACGTTTCTGTGGCCCTAACTAACGATTCTGTGGCCCTAAGTAACTTTTCTGTGGCCCTAAGTAACGTTTCTGTGGCCCTCAGTAACAAATCTGTGTCCCTCAGTAACAATTCTGTGTCTGTCCCTAAGTAACAATTCTGTGGCCCTAAGTAACGTTTCTGTGGCCCTAAGTAACGGTTCTGTGGCCCTCAGTAACAATTCTGTGTCCCTCAATAACAATTCTGTGTCTGTCCCTAAGTAACAATTCTGTGGCCCTAAGTAACGTTTCTGTGGCCCTAAGTAACGTTTCTGTGGCCCTAAGTAACGATTCTGTGGCCCTCAGTAACAAATCTGTGTCCCTCAGTAACAATTCTGTGTCTGTCCCTAAGTAACAATTCTGTGGCCCTAAGTAACGTTTCTGTGGCCCTAAGTAACGATTCTGTGGCCCTCAGTAACAATTCTGTATCCCTCAGTAACAATTCTGTCTGTCCCTGAGTAACAATTCTGTGTCCCTAAGTAACGTTTCTGTGGCCCTAACTAACGATTCTGTGGCCCTAAGTAACGTTTCTGTGGCCCTAAGTAACGTTTCTGTGGCCCCAAGTAACGATTCTGTGGCCCTAACTAACGTTTCTGTGTCCCTAAGTAACGTTTCTCTGTCCCTAACTCTCTCCCTGAATACAGCCAGGTCTGCCTCTGTTGAATGACTGGAGGCAAATGGAGAATTCTAAAATGGCCGCCATTTATAGCTCGACCATTACACTGTGCTGGCTGGCTGGCTGCTGATTGGCTAATGCGATCACATGTCATGAATGAATGCATTATGGGTCAGCGCGCCTTGTCTGCGCTCCTTCCCAGACATCCCTGCTCCGTCGCCGCACATGTCGCCGCCATTTTAGGAAAAATTTTGATTCGCGCATCCGAAGTCTGCTTATTTTCGGATTCGACGCGCATCCGAAATTTTCCTAATATTCGAAACGAATTCCACTTCGCCTACTTCGATTCGCTCATCTCTAACAAAAACTAAGAAAAAACTTTTTTTTTTTCAAAATTTTCTGTGGTTTTTGGTTTGTTTAAGAAAAAATAAAAAAACCCAGAGGTGATTAAATACCACCAAAATAAAGCTCTATCTGTCACAAAAAATGATAAAAATTTCATGTGGGTACAGTGTTGCATGACCGTGCAATTGTCATTCAAAGTGTGACAGCGCTGAAAGCTGGAAATTGGCCTGGGTAGGAAGGGGGTATAAGTGCCATGTAGGCTAGTGGTTAAACAGTATAAACACGATATGTAAACAATGACAATACCCATAACAAGTTTACACTTAAAAGTCAATATGCCCAATATGGTCAAAATATCAGCCCCAATAGGATACAGTTGAAAAACAAGTTCTGCTTTGCATGACACAAAGAGATGGTCAGAGCCTGCCGACCTAGTACAGGAGATGGCCATAGACTGCAGACATAGTACAGGAGATGATCAGAGACTGCAGACATAGTACAAGGGATGATCAGAGACTGCGGACATAGTACAGGAGATGGCCAGAGACTGCAGACATAGTACAGGAGATGGTCAGAGACTGCAGACATAGTACAGGAGATGATGAGATACTGCAGACATAGTACGGGAGATGATCAGAGACTGCAGACATGATACAGGAGACAGTTAGAGACTGCAGACATAGTACGGGAGATGGTCAGAGACTGCAGACATAGTACGGGAGACGGTCAGAGACTGCAAACATGATACAGGAGACGGTCGGAGACTGAAGGCATGATACAGGAGACAATCGGAGATTGCAGACATGATACAGGAGAGGGTCAGAGATTGCAGGCATGATACAGAAGATGGTCAGGGACTGCAGGCATGATACAGGAGACGGTCAGAGACTGCAGTCATACTACAGGAGACGATCGGAGACTGCAGACATGATACAGGAGAGGGTCAGAGATTGCAGACATGATACAGGAGATCATCAGAGACTGCAGACATGGTGCAAGTGGGTCCCAGCAGTGACCAGTGTTCTTTCATTGTGGAAAAAAATATTGATCTCTGTACAATGTGTAAACAGGGCCTTGCAAGATATAATAAATTGCCAAAAACAAGCAGCAATTCCAATTTCTACTTTGCTAACAGTCCATTGCTTCGAGCACAGGACAGGAAACAGTTAACAAGTCTGTGAAGCTCCTAGCCTGCCCAGCCTAAATCCTGCAAAGGTAACATAAAAGGAACAACCTCTGGCATAAATAGCTCTATAGAAACAGCTGAAGATCGTCACTAACATGCAATGCTGACAGAGGTGTCTTCCAGAAGTCTAGTCATCATCATCATTAGAGATGAGCGAATCGAACCAGGCGAAGTGGAATTCGTTTCGAATTTCAGGAAAAATTTGCTTCGTGGCGAATCCGAATATTAGCATACTTCGGGTGCGCGAATCGGATTTTTCCCGATCAGCCGGCAAAAGTGTCCCTGCAGAGAGCTCCGCTATTTCTGACAGTTCTCTGACAGTTCCTTCACATGTACAGCGGTTGAAACATTGTAGAAACAAGAATGAAAAGAAGAAGAAGAAGAATGAAAAGAAGAAGAAGAAGAAGAATCTTTTCATTCTTCTCATTCTTCTTTTCATTCTTCTTTTCATTCTTCTTCTTCTTTTCATTCTTCTTCTTCTTTTCATTCTTCTTTTCATTCTTCTTCTTCTTCTTTTCATTCTTCTCATTCTTCTTTTCATTCTTCTTCTTCTTCTTTTCATTCTTCTTCTTCTTCTTTTCATTCTTCTTCTTCTTTTCATTCTTCTTTTCATTCTTCTTCTTCTTTTCATTCTTCTTTTCATTTTTCTCATTCTTCTTTTCATTCTTCTCATTCTTCTTTTCATTCTTCTTCTTCTTCTTTTCATTCTTCTTCTTCTTTTCATTCTTCTTTTCATTCTGAAAAGAATGAAAAGAAGAAGAAGAAGAATGAAAAGAAGAAGAAGAAGAATGAAAAGAAGAAGAAGTAGAATGAAAAGAAGAATGAAAAGAAGAAGAATGAGAAGAAGAATGAGAAGAAGAATGAAAAGAAGAATGAAAAGAAGAAGAAGAATGAGAAGAAGAATGAAAAGAAGAATGAGAAGAAGAATGAGAAGAATGAAAAGAAGAATGAAAAGAAGAAGAAGAAGAATGAAAAGAAGAAGAAGAATGAAAAGAATAATGAAAAGAAGAAGAAGAAGAATCTTTTCATTCTTCTCATTCTTCTTTTCATTCTTCTTCTTCTTCTTTTCATTCTTCTTCTTTTCATTCTTCTTCTTCTTCTTTTCATTCTTCTTCTTCTTCTGAGGATGAGGATGAGGATGAAGAAGAAGAAGAAGAAGTAGGATGAAAATAAGAAGAATTCCAAGCCGGCAAAAAGTGTATCTGTCAGAAATAGAGGTGCTCTGCAGATACACTTTTTGCCGGCTTGGAATTCTTCTTATTTTCATCCTACTTCTTCTTCTTCTTCTTCTTCTTCATCCTCATCCTCAGAAGAAGAAGAAGATGAAGAAGAAGAAGAAGAAGAAGTAGGATGAAAATAAGAAGAATTCCAAGCCGGCAAAAAGTGTATCTGCAGAGCTCCGCTAAGTGTATTGCAGAGCTCCGCTATTTCTGACAGTTCTCTGACATTCACTCCATACAGCGGTTGAAACATTGTATCTATTTGTTTCCATTTATGGAAACAAATAGATACAATGTTTCAACCGCTGTATGGAGTGAATGTCAGAGAACTGTCAGAAATAGCGGAACTCTGCAGATACACTTAGCGGAGCTCTGCAGATACACTTTTTGCCGGCTTGGAATTCTTCTTATTTTCATCCTACTTCTTCTTCTTCTTCTATGGAAACAAATAGATACAATGTTTCAACCGCTGTATGGAGTGAATGTCAGAGAACTGTCAGAAATAGCGGAGCTCTGCAGATACACTTAGCGGAGCTTTGCAGATACACTTTTTGCCGGTTTGGAATTCTTCCTTTTTTCATCCTACTTCTTCTTCTTCATCCTCATCCTCATCCTCAGAAGAAGAAGAGGATGAGGATGAGGATGAAGAAGAAGAAGAAGAAGAAGAAGTAGGATGAAAATAAGAAGAATTCCAAGCCGGCAAACAGTGTATCTGTCAGAAATAGAGGAGCTCTGCAGATACACTTTTTGCCGGCTTGGAATTCTTCTTATTTTCATCCTACTTCTTCTTCTTCTTCTTCTTCATCCTCATCCTCTTCTTCTTCTTCTGAGGATGAGGATGAAGAAGAAGAAGAAGAAGAAGAAGAAGTAGGATGAAAATAAGAAGAATTCCAAGCCGGCAAAAAGTGTATCTGCAGAGCTCCGCTAAGTGTATCTGCAGAGCTCCGCTAAGAAATAGCGGAGCTCTGCAGATACACTTTTTGCCGGCTTGGAATTCTCCTTCTTCTCATCCTTCTTCTTCTTCTCATCCTTCTTCTTCTTCTCATCCTTCTCCTTCTTCTCATCCTTCTTCTTCTTCTCATCCTTCTTCTTCTTCTCATCCTTCTCCTTTTTCTCATCCTTCTTCTTCTTCTCATCCTTCTTCTTCTTCTCATCCTTCTTCTTCTTCTTCTCATCCTTCTCCTTCTTCTCATCCTTCTTCTTCTTCTCATCCTTCTTCTTCTCATCCTTCTCCTTCTTCTCATCCTTCTTCTCATCCTTCTCATCCTTCTCCTTCTTCTCATCCTTCTCCTTCTTCTCATCCTTCTCCTTCTCCTTCTTCTCATCCTTCTCGTTCTCCTTCTTCTCATCCTTCTCCTTCTCCTTCTTCTCATCCTTCTCCTTCTTCTCATCCTTCTCCTTCTTCTCATCCTTCTCCTTCTCCTTCTTCTTATCCTTCTCCTTCTTCTCATCCTTCTCCTTCTTCTCATCCTTCTCCTTCTTCTCATCCTTCTCCTTCTCCTTCTTCTCATCCTTCTCCTTCTCCTTCTCCTTCCTCATCTCCAAGGGCATTTAAATTAAAGGTACAGTGTTCTGCACTAATATAAAGGCTCTCTGAAGCCTAGAAACCCTTTTTATAAGTTAAATTTGCAGCGAATAAATTCGCATCGAATCGAATTTCTTCCTCAAATTCGGCGAATCAGCCGAATCAAATTTTTGAATAATTCGCTCATCTCTAATCATCATCAGTGTTCACCTGTCCATCCGAGCAGTGTGCAGTATAAATAAAACAAAGATAAGAAGCAGTGTGAGAAGATGGAGGGAAGCCATTCCCTGATCAGTGTGTTCATTGTATAATCTGCACTCAGGACGAGAGAACTCACTGATGATGATGATGATGAGACTTCTGCAGCCCAGCCGGAATGACATGTGTGTGACATGTCTTAGTGACGATCAACAGCTGCTGCTTGTGTAATGTGCTGTGTGGGCACTGTCCTGTGTGATGTGTGTGATCTGAATGTGATCATACCTTCTGCATACTCAGGTATGTCAGATCCTCTCCATCCCACCCCGCTCTAGCCTCCAGCACCTTCTGCTCAAATGTGGCGGGTTGGGTAAGGGGCGGGTTACAAATGTTGATTGGCTAAGGAGGTGGTGGGAGGCGGAGTAACCTATCAAGCAGTCACTCCCTCCCACTCAAATGAGTAGTACTATTGGCTGGCAGCACTGGTCTGTGGCTCTCCCTTCAGCAGCTGTAAGCTGGCGGGAGGAACCGGCTTTCAGCTGCTGCACAGAGCATCGCTCTGCAATTGCTGACCTCTTGCCCTCCACACCGATCCCTCTGCTGTCTGGGCCCTCTGTACGCCTGGGCCCCCTACAGGAGGACCAGAGGGACCCCCGTATCGACGTCTCTCTCTCTTCCTGAAATTGAATCGGGTATAACGAGACTGGGTGCTGATCTATTTTTGAGGGTTGTTATTGTCGTTAGAAACTGGGTTTTTATTTTTTTTCTCAGTTGATACGTTGAAAGCTTATAGTCTTTAACCATTTGCCGCCCGGCCAATGGCCGTTTGGCGGCTTGAAAGTTGCTTCTCCACTCCGGGTGCACGCCATTTGGCGTGCTCCCGCACATGCGCGGTTTGCGCTAATGCAGAGCGGCGCAGCGGCTCGATCTGTCACCGAGCGTGTACCTCGGACACGGCCGATGACAGATCCGAGTACCGGCTCCGTTGCAGGTACCATGTGACCTGCTGTGACCAATCACAGCAGGTCACATGACAGTTGTATACAATGGATGGCTTCATTCATGATGCCATCCATTGTATACTAGTGCCTAGCTGTGAATGGTCACAGCTAATCACATGCACATGTCATGTGATTAGCTGTGACCAAATCACAGCTAAGCACAAAAAAAAAAAAAGCTGAATGAATCCATTTCATTCAGGTAAATGCTTGCTTATAGCAAAGTATTTCTTTGCTATAAGCAAATTGTGTAAAAAAAAAAAAAAAAAAAAAAAAATACTGATCACTTCCTCAAAGTAGTACAATGTTACTATGGTAACATTGTACTACTTTGGTCATAGTAAAATATTAAAAAAAAATGTTAAAAAAAATAAAAAAAAGTAATAAAAAATTAAAAATAAAAAAAAAAAAAAAAAAAAATATTTTTTTTTTCATACTGTCACCAGTCAGTGTCCCTGTTCACCGCCATGCCAGTTATATGATGACGCTGTACTGCACTGGTGACAGTATGTAAAAAAAAAAGTGAAAATAATTTTTTTAATTTTTTCATTTTCCGAAAAATTATGACAAAAAAAATACAACTTCAAAAAACTCGCCATGCCTCTTATGAAGTACGTCGGACTGTCTACTGCAAAAAGGGGTCATTTGGGGGATATCTGTACTATTCTGACATTCTTAGACCTCAAGAAATTAGATTGGCCGTCAGTACTTCAGGATTGATCAATAATCAGATCTATACCATAGTTTGTGAACTCTATAACTTTCCACAAACTAAATAATACATCCTAATTTGGGTTATTTTCACCAAAGACATGTAGCAGAATACATCTCGGCCTAAATTTATGAAGAACAATTATTTATTTGTAAATTTTTATAACGGAAACAAAGAAAAACGTGTATTTTTTTCAACATTTTTGGCCTTTTTTTGTTAATTTAGCAAAAAATAAAAACCCCAGTGGTGATTAAATACCACCAAAAGAAAGCTCTAGTTGTGTGAAGAAAATGATAAAAGTTTAGTTTGGGTACAGTGTTGCATGACTGCGCAATTGTCATTCAAAGTGTGAGAGGGCTGAAACGTGAAAAATGGCCTGGGCAGGAAGGTGTAAAATTGCACGGTATTGAAATGGTTAAGGATGCATTTGAATTGGATTTAGTTTTTGTGCTTACCCTTCCTCTTGTGTTAGTTTCCTGTTACCATCTCTTATGTTAACGGGTCGGTTTTGACCCGTGTCTTAAATCAGCTGTAAAATACACTAAAAACAATTATCTATCATCCAATTTGTTTCTCATCTCTTGGTTACCTTGTTAGGCTTCCTTATCCATGAAAATATTGGTTTTAATATTTTTGGTGTGGGCCCCTGGGCCTTTTTTTTTGGTCAGTATACCCCGATTTCAATTAAAAAACAATGTAAAATGAACCTCAAGAGAATCATATAAATAAATAAAAGGTTATGTCCCCTGACTATTACTGAGGGGATTTAGAACACATCTCTGAAATAAATTTGTTTTGTTTATTTTTTTAGTTATTATTAACTATAGTAACATCTACGATGTTACGGGTCAATTTCGACCCATATATATAATTACTTCAAAAAGGCAAAAAAGTCTCTTTTTTTCAGCAATAGAACTTTAGTACAAACACAAAATGAAAAACAGAACAAATATATATATATATATACACATATATATAACATAAATATAACAAAATATAGATTTGCAAGGTCAAACAAACAACAACCAATCAAGCAAATCAAACCAATAGAAATCAATTACTTGTTCCAACACTAATAAAAAACAAAATCAGAGTAAAAGTCTGTGTGCAAGAACATGTATGTGTGTGTTTAGATGCATGTGTGGCAAAAAGTGACACTTTTAGTGTGTTCTTTGCAGAGATATTCGTTGCAGTTGAAGCACAGTACATTTGTCTTTCTGTCCTTACTGCTTGGGCAGACCTGACACCTCTTTCTTTTAGAATCAGGTGGCCTGAGTGGGGTTGTGGTTGTCGCTGTTGTAGATGATGTTGAGGCAGGGCTGGCTGAGAAGGATGCTGGTGTGGACAAAGTGCTAGGTGACCTCTGCAGCTGTCTGACCAAGACTGCAGCATCTGGATCTCGGGGCACCCGTTCCCTTCGCTCAATGTGTGGCTTGACAGGAGAATTTCCCTGCTCCTCAAGAAACATTCTCCGCTTGTTTTTTTTGGTTGAGTTCCATCCTTGGTGGATGTGGGTCCACAACACAAATGCATTATTTGCAGACACATCAAGGATGTTGTAAAACAGAACCATTGGCCATCTCGTGGTCATTCGATGGCAAGTGTAGGTGGCAGTCAGCTTATCCAGGTTGTCCACTCCTCCTTTGTTTTTGTTATAGGATAATTGTGGGCTTTTTGTCACTTCCTGATGACACAGCTGCATCTTTGTGAAGAGTAGACATAAGTATCACATTTCGTTTTTTTTTGGACAGTATGAGACAACAGTGGTGGTGTCTGTAAAAGCAAACTTTGTGGACAGTGCAGCCCTGTCCTTCACCTGCAAGATTTCAGCAGGCAGCTCAGGTTTATTTTTCTTCTTCTCCTCCTGAGAAGTTCTTTTCCAAGGTCATAGCTGGTAAAAAAATTGTCACAAGTGAAATTGTGATCCTGCAGTCCAGTAGTTATATCGAGGACCACACGTTTTCCTTGGTTTTTCTCAGGGATGCCACTTGCAGCTTTACCTGTGTAAATCTGTAGATTCCAGGCATAGCTGGTTTTTGCATCACAGGCTGCCCAGATTTTTATGCCATACTTTCCTGGCTTACTGGATATGTACTGCTGGAAGGGGCATTTTCCTCAGAAAGGGACAAGACGTTCATCCACTGTCACCTCTGGCCCAGGGTTGAACATCAGTGGAAGGAGTTGCACCCATCTCTCCCAGACATCCCTGATGGGGGCAAGCTTGTCAGATCTTGCTCTGGTATCTCTGTTGTCAAATCTGAGGACTCATGATATCATTTGAAAGGTCTGAAGTGACATTGTTGCCCGGAAAATATTTCTGCCTGTTGATGCATCCCACAGACTATCAGTGGCCTCATTGCAAGATCTGTACACTCCAGCAAGAAGAAGAACACCAATAAAGGCATCCAGGTATTCCTCATCAATGTCTTTCCGCATGCTGCCATGGACTTTTTTTCCTTCAAGGTTTGTCATAGCAATGATGACTCTTTTTAGTGATAATGGCATAAATAGCTCAAAACATGTCTTGATGTCACTGACTCTCTTCACAGCAAACCTTGTGATTCCAGGGGTCATTTTGATGACATTTGCAGCAGCTACCCTGCCATGTACATCAGGAGGTACTGAGCTCCAACAGATCTTACCATTTTTGGACTTGAATATTTCTGTGGGAGCAACTTCAGCACCGGTGGCCTCCTCCTCAGACTCATCAGATGTGTCTGTGTCTTCTGGATGATATTCCACATTGTCTTCCTCCTCAGAAACCTGCTCATCCAAATCACTATGCTCCTCTGTGTCCTCTCCCTCATTTTCACCAAAAATATTATCCAGAACTTGGCTCAATGAAAATCTTCTTCTCATTTTTGCATGCTACAAATTGGAGATGTGCACTCTGCAAGTCATCAATTCTAAACTGTAATGGCCTCACATGTCTGGACATGCCCGTCTTTGTTTGTTTTGTTTTTGTGCAGGTATACTGGAAAACAAGGCAAAATGAGAATCCCCTAAAGCTCACATGAGTGGGAGAGGAGCTGGCTGTCAGTGTGCTGGTTGACAGTGAACTTATGATTTCAGTTTTGGCTCTAATTATTGCTTTATAATCTTATTTTTATAACTGGGTCGAAACCGACCCTAACAACACAAAGGTCATAATTTCAACTTGAGCATTTTTGTCAGGGCAGGAACGATGGAATGGGCAGGCAGGCCTATGGTACGGTCACGCTACGACTAACGACAGCCACTACCCACAGACCAGAGTCCCTCAGGGCACGGAGTCTAAGCCCCAGGCTACCCTTCACCAGGGCCCCTGATGGTGGGGATGGACTTGACACAGCCTGAGACCAGGTCGTGGCCCCCGAGTTACCCCAGCTGTGGTAACGACTGCCGCCAATGGCGTACAGCTGGTGGGAGCTAGATGGGAACACGTGTAGCGTAGTCAGACAGGCCGGGTCAATAACAACGGAGCAGACAGTACTAGACGGTAAGCAAAGAATACTCAGGTCACGGGCCGGGTTCATCAACGGGAGGTCAGGTAAAGGGTTAAAGCAGCGAATAGTCTTGTCCAAGCCGAGTCGGTTACCAGGAGAGCAACGAGAACAGAACAAGAGCTTGCAACAAGGAAACATACAGGACACTAATGCAGAGAGCACTTGCAGACAGCAAGTTTAAATGTGCTCAACCACACCCTTCTGAGGAGGAGCCGCAGAAGCCTGAAGGCATAAAGGTTCCCACCATGCTTTGCAGAAACCCAAGATGGATGCCAGCACATGGAGATGCACAAGCTCTGAAGAAAGGTAGGACCCTGACAATTTTATAATTTAGTGAAATTTTTTTTGTTGAAATAGAGGTTCCTGACAAAGTCATAAAGCCTTGATGCAATAAACAAATTTATATGGTTATTTTATGCATTTAAAACCTAAAAACGTGTCGGTGCCGACCCTAACACAAGACGAAGGTTACATCAGAAAATAGTCTCCTCCCTTCCTTCAGTCATGATTCTCTGGCTAAATATATACATGATACCCCTCAAATCACCTATAAATGAGTAACCTTGCTATGTGACAAACTAACCAAGAGCCATTATGATTGTAGAGAGATATATATTTACCATTTTGGACATGAAGGGCACTTTTGAATGTCATACGTGTCCACAATGTCATTGGGCACAAGAGGAAGGAGTGGTAACATTCCCCAACGGTGAGACATTTTTCCCCAGAACTTTTATAGATTGTGATACTACTGGAATGGTGTATCTGATTATTTGTGCCTGTGGGTCTTTTACGTGGGCAAGATAATCAGGCACCTACACCAGAGGATCAACGATCACATTTATTATTCAGAGAATGGCAAGACGGTCACTCCTATCAGTTGCTTTGTGGTACTGAAACATAAGTTTAATACATCAGTGACTTTGTTTATGGTCTTGCAGTGGGTTACCAAAAATCCATGAGGTGGGGACTGGGACAGGATTATTTTACAGTGGGAAACACGTTGGATCCAACAGTTAAAAGTTACAGTGCCATCAGGTCTAAATCAAATGATCAGTTATAAGCCCTTTTTGGGTTAAAAATAGTCTGATGATAGTCTGATGACTGTTAATTAATTCTTATAGTTTTTTCACATATTGAAGTCAATTAATAGTGGATTTAGATACACCAGCGAGTACAGCATTGCAGTAGTCAAGTCAGGAGAACACAAATGTATGGATCAGCTTTTCAGTTATAATTAGAAATGAGCGAATCGAACTTGGCGAAGTGGAATTTGTTTCGAATATTAGGAAAAATTCGATTCGCACCGAATCCGAATTTTAGCAAACTTCGGATGCACGAATCGAATTTTCCCCGATCAGCCGGCAAAAAGTGTCACTGCAGAGAGCTCCGCTATTTCTGACAGTTCTCTGACAGTTCCTTCACATTTACAGCGGTTGAAACATTGTATCTATTTGTTTCCATTTAGGATACAGATGTTTTTATTTGGAAACAAATAGATACAATGTTTCAACCGCTGTAAATGTGAAGGAACTGTCAGAGAACTGTCAGAAATAGCGGAGCTCTCTGCAGATACACTTTTTGCTGTACTGGAATTCTTCTTCTTTTCATTCTTCTTCTTCTTTTCATTCTTCTTCTTCTTCTTCTTCTTCTTTTCATTCTTCTTCTTCTTTTCATTCTTCTTCTTCTTCTTTTCATTCTTTTTCTTCTTTTCATTCTTCTTTTCATTCTTCTTCTTCTTCTTTTCATTCTTCTTCTTCTTCTTTTCATTCTTCTTTTCATTCTTCTTCTTTTCATTCTTCTTTTCATTCTTCTCATTCTTCTTTTCATTCTTCTTTTCATTCTTCTTCTTTTCATTCTTCTTTTCATTCTTCTTCTTCTTCTTTTCATTCTTCTTCTTCTTCTTTTCATTCTTCTTTTCATTCTTCTTCTTCTTCTTCGTTTCATTCTTCTTTTCATTCTTCTTCTTTTCATTCTTCTTCTTCTTCTTTTCATTCTTCTTTTCATTCTTCTTCTTCTTTTCATTCTTCTTTTCATTCTTCTCATTCTTCTTTTCATTCTTCTTTTCATTCTTCTTCTCATTCTTCTTCTTCTTCTTTTCATTCTTCTTCTTTCATCTTTTCATTCTTCTTTTCATTCTTCTTTTCATTCTTCTTCTCATTCTTCTTCTTCTTATTCTTCTTTTCATTCTTCTTCTTCTTCTTTTCATTCTTCTTTTCATTCTTCTTCTTCTTCTTTTCATTCTTCTTCTTCTTCTTTTCATTCTTCTTTTCATTCTTCTTTTCATTCTTCTTCTTCTTCTTTTCATTCTTCTTTTCATTCTTCTTCTTCTTCTTTTCATTCTTCTTCTTTTCATTCTTCTTCTTCTTCTTTTCATTCTTCTTCTTCTTCTTTTCATTCTTCTTCTTTTCATTCTTCTTTTCATTCTTCTTCTTCTTCTTTTCATTCTTCTTTTCATTCTTCTTCTTCTTCTTTTCATTCTTCTTCTCATTCTTCTTTTCATTCTTCTTCTTCTTCTTTTCATTCTTCTTTTCATTCTTCTTCTTTTCATTCTTCTTTTCATTCTTCTTCTTCTTCTTCTTCTTTTCATTCTTCTTCTTCTTCTTTTCATTCTTCTTCTTCTTCTTTTCATTCTTCTTCTTTTCATTCTTCTTTTCATTCTTCTTCTTCTTCTTTTCATTCTTCTTCTTTTCATTCTTCTTTTCATTCTTCTTCTTCTTTTCATTCTTCTTCTTCTTCTTTTCATTCTTCTTTTCATTCTTCTTCTCATTCTTCTTTTCATTCTTCTTCTTCTTTTCATTCTTCTTTTCATTCTTCTTCTCATTCTTCTTTTCATTCTTCTTCTTCTTTTCATTCTTCTTCTTTTCATTCTTCTTCTTCTTCTTTTCATTCTTCTTTTCATTCTTTTTCTTCTTCTTTTCATTCTTCTTTTCATTCTTCTTTTCATTCTTCTTCTCATTCTTCTTTTCATTCTTCTTCTCATTCTTCTTTTCATTCTTCTTCTTCTTTTCATTCTTCTTCTTCTTCTTTTCATTCTTCTACTTCTTCTTTTCATTCTTCGTTTCATTCTTCTTCTTCTTCTTCTTCGTCGTGCCCCGTGACTGCCCAAATGAGTGAAGTGTGCGGTGATTCTAAGATCGACGGCACTCATCTGCATGTCATACTGACTGACAGTATTATTTCTCTTCCCCAGCAGACTCCAAGGGCATTTAAATTAAAGGTACAGTGTTCTGCACTAATATAAAGGCTCTCTGAAGCCTAGAAACCCTTTTAATAAGTTAAATTCGCAGCGAATAAATTCGCATCGAATCAAATTTCTCCCGCAAATTTGGCGAATCAGCCGAATCGAATTTTTGAATAATTGGCTCATCTCTAGTTATAATGTATGATAGCATTGGACGCAGCTGAGCAATGTTTCTCAAGTGGAAAAAAGATGTTCTAACAACATTTTGTACATGTGAATCAAAGGTAAACTAGCATGAAATATCACCCCTAGATTTTAAGTTTAGACTGAAACTCAAGTACAGTGCCATCGATAGATAGGCTACCAGGACTGGCCTTATATAATTGATGGGGGGATGCCAATAAGCATGTCTTCAGTCTATATAAATGTATTTACTCATGCCCTGCCAAATATATTACATTAAAAAAGATAGGGATAGCTGCTAACACCTAACTGTGTAACACACCACAGGGTACAGAATTAAGAAATAATAAATAGTGCAGCACAAACTCAACAATCCAAAAGATCATGTGTGTAATTGATACTGAAACCTAGTGCTGCAAATCTAAGTAATAAAAATATGATGCAAAATTCTCCAAACCAAAATTATGTGAATGACTGAAGTGTATTGAAACCATGACCTGGTGCTGCAAATCTTCACTAGTAATCAATAATAACTCAATATTAAAAAATGTGTGTGGATAAACATTACATAACGACATGACCACAATTTTTATCTCAATATAACCACAAATAAGAGAATTGCACTTAGTGTCTACTAGTTAGGACTATCGTCCCCATGCTGCCCTCATAATCTAAGTGTAAAATAAATTAATAAATAATGGTGCAGAAAGTATGAATACTTATAAAATAAATGTCCACAAACTGAAAATAGTACATGTGCATGACAAAAATCTGTAGTGAATCAAGCTTCAATCCAAATGAAAGAATCACCAATATGATTTATTTATTTTAGGTACTTACATAGTGCCGTCAAATTAAGCAGCACTTTACTATATTGTACATTCACATCAGTCCCTAGTCTGCAAGGGGCGTACAATCTAAGGTCCCTAACTAACATTCATACATACACATACTAGGGCCAATTTAGACAGGAGCCAGTTTACCTGCCAGCATGTCTTTGGAGTGTGGGAGGAAACCGGAGTACCCGGAGGAAACCCACGCAGGCACAGGGAGAACATGCAAACTCCAGGCAGGTGGCGCCATGGTTGGGATTTAAACTAATGACCCTAGTACTGCCAGGTGGAAGTGCTAACCATTTAACCACTGTGCTGCCACTGTGCTGATAAAACCGAATTGAGCTCCACCAATGTGCAAAGTGACTGCTAACCTCCGGTATTGATCCATAATCTCATCTAGGTCAAATGCACTTTATCTGTTAAATCCCCAGGCACTGGATACTGCTCTCTTTCCACCCGTAGACCACTCAGATTTGTATTACCTGACCATCAGTGTTGATCAGTAGGTACAGAAAGGAGTAGAGGAATATTCCCAGGAAGAGGAGTAATAGAATGGTGATCAGGATAACCAGAAGGAGGCACTTTATCTTCTCCAGAGGATGTACTTCAGTGTCTTGTATGGAGACGTGAACCACAAGAATGTCTCTGGACACCTGTCCAGGGATGCAGAGCTGTCCTCACTCGGGCCGGGTTATCAGGTCCTTGGCACTGCCATGCTAACTGTACAAGTGTAAGTCTCCGGGTATATTCTGATAAGTTGCTCTGGATATATTTATATATTTTTACTGCCCCGGGGCCTCAGCCTGTCTTCCTTTCTCTTCTTCCTCTCCTGGGTTACCCAGTCAGCTCTTCACACCATGTGGCCAATGCGTGCCTTTCCTGCCCTCTCGGAGCCTGGCAAACGCTCACATTTTCCTGCCCCCTTCTGCTCTTATTGGTCCAGAGCTTCAATGCTAGTCAGTGTGGTGGGAGTCCGAGGATAGCTAAATGACTAGGTTATTTAAAGTCAGGACCTTAATGTGCTTCTTCTTGAGCCACTCCTTTGTTGCCTTGGCCATGTGTTTTGGGTAATTGTCATGCTGGAACACCCATCCACGACCCATTTTCAGTGCCCTGAGGGGAGAAGTTTCTCACCCAAGACTTGACGGTACATTTCCCCGTCCATCGTCCCTTTGATGTGGTGCAGTTATCCTGTTCCTTTAGCAGAATAACACCCCCAAAGCAGAATGTTTCCACCACCATGTTTGACAGTTGGGATGGTGTTCTTGGAGTCATAGGCAGCATTCCTCCTCCAAACACAGCGAGTTGAGTTGAAGCCAAAGAGCTCGATTTTGGTCTCATCTGACCAAAACACTTTCAACCAGTCTTCCTCTGCATCATTCAGATGTTCAGTGGCAAACTTCAGATGGGCCTGGACATGGGCTTTCTTGAGCAGAGGGACCTTGAGGGCACTGCAGGATTTCAATCCTTGTCGTCATCTGTTACCAATTGTTTTCTTTGTGACTGTGGTCCCAGCCACCTGGAGATCATTGACAAGATCCTCACGTGTAGTTCTGGAATGATTACTCACTGTTATCATAATCATTGACACTCCACGAGGTGAGATCTTGCATGGTGCACCAGACCTAGGGAGACTGACAGTTGTTTTGTCTTTCTTCCATTTGCAAGTGGTTGCACCAACTGTTGTCACCTTCTCCCCAAGCTGCTTGGTGATAGCTATGTAGCCCAGTCCAGCCTTGTGCAGGTCTACAATCTTGTCCCTGACATACTTGGACAGCTCTTTGGTCTTTGCCATGGTGGAAAGTTTGGAATCTGATTGATTGCTCCTGTGGATAGGTGTCTTTTATACAGGTAACAAAATGAGATTAGCAGCACTCCCTTTAAGAGACTGCTTGTAATCTCAGCTTGTTTCCTGTATGAAAGACAACTGGTAGCCAGAAATCCTGCTGAATGATAGGGGATCAAATACTTATTGTCACAAGTTAGCCTGCAGCCTCTTGTTTGTTTATTCTTACCTTCTTGCTGCTCCTGATCTTTGCTTTCACATGTGTGGTTTGTCTGTGCTCACCTATGGGCATCGTCTGCTATCCTCTGGGTTTTATTTCCTTCCCTTCCATCACTTCCTGGCCCGCCTCCTAGTTTGCTTGTCTATATAAGACATGCTCAGTCTAGCCCACTTTGCCTGAGCAACTTCCTAGTTGTCTGAGCTCCTGTGTGTTGCTACTGCCTGAATCCTATATTGACTACTTGTGTACCGACCCTGGCTTTGTTCTCTGACCTTGCTTTTCTGCCTGTCCTGACCTTGGCTAGCCTATCGGATTCCGTTTGTCTCCTCCCACGATACTCTGCTCCCGCGAGCGGTCTCCTCAACCTCAGCTGGGCGTACCTGGGGGCCGCGACCTGGTCCCAGCTTGCTGCAAGTCCATCCCCACCATTAGGGGCTCTGGTGAAGAAGCAGGCTGTGGCTTAGGCTCCGCGCCCTGGGGAACCCCAAATTGAGTATCAACAAGAGCTCACTACCATAGGTGCTGACACTTATTTCCCTCATGAACATGCAAATCAGTGCATAATTTGTTAGACATGCATTTCTTTTGAATTTTTTGTTGCTATTCTGTCTCTCAGTGTTACAATACACCTACTATTCAATTGTTAAACTGATCATTTCTTTGTGAGTGGGCAAACATTCAAAATCAGCAGGGGATCAAATACTTATTTCTTTCACTGTATGGAGTTTGATGCCTTATTATTTGTCAATTTTTGAGGCGAAAAAAATCTAAGCATGCGTTACAGAACTGTGTTGAAACTGGTAATGTGGAGGGACAGCAAGATTTTAATAATCTGTCAATGGTGCAGAACACCTGTGTAGGAATGCTTAGATTTTTTTCAATAGCATGGGAGAAATAGTTTGATCTAGTAATCTCAGTTGGACCCTTATAGACACACAAATGGTCCTTCCAAACCTAATGATGAACAGTCAAGCCACCTGAGCTCCAGTCTCCATGAGACTGCCTTCACTGAACATAGGTGAGAATTATACCACAGAACCAGATGGGAGAATGAGAGGGTTTGAGTTTTTAATGGGGCAAGGTGTCAAGGGAAGATGAAAGCGCATGAATAAGGACATCCATTTTGTCAAGAAGGGTGTCAGGAAAGGAGAGGCAGGATAGGGAGAAAGTAACATAATTTGCAAATTTGGGCTGATATAGAAGCCCAGTTGCAATAATTTACAGATTGAGACAGGAAGGTGTTAGAAACTGCTAATTCCAGACTGAAAAGAATAGATAGGTGATCAGACAGTCCTAAGTCAAGGGAAGAGCAGACAAAAGAGCTATTAACAATTATAGATTCCAGGATGTGTCCTTTGATATGCATGGGGGTGCAAACAAATTAGGCTCCGTTCACACCAATGCATTTTTTTAGTGCTTTTTGCAAAAACTCACAACAGTCCATTAAACATGATTTCCTATGGAACATATTCACGTCTATGCTTTTTTGAGCTGCTGAGTTTTTGGAAAAGACTTTTTTAAAAGCAAAAAGCAGCATTTTTGCTACAATAGATTTCAATGGAGAATCTGCTGAAATGCATGGTAGTGTGTTTTTGCTGCATTTTTGCTGCTTTTTGCAATTTTTGTTTTGCATTTTTATTCTACCCAGCAACAAAAAAAAATTCCACTAAAAAAAAAAACTAAACAAAACACAAAACGAGGTAAAAACACATAAAAACCGCATCAAAAAGAGTAAAAAACACGTGTAGAAAAAGGCAAAGTGAACTGCAAAAAGCACTGCAAAATGGACAAAAAGCAAACTGCATAGGTGTGAATGAGGCCTCAGGTCAAAGCATTCCAGTAAAGCCAAAAAGCTTTTAGCTAAACTGAAAGACTCTGAGTCAGTGTGTATATTAAAATCCCTAAGGATAAAGATTCTCTTAAAACTAAGGCATAATATAAAAGCAAGTCAGAAAATCCACAAGACCTGGGTGGTTGATAAACAGTAGCAATAATAGATAAGTGGGGAACACAGAGCATTCAAAGGAAGAGAAAGAGGGTATGTTAACAGAGGATAAGTGTATAGCAAGCTGTAAATTATACAAGACACGGAAGGTCAAACAATCTGTACCCCGGAGGAGTGAGTTGGTTGAAAATGATACCATCATTTTGTTTGTTCCAGGTTTCAGTTAAGTGCAGAAAATCCAATTTATGATCTCCCAAAAAGTCAGAAAAAGGTAGTGCCTTGTTAACAGAGTGAGTGTTCAGGAGTGCTGATCTGGCCTTTCTTGGAGGTTCCATGGGAATCAGAGTGCAATCAGGGCATGTCAGTTAAAGTAGGCTTTTGAGGTCAGCACCAGTGTGGGATGGTCTTGCAGCCTTGGACTGGTAAGCAGGGATGGAGACAGCATAGGAAGGGAGGAGATGGCATCCAGTGCCACAATGCATGTATCTCTAGTGGTCAAAATCCCAATATTCTGTCAGAGATCATATGCGCCTTGAGCTAAGAAATAGTTCTATTTTAGTTTCAGGAGTTGCAGTGCAGTGTACTTGAGCAGCATGACTAAGCAATCCAGGCACAATAGGGGAGAGAAATGTCCAGTTGTTCACAGTGCAGTGTAAGAAAATAGATCCAGAGCAGGGTAAGGAAAGAGGTCCAGTGATCAAGGTAAGATTCTGAAGTGAGTCAGTAGCAAGCAGTGGCAGACAGTGAAACAGAGGTCCAGTGCAGGGCAAGGAAAAAGGTCCAGTAATAGGGGAAGATTTGGAGGTGAGTCAGCAGCAAGCTGGGGCAGATTGTGAAACAGAGCAGTCACTTATAGAGAAACAATCCCAGAGAACCCAGTCCAGGGAATCTAAAAATCTGAAAAATCAATCCTACCAGCTGGAAAATAGAGAAAGTTGAAAAGAAAAAATTGTAAATTTGTAAAATTGTAATTGGAGTGAGGAGCAGGAGCCAAATGCGCCTGCATTTCCTCCATAGCTAGGAGCACCCTTTTAGCTGAACCCTCTGTCCAAAACAGTCCCCATTTCATGTGTTTATATACCATTTCTTTGTATTCTGCTGCAATTTCTGCATTTTTATATATAGTTGTTGTGAATTGTTAGTTTGACCCTTCATCATGGGGGTGGGGGGGGTTAGTGTTTTACTTGGCAGGTGTCATTGGGACCTTTGGCCTTTTGGTTTATCATTCGGATTATCGAGGAGCTACTCTAGGTAGTTTGCCCAGCTTCAGCGTTTCCCGGTTTCCTATTCAGCTGTTTCTGCCTGCTTTGCCATCCTCCAAGATGGTGGCAGTGGGATGCAGTGTCATCACGGATGAGTAAGTGGCCATTTTGTGCATGTGCGGCTGGCCATAGATGTTGGACCAGAGGACGCTGCACGCCGAAATGGACATTATAGGCATGTGGTATATGAGTATTTCCTGTGCTGTATGGGCTAAAGAATGCTTTGTATGTTTTTATGACATTTGCAGCTGGACCTTTTGTAACATCTTGGTAGTATGCAGATTTTTCGCTCTCCTAGGCTTAATATATAAACTAGGGGTGAGGACTCTGATGGACATTTTTGAACTGCCAAGAATGTGTTAATTTTATTACTATTTTGGAAGGTAAACCCCCTCTGTAAAAATTGTGTGAAGGTTTCCCTACTAGATTATACTAGGTCCAAATATCCTTAGCACCCCTGTGGACCACTCTTTAATCCGTGTTGAAACCTTTTCGTTTGTCAGGTGTGTATGTGTGTGTTTGGTGTGCAAGTCATATATTTTGTAATGTTGCACTAATAATTGTTACTGTATGTATAATTTATATTTTTGTGAATTATAGTTTGCTTAGCTCCCCTACACCTCCTGAAGAAGCTGGGCCTTCCCACAAAATGTGTTGAGGTAGTTCATTCATATGGAAAACACCTCGGATATGTGCACAAGTCATTGGACTCGACATCTCTACTGATCTTTTAAAACTAGGGTCTATGTGCCTATGGATACCGGTTTAATGGAGGTTTTGTTGGATTTCAGTTTGTATTTTATATTGACTGTTTTGTAAATTGTAATATAAATTGTCAAATTTAATATTGTTATTCAGAGTCCTGTCACCCTAAAAATCTATTTTTCTTTTTTCAATTATTGAGTATACCATTACGATGTTGGTGCTTATAGCAACCCCCTTACACTCTAAATGGTAACAATAATTCTGGGTGGGAGTAATCCTTCCTGCTTCCTAACCTTATTGGTGTAGGATCAATTATTTGTGGGTTGTATCCTATTTATTATGCTTACTAAGCCTTTATTACTTGGGTCGACCATTGTTAATCAGCATTACTGTGCATACTAGTCTCTTGATTTGGTGAGACTTAAGATGGACTTTTGCGGTTTGGCCTGGACAAGCTTTATGATGAATATACAGTCACATTACTTACCCTATCTGAAAGATGATGATAGCCTGAAGACCTTTATCTCATTCTGTACTGGCATATACAATATTTTCAAAAATACAAACAGAAAGATTGCAACCTATGGCATTACACATACAAATATTCCCCACTAACCCCAATAGTACTCCAAAGTTTAGGAAAGTCTGGGAATTAAAATTAAATGCATGTAGTAAAGCTGATGTAGTTACTCATTCAACAGAATACATGGAAGGTGGAGGATGCTTAAGAATCAATTTTAAAAAACTAGGCTGCAAGTTGAAGGGAAGGACCTTCAAGGTGATATTCTCTAAGATATTGCCTGTGCCATGCGCAACATGGGAAAGACAAGGGGAAATAACAGAACTGAATGCATGACTAAAGGTTTGGTGTTAGAGTGAAGTATTTGAGTTTCTAGAGCACTGGGCTGACCTTTCATTGGGGTACAAGCTATGTGCTAAAGATGGTTTGCACCTAAATGGAAGGGGTTCAGCTGTGCTAGGGGAGAGGTTTATGGGATGGCTGGAGGAGTATTTAACAGCTTCCCGACCGCTCTGTAGCATAAATACTGCTACAGGGTGGCATGGGTGCACAGAATAATGTATACATACGTGATATGGGCTCCCACGATTTTTTAGGTCAGTGATGGTTGGCCTAAGTCAGATGACCGATCCCTGTCCTATCAGGGATCTTCCTGTACCTGTGTTTACAGTTACACAGGTACAGGATAATGATGACATCTTCTCTCTCTGGGCACATTCCGCCCCAGAAAGAGAAGAACCTACACACAGTGAGTAAAAGCAGCACACTTTTACAGTTTAGAACACTTCAGGACATATTTAACCCCTTGATTGCCCTCCCCCCCCAGTTAACCCCTTCACTACCCTGTCTCCAGTGTCATTACACCGTGTTCCAAATTATTATGCAAATGATATTTTTCTCATTTACCTAAATAATTGATCTAAATAACAGTCAGCATAATTCTCATGTTATCAACTATTAAGAGTACAATTCAAATTTTATTGAACAAACCTAATGATAACAGTAGTTTTGTTAAACATAAAAAACTTACAATGCACTGTTCCAAATTATTACGCACAGTAAGTTTCAAAACACTTTATAGGTTGTAAAGAATTGAAATTGTTATTTGTTGTGTTTGCAGCATATTTACTGAAATCAAAAGCTATTTCAATCAAACTTTTAACAACATTTTAACTGTTTAAACATTTTAACAGGTCACGTTACATTGTAACATAGGACCCCTTATTTGATAGCAGCTTCACAAGTCTTGCATCCATTGAACTTGTGAGTTTTTGGACAGTTTCTGCTTGAATTTCTTTGCAAGATGTCAGAATAGCCTCCCAGAGCTGCTGTTTGGATGTAAATTGCCTCCCACCCTCATACAGTAGATCTTTTGCTTGAGGATGCTCCAAAGGTTCTCAATAGGATTGAGGTCAGGGAAGGATGGAGGCCACACCATGACTTTCTCTCCTTTTATCCCCATAACAGCCATTGATGCAGAGGTATTCTTTGCAGCATGAGATGGTGCATTGTCATGCATGAAGATGATTTTATTACGGAAAGCATAGTTCTTCCTTCTGTACCAGGGAAGAAAGTGGTTAGTCATAAACTCCACATACTTTGCAGAGGTCATCTTCACACCTTCGGGGACCCTAAAGGGGCCGACCAGCTCTGTTCCCATGTTTCCGGCCCAAAACATGACTCCACCACTGCCTTTCTGACATCGCTGCCTTGTTGGAACAGGGTGGCCGTCTACCAACCATCCACTACTCTATCCATCTGGACCATCCAGGGTTGCATGGCACTCATCAGTGAACAGGACTGTTTGAAAATTAGTCTTCATGTATTTTTCTGCCCAATGCAGCCGTTTCTGCTTGTGAGCATTGGTTATTGGTGGCCGAATAGAAGGTTTATGCATAGTTGCAAGACTCTGGAGGACTCTACACCTTAATGTCCGTGAGACTCCAGAGGCACCAGCAGCTTCAAATATCTGTTTGCTGCTATGTAATGGTATTTTAGCAGTTGCTCTCTTGATCCGATGCATGGATCTGGCAGAAATCTTCCTCAATGTGCCTTTATCTGCACGAACCTGTCTGTGCTGTGAATCAACCACAAATCTCTTAATAGTGCGATGATCACGCTTAAGTTTTCGTGAAATATCTAATGTTTTCATACCTCGTCCAAGGCATTGAACTATTTCACTCTTTTCGGCAGCAGAGAGATCCTTTTTCTTTCCCATATTGCTTGAAAATGGTGCTCTGCTTAATAATGTGGAACACCCTCCTTTAGTAGTTTTTCCTTAAATTGGGCTCACCGGCCAATCTAATTATCACAGGTGTCCAAGATTGTTTTCAGTGATCAAAAAAGCCCTGACACACAATGCCATCCATGAGTTAAACTGAAAAACAAAATATTTAATCTTTGTGACACTTAAATAGAATTTTCATAATAATTTGGAACGCGGTGTAGTACAGTGTAGATTTTTTGCTGATCACTATATTAGTGTTGCCGGCGACTTCAGATAGTGTTAACGCAAGTTAGAGTTAGTTAGCGCCCCTCCCAGATAGTGTCAGATTGCCTGTCAGTACACCAGTAATCACATTTAACCCCTTGATTGCCAGGAACACGCTCATATACACAATAAATCTCCATTGCTAGTATAGTGTCTGAAAGGATCAATATCTTTGATTAGATCAGCAATATATCAGCGTTCACATTAGTATAGTGTCCCCAAAAATGCGGGGATCAGCCCCTGCACCTGCCAGCACCTGTGTTTAGCCCCTATGATTACCCCCCCCCTCTCCCAGCAAGTGCAGTGTCAGTAGGTCACTGTCACTTGATACATTGCACACAAAACCGCAGTGTTCGCAGAATCAGACCTGATCTCTGTTAGCACTTGCCGGTAAATTTTTTTGTAGCGGTTCAAGCAGTCCCTGACAGCCAGGTGTTCTTTTTCCCATGAGTCACACTAGGTACCTATAAATTTAGTTGACAAAATGTCCAACAAAAGGTACTCTAGTGAAGAGGCCTACAGGATTCTGAACATATCAGGTGAGAGCGAAGGGGAAGACTCCCTGACACAATCAGCCTAAGAATACAAACCTGTAGACAGCAGTGGCACCCTGACAGATAGCTCAGACGATGGAGAAGAGGTTCCTGCTAAGATCAGGGGTACCCGACCCCATTACCAGGTTGCTGAGATGTTCCAAATGCATGATGACTCTCATATGCAGCAGAGTGTCAGTACTAGTGCCGCTCTACCTTTTGGTGAACTGGTGAGCACCAGTGGCCTAGTACATCCTGGTCTTTCACATGCCAGCACTGCAGTATCACTTGGTGACGTGGCGAGTCCCATAAGTGCAGTACAAGCTGGTGCGGTGGTGAGCACAAGTAGTGTCCCGCAGCCATCAAGAATTCACACACAGGCCCGTAGAGCCCCTAGTGTCCTTCTGGATGTGCTTGCAAATCCTGATTGGCAGCCTACAAATTCTGCAGCACCCATACTTCCCCCATTCACTGCCGAACCTGGAATTCAGGTGGAAACAGCAAATTTAGATACTCCCCTTGATTTTTTGGAGCTGTTTTTCACAGAAGATCTGTATGCATTAATTGTGGATCAAAGCAATTTATATGCACAACAGTTTATCATCGCCAACCCAAATTCAAACCTTGCCAGACCATTACATTAGGAAACCGTAATGGGTTTCCATGTGAAAGTTTTTTTGGGCCTAACCCTCAACATGGGCATTACTATAAAAATTAATTGCAATTGTATTGGTCCACAGACCCGATTCATCATTTGCCCGTGTTCTCTGCTGCCATAGCCAGGCATAGATATGAGAGTATAATGCATTTTATGCATTTCAACAATAACACACTCTGTTGTCCTTGAGGTGACTCTGAATTTGACTGGCTCCACAAAATTTGGCCCCTCGTAAGTCACCTTAACCAAAAATCTGCAGATGTCTATACTCCCCAACAAAACAGCTGCATTGAGTCCCTCATTAATTTTTCTGGCCTGCTTGTATTCAAATAATTTCTCCCCAGCAAGTGTGCCAGATATGGGGTCAAGATGTATAATACCTGTAAGAGGGCAACAGGCTATACATATAAGTTTTGGATTTACAAGGGAAAAGATAGTCATGTGGAGCCCCCCGGATGCCCAGACTACATGGGGAGCAGTGGCAAGATAGTTTGGGACTGGGTGTCATCCTTTTTTCATATGGGGTACCACTTATACATGGACAATTTCTATTCAAGCATGCCATTATTTAGACATTTGTACAATCTTGGAATTGGCACATGTGGCACCGTGCGACCTAATCTCTAGGGCTTCCCCCAACGGCTTGTAAATACCTGTCTTAGAAATGGGGAAAAAGCCTGCTTGAGAAATAAGGAATTGCTCGCAGTGAAGTGAAAAGACAAAAGGTATGTTTTCATCCTGTCTTCCATTCATGCAGACACGACCATCCAAATTGCCAAGGCAGCTTGTGTTGTTGAGAAGCCCCTCTGTGTACCTTAACATGGGAGGGGTGGACTTTAATGACCAGATGATGAAGCCATACTTAGTTTCTCGAAAAGCCTGGTACAAAAAAGTGTCTGTTTATTTATTTCAATTGGCTCCATATAATGCTTTTGTGCTTTACAAAGCAATTGTACGGAGTGGTTCCTTCCCAAAATTCCAGAAAGAGATCATCACGGCCCTTTTGTATCCAGAGGGTGCTTTGGCCCAAACCTCCAACACAAATGCAGTTAGCCGGCTCCATGAGAGGCATTTTCCCGATGCCATTCCTGGTACCCCAACCCAAAGGACACCCCAAAAAAGGTGTTGTGTCTGTCGCAGACATGGAATTAGGTGTGACACCTGCTTTTTTTGTCCCTCCTGTCCTGGCCAACCTGGTCTCTGCCTCAAGGATTGCTTCCGTCACTACCACACACTAGTGGAGTATTAGTATAGGGTACAGCACGGCACAGTTCAGGGCACATATTTACACAGGGTCTCGAAAGATGTTAGGTAGTCAGGAAACTGGCTATAGCATTTGGAGAAATCCTACAATCTGTTTTAAAAAGTTTAAAGTTTTAAAAAAAGAGTAAAAAAAATAAAATAAAAAGAACAAATCCCCCCAAAATTAAACATTTTAAAAACCAAAAATAGTTAGTTTTATTTGTTGTTGTCATTGTTGTTACTGTTCTACTGTTATAATTTTAGTGTTTTATTGTTAACCATTGCTGTTTTCTTTGCAGGAATGCCATTCAGCTGTAGCACCGACCTGTTTATTCTGACAGCAACAGGAACTTGCTCTCAGAATATACATAAGTCAGTGTGGGTAGTGCTGTTGGAGGAGATTTTTCATCCGCATTTAAAAAAGAGCATATATGTCTAGAGTGGGTGACTGGGGACAAAGATGGCAAATTTATTTAATACCTTCTTCAGCTCTGTGTATACAAAGGAGCATGGGGGAGCTCTTGTCTATAATGGGCATGGTATTGACACAGCTCCAGATGATCCACATTGGCTCATAACTGATACGATCCAAAAATATTTAGACAGTATAAAGGTGAATAAAGCACCTGGACAGGGTGGCATAAACCTGCGGGTCCTTAAAGAATTGAGCTCTGTCATTTCAAAGCCATTGTTTCTAATTTTTAGGGACTCTTTAATGACTGGCATAGTACCATTGGATTGGCGTAAGGCCAATGTGGTGTCAATATTTAAAATGGGGTCAAAATCTTTACCAAGTAATTATAGACCTGTTAGTTTAACTTCTATAGTTGGGAAGATATTGGAGAGTTTAATAAAAGACCACATAGATGAGTTCTTGCTGGAAAAAAATATTTTAAGCAACAGACAGCATGGATTCATGAAAGACAGAAGTTGTCAAACAAATCTGATTTCTTTTTATGAGGGGGTGAGCAAAACCTTGGACAGAGGGGTGGTGGTGGACGTGGTATGCTTGGATTTTGCAAAAGCGTTTGACACAGTTCCCCACACATGGCTACTGTGTAAGGTTAAGTCTACGGGCTTGGAAAAATCCATATGTAAATGGATAGAAAATTGGCTAAAAGATCGTATTCAAAGAGTAGTGGTTAATGATTCATACTGTGAATGGTCTAGGGTCGTCAGTGGTGTACCCCAAGGTTCAGTGTTGGGACCCTTACTTTTTAATATATTTATAAATGATATAGGGTCTGAGATTAAAAATCCCATTTCAGTCTTTGCAGATGACACCAAGCTGTGCAGTGGAATAACGTCCTTACAGGATGTCTTCAACTTACAATACAACCTCAATGCACTGTTTAATTGGACAACTATGTGGCAAATGAGATTTAATGTTGATAAATGTAAGGTTATGCACTTGGGGGCTAAGAATATGCTTGCATCATACATACTAGGGGGAGTACAATTGGGGGAATCAATGGTGGAGAAGGATCTGGGAGTTCTGGTAGATCACAAGCTTAATAATGGCATGCAATGCCAAGCTGCGGTTTCTAAAGCGAGCAAAATCCTCTCTTGTATTAAAAGAGGTATAGACTCCAGAGAGAGAGATATCATATTACCCCTGTACAAATCATTGGTGAGACCTCATCTGGAATATGCAGTTCAGTTTTGGGCACCAAATCACAAAAAGAACATTGGGGAACTTGAGAAAGTACAGAGAAGGGCAACTAAACTGATATGAGGCATGGAGGAGATCAGCTATGAGGAAAGATTAGAGGAACTGAATGTATTCTCTCTTTAGAAGAGGAGATTAAGGGGGGATATGATCAACATGTATAAATACATCAGTGGTTCATATAGTGAATTTGGTGTAGAGTTATTCACCCTGAGGTCATCACAAAGGACAAGGGGGCACTCTTTACGTCTGGAGGAAAAAAAATCTCCAAACACGGAAAGGTTTCTTCACAGTTAGAGCGGTGAAAATGTGGACTCGCTCAAGAGTTGGTTCTGACCAGCTCAGTGGATTACTTCAAAAAAGGCCTGGATTGTGTCTTAGATACACAGAATATAACTGGATACTAACATTTATAGGTAAAGTTGATCCAGGGAATATCCGATTGTCTCTCGGGGGATCAGAATGTATTTATTCCCAGCAGGAGCAAATTGGATCATGCTTTGCTGGGGTTTTTTTTTACTTCCTCTGGATCAACTGTGGGTATAGGATTATAACTTTTTTTTTTTCTATGGTTGAACTGGATGGACTTTTGTCTTTTTTCCGCCAGACTAACTATGTAACTATGTCGAAGCATAGCCAGTGGGTGGATGGCCCCTATGCTTCAGCATATATATTTTATAATATTTTTTGTCACATTTCATGTGTGCCCACCATTAGAAGTGGGTGGAAGGTGGTATATTCTGATGGTGGGCATACCACACACTTTTTCTGGCAGAGATTTCCTCTCATTTTTCAGTCAGCCCACAGGCTGCATAAAAAAAAAGAACATAGCATACACACCCAACATGGACCAGTGATGTACTGGTACATCACTGGACTTTGGGTGGTTATACCAGGATGAAGCCTGCAATCAGCTTTCATGTACAGGCAATCCTAATGGCTAATTAGCTGCAGAATTGCTTTTACAAGCAGCAGGAGAAGATGGCCCACCTCCTCCGTTGCCTTCCACAGCCTTCCTGGGCAGTCCCGTGCCATCAGGGGAACCTGAGAATGCAGCTGGTGTTTCTGCCAGTTGACCATACAGCTGGTTGGAGACCAGAATGGTGCCAATCATATCTATAGTCTAAGAAATCGGAAGCTACGAGCATTTCATCACTTCAGTTTTGCAAGATATAACTAGCACCATTTGTAAATTAGTAAAGCATCTGATCACACCGATCTTGGAGAGATTAGATAATGTAAGGGCAGAGGAAATATCTAGAGTCTGATAGACCACAGATTTCACAAAAAAGAATATATGACAATGTCCATTGAAGTTATAGGGGATATTTGCATTCCCTGTGATAACATTAAAAGTGATTAAAAAAATAAATGAAAGGGACAGTGTAAAAATAATTAAAAAAATCAAAATAACTTAAAAAAAAAAAAAGCACCCTTGCCCCCCCGTGTGCGTGAGCATTGACCACGTGCCAGTACGTAAACAGCAGTTGCACCATGGGGTGGGGTCACATGGGTGATGTCCCTGGGTGGCCCCTTACATATTTAAGAATTGTCAAACCACCGGAGCAGGCAGACGGTGGGAGCCATTGTCGAAGCAGAGCCTTTTTTTTGTTTTAAAACTTTTTCTGGTCGGCGGTGGGCATCGTAATTGACACAAGAAACAACGTCTTGAAACTTTCACCAATGAAATCAGACAGTGGCAACACAAGTTGGAGAGATTCTGTGATCATTCAGATTTTCAAGCAAGAGAAATCAAGATGACTAAATCCCTGAATAATTTGGAAGAGGATATTATGAAAACAAAAAAAACTACATTTTTAAGCGATAAATCTGATTATGAGGAGGGCACAGTCTACAAATGGGTCACTCCAGGATCACAGAACAAATCCAACATCTCAGGAGTATTTAAGCACTCCATCCTCAGGACTGCATCCACGCCAGATGTAACCCCTAAAAGGGTCAGCTTTTCTGAGACTGAAGGAGAAGCCACTTGTGCTTCCTCATCTTCAGCCACATCAGGCACAAAGGACAGACAGAAGAAACTGACGGACACCTTTTCAGAGAATAGTGACTCTCCCCAGTAAAAAAGTACCATGTCCCCAATGTCAAGAACAAGGGGAGAGGAAAACAATCACAAAAAAGAAAAGAAGAAAAAAAATAAACATTGAGGTAAGAAGAAGTCACACCGGTCCCCAATAAACTTGGTTATGCAAAACTCCAACTATGAATTTTCAGGCAGTATAATCAAAAGGTTTAAACTATGCACTATCATAGGACTTCAATCTGTTCTCCACACTTATTGATGTAAACAACTTTGCACAACTTCTCACTCTTAAAAAAACATTTTTTACATACAGATACCAAAATGTCTACATCGACACAACATTCTGATTTTTAGCCAGCACACTCCACAGGTGAGAACATGGATTTTTTAAAAAAACGTGTCAAAAAAGAGTTAGTCTCTTTAGTGCAACAGATATTAAAATTCCCAAAACATGAAAAATACAACTTGAATCAAAAGGAAAAGATCAATCTTTGAGGGAGCAGTGGTAGTATTAAATTCTATCGACTATTACCAAGAAGCACTGCGCCAACTAACAGACAAATATACGAGCCCCTTAGCACGGATCCCACTTTCTTGTATAGAAAATAATTGGATAACATCATACGAGAAGCCACTAGATCGGATTTATTAAAATCGAATGAAGCAAAAAAACTCATGCCTGAGTCATACCTATTTTCCATCTTTTGCCAAAGGTACACAAGATGGAATCACCCTTAAAGAAAAGGCCTATCGCTGCAAGTATAGGCTCCCTTGGAGAACCTTTGGAAAACTTCATGGACAGTTTACTTCAACCCTTAGTATCAAGGGTTTCCGTCTTATATTCAAGACACAAAACATATTATCCAGGTCCTTGAAGATTTCCCTTGGATGGAGGATTTAAAGTGTTTAACTTGTGATGTACAATCACTATATTCATGTATGCCACATAGTTTAGGCCTCTGAGCCTTGAAACATCATATGGACCTATACACCGATTATGACCAGGAGATAAAGTGGTTCATCCTGGAAAGCATGTCCTTGTTAAAACACAACTTCTTCTTATTTGATCAAAAGTTCTATCCACAGAAACAAGGTACCTCAATGGGAGCCCCGTTTGCACCCACATACGTCAATCTCTATATGGTCAGCTGGGAGGAACAATTCATCAACAGTGCTTCCAATCCATACAGACAGCTTAAGGCATATTATCTCTACATAGTTACATAGTTATTCTGGCTTAAAAAAGACAAAAGTCCATCCAGTTCAACCATTAAAAAAAAAAAAAAAAAGTTATAATCCTACACCCACAGTTGATGCAGAGGAAGGCAAAAAAATCCCCCAGCAAATCATGATCCAATTTGCTCCTGCAGGGGAAAAAATTCCTTCCTGATCCCCCGAGAGGCAATCGGATATTCGCTGGATCAACTTTACCTATAAATGTTAGTATCCAGTTATATTCTGTGTATCTTATGCAGGCCATAGATGGGGAGAAAAAACGGCAGATTTTTCTTTTAAAAAACAAAAAATCGGTTGTTCAAGTGGCCGACGTTACCATCAATGGTAAAAAAAATCGGCCGATTTTCTACCCGTCTAGAGCCGGCAAAAAGTGTCCCTGCAGAGAGCTCTGCTATTTCTTTGACAGTTCTCTGACAGTTCCTTGACATTTATAGAAGTTGCAACAATGTATCTATTTGTTTCCATTTAGGATACAGATGTTTTTATTTGGAAACAAATAGATACAATGTTTCAACCGCTGTAAATGTCAAGGAACTGTCAGAGAACTGTCAGAAATAGCGGAGCTCTCTGCAGAGACACTTTTTGCTGGACTGGAATTCTTCTTATTTTCATCCTACTTCTTCTTCTTCTTCTTCTTCTTCTTCTTCTTCTTCATCCTCATCCTCTTCTTCTTCTTCTTCTTCTTCTTCATCCTCATCCTCTTCTTCTTCATCCTCATCCTCTTCTTCTTCTTCTTCTTCATCCTCATCCTCTTCTTCATCCCCATCCTCTTCTTCTTCTTCTTCTTCGTCCTCATCCTCTTCTTCATCCTCATCCTCTTCTTCTTCATCATCCTCATCCTCTTCTTCTTCTTCTTCATCCTCATCCTCTTCTTCTTCTTCTTCATCATCCTCATCCTCTTCTTCTTCTGCATCCTCATCCTATTCTTCTTCTTCATCATCATCCTCATCCTCTTCTTCTTCTTCATCCTCATCCTCCTCTTCTTCTTCTTCATCCTCCTCCTCTTCTTCTTCATCCTCATCCTCTTCTTCTTCATCCTCTTCTTCTTCCTCTTCTTCTTCTTCATCGTCTTCCTCTTCTTCTTTTTCTTCTTTTTGTCTTCCTCTTGCAGGTCACTGCTCATGCGCAGATTTTTTATCGGTAAAAAATCGGCCGATTTGCCCACCAATTGCCGCGAAAATCGGCCAATCGGCAAAATCGGCCGATTTTTTTCCAACTTCACCGAAAAAAAAAAAAAAACGGCCAAAATACAGAAAAACGGCCGACCAAATCGCCCACTAACGATCCGAAAATCGGCCGATTTTATTTTCGGCCGAAAAATCGGCCGATTTTCGACCCATCTATGGCCTGCATAAGAAAGAATCCAGGCCTTTTTTAAAGCAATCTACTGAGCTGGCCAGAACCAACATTGCTACATTGATAACTTAATCTTCATAGTGGACAAAGAGGTACCGCTTGAAGATTTTCTTCTGTATTTGAACAACACTTGGAGTTTGGGATTCACTGGTGAGCAACAATTTACATCCATTAACTATCTGGATATTACCTTATTGGGCTCTCCACAACTACAAGTCACTGTTACTGTCACAAGTTAGCCTGCAGTTTCTTGTTTGCGTTCTTACCTCCTTGCTGCAGTGCTGTTCCTGATCCCTTCACGTGTGTTTGTCTGTGCTCACCTACGGGCGTCCTCTGTTGTTCTCTGGGTTTTATTTCCTTCCCTTCCATTACTTCCTGGCCCACCTCCTTTTTTGCCTGCCTACATAAGATTTGCTCAGTCTAGGCCATTTTGCCTGAGCAATTTCCTAGTTGTCTGAGCTCCTGTGTGTTTCTATTGCCTGTATCCTGCATTGACTACTCGTGTACTGACCCCAGCTTTGTTCTCTGACTGTGCTTGTTTTCCACCCATCCTGACCTTGGCTAGTCTATCGGATTTCTGTTTGTCTCCTCCCATTGTACTCTGCTCCTGCGAGTGGTCTCCTCATCCTCAGCTGGGCGTACCTGGGGGTCCCAGCTGGTCCCAGCTTGCTGCAAGTCCATCCCCACCATCAGGATCTCTGGTGAAGAAGCAGGCTGGGGCTTAGACTCTGCGCCCTGGGGAACCCCAAGTTGATTATCTACAAGGGCTCACCAACACAGGTGCTGACAGTTACAGCATTCAGAAAACCTTTATCAAAGAACTCCATACTTCATGTATCCAAAACATGCCATTAATGCTATTCCCAAAGAACAGTTTACTCGCATCAGAAGAAATTGCTGTCTTATGAAGAACTTTGATAGTCATGCCAAAACATGGAAGACCTGTTTTTACAATGAGGCTACAATAAACAACTTATTTCCAACGCTTATTCAGTTGTGAAGAATACACCTCAAAAAGATAATAGAATAGTTCCAAACAAAAATGAAAAGAAAAGCACGACAATTTTCAAGTCTGTGGTCTCCTCAGTGTGGTATATCAATCAATATCAGAGCATAAAGCACATAATTTCGCAATATTGCCAATGTTGTATGGGGACCCTGATTATAAAAACATTTTTACCAACAATGTAAAGTTCGTTGCCAGAAGAGCAAAAACAATAGGTAATATGATCTCACCAAGCCTATTTCTCTCAAGACGGCCTGAAAGCACATGGTTACATACCACAGGTTTTTTTTTGCATGTAATGCCACATGGTGTTCCAGCTGTTATTTTGTTGGGGACCCCCATACAGTCACCTCATGTACTAATGGCAATGACTATCACATTAGACAACTTGTTAGCTGTCAGACTAGATATGTCATTTATGTCACAGCCTGCCAGATATGTAATGTACAGGGGCGGACTGACAACTCATGGGGCCCCCGGGCAATAGGGGATCATGGGGCCCCTGTGTCCTCACCCACACTTAAACCACACCCAAAAAAGCCTATGAAAAGGTACCAGGGGCATCTCATGGGGCCCCCTACTGACCCTGGGCCCTTGGGCAGTGCCCAAGTTCCCAAATGGTCAGTCCGCCCCTGGTAATGTACAATACGTGGTTCAAACAATTAGATGCTTATGTGACAGAATGCAGGATCATCTACTATATCTAACATCAGAATGAATCAAGAAACCAATGTCTCTAGACATTTCAGAATCCATCACAATTCAGATACCCACTCCCTTAGAGTACAGGTCATAGAACGTATAGATCCACATAATAGAGGAGAGAATCGTTTTTCCGTCCTCTGCAAGAGGGACATGGATTTTTAGACTTGAAACTCAGATACCTTAACTTAATTTTGAGTGGGATGTCACTCACTACTATACACTGTTCAACAGGTAAAAAGTTTTGGGCATAAAATTAGCTAATCTTACATAATTTTGGGGTGCTGAAAACGAAAATGACCCTAAAAAATGTTGATTGGCTCTATTTTCCATGATATATTCACCCATCTAATGACGTAAGCCATTCAAAATTATGATACTGGTGACCAATAGAAAATTGCATGTATACTGAGATGATGCAATATTAGCCTTTAATTGCATCACTTCACTGCATAAAAGCTGCAGTATCTGTAGCTGATTGTAGTTCGACAGCGTCTTTACATTTCGTTTTATGCTTATATAGGCTACTCAGTAATGCCTCGAACTTGTGTGAATAAAGCAGATAATTTCTGCTATATCTGCGGTGAAATAACTTTTATCTCACAAAAAAGGAGGATAACAGGAATGATTTAGAAAGCCTACAACTTGTATTTTGGCTGCAAGATAGGAGACCAGGACAAGAGCTGGGCACCACATATATGCTGCAATTCTTGTGGGACGGCACTGGAGCAATGGTTGAATGGAAAAAAGGCATCTATGCCTTTCGCTGTGCCAATGATTTGGAGAGAGCCAACAGATCATGTTAGTAATTGTTACTTTTGTATGGTGCCTCCAATTGTAAAAGGGCTAAATAAGAAGAAAAAGTTATCTGTGCACTATCCAAATATTCCATCGGCAATACGTCCAGTTCCTCATGGAGAGGGGCTACCAATTCCTAAAGCACCAGAATCCTTCGTGGTTGAGTCAAGTGAGGAAGAACCTGAAGCGTGTAGTCACGTGCAGTTGTAAGAGATAGCCCTTTCCTCGAATACAAGAGAAAAGCCAAGAGAAGCAAAACCGACACAAACTGAAGACAAAACTAGTGAGAATCCTAAGTATTAAAATGATTCAACTTAGCTTATGGCTATAATTTTTCTTGGTAATCCTATGCAATATATTATGCCATTTAGGCTTTGTTATGTAGTCAATATCACTTGCTTTATATTTGTGGAAAGACATCTATCTATATAATTATTGTGCATTATGTAGTCATTACGCCTATAGTAGAAAACTTTCCGTTTACAGAAAAACTAGAGCCAATTGACAAATTTCATTGTTATATTTGAACTCAGAATGTGAAATTCATAAAGAAATGGATCCTTTTGTTTCCAAAACTGGCAAAAAATAAAAATTTGTTGAACAGTGAGAATGTAGACAACCTCCTAAGTCCTTTCTTCTTTTGTTCTTGGCCTCATAAAGCAGCCACACTAAAACCACTATGGTCATTGAGTTTAAGACCTTTCCCTTTACGGATCTTCGATACATCCCTCCCCCTGCCCTCCCTTTCTCCTTTTTTCCATGTCCTATATGATGTCCCTGAGTAAGGACAATAGATCTCTATGTTTTTATAGTACAAAAATGTATTTATTTTTTCTTATTTTTTTTTTCATTTTTCACATTATTTTTCACATTTGTCACCCATTTTTACCTTGTGTTTCATTATTTTATTACTATGTTTTTCACCTATTATCATTCACATTTTTTATTCTTTACTTTTTCCTTTTCTCACGCATTTTAATTATTGCTTCATTTGCCAAATAAAGTGTTTATTTTCATTCTTTATTATAAAATACACATAAACATATACATCCTTCTTTTGCTTTATTTAATATCATTACATTTTTTTATTATATACTTTGTTTTCCATTTTTTCATCTTCTTTATGATTTTTTTTTACATTTATTTTATTTTTTGTTATTTTGTTAAAGGGGGCTTCCAGATTCTGGTAAGCCCTCCATCCGCAGACCCCCACAAGCAACGGCCATGGTTGAAAGCTCTCCCCGCCCCAGAGCACCCTTCCATGTTGAGGGCATGTGTCTTGGTATGGTTCAGGAGAGGTTGTGCTCATTCGTCCCCCCCTTTCTTGATCTGCCAGGGTGCACGCTCGGAGAAGCGTCTGGTAAGGATTTTGGAGGGACCCCCACACCATTTTTAAAATATTTTTGACGTGGGGGTTCCCCTCAAAATCTATACCAGACTCGAAGGGCTTGGTATGAATGGGGGAGGGACCCCACTCCATTAAAAAAAAAAAGTTTTTACTTGCCAGGCAATGCCAGCAATTCTTTCTACATTCAGCTGTCAGTGGAGTCAGCTGAAACAGTAAAGAATATTTTCACTACTAAAATACAGCATGACTTAATAATTTAACTCATGTGGTATTTTAGTAGCTGTGCTGTATCTTACCCCAAAGTTAGATGCGGTAAGATACCGCTTAGTGAATTGTCCCTATTCGAAGTTCGCGGTCGAACTTTCTTTAGGTTCAAATGTTCCACCATGAACCAAACAGGGGGGTGTTCGACCCATCACTATTTGTAAATGTAAAGTTATGCAATTTGGGGTTAAAGGATGTTAACTTTTTAGACAAAAATAATAAATGCACATTTTTTTTGCAGGTAAAAAAATGTGAATTTATTATTATTGTCTACAGGAGCCTGGAAAGCATTGCACCAGTGATCATTAGATTGCTGATGCGATGCAGGTCTCCTGCAGACCTGTCAGAAGATCTGCTTGCCTTACGGGATGCACGAGCAAGCAGATATTCTGACAGAAACTTCAATGAAGCTTCCTGTCAGTTGCTAGGGCTGTCAGGACTTGCAGTTCACTCATTCACAGAAGTCCGTGAATGAATGATGCGGCCATGTACCCCGTACTATCTGTCAGAAGGAGAGGGGGGGTGGCGGGAAGCGGCTGTGGCTATGGAAACATGTTACATTTCCCATCCTAAACATGGGTGGAACATGTAACATGTTCTCAAAGGTGAACTCATTCTTTAAGAATATGCATGCATATAGGGGGAGTACAACTGGGGGAATCAATGGTGGAGAAAGATCTGGGTGTTCTTGTAGATCATAAGCTTAATAATGAAATTCAATGTCACGCTGTGATTTCTAAAGTGAGCAAAATCCTCTCTTGTATTAAAAGAGGTATAGACTCCAGAGAGAGAGATATCATATTACCCCTGTACAAATCATCAGTAAGACCTCATCTGGAATATGAAGTTCAGTTTTGGGCACCAATTCACAAAAAAGGATATTGGGGAACTGGAAAAAGTACAGAGAAGGGCAACCAAACTGATAAGAGGCATAGAGGAGCTCAGCTATGAGGATGGATTAGAGGAACTGAATTTAATCTTTCTTGAGATGGGGAGATAAGGGGGAGTTCGATCAGCATGTATAAATACATAGGCGATCCTTCTAGTGAACTTGTTATAGAGTTATTCACCTTAAGGTCATCACAAAGGACAAGGGGGCACTCTTTACATCTGGAGGAAAAGAGATTTATTCTCCATATATGGAAAGGTTTCTTCACAGTAAGAGCTGCAAAAATGTGGAATAGGCTCCCTCAAGAGTTGTTTCTGGCCAGCTCAATGGATTGCTTTAAAAAAGGCCTGGATTCTTTCCTAGATACACAGAATATAACTGGATACTATCATTTATAGCTGGAGTTGGTCCAGAGAATTGCCTCTTGGGGGATCAGGAAGGAATTTTTTTCTCCTGCAGGAGCAAATTGAATTATGCTTTGCTGGGTTTTTTTTTTTGGCTTCCCCTGGATTGACTGTCAGTAAAGGATAGAAAAAAAGGGATTTTTTTTCCCTTTTATGGTTGTACTAGATGGACTTGTGTCTTTTTTCAGCCAGACTAACTATGTAACTATGTAGCAATATAAACAAGATCTAGAACAATGTGGCAAGGATATATCAACTTTACAAACAGTTCCCTATTGTTCAGGGGTTACCGTCATACCAAGACCACATCACTGAACTGAATGAGTTCCTCCAATCTTTCAATAAGGATATTATTCTCAAAAACAAAGCAAATTCATTAACAACAAAGCTGCCTGAAATGGCTGGAAGGTAGAATGGCTACTGTTGGCCCAGAGTACATAGGAATACATCACAGGGGGACTGATACATAGAGTAGGGCCGGATCTAGCCAGTCTGATATGGGGGTGCAGTAAAAAATGTCAGGGGAGGCAGAGGATAGGAGGTCAGCAGGGTAGTGCACAAAAATGAGAATCAGTAGCGGAGTGTACTGGGGGTCAGCAGGGCAGAGGACAGGAATTATCAGAGCAAAGGTCTGGGATCCGCAGTTTGTAGGGCAGTGTACAGGGGGTCAGCAGGGCAGAAGACATGTGGTCAGCAGGGTGGAGGACAGGGGTCAGTATGGTAGTGTATTGCAGGGGTCAGCAGTTTGTAGGCCAGTGTACAGTGGGTCAGCAGGGCACAGGATGGGCAGTCAGCAGTGGAGTGTACAGAGGTCAGTATGGCAGTGTACAGGGATGAGAAATGCACTTAGATTTTATTTCCATCATTTACACTTTCAAAATAACAGAAAACAAAAAAATGGCGTCTGCAAAAGTTTGGGCACCCTGCAGAATTTATAGCATGCACTGCCCCCTTTGCCAAACTGAGACCTGCCAGTGTCATGAATTGTTCTCAATCATCATCTGGGCAGACCAGGTGATGTCAATCTCAAAGGTTTTAAATGCCCAGACTCATCTGACCTTGCCCCAACAATCAGCACCATGGGTTCTTCTAAGCAGTTGTCTAGAAAACTGAAACTGAAAATAGTTGACGCTCACAAAGCTGGAGAAGGCTATAAGAAGATAGCAAAGCGTTTTCAGACGTCAATATCCTTTGTTCGGAATGTAATTAAGAAATGGCAGTCATCAGGAACAGTGGAAGTTAAAGCAAGATCTGGAAGACCAAGAAAAATATCAGGCAGAACAGCTCGCAGGATTGTGAGAAAAACAATTCAAAACCCACGTTTGACTGCACGATCCCTCCAGAAAGATCTGGCAGACACTGCAGTTGTGGTACACTATTCCACTATAAAGACATACTTGTACAAATATGGTCTTCATGGAAGAGTCATCAGAAGAAAACCTCTTCTACATCCTCGCCACAAAAATCATCGTTTGAACTTTGCAAATGAACATATAGACAAGCCTGATGCATTTTGGAAACAAGTTCTGAGGACCGATGAGGTTAAAATTGAACTTTTTGGCCGGAATGAGCAAAGGTACGTTTGGAGAAGAAGGGGCACAGAATTTAATGAAAAGAACCTCTGTCCAACTGTTAAGCATGGGTTGGATCAATCATGCTTTGTGGTTGTGTTGCAGCCAGTGGCACAGGGAACATCTCACGAGTAGAAGGAAAAATGGATTCAATAAAATTTCAGCAAATTTTGGATGGTAACTTGATGCCATCTGTGAAAAAGCTAAAGTTAAAGAGAGGATGGCTTCTACAAATGGATAATGATCCTAAACACACCTCGAAATCCACGGGGGATTACATCAAGAGGCGTAAACTGAAGGTTTTGCCATGGCCTTCACAATCTCCTGACCTCAACATAATTGAAAATCTATGGATAGACCTTAAAAGAGCAGTGCGTGACAGACAGCCCAGAAATCTCAAAGAACTGGAAGACTTTTGTAAGGAAGAATGGGCAAAGACACCTCAAACAAGAACTGAAAGACTCTTGGCTGGCTACAAAAAGCGTTTACAAGCTGTGATACTTGCCAAAGGGGGCAGTACAAGATATTAACTCTGCAGGGTGCCCAAACTTTTGCAGATGCCATTTTTTTGTTTTCTGTTATTTTGAAAGTGTAAATGATGGAAATAAAATCTAACTTTTGTTGACATATTATAAGAATGTCTAATCTGTAATTTGATGCCTTTTGGAAATTTTTCCATATTTCCTTGGCTTCTTTATGCACATTAATACAAATTTTTAGCTGGGGTGCCCAAACTTTCGATCCCCACTGTATCTTATTACAATGATAACAGGGAAAACATATACTTAGCAAATGTATCTTCATTTTTGTAACCAGTGTAATCATTATTACATTTTTTTGGACATCATGCTGTCTTACTGTATATATACTGTATATCCATAAATTGAACATAGAATTGAATAATGAACCTTTTATAGTCTTTTCAAAAATGTCCCAAAAGTATCAATGATTTTATTTTATAAAATTTCGAGACACACATAATTTCTTTCCCTGACTTCAAGACCCTTGCATAAAGATTCTAGAGTTTGGATTTTTTGTTAACCAGTTTCCGCCTGGTCTATAGACCAGGGACGGCTGCCTTGATCACACTCTTACATTTCTTATTGCATTCTTTATAGTGTTGAAATGTTGATGGTGACCCCTCTGCCTTTTTTAGAGGACAGTTTTTTCTCATTATTATGCTTTTTTGCGCTAGAATTTAACTAGATCAGTTTAACTTTAGTTGTTTTATATCTGTTGCCCATTGGAATGTACTGGCTAATACCAGTATTTAATATGGCCAGAGTTCTTTGCTTCTGGAATTTGATCCCATTTAATATCATGTAGTATGGAGTGCAGCTTAATAAAGTTAGCTGTCCCTTTTTCCTATGATTTATTCTGAATGTAATTATTCTGTGATTGTTGTTTCCTAGGTTATACAGTATCTTGCTTCCACATCTGCAGTCAGATCTGTGGTGTTTGTGACCATTTGGTCTAGCAGAGCATTATTTCTAGTTGGGGCTTCCACCAATTGACAAATTAAATTGTCCTTCAAGACATCTAAGAAATGGTGAGCCTTAGATGACTGAATAGTTCCGACTGCCCAGTCAATATCCAAATAATTGACGTTGCCCATAGTTATACCATTGTCCTGATTCATCACCATTTCTAACTGTGACAGGTGATTGGTCTCCTCTTCCTTCCTCAGATTAGGGTGCCTGTAACATACACCCACTGCTAACTTCCCTTGTGTTTCTTCCTTTTGAAGTTCCAATCAAAAATATTCCACCTCCTGCTTGCAATGTCATAACCCTGATTTACTAGCAGATCTTTTTTTTTAACATACAGGCAAACTTCTCCCCCTCTTCCACCTTTTCTGGCCCTCCAATGCAGGGAATTCCTTTGGACAGTCACAAGCCAGTCATGTGAGCTGTCAAACCAGGTTTCTGATAATCCTAATCCCATGAAGTCAAGATCATCTTCATGCATCAGCAGTTCCAGTTCTTCTATTTTATTAACCAAACCTTTAGCATTTGTACTTTAATTTGTATTTTAATTTTGTACAAGCACATATTTTTTTTCCTGGTTTGTTCTGAGGCTGCAATAGGATTTGACCAATTTATGCACCTTAATTTTAAGTACCGTATTTTCCGGCGTATAAGACGACTTTTTAACCCATGAAAATCTTCTCAAAAGTCGGGGGTCGTCTTATACGCCGGTATATGGCATGCTGACACTTGGTGTCAGGGTGGCACTTTTTAGGGGGGCGGCGCGGTGCCACCACCGCCCCCCCCCCCAGGGGCGGAAAGGGGGCTGCTGTTTCTTACCTGGCTCAGGTCCCAGTCCCACGACGATCCAGTCCAGGAAGCGCGGCTGCTCCTTCATTCAGTTTGGCCGCTGGATGCTGGCACAGCCTCTCGGCTCCGCCTCCTCACTGGTGATTGGGCGCCAGAACTGTAGCTCAGGAAAGGCACACAGGCGGCCAATCACCAGCGAGGAGGCAGAGCCAAGCGCCCCTGCGAAAATCGAGTGAGGGAGCGGCCAGTAAGTGTGCCGTGCAGAGGTGCTGCTGCAACCATGTATGCTGGCTGCAGCAGCACCATGCTGGAACAGGGGTCAACAAGTGTCATTGGTGTCCGTGGGAGGAATAGTGCCCCATCATTGGTGTCACTAATACTAATGATGGGGCATTATTCCTCCCACTGACACCAACAATGGGGCACTATTCCTCCCCCCCACTGACACCAAGGATGGGGCACTATTCCTCCTCCCCACTGACACCAACGATGGGGCACTATTCCCCCCCCCCACTGACACCTACGATGGGGCACTATTAAACCCCCCACTGACACCAATGATGGAACACTATTCCTTCCCCCACTGACACCAATGATGGGGTACTATTCCTCCCACTGACACCAATGTTGGGACACTATTCCTCCCACTAACACCAATGACAGGGCACTATTCCTCCCACTGACACCAATGACAGGGCACAATTCCTCCCACTGACACCAAAGATGGGGCACTATTCCCCCCACTGATACTAATGATGGGGCACTATTCCTCCCATTGATACCAATGATGGGCCACTATTCCTCCCACTGATACCAATGATGGGGCACTATTCCTGCCACTGATACCAATGATGGGGCACGACTCCTCACACTGACACCAATGATGGGGCACTATTCCTCCCACTGACACCAATGATGGGGTGCTATTCCTCCCACTGACACCAATGATGGGGCACGATTCCTCGCTCTGACACCAATGATGGGGCACGATTCCTCGCTCTGACACCAATGATGGAGTACTATTCCTCCCATTGACACTAATGATGGGGCACCATCATTGGTGTCAGTAGGAGGATTAGTGTCCCATCATTGGTGTCAGTGGGAGTAATAGTGCCCCATCATTGGTGTCAGAGCGAGGAATCGTGCCCCATCATTGGTGTCAGTGGGAGGAATAGCACCCCATCATTGGTGTCAGTGGGAGTAATAGTGCCCCATCATTGGTGTCAGAGCGAGGAATCATGCCCCATCATTGGTGTCAGTGGGAGGAATAGCACCCCATCATTGAAATACCGTACCATATTGAACTCAAATCTGATGTTTTTTCATTTTTATTTGGTGTGCATTGGAAGAGGGGTAGTCTTATAAGGCGAGTATAGAGCAAACCCTATATTTTAACATGAAAAGTAGGGGGTCATCTTATATACCCAGTCGTCTTATACGCCGGAAAATAGTACTCTAGTTACAGAATGTCACCCAGTAGCACCCTCTGACCTTTTCTCACTGCCAGCTTTAGCTTCCTCTGAGCCCCCACCCACACAACCCAGTTTAAAAGTTCCACCAACATTTTCATCATCTTCTCCCCCAACAGAAGAGAAGGAAAATGGAGTGTATCCGGGTGTCAGATCACTTCCAAAAAAATTATAATATTTTAGTGCCACGTCCTAATTATACCAGTCAAAAATTGAAGTGAAGGAAATGGGAGAAATTGCAAATGGACTTTAGAGGCACAGAAATTTCAAGCACATATTAGTAAAATCATTCGTACTTTATTATGACAATAAGTCATGAAAAAAACATCTTGCAGTTTAAAAGATCATAGTTATACTGTCCCCGCAGACAATGTCCCACAACCCACCATGTACAAGAAACACACTAGTGATGAGGGATACAAAAACAACCAGATGGATCCTATGGGGGGGGGGGAGGGGTGAGAGACATTAAGCCCAAAATGGAAAATGGCCCAACATGTTTTGCGACAATGATCGCTTCTTCAGGGGCTTAGTAGTAAAATATAAAAAAGATATACATATATTGAATATATCAATTTACAACATGTAAATAGAAGAACAGAGAGAGGTCATACAATAACTTAATATAACTTACATATAATATCAATATGCACCATACAGCAGTAAAACCCTCCATGCATAAGGGGTAGGCCTCCTCTGTGTTTCCACTAGGCAGGGGGTCAATTGGAATGCCAGATATGGGGCGCAACAATGGGCAACAGTCTAGAACCCCAATGGTCTAGACCAGCAATGGGCAAACTAAGGCCCGCGGGCCGTATACGGCCCGGCGGACCTTTTAATCCGGCCCGCGGAGCTAGGCTCCCGCTAGGCTCCTCTCACAGTCCGCTGTGTAGCATGAAAATCTGTCTCCTATGAGGATCTGTCCCCCTCGACGTATCTGCGCATGTGCCGGAGATCGCCGATCGGCTGCTAATGTCTGAAACTGGCACATGCGCAGATACGTCGAGGGGGACAGATCCTCATAGGAGACAGATTTTCATGCTACACCGGAACGACGCGGGAACACGGCGAGAGGAACGCGCGGAGCAAAGGTAAGTGAATTGACACAGGGGGGACTTAGGGACTTAATATGGGGAATGAATTACTATATGGGGGATGAATTACTATATGGGGGATGAATTACTATGGGGGATGAATTACTATAGGGGGGATGAATTACTATGGGGGATGAATTACTATATGGGGGATGAATTACTATATGGGGGATGAATTACTATGGGGGATGACTTACTATAGGGGGATGAATTACTATATGGGGGATGAATTACTATGGGGGATGAATTACTATAGGGGGGATGAATTACTATGGGGGATGAATTACTATAGGGGGGATGAATTACTATGGGGGATGAATTACTATGGGGGATGAATTACTATATGGGGGATGAATTACTATAGGGGGGATGAATTACTATAGGGGAGATGAATTACTATGGGGGATGAATTACTATATGGGGGATGAATTACTATGGGGGATGAATTACTATATGGGGGATGAATTACTATGGGGGATGAATTACTATGGGGGATGAATTACTATATGGGGGATGAATTACTATGGGGGATGAATTACTATATGGGGGATGAATTACTATATGGGGGATGAATTACTATGGGGGATGAATTACTATATGGGGGATTAATTACTATGCTTACTATGGGGGAATATTACTATACTTACTAAGGATGACACATACACATCATTCATCTACTCTTGGTCTGGCCCCCGGGTCCAATATATGAACCCATTGCGGCCCTCAAGTCAAAAAGTTTGCCCACCCCTGGTCTAGACCAACCAGTAAAGAAAAGAGAGAAAGACAGTATGTACTATGACTCAACCCAAAAAACACAATAGCATATGTATATATGTGTGTAACCGCTTCCATGCAGGGCACTTTTACTCCCTTTCTGGCCAGGCCATTTTTCAGGTTTCAGCGCTCTCACACTTTGAATGACAATTGCGCGATCATACAACGCTGTACCCAAACTAAAATTTTATCATTTTCTTCACACAACTAGAGCTTTCTTTTGGTGGTATTTAATCATAACTGGGGTTTTTATTTTTTGCTTGTTTCTGTTCTAAAAGTAGGCAAATAAATAATTGTTCTTCATAAATTTAGGCCACGATGTATTCTCCTACATGTCTTTGGTGAAAATAACCCAAATTAGGAAGTATTATTTAGTTTGTAGGAAAGTTATAAAGTTCACAAACTATGGAATACTGTATATCTGAATACTGATCAATCCTGAAGCACTGACAGCCAATCTACTTTCTTGAGGTCCAAGAATGTCAGAACAGTACAGATATCCCCCAAATGACCACTTTTTGCAAAGTTGACAGTCCGATGTATTTCATAAGAAGTATGGTGAGTTTTTTGAAGTTGTAATTTTTTTGTCATAATTTTTCGGAAAATTAAATAATTAAAAAAATGATTTTCACTATTTTTCTTTTTTACATACTGTCACCAGTGCATTACAGCATGGCGGTGATCAGGGACACTGACTGGTGACAGTATGAAAAAAAAATATAATTTTTAAAAATTTTTAAGATTTTTTTTTTCATATTTCACTATGACCAAGGTAGTACAATGTTACCATAGTAACATTGTACTACTTTGGGGAACTGATCAGTATTTTTTTTACACAATTTGCTTATAGCAAAGAATTACTTTGCTATAAGCAAGCATTTATCTGAATGACATCGATTCATTCAGGGTTTTTTTTGTGCTTAGCTGTAATTTGGCCACGGCTAATCACATGACACAGCTGGGCTGTGATTGGCCCAGCTTGTGCATGTGATCGCTGAGACCATTCACAGCTAGACACACTAGTATACAATGGATGGCATGAAAGGAAGCCCTCCATTGTATACAACTGTCATGTGACCTGCTGTGGGGCTGGTACTCAGATCTGTCATTGGCCGGAGGAACACAGTCGGTGACAGATCGCACCACTGTGCGGCTCTGCGGGCATGCAAACTTCGCATGTCCGGATGGACGATGGCGTCCACCCGGAGGGACAAGGGGTTTTGCAGGGCACCATCCTGCTATAGGCTGGGCGGGAACCTGGTAAATACTGAATATTGTCTTAAATTAGGCCATCCCAATAATAGTAATACTAATTGTTATTATTATACAGGATTTATATAGCGCCAACAGTTTGCTCAGCGCTTTAATTAACTGAGCATTACCTTTAACAGGAGTATTTATGTCAAAGGTCAAGTTTTCTTGCAGGAAAATGGTCCTCTCCTCCTTCTAAGCTGAAGATGTAAAAAGGAAAAGGGGGATGCCCTCAAATATTTAAAAGCTGAAAAAGGTGGGCGGATAGAAGCACCCCCTATAACATTACAATATATACAGTATTAGCACATGATACCTATCCAAAAAGGGGGGGAGTGTAGAAAACACGCCTCCCCAGAGTAGCCCACTGTACAACAACATAAGCTACAATGAAATACCAAACTGCGAGAAGAGGACTCCCAGTCACAATGGTGCAACAAGATAGTACACCTGGGCCAGCCCATCAAAAACTTAAAAAGGTACCGGAAAGTAAGCCCAGGCTTTTAGTGGAAGGCAGGTCTGAAAATGTAAATATAAAAGGAAAACAATTTGATATATCACACGCCATTTAAAGCTATAAACTCATCCTGATATTTCAGAAGAGTATCTTACCAATGATGAAGAATATTTATATTGGTGCTTAGTTGATGGAGTAGGCGCAATTGTCTGACGAGGAGACGACCATGACCGCAAGAAGACACGGAGTAAACTTAGAGCCACGAGGCTCATGTATCTAGTAACCTGCAGGAGTAAACAGCTCTGGAAGAATGGCATTGGTTGGCTGTGAACCGAGGCCTATATAGCTCCCCAGGGACTGCACGTCCACATCATAAAGTGTGACATCACCGCATCCGGCCATCAGTGGTGACACCGGCGTGCTGCTGCTGTGCATGCGCCAGCCGGCGCAGTGGACTCGGCTTGCTCAGGCGCACAGGCAGGGGCAAATAGTTCCAACCAAGCAGCGGATGTCCGGCCCCTATGGGAGGGGTCACAAGGGACACCGCGGCCACCCGCCGGACATCGGGCCCAACTGAAGGGCCCACCAACCCACTGGAACAACAGGGGAGCAAACACAGGTCTGGCTCCCAATGGCCAGGAGGGGAAACAGCAGCAAGTTGCACACAAAAAATATGCATACAAACCAATTGGTAATCACGCAGCATATGCTACAACAGCATAACCCTATTAGAGTTATTATGCAAAATAGATACAATAACAAAACATAAAGCGGACATAGACTATGTCAAAGCTGAGAACTATACAAATAGAGGAAGCATCACACAGAATTGCAATAATTCCCATAGAATAGACACTGTATTGAAACAGTGGCTTAGAGAAAATTACAGAAACATGAAAAATTCATGGAAACGCAGTATATCATAATGTTTTTCTAGGAGGGTTACCCACATAGCTAGAGCCCGTGTATCTTGCAAGATGGCAATGGAGGTCACTAGGAAAAGAACCCTTAATAGTTACTATGAATGTCGTGTATATTCAGTTCAATCAAAAATGGGTCCAAAACCAAACATAGCAACCATATATCACCATTATCAGATTCTTATAAAAATGGGTTATATGATATTACCTCATTAAGGCCTGGGGGATGGATTGCATTGAGTCGTTAAATCCACATAGTTTCCTTACATAGTAATTTTTTATCCCAATTGCCACCACGTGGATCCTTTGTAACTACTTCCAAGACCATACATTTGGCCTGGGAAGTATCAAATTTATGATAAAGTTCAAGGTGGCGGCTAATAGGAGTCACCATCTTGGCATTTCGAGGAATAATAAATATGGTCATGTATTCTCTGATTGAACTGACGTATGGTCTTGCCCACATAATAGGCTCCACATGTACATAACATAAGGTATACTACTCCTCTAGTTTCTCAGTTGGCTTGGAACCTGGGGAGAAGTAATTCCCCATTGGGTAGTTGGAAACGTGTTCCCATCCAAATCCAAGGGCAATAACTACACTTACCACAAGCAGTAACTACCCTAAATGTAACTGGAACATGTGCTCCTAATGTATAGTGACTAGATGTTATTGTATCTCTGATGAAGCGAGCTTTCCGAAATACAATTTCAGGATAATCATGAATATATTTATGTAAGGTGAGGTCTTCCCATAAAAGATACCAATGATGTTGTAATATATTACATAAAATGGTTTATATGATATTACCTCATTAAGGCCTGGGAGTATGCATTGAGTTTCTATACGTAGTAATTCTTTATCACAGTTGCCACCATGTGGATCCTTAGTAACTACCTTCAAGACCTTAAATTTGGCCTGTCGGCCATTATTGCGCCCCCATATCTGGTCTTCCGATTGACCCCCTGCCTTGTGGAAACACAGAAGAGGCCTACCCCTTATGCATGGAGGGTTTTACTGCTGCATGGTGCATATTGATATTATATGTAAGTTATATTATGTTATTGGATGACCTCTCTCTGTTCTTGTATTTACATGTTGTAATTTGATATATTCAATATATGTATATCTTTTTTATATTTTACTACTAAGCCCCTGAAGAAGCGATCATTGTCGCGAAACATCTTGGGCCATTTTCCATGTTGGGCTTAATGTCTCTCACCCCCCCCCCCCCATAGGATCCATCTGGTTGTTTTTGTATCCCTCATCACTAGTGTGTTCCTTGTACATGGTGGGTTGTGGGACATTGTCTGCGGGGACAGTATAATTATGTTCTTTTAAACTGCAAGATGGTTTTTTCATGACTTGTCATAATAAAGTACAAATGACTTTACTAATAAGTGTTTAAAATGTCTGTGCCTCTAAAGTCCATTTGCAATTTCTCCCCAGTTTCCTTCCCTTAAATTTCTCCCCCAACAGAGCTGCACCCCCCTCCCCCCTTTGCAATTAGGTGCAGTCTATCCCTGCTATAGAGCTGGTAACTGACCGAAAAGCCAGCCCAGTTCTTTATGAACCAAAAACCCTCCTTCCTGCACTAATTCCTCAACCACTTGTTAAGTTCCCTAAACTCCTGCCTCTCCGGTGTGATTCAAGGTACAGGCAGTATTTCTGAGAATAATGTCTTGGAGGTCCTTTTCTTTAACATTGCACCTAAGTCCCTGAAATAATTTCTTAGGATGCTCCATCTTCCTTTAACCTTGTCATTTGTACCAATGTGTGCCATGGCTGTTGGGTCCTCTTCAGCCCCACCCAACAATCTTTCCATCAGATCTGCAACATGACCTCAAACTAGCAGGAGGAAAATTCAAAACATAATTTTTAAATAAGTATTGTTTTACTGAAAGAGTAGTTAACCATGGATCAATCAACAATAAGTTAATTTAAACGTGCTTGGGAAAACATAGATCTATACTCAAACAAAAGGGTTTCAAAAAAATTACAAATCAAAAATAGGGCATACGTTACGATTAGAGATGAGCGAATCGAACCAGGCGAACCGGAATTCGATACGAATTTCAGGAAAAATTCGATTCGCGTCGAATCCGAATATTTGCCTACTTCGGGTGCGCGAATCGGATTTTTCCCAATCAGCCGGCAAAAGTGTCCCTGCAGAGAGCTCCGCTATTTCTGACAGTTCTCTGACAGAAGGAACACATGTACAGCGGTTGAAACATTGTATCTATTAGTTTCCATTTAGGATACAGATGTTTCAACCGCTGTACATGTGAAGAAGCTGTCAGAGAACTGTCAGAAATAGAGGAACTCTGCACATACACTTTTGCCGGTTTGGAATTCTTATTTTCATCCAACTTCTTCTTCTACTTCTTCATCCTCATCCTCAGAAGAAGAAGAAGAGGATGAGGATGAGGATGAAGAAGAAGAAGAAGAAGAAGAAGAAGAAGAAGTAGGATGAAAATAAGAATACTTCCAAGCCGGCAAAAAGTGTATGTGCAGAGTTCCTCTATTCTGCAGATACACTTAGAGGAGCTCTGCAGATACACTTTTTGCCGGCTTGGAATTAATCTTATTTTCATCCTACTTCTTCTTCTTCTTCTTCATCCTCATCCTCAGAAGAAGAAGAAGAGGATGAGGATGAGGATGAAGAAGAAGAAGAAGAAGAAGAAGAAGACGAAGTAGGATGAAAATAAGAATAATTCCAAGCCGGCAAATAGTGTATGTGCAGAGTTCCTCTATTCTGCAGATACACTTAGAGGAGCTCTGCAGATACACTTAGAGGAGCTCTGCACATACACTTTTTGCCGGCTTGGAATTAATCTTATTTTCATCCTACTTCTTCTTCTTCTTCATCCTCATCCTCATCCTCATCCTCAGAAGAATAAGAAGAGGATGAGGATGAGGATGAAGAAGAAGAAGAAGAAGTAGGATGAAAATAAGAATAATTCCAAGCCGGCAAAAAGTGTATGTGCAGAGTTCCTCTATTCTGCAGATATACTTAGAGGAGCTCTGCAGATACACTTAGAGGAGCTCTGCACATACACTTTTTGCCGGCTTGGAATTAATCTTATTTTCATCCTACTTCTTCTTCTTCTTCTTCTTCTTCTTCATCCTCATCCTCAGAAGAAGAAGAGGATGAGGATGAAGAAGCAGAAGAAGAAGTAGGATGAAAATAAGAATAATTCCAAGCCGGCAAAAAGTGTATGTGCAGAGTTCCTCTATTCTGCAGATACACTTAGAGGAGCTCTGCAGATACACTTAGAGGAGCTCTGCACATACACTTTTTGCCGGCTTGGAATTAATCTTATTTTCATCCTACTTCTTCTTCTTCTTCTTCATCCTCATCCTCATCCTCAGAAGAAGAAGAAGATGAGGATGAAGAAGAAGAAGAAGAAGTAGGATGAAAATAAGAATAATTCCAAGCCGGCAAAAAGTGTATGTGCAGAGTTCCTCTATTCTGCAGATACACTTAGAGGAGCTCTGCACATACACTTTTTGCCGGCTTGGAATTAATCTTATTTTCATCCTACTTCTTCTTCTTCTTCATCCTCATCCTCATCCTCAGAAGAAGAAGAGGATGAGGATGAAGAAGAAGAAGAAGAAGTAGGATGAAAATAAGAATAATTCCAAGCCGGCAAAAAGTGTATGTGCAGAGTTCCTCTATTCTGCAGATACACTTAGAGGAGCTCTGCACATACACTTTTTGCCGGCTTGGAATTAATCTTATTTTCATCCTACTTCTTCTTCTTCTTCTTCATCCTCATCCTCAGAAGAGGAAGAAGAGGATGAGGATGAAGAAGAAGAAGAAGTAGGATGAAAATAAGAATAATTCCAAGCCGGCAAAAAGTGTATGTGCAGAGTTCCTCTATTCTGCAGATACACTTAGAGGAGCTCTGCACATACACTTTTTGCCGGCTTGGAATTAATCTTATTTTCATCCTACTTCTTCTTCTTCTTCTTCTTCTTCATCCTCATCCTCAGAAGAGGAAGAACAGGATGAGGATGAAGAAGAAGAAGAAGTAGGATGAAAATAAGAATAATTCCAAGCCGGCAAAAAGTGTATGTGCAGAGTTCCTCTATTCTGCAGATACACTTAGAAGAGCTCTGCAGATACACTTAGAGGAGCTCTGCACATACACTTTTTGCCGGCTTGGAATTAATCTTATTTTCATCCTACTTCTTCTTCATCCTCATCCTCAGAAGAAGAAGAAGAGGATGAGGATGAAGAAGAAGAAGTAGGATGAAAATAAGAATAATTCCAAGCCGGCAAAAAGTGTATGTGCAAAGTTCCTCTATTCTGCAGATACACTTAGAGGAGCTCTGCACATACACTTTTTGCCGGCTTGGAATTAATCTTATTTTCATCCTACTTCTTCTTCTTCTTCTTCATCCTCATCCTCATCCTCAGAAGAAGAAGAAGAGGATGAGGATGAGGATGAAGAAGAAGAAGAAGAAGTAGGATGAAAATAAGAATAATTCCAAACCGGCAAAAAGTGTATGTGCAGAGTTCCTCTATTCTGCAGATACACTTAGAGGAGCTCTGCACATACACTTAGAGGAGCTCTGCACATACACTTTTCGCCGGCTTGGAATTAATCTTATTTTCATCCTACTTCTTCTTCTTCTTCTTCATCCTCATCCTCAGAAGAAGAAGAAGAAGAGGATGAGGATGAAGAAGAAGAAGAAGAAGTAGGATGAAAATAAGAATAATTCCAAGCCGGCAAAAAGTGTATGTGCAGAGTTCCTCTATTCTGCAGATACACTTAGAGGAGCTCTGCACATACACTTTTTGCCGGCTTGGAATTAATCTTATTTTCATCCTACTTCTTCTTCTTCTTCATCCTCATCCTCATCCTCAGAAGAAGAAGAAGAGAATGAGGATGAGGATGAAGAAGAAGAAGTAGGATGAAAATAAGAATAATTCCAAGCCGGCAAAAAGTGTATGTGCAGAGTTCCTCTATTCTGCAGATACACTTAGAGGAGCTCTGCACATACACTTAGAGGAGCTCTGCACATACACTTTTTGCCGGCTTGGAATTAATCTTATTTTCATCCTACTTCTTCTTCTTCTTCATCCTCATCCTCAGAAGAAGAAGAGGATGAGGATGATGAAGAAGAAGAAGAAGTAGGATGAAAATAAGAATAATTCCAAGCCGGCAAAAAGTGTATGTGCAGAGTTCCTCTAGTCTGCAGATACACTTAGAGGAGCTCTGCACATACACTTTTTGCCGGCTTGGAATTAATCTTATTTTCATCCTACTTCTTCTTCTTCTTCTTCTTCTTCATCCTCATCCTCAGAAGAAGAAGAAGAAGAGGATGAGGATGAAGAAGAAGAAGAAGAGGTAGGATGAAAATAAGAATAATTCCAAGCCGGCAAAAAGTGTATGTGCAGAGTTCCTCTATTCTGCAGATACACTTAGAGGAGCTCTGCAGATACACTTAGAGGAACTCTGCACATACACTTTTTGCCGGCTTGGAATTAATCCTATTTTCATCCTACTTCTTCATCCTCATCCTCAGAAGAAGAAGAAGAGGATGAGGATGAAGAAGAAGAAGAAGAAGTAGGATGAAAATAAGAATAATTCCAAGCCGGCAAAAAGTGTATGTGCAAAGTTCCTCTATTCTGCAGATACACTTAGAGGAGCTCTGCACATACACTTTTTGCCGGTTGAAACAGCTGTATGGAGTGAATGTCCCACAACTGTCAGAAATAGACTATTTCTGACAGTTCTGGGACATTCCCTCTATACAGCGGTTGAAACATTGTATCTATTTGTTTCCATAAATGGATCCATTTATGGAAACAAATAGATACAATGTTTCAACCGCTGTATGGAGTGAATGTCCCAGAACTGTCAGAAATAGACTATTTCTGACAGTTCTGGGACATTCCCTCCATACAGCGGTTGAAACCGCTGTATGGAGTGAATGTCCCACAACTGTCAGAAATAGACTATTTATGACAGTTCTGGGACATTCCCTCCATACAGCGGTTGAAACCGCTGTATGGAGTGAATGTCCCACAACTGTCAGAAATAGACTATTTCTGACAGTTCTGGGACATTCCCTCCATACAGCGGTTGAAACATTGTATCTATTTGTTTCCATAAATGGATCCATTTATGGAAACAAATAGATACAATGTTTCAACCGCTGTATGGAGTGAATGTCCCAGAACTGTCAGAAATAGACTATTTATGACAGTTCTGGGACATTCCCTCCATACAGCGGTTGAAACCACTGTATGGAGTGAATGTCCCACAACTGTCAGAAATAGACTATTTCTGACAGTTCTGGGACATTCCCTCCATACAGCGGTTGAAACCGCTGTATGGAGTGAATGTCCCACAACTGTCAGAAATAGACTATTTATGACAGTTCTGGGACATTCCCTTCCATAAATGGATCCATTTATGGAAACAAATAGATACAATGTTTCAACCACTGTATGGAGTGAATGTCCCAGAACTGTCAGAAATAGACTATTTATGACAATTCTGGGACATTCCCTCCATACAGCGGTTGAAACCGCTGTATGGAGTGAATGTCCCACAACTGTCAGAAATAGACTATTTCTGACAGTTCTGGGACATTCCCTCCATACAGCGGTTGAAACCGCTGTATGGAGTGAATGTCCCACAACTGTCATAAATAGACTATTTATGACAGTTCTGGGACATTCCCTCCATACAGCGGTTGAAACATTGTATCTATTTGTTTCCATAAATGGATCCATTTATGGAAACAAATAGATACAATGTTTCAACCGCTGTATGGAGTGAATGTCCCAGAACTGTCAGAAATAGACTATTTATGACAGTTCTGGGACATTCCCTCCATACAGCGGTTGAAACCGCTGTATGGAGTGAATGTCCCACAACTGTCAGAAATAGACTATTTCTGACAGTTCTGGGACATTCCCTCCATACAGCGGTTGAAACATTGTATCTATTTGTTTCCATAAATGGATCCATTTATGGAAACAAATAGATACAATGTTTCAACCGCTGTATGGAGTGAATGTCCCAGAACTGTCAGAAATAGACTATTTCTGACAGTTCTGGGACATTCCCTCCATACAGCGGTTGAAACCGCTGTATGGAGTGAATGTCCCACAACTGTCAGAAATAGACTATTTATGACAGTTCTGGGACATTCCCTCCATACAGCGGTTGAAACCGCTGTATGGAGTGAATGTCCCACAACTGTCAGAAATAGACTATTTCTGACAGTTCTGGGACATTCACTCCATACAGCGGTTGAAACCGCTGTATGGAGTGAATGTCCCACAACTGTCAGAAATAGACTATTTCTGACAGTTCTGGGACATTCCCTCCATACAGCGGTTGAAACATTGTATCTATTTGTTTCCATAAATGGATCCATTTATGGAAACAAATAGATACAATGTTTCAACCGCTGTATGGAGTGAATGTCCCAGAACTGTCAGAAATAGACTATTTCTGACAGTTCTGGGACATTCCCTCCATACAGCGGTTGAAACCGCTGTATGGAGTGAATGTCCCACAACTGTCAGAAATAGACTATTTATGACAGTTCTGGGACATTCCCTCCATACAGCGGTTGAAACCGCTGTATGGAGTGAATGTCCCACAACTGTCAGAAATAGACTATTTCTGACAGTTCTGGGACATTCACTCCATACATGTCCCAGAACTGTCAGAAATAGACTATTTCTGACAGTTCTGGGACATTCCCTCAATACAGCGGTTGAAACCGCTGTATGGAGTGAATGTCACAGAACTGTCAGAAATAGACAGAAACTGTCACAGAACTGTCCTTCTTCTCATCCTTCTCCTTCTTCTCATCCTTCTTCTCATCCTTCTTCTCATCCTTCTCCTTCTTCTCATCCTTCTCCTTCTTCTCATCCTTCTCCTTCTTCTCATCCTTCTTCTCATCCTTCTCCTTCTTCTCATCCTTCTTCTCATCCTTCTCCTTCTCCTTCTCCTTCTTCTCATCCTTCTTCTCATCCTTCTCCTTCTTCTCATCCTTCTCCTTCTTCTCATCCTTCTCCTTCTTCTCATCCTTCTCCTTCTCCTTCTTCTCATCCTTCTCCTTCTCCTTCTTCTCATCCTTCTCCTTCTCCTTCTCCTTCTTCTCATCCTTCTCCTTCTTCTCATCCTTCTCCTTCTCCTTCTTCTCATCCTTCTCCTTCTCCTTCCTCATCTCCAAGGGCATTTAAATTAAAGGTACAGTGTTCTGCACTAATTTAAAGGCTCTCTGAAGCCTAGAAACCCTTTTTATAAGTTAACTTCGTAGCGAATTAATTCGCATCGAATCAAATTTCTTCCTGGAATTCGACGAATCAGCTGAATCGAATTTTTGAAAAATTCGCTCATCTCTAGTTACGATCCACTTGGTCTTTTCTGCCATTACTCTTCTATGTTTCCTTGTTTCTCTACTGGTGTATAATGCTAGAACAAGCAATCAGTGTACCATCTATCTTTGGCCCTAGGGCAGCTGCAATATTCTTTGATTTCATGCAAATTGAAGGTATGTTTGTTTAATTTCAGAATGACACGGGCAGCTCTGAATTTCCTTAAGATTGTCACAAAAAAGTGACTGAAGTCTTCATTAACATTCTGTAAAGAGTCAGTTACAACAGCATGCACTCCTGTTAGCTGGATCCTATAAAGATTTTAAACCAGCCCATGCCCAGTGTGCTTGCTGTCTATCTCTTTTGATTATGAGATGCTATAATCCTCTTTCTTTTACAAGATACATTTTTATAAAAAAAATTCACCCAAGACCTCATTAGTCTATTTATTGTAGTTTTCAAGTCTAATTTCAGGCACAAAAATAGCAGCAGGACTGAAAGAGTTATTGAAAGTCTTTTCAAACTCACCTCTACATTCCACCTCCATCTTTAAATCTATTTTGTCTTATTTGTATGTTGTATATTCTACTTTGTAATAAGGGTTTTGTGCTAATTTACTTACATTTTTAAGTTTAAATTTCAATCTTTAGTCTGCAGTTGATAAACACCTGATGTATAATGATTACAGCATGACCCACAACTGACCTAGATCCTTCAGGACTGCCAATTTATTTTAGCAGAAAGTCCTTCCATAGAAGTGTGTGGCAGATGAATGTGCAAATCTGTCTGTTACTTGGTGCATTTTTTCTCCCACTGAATCTGAGCACCAATGTGAGGACATTTTTCTTTTACTGAAAATCGACACTGGGGCAAATTTCCCCCCATTAACCATCACCAATGCAACATTTTTCCTCCTACTGACCACCAACATTCATACAATTTTTCTTCTACTGATCACAGATATTAGGGCAATCTTCCTTTTATGCCAGGACATTTTTCCTCCCACTAATCACTACTGCTAGGACATTTTTCCTCAATGATCTCCAACATTGGGGCATTTTTTTACTCCCGTCCCCAGACACCAGAGTATTTTGCATTCCATTGATCACTGACACAAGCATTTCTTCCTCCTATTGACTGTCAAAATGGAGGCATTCTTCTTTTATACCTCCTATTGACTGTTGATGCTGAGGTGTAATTCTTCTCACTGACAGCCAACTCTGGTACATTTTTTTACCCCTACTGACCAGCAATGTAAAGGGCACTTTATATTCTGTGTTTTATGTTACATACTCCTGACGTTTGCTCTTATGCTATGCTGTACCGTACATATTCTATGTTGTGTTACATACTGTTGATCCCTTCACCCTACATGCTATATTGTACTTTACATAGTTGTAATGTTGCTTCTCTGTTTTGTCTTTCTTTTAAGGTAGGCTAAAACAATGTGTTAGCTTCAGGTTTTTATAAAGTGTACAGAAAGGTATATATGTATATTTTGTTTTGAGGCTTAGTTTGTCTGTAAGACAAGGATATTGACATCCTTATACACTTTAAGCTCTTTATCTCACACACAATGTTCAGTGTATGTAGCCACCAGGGGCGGACTGACCATTTGGCAAACTCGGGCACTGCCCGAGGGCCCGGGGTCCATAGGGGGCCCCATGAGATGCCCCTGGTACCTTTTTCATAGGCTTTTTTGAGTTTGGGCAAGGACACAGGGGCCCCACGATCCCCTATTGCCCGGGGACCCCATGAGTTGTCAGTCCACCCCTGGTAGCCACACCCACTTTCCACCACACAAAATGTCTCTATGTTACTGTAGGGTTCTTTACATTTCTGATGAATCCATGGATGCAGCATCATACACTAGTATCTTCTTCTTAGCCATGATAACCTGAAAACAGAAAAGGGCACCTGAAAACATCACTGAAAATAAAGCAAGATATTTACTGATTGGAGGGACTGGAGTGTAAGCAACCCAGTTTGATCTGGGTACTCCAGACCGAACTGTAATTATCAGCTCAAAGCTTTCAGCACTTACTGCACTGTACTAGGATGAGGTAAAGTCAGAGTTGTACATACCGCTGTAGCCTAGACATATGAGATGCACTTTATTAGTGTGGATTTATTTTTACAGTGCACATGTCGAAAAACAGTTGTTAGCTAGAGTTCAACTTTAAAGAACAACTAAACTCTCTCAAAGTTAACTATTTCTAATCCTTATGCTGCTAGCCTCAGTAAATAGATAGAAAAATGTATTATATTTACATGTTTTTCTTCAGTTGCTTCCTAGTTTCTGGTCTATGCTAGAATGATGTCATGCTTAAGATGGCCATGGCTAGAGATGCAAAGAGGGTGTTTTTCAAAGTGATTTCTCAACACAATGGCGGAGAAGGATCTGGGAGTTCTGGTAGATCACAAGCTTAATAATGGCATGCAATGCCAAGCTGCAGTTTCCAAAGTGAACACAATCCTCTCTTGTATTAAAAGAGGTATAGACTTCAGAGAGAAAGATATCATATTACCCCTGTACAAATCATTAGTAAGATATCATCTGGAATATGCAGTTCAGTTTTGGGCACCAATTCATAAAAAAGAACATTGGGGAACTGGAGAAAGTACAGAGAAGGGCAACCAAACTAATACGAGGCATGAAGAATATCAGCTATGAGGAAAGATTAGAGGAATTGAATTTATTCTCTCTTGAGATGGGAAGATTAAGGGGGAATATGAGCAACATGTAAAAATACATCAGTGGTTCATATAGTGAATTCGGTGTAGGGCTATTCTCCCTGAGGTCATCACAGAGGACAAGGGGGCACTTTTTACGTCTGGAGGAAAATAAATTTAATCTTCAAAACACGGAAAGGCTTCTTCACAGTGAGAGCTGTGAAAATGTGGAATAGACTCCCTCAAGAGTTGGTTCTGGCCAGCTCAGTGGATTGCTTCAAAAAGGCCTGGATTCTTTCTTAGATACACAGAATATAATTGGATACTAACATTTATAGGTAAAGTTGATCCAGGGAATCTCTGATTGCCTTTCGGGGGATCAGTAAGGATTTTTTTCCCAGCAGGTGTAAATTGGATCATGCTTTGCTGTTTTTGTTTGCCTTCTAGATCAACTGTGGGTATAGGATTATAACTTTTTTTTTTCTATGGTTGAACTTGATGGACTTTTGTCTTTTTTCAGCCAGACTAACTAAGTAACTATGTAACAATAAAGCATAGCTAACATAGATGAATGAGTGAGTTTGCCTTGAATATTAAAAATTAATTAAATAGCATTTTTGGTTTTGTGGTGCTCAGATACAGTTAAGTTCCACTTTAATCAGTCAGGAAGTGAGAAATAAATCTGTAAATGAAAGAAACAACAATAAAAAGCTGACATTGGTTCTAGAATTGCAACATTTTTACTTCTGTGTCTGTGCAGTTGTAGAGTTTCTTTCACTTTCTGTCTGGTGAAAAATGCTGTCCATAAGCACGGTTTTTTCTCAGCTGGAATATAGCGGAACGGAGTTCCTCCACTTACGGCACCAACCCTGTGGTTACCATTATCTAATGTTACTTGCATACACAGAAGCCTACAAGTGACAGCACAGCTGAGACCTCCAGCAGCTCCCCACAACTCTCCCTGCACACAGGGAAGAGGTGATCAGGAGGTGCAGATATGAGTGACGGTTGCTGCTTCTTTAGGGAGGAAAGTTTAACATTTTGACTGAAGAAGATTTCTACTTGGTGGGGAGTGACAGCACAACCTACATACAGCATAGCATACAGAGATCAGTGGTTTAACAATGCCCCTTTAACTCCCACTGTGGAATGAGGCCACACCCACTCTATAATGCAGACCAAATCACTACTGCCTAGCCCCCCCCCCCCCCCCAGGGTTTGAGTTCCTACACCTGTTTCCTGAGAAAGAAAAGCCATGTGAATAAGTAAGGGTACATCTCTTTAATGCAGTGTTTCTCAACTCCAGTCCTCATGGACCCCCAACAGGTCATGTTTTCAGGATTTCCATTATTTTGCACAGGTGATTTGATCAGTTTCACTGCCTTAGTAATTACCACAGCTGTTTCATCTGAGGGAAATCCTGAAAACATGACCTGTTGGGGGTCCATGAGGACTGGAGTTGAGAAACACTGCTTTAATGGAACCTTGGATAGCAGTAAAGCCTGTTAGGAGTTCTAATACTGTATTGCTTTGATATATATGATGTAAACATTGGCCTGACAGAAAAACTAAAGAGTTCTCTGTTTTTTTCCTTATGTACATATATGTCCTACAAACAGGGCCGGGGCTTTCACTAGGTAAACTAGGCAGCCATCTAGGGTGGCAGTCTCTGATCAGAGGATCGGGCCATACATTTCTGGTACACACACTGGCACACACAAAACTCCAGCTGTAACAGGGAGCCGACAAGTGACCAAATGGGGCATGTCCAGTGCTGGCCCTGTCTTCAACACAGCTGGAGCCAATCAAAAGGTGGGGGTGTGCTCTGGTTGCAGGGTTAACCCTATGTGAGTAGAATGATCGGGGCCCGATGTGTATGAGAGGGAAATGGTGTAGTGCTGGGAGGCCACCTGTCTTCACTGAGAGCCACAGCCTGGACTCTGCACCCCAGCAGGTGCCATCAGAGGTGAGCCTAGGAGAATGGCTGGTCATGGAGGTGACAGGAGGAAGAGGGGGTTGGACAATGGTTGGGGTGATGGGAGCTGATGCTGATTGACCGGAACATCATAAATGATCCTTCAGCTGAGGGGAGGGGCAGCAGAGGGGAAGGAAGAAAGGACGGAGGAAGACACCGGGTGTCTGGGGCCAGTGTAGCAGCTGAGCTGCTGCTCCTTCCAGTGTTCCTTTCAAACTCAGTCCCTTACTGCAAGCCAGCTGGCGGCTGCTGCTCACTGTGGAGTTTTGTAAGTCTATCTCTTTTTTTTTTTGCTTCTCTGTCTGATTCGATAATACAGTTCGTTTATATTTAGTAATATATATTTTGTCTTTAATATTGGTGGTGGCATCTTATGGCACTTATTTTTTCACATTAAAAGAAATTTAGCAGTTTCATGTTTTATTGATTTAATATTTTTTATGGTTTTAAAAATTGTTTATTTATATTTTTTGGGGGGAGCAAGTAGCTGGTCTTGCCTAGGGTGCAAAATAGTACAGTACCGGCCTGCCTACAAATGTAAATCCTAATGATGAACTTCTCTTATTTGCGCCTTATTGGCCTGTTAAATCTACCATTGCAATAGTTTTGCAATTGATTACATTTTTGTATTTGGGTTTAATTTCGTTTTAACCTGAAACTGAAGATTGTTGGACCAAAGAGCACTACATCACTGTTAAGTTACATTTTTGTCAGATTTCAGTTTTAGGAGTAGATTACTCTTCTCAACTGAGAAGCTATGAAATCGGAATACAGAGCATAAATGCTTGGTAAGTGCCAGAAATATTTTGCATGTTGAAATGTTTAGCTGGCACCATAAGAAGTATGACTGTTAATAAACTGGGTGATTTTGACAGCTACAACTGATCCTTTATCTGGAGATAAGGCCAACAGCTGTAGTGCCTCAGGAACAAAACACAGTGGAGCGAAATGAAGCAGTTCTGTGTAAACAGCATAGATTTAATACATCAGCTAATATAAAAGGACTATTGGAGACATCCCATAAAACATCTTGGCTATACGTCACATCTTCACATTGAAAATCATGATTCTACCCTGCCACATTGCCCAGGTAAAATAATTATTCTAATGGCAATTTTGAAGAAGAAATGTATGAGTTGGTATAATTTACATTGAATAATTTGAGTATATGTAAAGGCTAAATTTATTGCTTTAGTTTTAGATTGAGTTTTAAAGTGTTAAAATGCTGTTCAGTGTTTTATTGCTGTCTACGTCCCTGCTGGGGAGATTTATTCCATCTGTTTGTCCTAGTGACCATTGCCACTAGTACAGAAAGTAATGGGAGATTCAACATTTTAAAGCTGTCACCTTAAGGCTTTAGGCCTACCCACCACCCCCCTGGCCTATGATAATACCATTATCGCCCATTACAGTATGAAGCAAAACATTTTTGTTTAGTTTTGAATAGAGCAGGAAAGGGTTAAACACCTGGCAGTTTATGTTTTGCTGCCTGTGTCCCTATGGGTAGCTCTCCTCTCACTTTCAATCCTGGAGCCACAACAGGAAGTGAAAGGAAATGTCTCCAAAATGAGGGTTATTTCTTTCCAGTTTTTACTAGAACAAGTGTCCCCACTGGAACATTTACTCTCTCCTTTTCTGTTAATAGCTCTAAAAAAATCCCTTTCTACATGAGAATGGTCAAAAAGAAAAACAGAGAGGTTGAGGTAAACAGACAGCAATACAAACTTAACACCACGGCTAGGAGGTCCAGATACAACTTTATTCCAACAAAAGTCAGGAGGACAATCTAAAAAGTAGCCAAAGTGTTTCTGGGGTCCAAATGTGTGCTGTTTTTTCCCTATTTACATACATGTCCTACAAATGTAAATCCTAATGATGAACTTCTCTCATTTGCTTCTCTTTGACTTGTTAAATCTACCATTGCAAGAGTTTTGCAATTGATTACATTTTTGTATTTAGGCTTAATTATGTTTTAATCACTATAAAGTTACATTTTGGTCAGAATTCAGTTTTATGAGTAGATTATGCTTCTTAACTGAGAAGCTATCAAATTGGAATACAGAGCATAAATGCTTGGTAAATGCCAGCAATATTTTGCATGTTGAAATGTTTAGCTGGCACCATAAAAAGTATGATTGTTAATAAACTGGGCGATTTTGACAGCTGTAGGTGATCCTTTATCTGGAGATAAGGCCAACAGCTTTATTAGAGTTTGATTGACAACAATGTAAATGGGAAAGGGAACTGGGTCTTTAATGTTATTTCTTCCAGTGTGATTGCAAGTACAGGCCTTGACAGCAGCGGGTTTGGGCAATAACATTAAAGGTCCTATTTACATCTAATCTATTCACATTGTCATTCAAGCTCTGATGAAGTGTTTCTGGTCCCCTGAAACATATTTGCTACTATATGGATTGTCCCACTGAATTTATCAGTGGTGTGGCACTTCAATTTCCATTTTTGTTACATTACACGGCAAGCCAAGGAGACCATCGGGATCCAAATTATGGTTGTCATTGTCCATATCTGTGCGCACAATTATCGAAGTCATCACTGTCCACCATGCACCTTCTCACTTTTAAGCCTTTAAGCATTAATTTAGAAAAGTGCAGATATAAATATAGAGGTAATATTGTGGTATTGTCGATAAAAGTCATCTAAAATTTTAGGAGGCAAATTTGTGAGACAGTTTAATAGTGTCATGGCCATGTGCAGGGTCCATAATGATACAACATACTCAGTAGCCAAAAATGAAAGTAAACATATACCCTTAACATACAAATAGCCATTTGTGGGTATAAGTAAAATAATGACTGGGTGTGGCTAGAGAGTAATGTACAATTTCAAACCTACAGCCTATTAACTTCCAAAACAGCAGTATATCAAATTGCTTAACAGAGATGTAAAGGTAAAAAAGGAAGCCAACAGGGCTCTGAAATGGAGGTGTAACATTATTTTATCACTGTGTCTTAAACCAGAACTACACTGCATCTGAGCACCACAAACCAAAAACACTATTTGAATTTGCTTTGAATATTCAAAATGAATTACCCATTCATCCATGTTTCCATGCTTTATTTTGTTGAGAAAATACCCTCTAGCATTTCGCTCTGTGGCCATTGTGAGTGAGGACAGATGATTTATGTAGCATTTACTTTCTGAAATCTACCTGCCCTTAGCTCTGTCATGCAGGCAGGAGGGTGTGCTTAGCAGAGAAATAACTTCCTCCCTTTTTGACAACTCCTGAGATGTATGACATCATTTGCCTAGACCAGAAACCAGGAATCAACTGAAGGAATGTTTTAAAAAGTTTAAAACAAGTAAATATGATAAACTTTCCTATCTATTTACTGACATTTGCAGTGATACTTCAAATGCATGGTGCAACCGCTGTTTACATATTGACACAGTTCTAACACTTGCATACACCTTTGCGTGCAAGCACAGGGGCACAGGGATGCTTTAATTATTCTTATTTATTTTACATTTTTTATTTTTACACTGTCCCTTTTACTTATTTTTTTTATCACTTTTTTTTCTATCACGGGGAATGTAAATATCCCCTATGATAGCAATAGGCAGTGACAGTTACTCTTTTCTGAGAAACCTGGGGTCTATTAGACTGTAGATCTCTCCTCTGCCCTTAAAGCATCTGATCACACCAATAAATGGTGGTGATGAAGAAATCTCTGCCAGAAAATTTTTTAAAAATATATGCCAAAGCATAGGAGTGATCCACCCACTGACCACCCCAGGCCCCCATGCTTAGGCATATATGTTCTTTTTTAAACTGCGGATGAAAAATCTCATCTGGCAGTGCTGCGTGCACTGAAGTGTATTCTGAGAACAAGACCCTGCTGTTGTCAGAATAAACAGGTCGGTGCTGCAGCTGAATAGTGTTCCTGCAAAGCAAACAACAATGATTAATATTAAAACACAGTAACAATAGAACATTAATGCAATAAAATTACAACTTTTTTTATTGAAATCTATGCCACAGAAATTAAAAATATATATGTTGAAGCATAGGAGCGATCCACCCACTGACCACCCCAGGCCCCCATGCTTGGGCATATGTTCTTTTTTTTTTTTAACTGCAGATGAAAATTCTCATCCAGCAGTACTACACACACTGACGTATATATTCTGAGAGACCCTGTTGCTGTCAGAATAAACGGATTGGTGCTGCAGCTGAATGGTGTTCCTGTAAAGCAAACAACAATGGTTAACAATAAAACAAAGTAACAATAGAACATTAACTCAATAAAACAATAACTTCATGGTGTTCCTGAAAAGCAAACAACAATGGTTAACAATAAAACAAAGTAACAACAGAACATTAACTCAATAAAATCACAACTTTGTTTGGAGTTTTTAATTTTTTTATATTTTTATTGACTTTGTGGGGTTTTTTTTTACTTTTTTTGTAACTTTTAAGAACAGCCTCTGATTTTAGGGTCTCTCAAAATGCGGTAGACAGTTTCCTGGCTATCTAACATCTTTCCTGACCCTGTGTGAGAATGGTGAATTTGTGCTCTAGACTGTGCCGTTCTGTACCATATACTAATACTCCACTAGTGTGTGGTAGCGATGGAAGCAGTCCTTGAGGCAGAAACCAGGTTGGCCAGGACAGGAGGAACAAAAAAAGTGGGTGTCACAATTTATTCCGTGTCTGCTACAGACACAAAATCTTCTTTGGGGTGACCTTTGCTTTGGGATGCAAGAGAGCAATTCCGGAAAATGATGCTCATGCAGCTGGCTCACTGCATGTGGATTTGAGAATTGGGCCACAGCACCTTCTGGATACAAAAAGGCTGTGATGATCTCTTCCTGAAATTTTAGGAAGGATCCACAGTGTCCATTTGCTTTGTAAACTACAAAAGCATTATATATAGCCAATTGAAATAAATAAATAAACACCTTTTTGTACTAGTGTCAAACTTAGTGGGACAGTAGGTACAGATTCATCATTTGGTCTTGAAGTCCACCCCTCCCATGTTAAGGTTATAGTCATGGACACAGAGGGGTTTCTCAACAATGCCAGATGCTGTGCTAATTTGGGTCATTGTGTCTGCGTAAATGGAAGACAGGATGAAAACATTCCGGTTGTCCTTCCACTTCACTGTAAGCAATTTCTCATTTTGTAAGCAGGCTTTCTCCCCCTTTCTAAGTCGGGTGTTTACAAGCTGTTGGGGAAAGCCCTGGTGATTAGGTCATACAGTGCCACATGAGCCAATTCCAAGATTGTACAAATGTTTAAATAATGGCATACTTGTATAGAAATTGTCCACATATAAGTGGTACCCCTTGTGGAACAAAGACGACACCAAGTCCCATACTATCTTGCAACTACTCTGCATGAAGTCTGGGCAGTCAGGGGGTTCTACTTCACTGTCTCTTCCCTAAAATTGTATGTATAGCCTGTGGCCCTCTCACAGAGTTTTTAGAATTTGACCTCATATCTGTTACACCTGGGGAGGTACTGTTTGAATGCAAAGTGGCCAGTAAAGTGAATGAGGGACTCATCCATGCAGACATTTTGCTGGGGTGTATACACATGTGGTTTATGTGGGGCCAAATTTTGTAGAGCCAGTCATGTTCAGGGTCACCCTAAGGATGGCATAGTGTGTTATCACTGAAATGCATGAAACGCATTATCATCTCATATCTATTCTTGGTCATGGCAGCAGAGAACATGGGCATATGATGAATTATGAATTGGGTCTGTGGACCAATACGATCACAACTCATTCTTTTTTGTAATGCCAATGTGGAGGGTTAGGCCCAAAAAAGTTTTAAATGAGGAAATCTTAATAGGTTTCCATGAGAATGGTCTGGCAAGGTGTGCGTATAAATCGTTTTGACCCACAATCAAATTATACAAAACTTACGTGAAAAGCAGCTCCAAAAAAATCAAGGGGAGTAGTTACATTTGCTGTTTCCACCTCAATTCTGGGTTTCTGGGTTGGGCAGTGAATGGGGGAAGTATGGGTGCTGCAGAATCTGTGGGCTGCCAATCAGGATCTGCAAGCACGTTCAAAAGGACACTATGGGCTCCACGGGCCTGTGTGCGAATTCTTGGTGGCTGTGGGATTCTACTTGTGCTAGCAACTGCACCAGCTTGTACTGCACTTATGGGACTCGCCATGTCACAAAGTGATACTGCAGTGCTGGTATGAAAAAAACCAGGATGTACTAGGCCGCTAGTGCTCGCCAGTTCACCAAAAGGTAGTGTGGCACTAGTACTGGCACTTTGCTTCATATGAGACAAGTAATGCTTTCCTAGCACTTCACTTCTTCTCCATCATCCAAGCTACCTATCGAGGTGCCACTGCTTTCTACAGGTTCGTATTCTGAGGCAGATTTTGTCAGAAAGGCTTCCATTTTTCTCTCATCTGACATGATCAGAATCCCAATTCTGCTAATGCTGTGGTTTTGTGTGCAATGTATCACAGGTGGGATTGATCAGAAATTACACTGGCACTGCACTTTTTGTTAGGGATGAGGGGTAGCATTGGGGCTAAATGCAAGTGCTGGCAGCGAATGGGGCTGATCCTGCTAACACTGCATTTTTGGGGACACTAATACTAAGGGGGCACTGGTATAGTTCTGTTCCTGATCAATATATTGATCTGTACAAACACTACACTAGTAATGATGGTGATCAGCAACCTATGGCATGAATTCAATAGTGTGCGGACAATTTAACAGTGATCAGTGAAAAATACTGTACACTGACACTGTACTAAAGGCACTGGCAGGGTGACAGTGTTAATGTGGCAATCAAGGGGTTCAATGTGTCTATCTAATGAGTGTGGGTGAAGTGTGCTGCTTTTACGCACGTATAATATCTCTTTCTTCCCTCCCTGGAACAAGATGGTTCCAGGGAGAGAAGATACAGCTAGATCCTGTGCCTGTATTTACAAATACAGGCACAGCTCTACTTCTCCATTCTCTGTAGGAGATCAGAGTTCCAGCCAAAAATCACTGACTGAGACCTGCATCTCCTGCAGTGAGTGACAGCCGTGGTGAGCGAGGGGGAGGGCACGCATGCACACTCCAAACCGTTGCTGGACCTGCTGCTGCCGCCAGTCCACAGTACATTACATACGGGCGAACCGAAAGCGGCTAATGTTCGCTGTAAACAAGAATACTGAACAGATAAAAACAAATTTTCAATGGATGAGGGCTGCTCTCCAAGACTTAGACTGGAAGTGAATATTGACATTGATGAACTCAGAACAGAAATGGGAATTTTTCAAAAAGACTGTATGTGAACACACTGAAAAACATATTCCCATGGGCAATAAGTTTAAGAGGCTAAAAATAAAACTTATGAAGCTCACGCTCAAAGTTAAAAAAGCTATAAATAATAAAAAAAATATAAAAATTAAGGAACAATAGCATCATTTAATTGTCACAGGAAACATAACATAATATGTAAAAAGGAAATCAGGACTCCAAAATTCAAAATCAGCTACAGATTGCAAAAGAAAGTAGGACAAACCCCAATAAATTCAATATATTAATAGTAGAAAAGGTCAGGTCTCAGCATGTAGGCCCTTTACAAATAAATCTAGAGTGGGTGACATGGGACAAAGAGAAGGTAAAATCTATTTATTTATTTATTTTTTTTGTATTAACGATTTTTATTGATTTTCACATATATACATATAAAAAGAACACGTTGAAAGAGAAAAAAATAAAAAGAAAGAGCACATCGGTGGTAAAATCTGCATGGTTACAAATAGAGATGAGCAAAGTATTCAAAAATTCGATTCGGCTGATTCGGCGAATTCGAGGAATAAATTTGATTCGAGGCGAATATATTCGCTGCGAATTTAACTTATAAAAGGGTGTTTCTAGGCTTCAGAGAGCCTTTATATTAGTGCAGAACACTGTACCTTTAATTTAAATGCCCTTGGAGTCTGCTAAGGAAGAGAAATAATACTGTCAGTCAGTATGACATGCAGATGAGTGCCGTCGATCTTAGAAACACCGCACACTTCACTCATTTGGGCAGTCACGGGGCCAAAACCAGAGTGTGGAGCCACAGTGTGGCGGTGGAGGCAGCAGCAATGGGAGGCCATACAGCACCCTATGACAAAAATGGAACCCACCAGCAGTGTGAGGAGACCTGAAAGTGGCACATGGCAGAGTGTGGCGATGGAGACAGCAGCAATGGGAGGCCGTACAGGGACCCATGACACACTCTGGACCTGGCAGCAGCATGAGGAGGTGGTACAGGGGCCCATGGCAGATTACAGGCCTGGCAGCAGCAATGGAAGGCCCGTAATCTGCTAGCACCCTATGACAAAATGGAACACACCAGCAGTGTGAGGAGACCTGAAAGTGGCACATGGCAGAGTGTGGCGATGGAGACAGCAGCAATGGGAGGCCGTACAGGGACCCATGACAGATTACGGGCCTGGCAGCAGCATGAGGAGGCGGTACAGGGGCCCATGGCAGATTACGGGCCTGGCAGCAGCAATGGGAGGCCCGTAATCTGCCAGCACCCTATGACAAAATGGAACCCACCAGCAGTGTGAGGAGACCTGAAAGTGGCACATGTTTGGGGCATGATTCATGGCGGATTTAGTCAGTTGTGTCAGGAACTGGTGGTTTGAAATCCAGACTAATCCACGCCTGATTCATTTTCACAAACGTGAGTCTCTCCACACTTTGGGTGGACAGTCGTGTCCTCCGCGGAGTTACAATACCTCCTGCCGCACTAAACACGCGCTCCAATGCCACGCTACTGGCCGGGCATGACAGCCTTTCAAGGGCAAATTCAGCTAGTTGCGGCCAAAGGTCAAGTTTCGTTGCCCAGTAGTCAAGGGGATTGTCTACCTCGGTTGGCAGGGTGCTGTCCAAGTAGGCCCAAGCATGTTGTTTGAGGTCCTGCTCCAGGTCCACCTGATGCTGCTGCTGCTGCGGCTGGTTAGTAGTTTCCTCACTGCGCTGGTGAAGAAAGCTACTCATCATCGACTGCAGACTGAGACAGCCGCTGCTGGTGGAGCTGCCACTGCTCCTACCAACCCACCCCTCCCCTGCTGCCATGGCAGCGGAACGCGAGCGCACAGGGCCCACAGTGTCTGAGGATGGACGTTGGCGCAGAAAGGCAGAGACCAACTGACTACATAGGTGGTTTTTATAGTACTTTATTTTGGCCTCCCTCTCAGCAGGTGTGAAAAAGGCCACCATTTTTGAACGGTAGCGAGGGTCCAACAAGGTGGACAGCCAAAAGACATCCCTCTGTCTTATGGTTATTATTCGGCTGTCGCTACACAAGCAACCGAGCATTCTATGGGCCATTTGTGCCAAGGAATGCGAGGGACTCCCTGCCTCCATCTCCACAGCATACTGCCACGGTGCGTCTGGGTCCTCTGTCTCCTCCTCCTCCTCCTCTACCAGATGCTCCTGCTCCTCCACTCCTGTCCGCTGAGTGGAAAAACCACCCATTTCACTCAATAATTCCTGAGCACCAATGTCCTCCTCTACCTCCTCCTCTTCTTCCTGTCCTGCCTCCACAGGGGTCATGTGGCGTTGAGATCTGTGAGCCACGTCTACCGCACCCTGACCAGCCATTGTTAACAGCATTTGTTCCAGGACGTGCAACAGAGGAATGACGTCGTTCATCCCATAGTCCTGCCGACTCACGAATAGCGTGGCCTCCTCAAAGGGCCTGAGCAAGCGGCAGGTGTCACGCATGAGCTGCCAATGGCTGACATCTAAGTTACACAGGGGAGTACCTTTATCCGCTTGTAACATCAGGAAATCGGTGATGGCCTTTCGCTGTTCGTAAAGGTGGTCTAACATATGTAGGGTTGAATTCCACCTTGTTGCAACGTCACAGCATGAGGAGTCGGTACGGGGGCCCATGGCAGATTACGGGCCTGGCAGCAGCAATGGGAGGCCCGTAATCTGCCAGCACCCTATGACAAAATGGAACACACCAGCAGTGTGAGGAGACCTGAAAGTGGCACATGGCAGAGTGTGGCGATGGAGACAGCAGCAATGGGAGGCCGTACAGGGACCCATGAGAGACTCTGGACATGGCAGCAGCATGAGGAGGCGGTACGGGGGCCCATGGCAGATTACGGGCCTGGCAGCAGCAATGGGCGGCCCGTAATCTGCCAGCACCCTATGACAAAATGGAACACACCAGCAGTGTGAGGAGACCTGAAAGTGGCACATGGCAGAGTGTGGCGATGGAGACAGCAGCAATGGGAGGCCGTACAGGGACCCATGAGACACTGTGGACCTGGCAGCAGCATGAGGAGGCGGTACGGGGGCCCATGGCAGATTACGGGCCTGGCAGCAGCAATGGGAGGCCCGTAATCTGCCAGCACCTTATGACAAAATGGAACACACCAGCAGTGTGAGGAGACCTGAAAGTGGCACATGGCAGAGTGTGGCGATGGAGACAGCAGCAATGGGAGGCCGTACAGGGACCCATGAGACACTCTGGACCTGGCAGCAGCATGAGGAGGCGGTACGGGGGCCCATGGCAGATTACAGGCCTGGCAGCAGCAATGGGATGCCGTACAGGGACCCATGAGACACTGTGGACCTGGCAGCAGCATGAGGAGGCGGTACGGGGGCCCAGGGCAGATTAAAGGCCTGGCAGCAGCAATGGGAGGCCCGTAATCTGCCAGCACCCTATGACAAAATGGAACACACTAGCAGTGTGAAGAGACCTGAAAGTGGCACATGGCAGAGTGTGGAGATGGAGACAGTAGCAATGGGAGGCCGTACAGGGACCCATGAGACACTCTGGACCTGGCAGCAGCATGAGGAGGCGGTACGGGGGCCCATGGCAGATTACGGGCCTGGCAGCGGCAATGGGAGGCCCGTAATCTGCCAGCACCCTATGACAAAATGGAATACACCAGCAGTGTGAGGAGACCTGAAAGTGGCACATGGCAGAGTGTGGCGATGGAGACAGCAGCAATGGGAGGCCGTACAGGGACCCATTAGACACTCGGGACCTGGCAGCAGCATAAGGAGGCGGTACGGGGGCCCATGGCAGATTACAGGCCTGGCAGCAGCAATGGGAGGCCCGTAATCTGCCAGCACCCTATGACAAAATGGAACACACCAGCAGTGTGAGGAGACCTGAAAGTGGCACATGGCAGAGTGTGGCGATGGAGACAGCAGCAATGGGAGGCCGTACAGGGACCCATGAGACACTGTGGACCTGGCAGCAGCATGAGGAGGCGGTACGGGGGCCCATGGCAGATTACAGGCCTGGCAGCAGCAATGGGAGGCCCGTAATCCGCCAGCACCCTATGACAAAATGGAACCCACCAGCAGTGTGAGGAGACCTGAAAGTGGCACATGGCAGAGTGTGGCGATGGAGACAGCAGCAATGGGAGGCCGTACAGGGACCCATTAGACACTCGGGACCTGGCAGCAGCATGAGGAGGCGGTACGGGGGCCCATGGCAGATTACGGGCCTGGCAGCAGCAATGGGAGGCACATAATCTGCCAGCACCCTATGACAAAATGGAACACACCAGCAGTGTGAGGAGACCTGAAAGTGGCACATGGCAGAGTGTGGCGATGGCGACAGCAGCAATGGGAGACCGTACAGGGACCCATGAGACACTCTGGACCTGGCAGCAGCATGAGGAGGCGGTACGGGGGCCCATGGCAGATTACGGGCCTGGCAGCAGCAATGGGAGGCCCGTAATCTGCCAGCACCCTATGACAAAATGGAACACACCAGGAGTGTGAGGAGACCTGAAAGTGGCACATGGCAGAGTGTGGCGATGGAGAAAGCAGCAATGGGAGGCCGTACAGGGACCCATGAGACACTGTGGACCTGGCAGCAGCATGAGGAGGCGGTACAGGGGCCCATGGCAGATTACAGGCCTGGCAGCAGCAATGGGAGGCCCGTAATCTGCCAGCACCCTATGACAAAATGGAACACCCCAGCAGTGTGAGAAGACCTGAAAGTGGCACATGGCAGAGTGTGGCGATGGAGACAGCAGCAATGGGAGGCCGTACAGGGACCCATTAGACACTCTGGACCTGGCAGCAGCATGAGGAGGTACGGGGGCCCATGGCAGATTACGGGCCTGGCAGCAGCAATGGGAGGCCCGTAATCTGCCAGCACCCTATGACAAAATGGAACACACCAGCAGTGTGAGGAGACCTGAAAGTGGCACATGGCAGAGTGTGGCGATGGAGACAGCAGCAATGGGAGGCCGTACAGGGACCCATGAGACACTGTGGACCTGGCAGCAGCATGAGGAGGCGGTACAGGGGCCCATGGCAGATTACAGGCCTGGCAGCAGCAATGGGAGGCCCGTAATCTGCCAGCACCCTATGACAAAATGGAACACCCCAGCAGTGTGAGAAGACCTGAAAGTGGCACATGGCAGAGTGTGGCGATGGAGACAGCAGCAATGGGAGGCCGTACAGGGACCCATGAGACACTCTGGACCTGGCAGCAGCATGAGGAGGTACGGGGGCCCATGGCAGATTACGGGCCTGGCAGCAGCAATGGGAGGCCCGTAATCTGCCAGCACCCTATGACAAAATGGAACACACCAGCAGTGTGAGGAGACCTGAAAGTGGCACATGGCAGAGTGTGGCGATGGAGACAGCAGCAATGGGAGGCCGTAAAGGGACACATTAGACACTCTGGACCTGGCAGCAGCATGAAGAGGCGGTACAGGGGCCCATGGCAGATTACAGGCCTGGCAGCAGCAATGGGAGGCCCGTAATCTGCCAGCACCCTATGACAAAATGGAACACACCAGCAGTGTGAGGAGACCTGAAAGTGGCACATGGCAGAGTGTGGCGATGGAGACAGCAGCAATGGGAGGCCGTACAGGGACCCATGAGACACTGTGGACCTGGGAGCAGCATGAGGAGGCGGTACAGCGGCCCATGGCAGATTACAGGCCTGGCAGCAGCAATGGGAGGCCCGTAATCTGCCAGCACCCTATGACAAAATGGAACACACCAGCAGTGTGAGGAGACCTGAAAGTGGCACATGGCAGAGTGTGGCGATGGAGACAGCAGCAATGGGAGGCCGTACAGGGACCCATGAGACACTCTGGACCTGGCAGCAGCATGAGGAGGCGGTACAGGGGCCCATGGCAGATTACAGGCCTGGCAGCAGCAATGGGAGGCCCGTAATCTGCCAGCACCCTATGACAAAATGGAACACACCAGCAGTGTGAGGAGACCTGAAAGTGGCACATGGCAGAGTGTGGCGATGGAGACAGCAGCAATGGGAGGCCGTACAGGGACCCATGAGACACTCTGGACCTGGCAGCAGCATGAGGAGGCGGTACAGGGGCCCATGGCAGATTACAGGCCTGGCAGCAGCAATGGGAGGCCCGTAATCTGCCAGCACCCTATGACAAAATGGAACACACCAGCAGTGTGAGGAGACCTGAAAGTGGCACATGGCAGAGTGTGGCGATGGAGACAGCAGCAATGGGAGGCCGTACAGGGACCCATGAGACACTCTGGACCTGGCAGCAGCATGAGGAGGCGGTACGGGGGCCCATGGCAGATTACGGGCCTGGCAGCAGCAATGGGAGGCCCGTAATCTGCCAGCACCCTATGACAAAATGGAACACACCAGCAGTGTGAGGAGACCTTAAAGTGGCACATGGCAGAGTGTGGCGATGGAGACAGCAGCAATGGGAGGCCGTACAGGGACCCATTAGACACTGTGGACCTGGCAGCAGCATGAGGAGGCGGTACGGGGGCCCATAGCAGATTACGGGCCTGGCAGCAGCAATGGGAGACCCGTAATCTGCCAGCACCCTATGACAAAATGGAATCCACCAGCAGTGTGAGGAGACCTGAAAGTGGCACATGTTTGGGGCTTGATTCATGGCGGATTTAGTCAGTTGTGTCAGGAACTGGTGGTTTGAAATCCAGACTAATCCACTCCTGATTCATTTTCACAAACGTGAGTCTCTCCACACTTTGGGTGGACAGTCTTGTCCTCCGCGGAGTTACAATACCTCCTGCCGCACTAAACACGCGCTCCGATGCCACGCTACTGGCCGGGCATGACAGCCTTTCAAGGGCAAATTCAGCTAGTTGGGGCCAAAGGTCAAGTTTTGTTGCCCAGTAGTCAAGGGGATTGTCTACCTCGGTTGGCAGGGTGCTGTCCAAGTAGGCCCAAGCCTGTTGTTTGAGGTCCTGCTCCAGGTCCACCTGATGCTGCTGCTGCTGCGGCTGGTTAGTAGTTTCCTCACTGCGCTGGTGAAGAAAGCTACTCATCATCGACTGCAGACTGTGGCAGCCACTGCTGGTGGAGCTGCCTCTGCTCCTACCACCCCACCCCTCCCCTGCTGCCATGGCAGCGGAACGCGAGCGCACAGGGCCCACAGTGTCTGAGGATGGACGTTGGCGCAGAAAGGCAGAGACCAACTGACTACATAGGTGGTTTTATTGGACGTTATTTTGGCCTCCCTCTCAGCAGGTGTGAAAAAGGCCACCATTTTTGAACGGTAGCGAGGGTCCAACAAGGTGGACAGCCAAAAGTCATCCCTCTGTCTGATGGTTATTATTCGGCTGTCGCTACGCAAGCAACCGAGCATGCTATGGGCCATTTGTGCCAAGGAATGCGAGGGACTCCCTGCCTCCATCTCCACAGCATACTGCCACGGTGCATCTGGGTCCTCTGTCTCCTCCTCTACCAGATGCTCCTGCTCCTCCACTCCTGTCCGCTGAGTGGAAAAACCACCCATTTCACTCAATAATTCCTGAGCACCAATGTCCTCCTCTACCTCCTCCTCTTCTTCTTGTCCTGCCCCCACAGGGGTCATGTGGCGTTGAAATCTGTGCGCCACGTCTACCGCACCCTGACCAGCCATTGTTAACAGCATTTGTTCCAGGACATGCAACAGAGGAATGACGTCATTCATCCCATAGTCCTGCCGACTCACGAATAGCGTGGCCTCCTCAAAGGGCCTGAGCAAGCGGCAGGTGTCACGCATGAGCTGCCAATGGCTGACATCGAAGTTACACAGGGGAGTACCTTTATCCGCTTGTAACATCAGGAAATCGGTGATGGCCTTTCGCTGTTCGTAAAGGCGGTCTAACATGTGTAGGGTTGAATTCCACCTTGTTGCAACGTCGCAGATCAGGCGATGCTGTGGAATTCCGTTCTGCCGCTGCAGCTCAAGGAGGGTGTGCTTTGCGGTGTAGGAATGGCTGAAATGCATGCAAAGTTTACGTGACATTTTAAGGATGTCTTGCAGTGGGATGGTGGATTTTAGGAACCGCTTGACAACCAGATTGAACACGTGAGCCATGCATGGCGCATGGCACAACCTTCCTTGACGCAGAGCAGACACCATGTTCTTTCCGTTGTCGGTCAACATGGTTCCGATTTTCAGTTTGCGCGGAGACAGCCATCTGTCGATTTCTCTGTTCATTACACTCAGAAGTTCCTCCCCTGTGTGACTACGTTCGCCAAGGCATACCAGGTGCAGCACAGCGTGACACCGTTGCGCCCTGCACATGTGATATGCCGGTCGGGTAATGGGACTTGGCACGGTAGTGGCGGCTGAGGACACGGCGGAAGAAGAGGTGGTAGAGGCGGACATCTTTGCCGGACCAAGGACGAGCAAACGTGGAGGCAAAAGCGGCGTGACCTGTCCAAGTTGCTGGTGCGGCTGTGCCAGCACCACGTTCACCCAGTGGGCCGTAAATGACATGTACTGTCCCTGACCGTAGTTACAGCTCCACACGTCGGCGCTGCCGTGCACTTTGGCAGAGACCGACATGCTCAAAGATTGGCCCACCATCTCTTCTACATGTGAATGCAGGGCTGGCACTGCCTTTTTGGCAAAGAAATGACGGCTTGGCACTCTCCACCGTGGCGCTGCACAAGCCATCATTTCTCGGAAAGGTGCTGAGTCCACCACTTGGAAAGGGAGGGACTGCAGCACCAGCAACTTGGACAGGAGGACGTTCAGCTTCTGCACCGTCGGGTGCGTGCTTGCAAACTGTTGTCTCTTGGAAACGGATTCCAAGAAAGACTGCTGACGGAATCCGTGAAGAGGAGTAGCAGGAGAAGGAGCATCTGAACGAGCGGAAGATGCCACCAACGAGCGACAACTCCCCTCAGCAGAGGTGTTGGAGCCTTGACTGGCTGATAGAGGGCGATTGACGTCGGGTGACGGAGCAAGTAACGGAGCGGGTGATGGAGCGGGGGCTGGGGCAGGCAGAACCGCCGTATCTTTATCACGGTTTTCCCAGGCCACCAAATGGCGACGCTGCATATGCTGCCGCAACGCTGTAGTCCCAACATGGGCCCCCTGGCCACGCTTGACTTTCTGGCCACATAGTCGACATACGGCTACGTTTACTTCCTCGGGCGGCTTGACGAAAAATTGCCACACCGCCGAGTAGGAAACTTTGCCCCCGCTACTCCTCACTGGCTGACTGCTACTTCCTCCGTGCACACCGGCACCACTACTGGCCGTGGTGGTAGGCTGCAGTGGAGCTGGTGCTGTACTCCGTAGCCGTTTGCCTCCACTGACACTGCTGCGACCCTGCTGCCTCCTGGGCAACCCACCGACTGTTTTGCTCGCTGCCAAGCTGCCACCCTCTTCTCCTGATGATGCGGAAGCAATAGCCTGATGACGACGAGGCTGCCAAGTGCGATCAGCCTCATCATCATCAATTAGGGTCTCTGCCTCACTACTAGCTCCCTCGGCTGCGTGTGGGTCAGGAGACAGACCTGTCTCTAGACCGGCTATCGAGCCACTCTCCTCGCCAGTACTTCTCCGCCTGGCTGCTGAAGAGGCGGATGTCTCCCCCCGTTCCTGACCGCCCTCTGTTAGCTCTTCCTCACTGTACAGTGGGGCTGAGCCCACAGCATGCGATACTTCGCTTGGTGAGGGAACACCAAAGGACAGGGGCAGGTAGAGGACACGTGATTTCAGTGGGCTTGCTCCCGGGCCATGCCAACTAACGGTTGTGTCTGACGTACCCACCGACCGTTGGCTGTAGGTGTCAGAGGTGACCTGGGAAGAGGAAGACAACCGAGCCAACCAATCGATGACGGCAGTGTTGTCGGTGGAGACACGACCGCTGGATGACACCGGGAGCACTGGCCTCTGGCTGCGACTAGTGCTGCCTCGACCCCTTCCTCTGCTGCCACGTCTGCTCGCTCCTAAAACATTGCCTCCTCTGCCACTCCTCTGCATGTTGTCTGACATACTCTTTAATTCAACGATTCTGTGTCCCTGAGTAACAATTCTGTGTCCCTCAGTAACAATTCTGTGTCTGTCCCTGAGTAACAATTCTTTGTCCCTCAGTAACAATTCTGTGTCCCTCAGTAACAATTCTGTGTCCCTCAGTAACAATTCTGTGTCTGTCCCTCAGTAACAATTCTGTGTCTGTCCCTCAGTAACAATTCTGTGTCTGTCCCTGAGTAACAATTCTGTGTCTGTCCCTGAGTAACAATTCTGTGTCTGTCCCTGAGTAACAATTCTGTGTCTGTCCCTGAGTAACAATTCTGTGTCTGTCCCTGAGTAACAATTCTGTGTCTGTCCCTGAGTAACAATTCTGTGTCCCTGAGTAACAATTCTGTGTCCCTGAGTAACAATTCTGTGTCCCTCAGTAACAATTCTGTGTCCCTCAGTAACGATTCTGTGTCCCTGAGTAACGATTCTGTGTCCCTGAATAACAATTCTGTGTCCCTCAGTAACAATTCTGTGTCTGTCCCTGAGTAACAATTCTGTGTCCCTCAGTTACAATTCTGTGTCCCTCAGTAACAATTCTGTGTCCCTCAGTAACAATTCTGTGTCTGTCCCTGAGTAACAATTCTGTGTCCCTCAGTAACAATTCTGTGTCCCTCAGTAACAATTCTGTGTCCCTCAGTAACAATTCTGTGTCTGTCCCTGAGTAACAATTCTGTGTCCCTCAGTAACAATTCTGTGTCCCTCAGTAACAATTCTGTGTCTGTCCCTCAGTAACAATTCTGTGTCTGTCCCTCAGTAACAATTCTGTGTCCCTGAGTAACAATTCTGTGTCCCTGAGTAACAATTCTGTGTCCCTGAGTAACAATTCTGTGTCCCTCAGTAACAATTCTGTGTCCCTCAGTAACAATTCTGTGTCCGTCCCTCAGTAACAATTCTGTGTCCCTCAGTAACAATTCTGTGTCCCTCAGTAACAATTCTGTGTCCCTCAGTAACAATTCTGTGTCCCTCAGTAACAATTCTGTGTGTGTCCCTGAGTAACAATTCTGTGTGTGTCCCTGAGTAACAATTCAGTGTCCCTGAGTAACAATTCAGTGTCCCTCAGTAACAATTCAGTGTCCCTCAGTAACAATTCTGTGTCCCTCAGTAACAATTCTGTGTCCCTCAGTAACAATTCTGTGTCTGTCCCTGAGTAACAATTCTGTGTCTGTCCCTGAGTAACAATTCTGTGTCTGTGTCCCTCAGTAACAATTCTGTGTCCCTCAGTAACAATTCTGTGTCCCTCAGTAACAATTCTGTGTCCCTCAGTAACAATTCTGTGTCCCTCAGTAACAATTCTGTGTTTGTCCCTCAGTAACAATTCTGTGTCTGTCCCTGAGTAACAATTCTGTGTGCCTCAGTAACAATTCTGTGTCCCTCAGTAACAATTCTGTGTCTGTCCCTGAGTAACAATTCTGTGTCTGTTCCTGAGTAACAATTCTGTGTCCCTCAGTAACAATTCTGTGTCCCTCAGTAACAATTCTGTGTCTGTCCCTCAGTAACAATTCTGTGTGCCTCAGTAACAATTCTGTGTCCCTCAGTAACAATTCTGTGTCCCTCAGTAACAATTCTGTGTCTGTCCCTGAGTAACAATTCTGTGTCTGTTCCTGAGTAACAATTCTGTGTCCCTCAGTAACAATTCTGTGTCCCTCAGTAACAATTCTGTGTCTGTCCCTTAGTAACAATTCTGTGTCTGTCCCTGAGTAACAATTCTGTGTCTGTCCCTTAGTAACAATTCTGTGTCTGTCCCTGAGTAACAATTCTGTGTCCCTCAGTAACAATTCTGTGTCCCTCAGTAACAATTCTGTGTCCCTAAGTAACGGTTCTGTGTCCCTAACTAACGGTTCTGTGTCCCTAAGTAACGGTTCTGTGTCCCTAAGTAACGGTTCTGTGTCCCTAAGTAACGGTTCTGTGTCACCAAAGTAACGATTCTGTGTCCCTAAGTAACGATTCTGTGTCCCTAAGTAACGATTCTGTGTCCCTAAGTAACGATTCTGTGTCCCTAATACAGAGAGATCTGTCTCTCTTGAATGACCAGAGGCAAATGGAGAATTGTAAGATGGCCGCAATTTATAGCTCCACCATTACACAGTGCTGGCTGGCTGGCTGCTGATTGGCTAATGCGATCACATGTCATGAATGAATGCATTATGGGTCAGCGCTGTCAGGGCTCCCAGGTGTGATCAGAGGTGTGTGGCTGACGCAGGGAAACGCAGACCTCAGATATGTTATAAACAATATAATTTATTAACACTAACAATAGAAACATAAACGCAGTGCAATACTAAAACATAATACAGTGCAAACAAACCAAACCAACCACCCACAGATAACAGTACATACAAGCAAGCGTCGTCAGGCAGGCCGGGACAATATCAATAGGGCAGGTAGGTACAGGGGGAGCAAGCGGAGATTGGTCGGGGTCACAGGCCAGGTTCAGCAGGTAGCAAGCAGCGTAGTACAGAGGGTCAGGCAGAGGGATGGTCAGGGTCACAAGCCAGGGATCAGAACAGGTAGCAAGCAGCGTGGTACAGAGGGTCAGGCAGAGGGATGGTCAGGAGCGAGCCGGGATCAGAGCAGGAGAAGTCAGCAGCGGTTCAGAAACAGGATGCAGGACAGAAACAGGATGCAGGGCCCAGGACAAACACAACACCAAGGCAGAGTCTGTGGGTCTGGCCATCCCTTAAATACCCCAGAATAATCAGTTCCAGGTGTTAGCTGGCTGCAAAGTTGAGTCTCTGATTGCTGGGAGCATCCGCTGGCCAGCCCTGGTACTGCAGATCAAAAGGCAGGTGAGTCCCACCATTGCTGGCCAGTCCATTCCTGACAAGCGCGCCTTGTCTGCGCGCCTTCCCAGAGATCCCTGCTCCGTCGCCGCACATGTCGCCGCCATTTTTGGAAAAATTTCGATTCGCGCATCCGAAGTCTGCTAATTTTCAGATTCGGCGCGAATCGAAATTTTCCTAATATTCGAAACGAATTCCACTTCGCCTAGTTCGATTCGCTCATCTCTAGTTACAAACATAATAACGTCACATAGCTACAGTGGGGAGGCTTTCAGACCAGCACAGTTGGAGAAATGTGGGAAGGGGAGAAATTATCCCATGGGTGCCACACTGCCTCGAACACAGCTGTTGATCCGGAATGTATAGCAGTCAGTTATCCATCTGTCATACATCAGCAATAATTTTAAACAAAGTGGATATCGAGGGCGGTATATCGGATAACCAACACATAGGAACGCTTCTCCTGGCTGCAGTCAAAATATGTGTGGAAGGTTTCCTGGACACCTTGGGAAGACCTGGAAACGGCAAACCCAATAAAAAGTATAGAGGTTCAAAGGGGAGAGAGGTATGCAATAACAATTGTAAAAAAGATAAAACCTCTTCCCAAAAAGGGACAATGGATCTACAAGTCCAAAAAATGTAGAAGAGGGAGCCAAAGTCCCTCCCACAATGCCAGCAGGCAGAAGAAGCAATTGGGTTAAAAGCATGAATAACTTCAGGGGTTTTGTACCACAACATCAGAATTTTGTATGTATTTTCTTTATAAACTACACAGACAGAGGATTTAGATGCGTTTTCCCAAGTGTTAGATCGATGTCACATTGTAGAAACTGGGACCACTTGCGCATGTAATGGTGAGTGTCGCTAGAAAGGGGGGTAGCGTCCATTAAGAGTTTGTATGTTTTGGAAATTATACCCCTTTGATGTGGGCCATGTATACAGATGCTCAAAGGGCGAAGGTTTCCCAAGAGTCAAAGTGGGGGACATGGTGGAGAAAAAATGGCGTAGCTGAAGATATATATAAAATGTTGGGAGGGCAGATCCTTTTTCTGGAGGTATGAGAATGGTTGCAACTTCCAAGTAATAGGGTGTACTAGGTGGCGCAATTGGAAAAACCTGGCCTTGACCCAAGGGAGCAACTGGGACACGGCCAAACTATCTGGAAGATTGGGATTAAAGAGAATATTAGTCAGTGGAGAGCAGTCTGAGGTCAGTGCAAACCTGGTCTTACATTTCCACCAAATACTCATGGAAAATTGCATGGGGCCAAGGAAGAGATGGCGAAAGGGGACAGGGTCCACCGCCAAGGATGACCAGAGGAGAGAGCAAGGATGAGTCGGAGTCAATTGTAAGGACTCGATCTCAGTCCACAAGTTGGGAGGAAACTGAGTGGACCATGACGGAATAAAACAGAGATGAGAAGCATAGTAGTAGGTCACGATATCCGGTGCCCCTAGGTCTCCTCTAGAGCGCAAAGACAGTGGCACGCTGCAAGCAATTCTATGCCGCCTATTATGCCAGATAAAGTGTAGAAGGGATTTCTGGAGGGAATGTAGTTTGGACATGGGAACAGTAAAAGATAGAGTCGCAAATAAATATAAAAGCTTGGGTAGTACAGTCATCTTTATGACGTTGTTACATCCCAAGAATGATAAAGGTAGAGTATCCCAAAACTTTAGGGAACGGGAAATAGCTATGAATAGTGGGGGGAAATTGGCATCATAAATAGAACTGTAATAAGAGGTAAGATTAATACCCAAATATTTTATAGAATGGGTGCACCATCGATATGGAAAAGTGTCTTGAAGGGATGAGAGGACAACTGGTGCAATGTGGAGTGGGAGCGCTTCAGTCTTGGATGTGTTAACCTTGTAACTCGAAAGAGTCCCGAATTGTCATAAAAGTTTATGTAATGCTGGGAGGGAGATTTGGGGGTTCGAGAGAGTGAGAATATCATCCGCAAATAGGGATAGTTTGTATTCACGGCCATGAGTCAATACCCCCCTTATGTCAGGATGGGCCCGGATTGCAATAGCCAATGGTTCCAAACAGAGGATAAATAATAGGTAAGAGAGTGAGCATCCCTGCTGCGTACCATTCGACATCTGGAAAGAAGGTGAAAGAAAGGAGGCTAGTCTGACCTGTGAGGAAGGGTGAGAATAAAGAGCTTTTAGAGCTGTCATAAAAGGGCCACAGAAGCCAAACTTCTCCAAGACCATAAACATATAAGGCCAGCTGAGGCGGTCAAAAGCTTTTTGGGCATCTAAGCTCAATAAAATAGTAGGGATGGAGGACCGGTTAACCAAGTCAACCAGATCAATAGATATTCTGGTATTATCCGCTGCATGTCTGGCAGGAACAAAGCCAACCTGGTCTCTGTGTATGAGCTTGGAGATGAGCCTAGATAACCGATTGGCGGGGATCTTAGTAAAAATCTTGTAATCAGAATTCAATAGAGCAATAGGATGGTAATTATCTAAGATGGAATGGTCTTTGCCAGGTTTGGGAATCACAGAGATATACGCTCGGGAAAAATCGGCTTCGGGAACAATACCTCTGAAAAAATCACGATAAAGAGAAAGAAGATGGGGAGCCAGGATACCAATGAAGATCTTGTAATAGGAGTAGGGAAGTCCGCCTGGTCCCGGGGCTTTGCGTGAGGGGAGATGTTTAACCGTATCAAATAGTTCTTCAGGTGTAATGTCAGCGTTAAGAGCCGCAATGTCAGAACAGGATAGCTTTGGTATTAGTAGGCGATTGAAAAACCTATCAAAAGAAGTTTCTGTAAGAGGGGGGTGGAGGTCTGGGGTCAAACAGTTGTAAAGGGACTCATAATATGAGCCAAAAAGGGAGACCATCACACGAGGATCGTAAGTAGGGCTCCCATTCGGCTGGACAAGATGGTCCGGCAATGTAGAAGGGGACTGTGCTTTAAGTCTATTGACAAGCATACGATGGGGTTTGTTAGAGAATTCGTAGAATTTCTGCCTAACCCAGAGGAGAGATTTTGTGGACTTACAAGCATCAAGGGTTTTGATTTGGTCACGTAGGGAGGTCACTTTATACAGCGGAGGGATAGACGGCTTTGCGAGAAGTCTACATTCAGCTAGGGTTAACTGGCGAACTAGGGTAGTCCTGGCATGCTCTGAGGATTTCTTCAGCCGAGAACCCATGGAGATACAAAGGCCTCGAAATACCGCCTTGTGGGCTTCCCATACGGTCGAGGTAGATGGAACAGAGCCTACATTGTGTTGAAAATACATATCAAGGCCCTGTGAGAGCTCAGCACGGAGATGTTCCGTGGTCAAGAAGGACTCATTGAGACGCCAATGGCCTGATTTTGGCATAACATTGGGGAATAATACATTTAAGGTCAGGGAGGAGTGGTCAGACCATGTAATAGGACTGATGTCAGAAGAAACTAGGAGCGGAAGAAGAGAAGCGGAAATGATCTAAGCGGGAGTAGCAGTGGTGAGGTGTGGAGTAGAAGGTGAACTGTTTGTGGGTAGGATGATGAATCCACCTGGCATCAAAGAGACAATGCTCCCTAATCAATTTACGAAAAGATTTCAAGGAGGAGCATTGCCGCTTCGAAGGAGCGGACTCGAAGAGAACCCTCCTATCCTTGTGCGGTGAAAGGATTAAATTAAAATCACCCCCTATAATCATGTGTGGAGCGGAGAAGGAGCCTAATTTGGAGAGAGTTTGTATAAGAAATTGTAATTGACCTGAATTCGGAGCATAGAGATTCAGCAAAATAAGGAGAGTGTCACCAAGCATACATTCTAGGAGAATGAAGCGACCATGATGATCGACCTTGGAGGAGACAACCCGAAGGGAGCAATGTGTCCGGATCAGTATTGCCACTTCAGCTCTACCAGATGGGTCAAAGGCCGATTAGGATTGAGAAAAAAACCTTGTGGCAAAACGAAAGGAACCTGCTGACTTAAAATGAGTCTCCTGGACAAAAATAATATCTGCTCCTGAGGATCGGAATTCCTTCAAAGCCATCCACCGCTTCTGAACAGAGTTAAGACCTTTGACATTATATGACAGAAGTCGTAAAGCCATCATAAAATAACAATGAGTATGACACATGTACCAGCAGAAAGGATACAGGAGATACCATCGATGAGACAAAACAGAAAACTAATAATAGACAAACCAAAAACATTGCAATAAAAAACATAGATACCCGTAAGGATATGAACTTGGGAGAAACATCGAAACCCAAGTCGTCCGGACAATTGTCTGGATGGGATCGGGGGCAACAGGACAACCAGAACATATCAGTTAGCAAATCCGGCCAGTAAAATATAACATATGGGGGACCCAGCACAGGGAAAAAAAGGAAAAGGAAGGGAGGGGGAGGGGAAGGGAAGGGAAGGGGGGGAAGGGAGGGAAAAGGGGGGGAAGAGGGGGGGTAAGGATACAACCTCAAAGTGCCCACAGAGGAACACTGCAGAGAAGCATCAAGCAGGCATGTTGCTGGAACGAGGAGGATGAGGACGCTGTGGAGTACGTGAAGGGCGCTTCTGGCCCCTACGAACTGGTGTCTAAATCTTGTTGGGGGTGGCAGAAGGACGAGACGGAGAAGGCGATAATGAGGAATTGTCTTCTGGCAGAGGAGGTAGTCCCAATTGCTTCAGGAAGGAGTCCGCCTCATAAAGATCGCATAGAGAAACTTGGGAATTATCTTTGGAGAAGACCAACCTGAAGGGAAAACCCCAGCGATAAGGGACACGGTGGTGCTGGAGGTGAGTGGTGAGTGGCTTCAGTGCTCGCCTTTTAGCCAGGGTAATCGGAGAGAGATCACAGAAGAGCTGAAGCCAGTCCCCTTTAAATTCCAGGGATGGGATGTTGTGCACAGCAGCCAACAAGGCTTCCTTGCTCTCAAAAAAGTGAAAGCGGACGATGACATCACGTGGGCTGGTGCCGTCAGCAGGTCTGGGACCTAATGATCGGTGGACCCTGTCCATGCGCCAATCCTCTTCTGGGACCAAGGGGGCGGTTGCGGCGAAGAAGGACAAGAAATGTCTGCGGAGTTGGGAATCGGAAATAGATTCAGACATACCGTGGATGCGGATATTTTGCCGGCGTTCCCTGTTTTCCAAGTCCTCTTGTTGGAGCTGAATTTGGGACATGGTGTGCTTCAGATACGCATTATCTTCTTCTAAGACGTGGATGTATTGCACCATTTCATCAAATTTATTCTCCAATTGATCCGCTATTTCTCCCCGAACATCCAAAGCCAACTTTCAGCGGATATGGTGGCGGTAATATTGCTTAAAAAAGCCTGCAGTTTTTCCTCCAGCACAGATATCGTGAGAGTATTAGTATTAGGCAGCACAGGAGGATTGGCAGAAGCAGGTGGTGGAGGGCTCAGCGGAGAGTGCACCATTGCCCCCCCTACAGGGGTCAGGGGCTCTGATTCCTTCATCTGGGGACACTGAGAATGTGAGGAGGTTTGCTGTATTGCAGAGGCAGCTGCTGCAGTACCTCCAGCCGCCACTGGGGGTCCGCCGGAGCTCGGCTGCATTACAGAGGCAGCTGCTGCAGTACCTCCGGCCGCCACCGGGGGCCCGCCGGAGCTCAGCTGCGGGATCGCGGCCGAAATTGAGGCTGGGGATTGCGGCCTATGGAGGAACCGCTGCAGCGGTGACGGCCGCGGCTCATGTGGCGGCGGGGAAGGGGGCTTCCAGCGCCCGATCTTCCCCATGATGAGGCTGGGGACTGGAGAGCTGGGTGCCCCGCTACTGTGGCTCACCCAGGGATGCCTGTGGACCAGCGATGCGCCGTGGGTGAGTCTCTAGGGCCAGGAGAGGAGCGGAGCTCAGTAAGATGCGGCCATCAGAGCTCCCGGCCGCGCATGCGCCCATGGGTAAAATTTATTAAATACCTTCTTCAGTTCTGTGTATACAAAAGAACATGGGGGATCTCATGTTCATAATGGGGATGCTATTGACACAGCTCAAAATGATCCACAATGGCTCAAAATTGATATGGTCCAGAAATATTTAAACAGAATAAAACTGAATAATGCACCCGACCAGAAGGCATACACCCACGGGTCCTAAAAGAATTGAGCTCTGTCATTTCAAAGCCATGGTTTCTAATTTTTAGGGACTCTTTAATGACTGGCATAGTACCACTGGATTGGCGTAAAGCCAATCCGATTTCTTTTTATGAGGAGGTGATCAAAACCTTAGACAAAGGAGTGGCTGTGGATGTAGTATACTTGGATTTTGCAAAAGTGTTTGACAGAGTTCCCCACACACAGCTAATGTGTAAGGTAAAGTCTACAGGCTTAGAAAAATTAGTTTGTAAATGGATAGAAAACTGGCTAAAAGACCGTCTTCAGAAAGTAGTGGTTAATGATTCATACTCTGAATGGTCTAGGGCTGTTAGTGGTAGTGGTGTACTCCAAGGTTCAGTGTTGGGACTCTTACTTTTTAATATATTTATAAATGATATAAGGTCTGGTATTAAAAGTACCATTTCAGTATTTGCAGATGACACCAAGCTATGCAGTGACATTATGGCCTTACAGGATGTCTCCCACTTACAAGCTGACCTCAATACAGTTTAATTGGGCAACTACGTGGCAAATGAGGCTTAATGTTGATAAATATACATTTTTGCACTTGGGGGCTAAGAATATGCATGCATCATACATACTAATGGGGGTAAAACTGGGGGAATCAATGGTGGAGAAGGATCTGGGAGTTTTGGTAGAGTATAAGCTTCACAAAAAGGACACATTGTCATGGTTTTGATACATAAAATTCATAGGTTATATAAAATATACACACCAGTCAACATGCAGACAAAATGTGTTTTTTTTTCCATGAGAAAGAACACTTTCCCAACAGGCAGAAAGTGTGCTAATTAGTCTGTAAATAGTCTCGTGTACAGAATGAAGTCCCGGACATTGGATTCATACAGCCCCAATCCTAGAGAAAATGGACAATGTTTACAAGGTCTTTCAGGTATCATAAAAAAATTATTTTGAAGACATATTGTATGTTTACCTGGATTGTAAGGGAAATAGAACATCTAGACAAGATGGACTTGTCTCATATTTTCAAAGTTTCTTGGTAATTGGTATGCATGATCTATCAGCACCACATCCCAAAAGTACAAATCTCAACAAATGGAAAAAGCATGTGGGACTTTTAAGGTGCTAGTGGATGTCCAGCATCCGGTTATGCCCATTTTTTATTCATTACCTAAGGTACACAAAAATCTTACAAATCCTCCTGAACATCCCATAGTATCAGGGATTGGGTGTATTTCAGAAAACGCGAGTAATTTAATTGAAGATTATTTGAGACCTTTTGTTATCTCTCTACCCTACTATGTACAAGATAAAAGAGACCTCATAAGAATTATTGAAGGTATGGTTATACCAGAAAACTCATGGCTGGTTACAATTGACGTGGAAGCTCTGTGCAGCTCTATTCCTCACCTGCGTGTGGTGGCTACCATTGCTGAGTTTTTTTAAAGAAAAAGACCTATCAATGTGGGCATACAATGAATTTGTTTTGGAATTACTACAATACAACTTGTCTAGAAATATATTTGTGTTTGACAGCTCCCACTACCTCCAGGTGCAGGGGGTGGCGATGGGGACTTGATGTGCCCGTTGTATGACAACCTGTACCTGGGGGGGTGGAAGTGGTCTCTGTTTTTTGGAGATCATGCATCGATGTGTCTGTGCCATGTGTTAGCTTGGCACAGATACATTGACGACATTTTTATGGTTTGGACAGGCTTTGAAGGCCTGGAAACCTTTATGGACTACATTAACAGGAGCATCTATAATCTGAATTTTATCATGACATGTGACAGAAAGAGTAGCCTTTCTGGACATCCAAATTTCAATTGATAAGGATGGCTGCTTGACGTCAGATCTATACCGAAAACCATCAGCTGCCAATACAATTCTACATGCCACCAGTACCCACCCAGTGGGTACAAGCAATAATATTACAGAATTGTTTTTTGCAAAGGGGGTACAATAAAAATTGCCTACAAAAAAGGCCAAATTCAGATCATGAGAATCTGTAATCAATACCCCCAAAAGAATCTCTCAACAAAACACCACACGTGTAATTATGCATTTTTCTCAACATCATACATAGGTATCTCACATCCTGAACCAACACTGGCATCTCCTTAGGGAAAGGGGTAGCTAAATATATTAATGACAGGCCCCAAGCTACTTTCAAAGGGCCAGATCACTAGCAGATTATTTGATGCATAGCCATCTACAACACAATGTGCCCCCGGCATTTAGTCATATAGGCATGTTCCCATGTGGACATGGCAAATTCTGCAATTGAACCCACAAGGGAAGAAGTGTGGCCTTACCAAATGGGAGGACATGGACCCCACAGTATACAATCAACTTCCAGACAGTTGGAGTAGTATACATAATGAAGTGTAGGCAAAACCAGAAGGTCGTTCTGGAAAAGAATTAGAGATTATGTCTAATTAAGAAAGGGAAAATGGTTACATCAGTCAGTAGGCAAGTTGGCCTCTTCCATAATTTCAATTTGGGGGCCATAAATTATTTTGCCCTGGAACATATACCACACTCTGCAAGGAGAGGGAGTATTGACAACCGTCTCCTTTAGCTGGAAAGAAAATGGATTTTAACTTGAGGCTACAAAATCACCAGGATTGAATGAGAACATTAGTTTTAAACTTATTTTGTAGGATCCCCATTCTATCTATAACTGTGGGGAGTTTCCTGTATCTGCAGTGATCACCAGCCAGAACTAAGAATAATACCACAATTAGTTGTTATTTAGTAATGTAGGTTTTCATTTTTCTGTATTTTCTATATTTCTTGTTGATGTATTTTCACTGTGTAAATGATACATATACTGACGTTTGTGTCTGTTTGACTCAAACAGGAAGAGCTGGGAGGTTGTGGGGGTCATGGCTATGTTGGGAGTGCTTGGGCCTGGTTCGACCCGGATTATATGCATAGTGGGATACTGTATGTGAGTCATATTCCTTTAATTTTTTTTTTTTTTTACACATACTGTACATACATACACACACAGTATCTCACAGAGGTGAGTACACCCCTCACATTTTTGTAAATATTTTATTATATCTTTTCATTTGACAACACTGAAGAAATGACACTTTGCTACACTGTAAAGTAGTGAGTGTTAAGCGTGTATAACAGTGTAAATTTGCTGTCCCCTTAAAATAACTCAACACACAGCCATTAATGTCTAAACCGCTGGCAACAAAAGTGAGTACACCCCTAAGTGAAAATGTCCAAATTGGGCCCAAAGTGTCAATATGTTGTGTGGCCACCATTATTTTCCAGCACTGCCTTAACCCTCTTGGGCATGGAGTTCACCAGAGCTTCCCAGGTTGCCACTGGAGTCCTCTTCCACTCCTCCATGACAACATCACAGAGCTGGTGGATGTTAGAGACTGTGCGCCTGTCCACCTTCCATTTGAGGATGCGCCACAGATGCTCAATAAGGTTTAGGTCTGCTTGGCCAGTCCATCACCTTTTCCCTCAGCTTCTTTAGCAAGGCAGTGGTTGTCTTGGAGGTGTGTTGGGGTCGTTGTCATGTAAGAACAAACATTGTGAGGTTGGACACAGGACAGTTTCAGCCAAAGTAGAGCAAATAAGAGTCAATTTGACTAATATTGTATAAAATAAAATCATAATATTATTAAGTACAATGTTGGAAATGACTCTCAAAAGGATACAACCACATCAGGTTATCAACTACATAATCACATCAAGTATTAATCAACTATCAATCAGTTCTAATAACATACACTGGATGGTGATTTTTGGGTGGACACCTTTAATCATTAATTCCTGAAATTGATCTGTGTATGGTGAGATTGGATGCTAATCTGTCATGAAGTTAAGGTTGTTATTGTCCATAGAAACTAACGTTTTTGTTTTTTCTTCTCTATTGATATGTTGCAAGCTTATTCTCTTTAAGGAAGCATTTAAATTGCATTTCATTTTTTGTGTTTAATCAGAAGTAGACTCCTCCCTTCCTTCGGCCGTGGAAGATGTGGAAACTGCGCTGAAAACTAGTTAGAGTATTTTGCTAACCTTTGATTATATACATTTATGGTTGTATGCTTTTCTTATGTACATTTGAGGTTTGAACTAAATTGCATTTTAACTGTTGTCATTTCTTTTGATCGCGTGTATGAACTTTGCATCATCAGTAAGTTAGTTTTGTATAAAAATATGTATGAAAATTCTTGTATATAAAATAGTTTATCTTTATTTATTAATCACATTTGGAGATGTCTGGTAAGAAATCACATTAGTGAAAAGGACTCAGGAGAGTTAAATTTGGGGTGGTATATTTTATTAAGGTGTCTGAATTATTTAATATTACTCATTAAGTTGTTTTACCATAACAGCTGGAGGCACGGTGTCATAGTTATATACACAAGTCAGGCACCGCCCTTATATTCATAATGCATAATTGATATTGCTTGTCACTATTACATTAATCACTACCACTACACAAATTCAAAAGTCAATATTTGTTGGAGACACCGTTGAGAGCTAACGAAATCTTACCATAATACAAAACAGACTAGTGACTGTATATTCATATACATTGTCAAATATATATATTGGGTGTTAACATGGTAGGAAGTAACAGTGGGTCTACCTCTTCCAGACATAGCCAAAGAAGTGAATCAGCTGAGGCTGTAAAATTCACATATCCTAGGGAGTCTGGGGGACCTCAGGAAGCATTATGAAGATTTGCAGATGGTGACATAGTTGACCATATTCGGAAGAGATTAGATATAGAAAACACCTTAGAGATATTTGTCACAATAGAAAAAAGAGGCTGGCCCAGTGTGAAGACCTGTTTGTTCAAGATGGCCGGGTTTGTGAACCTTTAATGGCATTTGCTAACGCAAAAGATAATAAAAGTCGTGACCATCTGCTTCTAGAGTCATGACCCACTTTGTGGTCTATGTGCAGTGAGTTTGCCAAACAGATGCCATTTCTGAAAAAATACTTGTCGGAAGCCCGCAGTATTTTAAAAACTAGAAATGAGGAGGTAGAATCATTGACAGATGGGCTTGAGCAGGCTTGTGTTCAGCCAAGCCATTCCAAAGAAAGTCAGGCAAGTTTGGTAGACCAAATACAAAGTGCTCAATGCCTATATGAAGAGACCCATAGCAAATGTAAGCAGCTTAAAAAGAAATACCAAGAATTGCAGCAGGAACTAGATTATAAGCAAGTAAGAAAGACCCCTATTGAAACTAACGCCAATATTTGGGATAAGGAAAGTAAAACAGAAATTGCACTCATTAGATCAGAGCACAAAGTGCTGGAAGAATGTATAGTAAGTTTAACTGCCCAATTAAACACTGGTTCCCTGAGTCGAGTCAACTCAGCTAAACAAAAAACAGATGAACGGGAATATCAGTATCGGGGGGGGGGCTGGGTGTACATCCAATTAACAGTGAAGTACAGTCAGAATATAGGTTGTTCCCTAGGCTCCAAAAGTATTCCCCAGAGCGTGCAGAGGAGCATGATAGGACTTCCTACAGGCAGGAAAGGAAGTCTAGAGTATCATTCAAAAGGTATGACACCCCGAAAGTTATACAATTCTTAAAAGAAACTGTCCCCATTTTTACTAAAAAAGGATCTCCAGCCAGTACTGATCATATGGAAACATATGAACACACTTTAGAAATCGTAGGCATTGAGGATGATCGTACAAAAATTGATTTGTTACCATGGGCATTTGAAGATACAGTAAGTATAGACAGTTTTTTGATTCATTGAAACCCCTATATGGTAATGCATGGAGAGAGGTCAAACATACTGTAGATGTCACATGGAATTTGGACCCTATAAAACCATTACCTCTGCCAAGGCTGCGGCCTATAATTTAAACTGTGGTCTTAATCAAAGCCCCGCAGAATTTCTGGCTGTCTTGAAAAATGCCTATTTCCTAGCTGATGAAGGATCCCAATCTGGACCAGCCAGAATTCAAGACCTTATTTTATGAAGCGTTACCTGCTAAAATAAAATTGGGACTTATTAAAGATTATAAAAAGGGACACTCCCTTGCTTGGCTAGTAAAGCAGAGTGACCACTTATTCTTGATTCAACAATCCAGTGAGAGTTGGTTAAAAAGAAAAGCCAAGCCTAGTACTAAAATAGTGGCAACCACTATAGAGACAGAGAGGAGATCCTATGCAGAGGTAGTCCGAGGTGGTAGGCCCAACAGACTCCCAGAATCACACCTCATCTCCAGTGGGTGATGGGGGACAGACAGAGGCCATGTAACTATGGTAGTGGAAGTGAAAGGGTACAGGAATGACCAGAGGGAATATCCCCAGAGGTTCCAGGATACCCAAAACCCCAATTTTAATAGAGACCCATTTCATTAGAAACCCCAATTTCAAGTTTTTAGAGGAATCCCAATATTCAAAAGTCCCTTCAAAATCAGGTACATACGCAGACACAAAAGGCTAATGCGGTTCCCCAGGTTCCCCTAAACCACAGAGAAACATGGGAATTTCAAGGGGCAAGGCCTCCGCGTCAGGACTGGACCAGTAGTTCTGATTCCAATTCCTCTAACCAGTCCTGTCCTTATCAAAACAGGACCCACAGAAATATGGTTCATAACTGAGATTCCTCCTACAGGTATATTGAACAATTAGAAGCCCAAGTAAATAAAAAAAAAGGGCTAGATTTGTCAATAACCAATCTCCCAATCCATCTCTTTTAGGGACAGCTCCTGTGGCCAACCAAGGGTCACAGAATTAATAAACCATCAGACCACACTCCAACAGGGGAGAACACTGAATGGGACAACAGGAGGCATGCAACCCACCCTTGACATGCCTGCAAATGGGGAATTGAGCTGTCGGGCCAGGGAGGATCAGTTTTTGGTTATTAATTGCTCTCCCGTTTTTCAGTGTTCATCTATCCCCTCTAACATAGCAAAGTTGACGGAGATCGTCATGACTGACTAGTCGGATGGAACACCAACTACTAATTATGGCTCCATCTTGAAAAAGTCCAAAGTTCCATCCAGGATGTATGATGAGATAAATGCTACTCATAAATCACTAAAAGGCCCACATATCTTAAATCACGCTAATTTCATGTGTGGGCTTACTGAATCAGATGGGAAATAATATGTTATGGTGGAGGTTCAGGATACCAGTGATAACCCTATTTTAGGCTTAATAGACACTGGATGCCATGCACAACAAGCCAAAACGTAGAAGTGTTGATTGCTCACTGGTTGGTGTAGGTGGAGATCCTTTGCAAGTCATGGGTACCTCATGGCTTAATTAGGCAATAAGAAACTTAGACACCCCATTATTATTGCCAATCTCCCACAACATCACATGATGATGTGGATAGATCTCCTTAAAAGGCTCAACACAATAGCCGACTGTGTGAACCAAGTAATATGGTCACAAGTCAATACCCCTGTTAAATATGAGAAACTTAAAACTCCCCATTCCTGACAACAAAGCTACCTGGTGGAAGAGAGGCCTGGTTCCTTAGAAATCCATTTCAGGAATGGTAATAGTCCTAAATGAGGAGATGATGACCATGTTTTAAAAATTCCCTGTAATAAAATAAAAGATATCTCCCTCCAAGATAATATACTTACCATATCTTTCCATCAGGAGGATAAACTCAGAAAAGGGGGAAAGCATGCCCAATTTTTGACAGGGATTGAAAGGGTTAACAGTGATCTAAAGGTCAAAATATGCCAAACTCAACTTAAAACAGGAGCATAACTTTGTTAGCCACGGGCTAAAACACGTGACTGAAATTTAAATGATCCATTTCTCCATACCTCCGCATCATTGTATTTCATATTCCACTGATGATTCTTAAGACTATAATTCAATAGCTAGGTAAAGTACCTACTAACCTTAAAGAATTAAGATTCCTAGGTATGATCAACTATTCGTGTAAGTTCATTGACGTCCGATATAAGCAAACTGTTACTTCACCTACTGAAGAAAGATGTTGAATGGTCATGGGTTAAGAAATAGGAAGACACCATGAAGAAATTGAAGAAATGACTCACCCAAGCTCCTTGCCTAGTGTATCCAGAAGGAGGTAAACCCTTTTATCTTGAGACAGGGCACACACAGGTAAGTAGGAGTTCCGTTCTTTACCAATAGCAAGATAATGTCAGCAAGGTTATTGCCTATGCTATTAAAACATTGTCCCCAGTAGAAATATAATTTAATGACTGTGAAAAAGCTCTATTATCCACCATGAGGTCATTACAGAATTTCCGCAGTTATATTCATGGTGCAAGAATCATTTTTGAAATGGCACACCAACCTTTACAGCATGAAACATAGCAGGGATGGAAATGTATCTAATAGCCGTATCACTGCTCAGACTGTCTTTGCAAGGATGGCTTCTGGAAATTTGATACAAACAAAACAAAAACATAGCTCCATGAATATTCAGCAATCGATCCCTGTAAGGGAATCTTAGACACTAACTTTCTGGAAGAACAACTGTTATCTCTCTACAAGGTTTATGATAAAGAATAATGTAAACAGTTGCCCTGTGTATATGTAGATTGTTGCGTCAAATCAGTCCAAGCACAGAAAACAGCTCCAACTAGTGGCAGTTATTGGGATTGTATGGACCCAAGGTGTAACCCTGATCTCTGTGGGATACAGACTTGGACTGAAAAGCAGCCAAGGTGCTGAACTCACCGCAATCCTGAAAGCTGTTGAGATGGCCATAGATTAAAACATGAAATATTTTGCCATTATTATGGATTCCAATTACATTAGGAACAGTTTTGTAGAATACTTTCCCAGGTGGAAAAGAAACAATATGATAAAAAGCAATAATAAGCCTGCAAAGCATGGTAAGTTATTCTGTCAAATAGATCAGTTGGTAAGGTCGAATGAAATAGCCCTGTATTTCAAGAAGACCAAAGGCCACTCCAAAGTCCTTGGTGCAGAAAAAGAAGGGAATGATTTGGCTGATTCCCTAGCTAAAGAAATGGCAATTACAAGAGAATTACTAGACATAGACTATCTGCTGTATTAGGTACAATACTGACAGAAGCTATCACTAGGCAACAGGCTAGAACAGCAAGTGATTCTAATATGTTACAATGGAGTCAAGATTCTCCTAGTGAAGATTTAATTACCGTCCAAAAAGAAGACCCAATAATTGGCTTATTTTATAGACATTGAGAGCTGATTCATACATATGCGGTGCGGATTGAAGCTCCAGTTTCATAGCCATTTGATATAGTAGTTGTTCAACGGTTCATGTCAGGTTTATATCAGGTTCAGGACAGGATTAGCTCAGGATTTTATCGTGTTCACACATATGCAGTTTAGAAATGGTTTCCATAGAAGTCAATAGCCTTTAATCCACACCTGAACCTGAAGGCACTGCTCAGAAATTGTACATGACTCCTTTTCAAAATGCACTGAATCCACACTGAAACCGCACCGCCAGTGCACCGAACATATATGAGCAAACACCATAGGAAGCAATGTTCTTTCACATGTCATGTGGATTGGATGCGGTTTATTTTAATGAAATCCAAATCCCAGTTTGCATTGAATCAGGGATTATTGATACAAACCTCAAAGAGTGGTATCCAACAATGGGTTGTCCCACTAAAATTTAGGAGTCTCATATTGTAGCATGCCCATGATGCTCCTACTTCTGGGGATCGCGGAGAAAAGATCACATATGAGATCCTTTGGGATTGCACTGACCCATAGAGCACCTCTTCAGAAAAGGGGTATCCATATGCTTTGGTCAGACCTTCAAATGGATTTTATTAGACCTGTAACTAAATCTTCACAAGGAAACCAGTATATGCTATCAGTTACATGTTTATTTACCAAGTACAGTATGTTGAATGTGAATACTTTATTGAATTGAATTGAACACTTTATTGATTAATCATATATTTTCACGTTTCCATCTTCCCCAGAGGATAGAATCGGATAGGGGCTCACTTTTCACTAGTGAAGTGATAACCAAACTGTGGAAAATATTGAACATTATAAGGTAATTGCATATCACCTATCGGCCAACCTATAGTGGTGAAGTAGATCGGTACAAACGATTATTAATATACTCAAGAAATTTGTTAAGAAAACAGGCAATGACTGGTCCTGACGGCTTTAAGGGAAACTCTGAATACAGTGACAACAATGTCACCTTTTGAATGAATGACCAGAAGACGGATGGTATTGCCCCAACACTTATTGTACGTACTACAGATCAAAATTTGATCAATGCTACCATAACACACAAATACATAGAGGATTTGCATAAACATTTGCAATATGCTTTTGCCTTTGCCTGTCGAAATAAAGAAAAAGTCGCAATTAGCGCTAAGACATACTATGATCTCAAAACCACCAAGAAGGAATATGAGATCGGTGACAAAGTCTATCTGTACAACTTTGTGAGAAACCACATCAAAGAACGGAAATTCTTTCCATTTTGGAAAGGTCCATTTCACATTGTTGACAAAAATTTGCCCCGTGGCATAAAATTACATATTCCCCGGAATGGTGAAATCAGTGATAAATGGGTGCAGATAAATCAATTACGTGCTTGCCATCCCAAGTTGCAATTACAGTTGTTAGAAGACTAATCTACATGCTCCTACATAGAAATGTTGAGAATATAAGGGTAACCCATCATTAAAGGTTAGATTACCATGTTGCCTTATAGGGCTAGCTTTATAAATAAATGGTGCTCAGACTGTTTATTTCCATACTTTAGTGATGATGGCCCAGCTGATGACCAGACCGACGATTGGAAGAGGTAGTGACCAGACCCTAGAGGGAGGGACAGATGACAAACCGATTTGCCCCGAGGGAGAAATATGACCACCAACGATTGAACCATAGAGGACAACAAGACACCCTGAACGAGAGACCCTCCCATCAAGAATTGATCCAGAGGGAGAGACCTGCCTATGAGACCATCCCAAAGACCTGTCATGTGGAGAATCCTGTGGATCCTGATATGGATGTGCACGCCAGGCCAGGCCAGCCTCATCACCAGACCAGGACCTTCATCAGGGATACTCATCCAAGAAGCGCCCAGATTCATCTTAACACACAAATGCATCATTACTCAAAAAGTTTGTGCAAGTGTGGATCCAAAGACCTTCACAGAGAGATGTTACAACCCTCCAGATGATCTCAAAGTTTGCTTTTTGTTGGCCATACCCTATGTCTCCTCAAAGAACGTTTTCCAGATGAAGATAATCCATTATGTCGGAACATGGAAAGGAGATATACATGTACAGATAAAAACTACTGACCTGATTGCATATCAACCTTGGTTGCCAGATTTATATTCTATCCCTATTCTGGATGAATGCACCCGTTTTAAAGACATTAACTTCCAAAATAAGGGAAATCCATTTGTCTGCGATGCAAGTCATGCATGGACTATATTCAGTATAATAAGACAAACATGGTTCCGAGAGATGTGAAGTAAATATGCGGAAAGCCACAGATCCATAAGAAGTACAGGTGATACTTGTGAAAGACCAATGGGTTGTCAGCACAGCCTTAACCTCCTTGGCGGTATGATTATTTCCGATTTTTTGTGCTGAAAGCGGTACCATTTTTTTGCATGGAAATATGTAGTTTTAAATTGTAGGCAGTAATTTTTAGGAATAACTCACTGAAATCTGTCCGAACAAGAGTCTAGTAAACATTCCGGATATGATCAAACTTGAAACACGAAATCATAAATTATAATTTAATAAATAATCATAAAAAATAATAATATAATAATAATATAATTCAATAATATAATTAAACCAAAAACACTGAAATTTGAAATACAGAGGCAAATTCACACATCGCTGAGCAAAGTCGCCAAATCGTTTTCAGCGTCTGATGACGAATTTCCCCACAAATAATTATCACTCAATTCTGCAAGTGGTTCTGATTTACTATCGCTGTTCTCTAGCCGGTCTAAAACTGCTTTTGACATAAAGGGACGCTTTTTGGACGCCATGGACTTTTCTAAGTTTCCAGGCAGAAAGAACAGTCAAAATGCAGGCAGGGCACAAGACAAAGCAGTAGGGACAAAATATATGTGAAATGCATTGAAACAGCAATGTTTTACTATATAATAATCATTTAAAAAAAAATGACATTTTTAAAAAATTTCAAATTTGCCGCCGGAATCGGCCGGAGGAGATGGCCGGGGATGCTGCAGGGGACACATCGCGGGAGCGAAGGACAAGGTAAGTGCTGCAGGGACTCCCTGAGCAACGCCGCAGGGTAAGCCCGAGTGTAGCTCGGGGTTACGGCTCTTGGTACTGAAATTTTACCCCGAGCTACACTCGGGAATACTGCCAAGGAGGTTAAAGACCATGAGTGTGTTTTATGGAAAACAAATAATGAGTCACGTAATAGTATTCTCTGCTACAGTATCCTTTATGAAGGTTCTACCCAACGCCAGAATCACTAATCAGAATAACCACCCTTTACCCAGTAGGAACTGAAGTCTGGGAAGGGGAAGTTGTAATTGTCGATGCCTTCCAACATCAGAACATATGGATGAACCCAGATTTGAAATTGTTATTGGAACACAAACCCAACCACACAATCCAAATGACCATTAAGAAAGATAATTTGTCAATTGAAAATTTTGATTATTCAGAGGAAGACCACATATTATTGTGTCCAATAATCCACCAACAAATATATTAATTTTCATCTTTATTGGACTGTTAATACTATGGTTGATGATTTTAACAATCCCCACTGTGAAGCAGGGGCAGACTGACAACTCATGGGGCCCCTGGGAAATAAGAGATAATGGGGCCCCCTGTGTCTCCACCTACACTCAAGCCAAAGACACACCCACACAACACCCCACCTACATATTGCAGCTCAGCTGCATAGAAAGGGCAGTAAAAATTTTAAAAATAATAAAACAATGTTGTGGGGTCCTCCCTCAATTCACACCAAGCCCTTTGGGTCTGGAATAGGTTTTGAGGGGAACCCCCATGCCAAAAAAAAAAAAAAAAATGGTGTGGTAGCCACCTCAAGATCCATACCAGACCCTTATCCGAGCATGCAGCCTGACAGGTCAGGAAAGGGGGGGGGGGGAACTAGCATGTGTCCCCTCTCCTGAATCATACCAGGCCACATGCCCTCAACTTGGGGGGGTGCTTTCGGGCAGGGGGGCTCCCCTCCCCAAAGCACTTTGTCCCCATGTTGATGGGGCCAAGGGCCTCTTCCCCACAAGCCTAGCCTGTGGTTGTGGGGGTCTGCAGGCAGGGGGCTTATCAGAATCTGGAAGCCCCCTTTAGCAAGGGGGCCCCCAGATCCTGCCCCCCCCATGTGAATGAGTATGGGGTACATGGTACCGCTACCCATTCACAAAAAAAAAAGTTTAGTGTGAAAATTAACCAGAGACAGTCTTTGACAAGTCCTTTATTAAAAGAAGAAAAATAAAAGAATGTCCCCTAAATAGAAGATGGTTCCCAGTGTTTAAACCAATGCATCAAGTACTTTATCAAGGAAGATGTCTGTTAAAACATTGCAATGTCATTTATTTCTTTATCGTGACATATATTAAATTTCATATAAATTTGATCCTTGCAGGGAAGTCAGATCATCGTTCATGAGACGTGACTGCCTCCAGTGACAGGTAAAGGAACATCTAAAACCAATAACATAGTCTGATTTTCCAATCCAAAAGACAGACAACATTAGTTGGGGTGGACTTAGCAGACAATGGGTCCAAACCGTATTAAAACAGAGAGGACACTAGGAAAAAACCTGGAGTAAAACAAATCACTGATTCCTTGTCCACCTGAGATGCAGCCACCATCTTAACCGAAAATTCTCCAGAACGCTATCCCTGGGAGGTGGTGAGATCTGTGCTAAAGTATCATTACAAACATTTCTTTATCCCAAAATCATTGCTAAAAGTTCCTATATCTCCCTGATGAAGCTGCGTCATCTGCAGCATAACGCATAGGGGAGGAGTCTTGACATCACCTGACACCCAAGGAAGGCAGGCACATACCCTGAACGGCAGACATGCTGGCAGTAAGGGATCGTGGATAATTTTAAACAAAATGCTTGTTGTTTCTAAATACATGTGAGTGCATATGGGCACATAATAAAGGTCTTTTATATAAGGATAAGACACTATGTTTATGTCTCCTTTATACTGAGGAATATTCTTGGGAGGAGATTGAGCAAGGGATTCCTGCGGTGGTGTGAATAGGAGAGGAGAGTCACGTTTCCAGCAGCAATTGGGAGATACTCACCACTATTGCTGAGATGCAATATATGATCCATAGTTCCAATAGGTGAACAAAAGCGGTTTTGGCCTTTTAGGAGGCATCAAAGGAGGTGAGCGCATATTGAGACCATAATAAGAAGTCACTTGGAATGAAGATTTGTTCATTTTTGAATTTGTCACGTTTGGACTGATCAATTTTTTTTTTTTTTATTTATTTTAATGGTCACTTATTATTCGGATATAATTTGTTTCACGCTAACATAAAGGACTTTATCACTAATGTATATTTTTTGAAAGATAATTGTTTTAATACATGTTATAATAGTTTTAGGAGCGCGACACTATTGTTTGTGATGTTTTCATTGAGGTATATTACTGGGTATTGTGCATGGTGAATTAAGTTGCTGAATCTTTACCATATCTTTATACAGTATATATCTATTTTAAATTCCTGAAATTGATCTGTGTATGGTGAGATTGGATGCTAATCTGTCGTGAAGTTAAGGGTTGTTATTGTCCATAGAAACTAGAGTTATTGGCTTTTTTTCTCTATTGATATGCTGCAAGCATATCGTCTTTAAAGGACACATTTAAATTGCATTTCATTTTTGTGTTTTGTGCAGCAGGTGTTGAAACTGTGCTGAAAAATAATTAGAGTATTTTGCTAATCTCTGATTATACACATTTATGGTTATATGCTTTTTTGTGTACATTTGAGGTTTGAACTAAATTGCATTTTAACTGTTGTCATTTCTTTTAATCATGTGTATGAACTACAAATCATCAGTCAGTTAGTTTTGTATAAACATATATATGAAAATTCTTGTCTATAAATAAATTATCTTTATTTAATAATCAAATTTGGAGATATTTGCATATTTGGAAAGAAATCACATTAGTAAAAGGACTCAGGACAGTTATATTGTGGTGGTATATTTCTTAACCTCTTGCCCACCAGAGAATTCACCTCCTTCTTGACTAGGCCATTTTTTGCGATACGGTGCTGTGTTACTTTAACTGACAATTGCGTGGTCATGCAATGCTGCACTCAAATGAAATTTATGTCCTTTTTTTCCCCCACAAATAGAAATTTCTTTCAGTGGTATTTGATCACCTGTATGTTTTTTATTTTTTGCACTATAAACAAAAAAGACTGACAATTTTGAAAATATATATATATTTTTGACTTTTTGCTATAAAACATACTACTTAACAAAGATACAAAAAATTCAGGACAGCCTATAATAAGCAACATAGATTCTCCAGCCTCCCATTACATTCCCTAACCCTCCTGATTTACATTTTGGTTAAATCTTGTGTTGCAATTATTAATCTTAACGGTGGTATGGAAGTCGTGAATTTTTTTAAAGCAACAAGCATGAACTGGTATAGATACAACAAAATATGTTTTAAAATGTTTGTAAGTTTGTTTAAAACACACTTTATCTGGTTTGCTGGGAGATATTACCTGCAGACATCAGGTGTAGCTAGAAGTGCAAGATTTATACCCAGCTTGTCTGTGTGTGTGTGTATATATATATATATATATATATATATATATATATATATATATTTATTGTGGCAGTGCGGTATCCTTCCACGGTGGAAACCGCGGTGATGACCCAGGATTCTCAACCATACAGGTTGAGGGGCTCCAGGCAGTTCTCATAATGCAGAGGAAACTGGTTTATCAGTTTCCTCTTTAGTTTGTAAAGCCTGTTTTGTGACCTGTAAGGTCAGCTTTCACAAATGTTTGTAGAAGGCTTCTACAAACATTTGTGAAAGCTGACCTCCCCACACCGCAGAGAGATGACGGCTCTTCACCCGGGTTACCACCCCACTGTTAACGATTGTTAACCACGGTTTTTATGCTTATGATTACTTCACACATGTGAGTGTTTCTACATTTAGACTTGAATTAAAAGACTTATTGCACTTAGAGGCGCTTCTCTCCTTTTTCTCATCTACAGAAGTTGCTACAGCTTATTTGGGAGCCTTGCCCTCAGTGCCACACGGAATCCTACGCTCTTCATACAGTAGCCACTAATACCACCATCACCCATACTACCATTTCCCAGGACTTTGCAGTGTTTGCGCTGTTACAACCCTTCCTCATTTTTTTTGTGACCTGTAGCCTGGAGATTTCTAAGAGATTTGGGAGGGAGGAAATCTCCAATCCTGCACCCATGTTTTGAAAGCAGCCAGTGCGCTGATTGCAGAGGTGTGTGCAGGCCTTTTTTTGGAGGCCAGGCCATGATTCTGGGCTTCGGCCCAGCAGACAGGAGTCAGGAGGTCTCTGCCTTGGAGTCAGGTGGGCTTCACCTAGTAGAGGTGGAAGCCAGACTAGCTGTGTGCTAGTGGCCAGCTGTGTGCGAGAGCCCTATTTTGGAAAGAGTCTGCAGGAGACAGGCGGAAATCGGTGTACAAGCCAGAAGGCTGAATATGGTTTGATGGTGGATACTCCTGCGTGGTAAGCATTTTTGTTTATGGAACTTTTTCTTTTAAATAAAATTGGGCAAAAAGGCCCTTAAAGAAGCGAGTTACTGTGTGCTTTAACAAGAAAAGCTCTACCATATTAAAGCGAGTTCCCACTATATATATATTCTATATTGCCAAAAGTATTGAGACACCCCTCCAAATCATTAGATTCAGGTGTTCCAATCACCTCCATGGCCACAGGTGTATTAAATGAAGCACATAGGCATGTAGACTGCTTCTACAAACATTTGTGAAAGAATGGGTGTTCTCAGGAGCTCTGTGAATACAAGCGTGGTACCATGATAGGTTGCCACCTGTGCAATAAGTCCATCTGTGAAATTTCCTTGTTACTAAATATTCCACAGTCAATTATTAGTGATATTATAACAAAGTGGGAGCAACAGCAACTCGTAAAATGACAGAATGGGGTCATCGCATGCTGAAGCATACAGTGCACAGAAGTCGCCAACAGTCTGCAGAGTCAATAGCTAAAGACTAGAGATGAGCGAATCGAAGTAGGCGAAGTGGAATTCGTTTCGAATATTAGGAAAATTTCGATTCGCGTCGAATCCGAAAATAAGCAGACTTCGGATGCGCAAATCGAAATTTTTCCTAAAATGGCGGCGACATGTGCAGCGACGGAGCGGGGATGTCTGGGAAGGCCCGCAGACAAGGCGCGCTGACCCATAATGCATTCATTCATGACATGTGATCGCATTAGCCAATCAGCAGCCAGCCAGCCAGCACAGTGTAATGGTCGAGCTATAAATGGCGGCCATTTTAGAATTCTCCATTTGCCTCCAGTCATTCAACAGAGGCAGACCTGGCTGTATTCAGGGAGAGAGTTAGGGACAGAGAAACGTTAGTTAGGGCCACAGAATCGTTACTTAGGGCCACAGAAACGTTACTTAGGGCCACAGAAACGTTACTTAGGGACACAGAATTGTTACTGAGGGATACAGAATTGTTACTTAGGGCCACAGAATCGTTACTTAGGGCCACAGAAACGTTACTTAGGGCCACAGAATTGTTACTTAGGGACAGACACAGAATTGTTACTGAGGGACACAGATTTGTTACTGAGGGCCACAGAATCGTTACTTAGGGCCACAGAAACGTTACTTAGGGCCACAGAAACGTTACTTAGGGCCACAGAAACGTTACTTAGGGCCACAGAATTGTTACTTAGGGCCACAGAATTGTTACTTAGGGACAGACACAGAATTGTTACTGAGGGCCACAGAACCCTTACTTAGAGCCACAGAATTGTTACTTAGGGACAGACACAGAATTGTTACTGAGGGACACAGATTTGTTACTGAGGGCCACAGAACCGTTACTTAGGGCCACAGAACCGTTACTCAGGGACACAGAATTGTTACTGAGGGACACAGAATTGTTACTGAGGGCCACAGAACCGTTACTTAGGGCGACAGAAACGTTACTCAGGGACACAGAATTTTTACTCAGGGACAGACACAGAATTGTTACTCAGGGACACAGAATCGTTTAATTAAAGAGTATGTCATACAACATGCAGAGGAGTGGCAGAGGAGGCAATGTTTTAGGAGCGAGCAGACGTGGCAGCAGAGGAAGGGGTCGAGGCAGCACTATTCGCAGCCAGAGGCCAGTGCTCCCGGTGTCATCCAGTACAGTGAGGAAGAGCTAACAGAGGGCGGTCAGGAACTGGGGGAGACATCCGCCTCTTCAGCAGCCAGGCGAAGAAGTAGTGGCGAGGAGAGTGGCTCGGTAGCCGGTCTAGAGACAAGTCTGTCTCTTGACCCACACGCAGCCAAGGGGGCTAGTAGTTAGGCGGAGACCCTAATTGATGATGATGAGGCTGATTGCACTTGGCAGCCTCGTCGTCATCAGGCTATTGCTTCCGCATCATCAGGAGAAGAGGGTGGCAGCTTGGCAGTGAGCAAAACAGTCGGTGGGTTGTCTCCATCGCCACACTCTGCCATGAGCCACTTTCAGGTCTCCTCACACACTGCTGGTGTGTTCCATTTTTTGTCATAGGGTGCTGGCAGATTACGGGCCTCCCATAGCTGCTGCCAGGCCCCTAATCTGCCATGGGCCCCTGTACCGCCTCCTCATGCTGCTGCCAGGTCCACAGTGTCTCATGGGTCCCTGTACAGCCTCCCATTGCTGCTGTCTCCATCGCCACACTCTGCCATGTGCAACTTTCAGGTCTCCTCACACTGCTGGTGTGTTCCATTTTTTGTCATAGGGTGCTGGCAGATTACGGGCCTCCCATAGCTGCTGCCAGGCCCCTAATCTGCCATGGGCCCCTATACCGCCTCCTCATGCTGCTGCCAGGTCCAGAGTGTCTCATGGGTCCCTGTACGGCCTCCCATTGCTGCTGTCTCCATCGCCACACTCTGCTATGTGCCACTTTCAGGTCTCCTCACACTGCTGGTGTGTTCCATTTTTTGTCATAGGGTGCTGGCAGATTACGGGCCTCCCATAGCTGCTGCCAGGCCCCTAATCTGCCATGGGCCCCTATACCGCCTCCTCATGCTGCTGCCAGGTCCAGAGTCTCTCATGGGTCCCTGTATGGCCTCCCATTGCTGCTGTCTCCATCGCCACACTCTGCCATGTGCCACTTTCAGGTCTCCTCACACTGCTGGTGTGTTCCATTGTTTGTCATAGGGTGCTGGCAGATTACGGGCCTCCCATAGCTGCTGCCATGCCCCTAATCTGCCATGGGCCCCTATACCGCCTCCTCATGCTGCTGCCAGGTCCACAGTGTCTCATGCCATGTGCCACTTTCAGGTCTCCTCACACTGCTGGTGTGTTCCATTTTTTGTCATAGGGTGCTGTCAGATTACGGGCCTCCCATAGCTGCTGCCAGGCCCCTAATCTGCCATGGGCCCCTGTACCGCCTCCTCATGCTGCTGCCAGGTTCACAGTGTCTCATGCCATGTGCCACTTTCAGGTCTCCTCACACTGCTGGTGTGTTCCATTTTTTGTCATAGGGTGCTGGCAGATTACGGGCCTCCTATAGCTGCTGCCAGGCCCCTAATATGCCATGGGCCCCTATACTGCCTCCTCATGCTGCTGCCAGGTCCAGAGTCTCTCATGGGTCCCTGTACGGCCTCCCATTGCTGCTGTCTCCATTGCCACACTCTGCCATGTGCCACTTTCATGTCTCCTCACACTGCTGGTGTGTTCCATTTTTTGTCATAGGGTGCTGGCAGATTACGGGCCTCCCATAGCTGCTGCCAGGCCCCTAATCTGCCATGGGCCCCTATACCGCCTCCTCATGCTGCTGCCAAGTCCAGAGTCTCTCATGGGTCCCTGTACGGCCTCCCATTGCTACTGTCTCCATCGCCACACTCTGCCATGTTCCACTTTCAGGTCTCTTCACACTGCTGGTGTGTTCTATTTTTTGTCACAGGGTGCTGGCAGATTACGGGCCTCCCATAGCTGCTGCCAGGCCCCTAATCTGCCATGGGCCCCTGTACCGCCTCCTCATGCTGCTGCCAGGTCCACAGTGTCTCATGCCATGTGCCACTTTCAGGTCTCCTCACACTGCTGGTGTGTTCCATTTTTTGTCACAGGGTGCTGGCAGATTACGGGCCTCCCATAGCTGCTGCCAGGCCCCTAATCTGCCATGGGCCCCTGTACCGCCTCCTCATGCTGCTGCCAGGTTCACAGTGTCTCATGCCATGTGCCACTTTCAGGTCTCCTCACACTGCTGGTGTGTTCAATTTTTTGTCATAGGGTGCTGGCAGATTACGGGCCTCCCATAGCTGCTGCCAGGCCCCTAATCTGCCATGGGCCCCTGTACCGCCTCCTCATGCTGCTGCCAGGTCCACAGTGTCTCATGCCATGTGCCACTTTCAGGTCTCCTCACACTGCTGGTGTGTTCCATTTTTTGTCATAGGGTGCTGGCAGATTACGGGCCTCCCATAGCTGCTGCCAGGCCCCTAATCTGCCATGGGCCCCTATACCGCCTCCTCATGCTCAGGAATTATTGAGTGAAATGGGTGGTTTTTCCACTCAGCGGACAGGAGTGGAGGAGCAGGAGCATCTGGTAGAGGAGTAGGAGGAGGAGACAGAGGACCCAGACGCACCGTGGCAGTATGCTGTGGAGATGGAGGCAGGGAGTCCCTCGCATTCCTTGGCACAAATGGCCCATAGCATGCTCGCTTGCTTGCGTAGCGACAGCCGAATAATAACCATCAGACAGAGGGATGACTTTTGGCTGTCCACCTTGTTGGACCCTCGCTACCGTTCAAAAATGGTGGCCTTTTTCACACCTGCTGAGAGGGAGGCCAAAATAACGTACTATAAAATCCACCTATGTAGTCAGCTGGTCTCTGCCTTTCTGCGCCAACGTCCATCCTCAGACACTGTGGGCCCTGTGCGCTCGCGTTCCGCTGCCATGGCAGCAGGGGAGGGGTGGGGTGGTAGGAGCAGTGGCAGCTCCACCAGCAGCAGCTGCCTCAGTCTGCAGTCGATGATGAGTAGCTTTCTTCACCAGCGCAGTGAGGAAACTACTAATCAGCCGCAGCAGCATCAGGTGGACCTGAAGCAGGACCTCAAACAACAGGCTTAGACCTACTTGGACAGCACCTTGCCAACCGAGGTAGACAACCCCCTTGACTACTGGGCAACGAAACTTGACCTTTGGCCCCAACTAGCTGAATTTGCCCTTGAAAGGCTGTCATGCCCGGCCAGTAGCGTGACATCGGAGCGCGTGTTTAGTGCGGCAGGAGGTATTGTAACTCCACGGAGGACACGACTGTCCACCCAAAGTGTGGAGAGACTCACATTTGTGAAAATGAATCAGGCGTGGATTAGTCTGGATTTCAAACCACCAGTTCCTGACACAACTGACTAAATCCGCCATGAATCATGCCCCAAACATGTGCCACTTTCAGGTCTCCTCACACTGCTGGTGTGTTCCATTTTTTGTCATAGGGTGCTGGCAGATTACGGGCCTCCCATAGCTGCTGCCAGGCCCCTAATCTGCCATGGGCCCCTGTACCACCTCCTCATGCTGCTGCCAGGTCCAGAGTCTCTCATGGGTCCCTGTACGGCCTCCCATTGCTGCTGTCTCCATCGCCACACTCTGCCAAGTGCCACTTTCAGGTCTCCTCACACACTGCTGGTGTGTTCCATTTTTTGTCATAGGGTGCTGGCAGATTACGGGCCCCCCATTACTGCTGCCAGGCCCCTAATCTGCCATGGGCCCCCGTACCGACTCCTCATGCTGCTGCCAGGCCCGTAATCTGTCATGGGCCCCTGTTGTCGCTTGTTGGCATATTCCGCTCGTTCAAATGCTCCTTCTCCTGCTACTCCTCTTCACGGATTCCGTCAGCAGTCTTTCTTGGAATCCGTTTCCAAGAGACAACAGTTTGCGAGCACGCACCCGACGGTGCAGAAGCTGAACATCCTCCTTTCCAAGTTGCTGCTGCCAGGCTCGTAATTTGTCATGCGCCCCTGTACCGCCTCCTCATGCTGCTGCCAGGTCCAGAGTGTGTCATGGACCCCCGTACCGACTCCTCATGATGCTGCCAGGCCCGTAATCTGTCATGGGCCCCTGTACCGCCTCCTCATGCTGCTGCCAGGTCCAGAGTGTGTCATGGGTCCCTGTACGGCCTCCCATTGCTGCTGCCAGGCCCGTAATCTGCCATGGGCCCCCGTACCAACTCCTCATGCTGCTGCCAGGCCCGTAATCTGTCATGGGCCCCTGTACCACCTCCTCATGCTGCTGCCAGGTCCAGAGTGTGTCATGGGTCCCTGTACGGCCTCCCATTGCTGCTGTCTCCGTCGCCACACTCTGCCATGTGCCACTTTCAGGTCTCCTCACACTGCTGGTGGTTTCGATTTTTGTCATAGGGTGCTGTATGGCCTCCCATTGCTGCTGCCTCCACCGCCACACTGTGGCTCCACACTCTGGTTTTGGCCCCGTGACTGCCCAAATGAGTGAAGTGTGCGGTGATTCTAAGATCGACGGCACTCATCTGCATGTCATACTGACTGTCAGTATTATTTCTCTTCCCCCGCCGACTCCAAGGGCATTTAAATTAAAGGTACAGTGTTCTGCACTAATATAAAGGCTCTCTGAAGCCTAGAAACACCCTTTTATCAGTTTAATTTGCAGCGAATATATTCGACTCGAATCGAAATTTTTCCACGAATTCGCCGAATCAGCCGAATCGAATTTTTGAATACTTCGCTCATCTCTACTAAAGACCTCCAAACTTCATGTGGCATTAAGATTAGCACAACAACAGTGTATAGAGAGCTTCATGGAATGGGTTTCCATGGCCAAGCAGCAGCATCCAAGCCTTACATCACCAAGTGCAATGCAAAGCATCGATGCAGTGGTGTAAAGCATGCCACCTGTAGACTCTAGAGCAGTCTAGACATTTTCTCTGGCGTGACGAATCACACTTCTCTGTCTGGCAATCCCATGGACATGTCTGGGCTTGGCAGCTGCCAGGAGAACGATACTTGCCTGACTGCATTGTGCCAAGTGTAAAGTTTGGTCCAGGGAGATTAAAATGTGGGGTTCTTTTTCAAGGGTTGGGCTTGGCCCCTTTGTTCCAGTGAAGGGAACTCTTCAGGATTCAGCATACCAAGACATTTTGGACAATTTCATGCTCCCATCTTTGTGGGAAAAGTTTGGCCATTTCCTGTTCCAACATGCCTGCTCATCAGTTCACAAAGTAAGGTCCATAGATGAGTGAATCTGGGGTGGAGGAATTTGACTGGCCTGCACAGGGTCCTGACCTCAACCTGATAGAACATCTTTGGGATGAATTAGAGTGGAGACTGCGAGCCAGGCCTTCTCATCCAACATCAGTGCTTGATATCATAAATGTGCTTCTTGAAGAATGTCAAACATTCCCATAGACACACTCTTAAACCTTGTGGACAGCCTTCCCAGAAGAGTTGAAGCTGTGCTAGCTGCAAAGAGTGGGCCAACATATTAAATTCTACGGACTAAGACTGGGATGCCATTAAAGTTCATGTGCGAGTAAAGGCAGGCATCCCAATACCTTTGGCAATATAGTGTACGTATGTATGTATGTATGTATGTGTAAATATATATATATATATATATATATATATAGTGACAGTATGAAAGGTGAGGTGATCGATGGATGCTATGTGTTGCCTCACATGTGATCATATCTGGGCGATTAGGGTGAAGTCTACGCTGGGATTTCTGGACCACTATGGCAGAGGTGGTTCTGGACCGGATTTTGTAGTCCACTGATGACCACCAGCAGGTGGTATAAATTGGACAGGACTGGAGCAAGAAGTTGCTTTTGGCCTGGGACTCAGAGAGCCATATCTGAGTGAGCTTTGGATGAAAGTTTTGCATTGTACAAGAAAGGAAAAGGTTTGCATACTGCTGATTTTGTTGGTGACAGGGAGAAGCCCTTCACCATTGAGACAGGAATCTCCTATGTTTAGTTAATGCCTGGATGGGAGGGTTTATTTTCTGTTTTGTTTTTGTTTATGATACTTGCAATCTTGTAAATAAAAGTGACAACATATCAGATTTTAAGAAAGCCCTGCTGCCTGGACTACCTGTTTGCCAGGGAAGGTGATCCCCCACCTGAGCTACCCTCACATATGTTGGATTTGGCAGGTGACTTCCTGAGCAAGTGGGAAGATAGAGGACTTGATAAGAGCCTTGCTGCAGGCCACGGCAACCCAGCAGGAAACCAATTGCCAGTTCGCAGAGGCAAATCGCCAGTTTGCAGAGGCCCAACAAGCAGACCGAGAGGTCCTTAAGGAGGTGTCCCAACACCAAGTGGAATTAAAGAAGGAGTCCGCAGGACCGCTGCCAGTGAAACAGAAAATGGTGCGGGCCAGCTATTTTCTGCAAAAGTTGACGCTTGCAGATGATGTGGAAGCCTACCTCACAACTTTTGAAAGAGTTGCTGTTCGGGAAGGATGGCAAAAAGAGCAATGGGCAGGACTGCTTGCACCATTTTTGACAGATAAACCTCAAAAAGCCTATTATGACCCTGAACCAGATGCTGCCCAGGTTTATGAGAAGCTGAAGGCTGAGGTCCTTGCACGCCTGGGCATCACCTTTGCAGTCCGGGCTCAATGGGTGAATCAGTGGTATTACAGTACTAACAAGCCACCCTGCTCCCAAATGTTTGACTTGATACATCTCACCAGGAAGTGGCTCCAGCCAGAGATGTTGTCAGCCCCTCAGGCTGTGGAGCTTGTGGTCATGGACTGATATCTACGTGCGCTCCCTGGTGGAGAGATGTATAGCCGCTGAGGACTTGTTGCACTCATCCATGCCCTACCCCAATGTCACTAGGGGTGAAAAACTGCCCGAAGGATCTGGTAAGACTGGTTCAGGGGTCAAAGGCTCAGGGAAAATTTAGAAGACTGTTGTTTCAGATAATGAGACTGTGGGCTCAGGACCTGGAGATTGACCAAATAGGTCAGGAAGGTCCCTGAGGCCGTTTAGAGGTCTGGGTGCAGCATCTATAAAGTGTTATCGTTGCCATGCATTAGGTCTTTTTGCTGCAAACTGTTCCTTGAACCTATGCAATGTGAAAATGCCTACTTAATAAAACGCATGTCTCTTTTTGCACAAATGGTATGTACTGCAGCATGTCAGGAATGCATGGAAAAGCAAATGTGTGTGATTGCAATTCATGAAAAGCCAGTAACTGCTCTGCTAGACTCTGGTAGTGTTGTGACCTTAGTCAAAGGTGATTTTGTAAACCCTGCAAGGTTACACCCTAGCACTATTGTGGTTATTTGTATGCATGGTGATACACGGAACTACCAGACTGCTTGAGATTGATACTCCCTGGGGCCCTGTGACACATTCAGTGGGAGTGGTACCTTCACTACTTCATGAAGCCATAGTGGGGAGAGATTTTTCCTATTTCTGGAGGTTGTGGGAAAGGGAGAGGAGTCAGGTGGACCGAGCTCCCCCTGCTGGGGAACCACCTGAACTCATTCCTGACCCCTTTGTTGAAGCGGAAACTCTTGGTGTGTCCAAGGTAGTGGTAGATCCTTTCCCTTTCTCTGTAAGGGATGGGGAGTAGGAGGAGCTGGATTCCAACCCAGAGGTTTAGGATACTGAACAAGAGATTATCTCCTGCTCTAATGAAGTGGACAGAATGTGGTGCCTGACCTAGAGGTTGGAAAACAGGATTTTTGTACGGAACAACTGAAAAGCTTCACACCAAGGGCGGACTGACAACTCATGGGGCCCCCGGGCAATAGGGGATCATGGGGCCCCTGTGTCCTGTCCTAAATTCAAAAAAGCCTATGAAAAGGTACCAGGGGCATCTCATGGGGCCCCCTACTGACCCTGGGCCCTCGGGCAGTGCCCGAGTTTCCAAATGGTCAGTCCGCTCCTGCTTCACACTTAATAGAGCCCGAGAAAACATTAAAATGTTTGATGGGGAACCGGTTGAAACTGGTGTAGGAGTGTCTTTTCCCTACATGGCTCTTAAAAATAGCTTGCTGTATCAAGTGGTAAAGTAAGAGGAAGAGGTGGTGGAGCAGCTAGTGGTCCCCAACCCTTTCACCGGATGGTACTAGATTTAGCCCATGGGCAGATAATGAGTGGACAGCTGGGTATAGAGAAAACTAAGGAGAGGATACCCCAGAGATTCTTTTGGCCTGGTTTACATGCAGATGTCAAAGAGTATTGTGAGTCATGCCCAGAATATCTATCAGTATTCTGCACCTTCGCCCCATTTTCGCAGTCCACTGGTACCTTTACCCATAATTGAAGTACCTTTTGAAAGAGTGGGCATGGATCTAGTGGGTCCAGTAGTAAAGTCTGCCCAGGGCCATTAGCAGATACTGGTTATACTGGACTATGCCACCCGGTATCCTGAAGCCATTCCCTTGCGTAATACCTCTGCTAAGACTATTGCGAGAGAGCTTGTCCAGGTATTTGATCATGTGGGTATTCCAAAAGAGATATTAATGGATCAGGGCATGCCATTTATGTCCAGAGTCATGAAAGAATTATGCAAGTTGTTCAAAATCTCCCATCTCCGTACCTCGGTCTACCACCCTCAAACCAATGGTCTTGTGGAGAGATTTAACAAGGCGCTTAAGAATATGTTAAAGGTGGTGGCCAAAGATTGGAGAGATTGGGATTTTTTTGTTACCGTACCTCATGTTTGCTATGCAAGAAATACCTCAGTAGTCTACAGGGTACTCGCCTTTTGAACTACTGTATGGTAGACATCCCAGGGGGTTGTTAGTTGTCTGGAAAGAAACATGGGAGGGAGAGACCACGCCCTATAGAAGCATCATCGAGCATATCTCACAGATGCAGGATAGAATTGCAGCCATCATGCCGCTCGTACGGGAACATATGGAGCAAGCCCAGGAGGCCCAGAGAAGGGTTTATAACCGGGGCGCCAGGATCCGTACTTTCAACCCTGTTGATAGTGTTGATAGTGCTGGTGCTAGTTCCTACTGTGGAGAGTAAATTCCTCGCAAAATGGCAAGGTCCCTTTTGAGATTAGGGAGAAAGTAGGTTAAGTAAACTATAAAGTTTACCAGCCAGGGAAAAGGAAACCTGAGCAAATATCATGTTAATTTCTTAATACCTAGATAGAGAGCGTTTACTGGCAGTACCAAGCCCCCAAAAGGATATGGTCCCCATGGCACCTCAGGTACCTAGAACTGAAACCTTGTCAGTAGCCCAAAAGAATGACGTTAAGGAGTTTGTGAGAAAGAATGGAGATTTTTTTCTCTCACCTACCTGGACTGACCACAGTAATACAGCATGACATAGTTACACAGCCGGGTGTCCATGTAAATGTAAAACCCTATAGAATACCCAAAGCTAGGCAGGAAGCCATGGCAAATGAAATAAAGAACATGTTAGAGTTGGGAGTGATCGAGGAATCTCACAGTGAGTGGTCAAGTCCCATAGTGTTGGTCCCAAAGCCAGATAGAACAATTAGATTTTGTAATGATTTCAGGAAAATGAATAGTGTGTCTAAATTTGATGCTTACCCGATGCCTCGGGTGGATGAGCTCATTGACCGGTTGGGATCAGCCCGATACATAACTACCTTAGATTTGACTAAAGGCTATTGGCAGATACCCCTAACAGAATCTGCAAAAGAAAAGACAGCATTCTCTACCCTCGAGGGATCCTTCCAATATAAGTGGATGCCGTTTTTGGTTTGCATGGTGCTTCTGCCTCATTCCAGAGAATGATAGACAGAATGTTAAGACCAGATTGCCAATACTCAGCTGCCTATTTGGACGATGTCATCATCCACAGTCCAGACTGGGAGTCTCATTTGTCCAGCTTGCAATTGGAAGTAAATACGGTTAGGAAAGCAGGTCTTACCGCCAACCCCAAAAAGTGTGCCATAGGCTTGGAGGAGGCCAAATATCTTGGCTACATTATTGGTCGAGGAGTCATTGGGGTTTATTTACTAAAGCTGGAGAGTGCGAAGTCAGACTCCCTTCTGCATAGAAACCAATCAGCTTCCAGGTTTCATTGCCAAAGCTTCATTGAACAAGCTGAGGTTAGAAGCTGATTGGTTTCTATGCAGAAGGGAGTCTGATTTTGCACTCTTCAGCTTTAGTAAATAAACCCCATTAGGTCTCAGCTCAATAAAACTTAGGTGGTTCAAAAGTGGTCCCAACCTATAGATAAATAGCAAGTCCGGGCATTTCTTGGGATCACAGGCTACTATAGGCATTTTATACCCAATTTTGCCTCCATTGCAGCCCCACTGACAGAGCAGACAAAGGTAGGGGTTCGGTCATGATTGAGTGGAATCCTGAGGCGGAGACAACATTTTAACCACTTGAACCCCAGAGGATTTACCCCCCTTAATGACCAGGACTTTTTTTGCTGTTTGGCGCTGCACTAATTCAAATGATAATTGCGCGGTCATGCAATGCTGTACCCAAACGAAATTTACGTCCTTTTTTTCACACAAATAGAGCTTTCTTTTGGTGGTATCTGATCACCTGTGCGCTTTTTATTTTTTGCGCTATAAACAAAAAAACCACGAAAATTTTGAAAAAAAACAATATTTTCTACTTTCAGCTATAAAAAATATATCGTAAACTCAAAGTTAGTCATAAATTTAAGCCAAAATGTATTCTGCTACATGTTTTTGGTAAAAAAAAATCCCAATAAGTGTATATTGATTGCTTTGTGTGAAAGTTATAGTGTCTACAAACTATGGTATAGATACTGTAATTTATGCCTTTTTTTGCTATACAGCGCTGCACTAATTCAAATGATAATTGCGCGGTCATGCAATGCTGTACCCAAACGAAATTTACGTCCTTTTTTTCACACAAATAGAGCTTTCTTTTGGTGGTATTTGATCACCTGTGCGCTTTTTATTTTTTGCGCTATAAACAAAAAAACCACGAAAATTTTGAAAAAAAACAATATTTTCTACTTTCAGCTATAAAAAATATATCGTAAACTCAAAGTTAGTCATAAATTTAAGCCAAAATGTATTCTGCTACATGTTTTTGGTAAAACAAATCCCGTGCATTAGCGGGCAAACTGGCGCTATCTAGGAGGGGCGCTAACACTATCGGAAGTCACCAGTGACACGATTACAGTGAACAGATTTTTACTGATCACTGTATTAAATGACACTGGTGACAGGGCAGTGAAGGGGTTAACTGGGGGGGGGAGGGGGGCGATCAAGGGGTTAAGCAGGATTACTGGTGTACTGGCGGGCAATCTGGCGCTATCAGGGAGGGGCGCTAACACTATCGGAAGTCGCCAGCGACACTGATACAGTGATCAGTAAAAATCGGTTCACTGATCAGTGACACTGGTGACAGGGCAGTGAAGGGGTTAACTGGGGGGGGAGATTAAGGGGTTAAAAATGGGATTACTGGTGTACTAGTGGGCAATCTGGCGCTATCTGGGAGGGGCGCTAACACTATCGGAAGTCGCCAGCGACACTGATGCAGTGATCAGTAAAAATTGGTTCACTGATCAGTGACACTGGTGACAGGGCAGTGAAGGGGTTAACTGGGGGGGGGGGCGATCAAGGGGTTAAACGGGATTACTGGTGTACTGGCGGGCAAACTGGTGCTATCTGGGAGGGGCGCTAACACTATTGGAAGTCGCCAGCGACACTGATACAGTGATCAGTAAAAATTGGTTCACTGATCAGTGACACTGGTGACAGGGCAGTGAAGGGGTTAACTGGGGGGGGCGATCAAGGGGTTAAACGGGATTACTGGTGTACTGGCGGGCAAACTGGCGCTATCTGGGAGGGGCGCTAACTCTATTGGAAGTCGCCAGCAACACTGATACAGTGATCAGTAAAAATTGGTTCACTGATCAGTGACACTGGTGACAGGGCAGTGAAGGGGTTAACTGGGGGGGGGGGCGATCAAGGGGTTAAACGGGATTACTGGTGTACTGGCGGGCAAACTGGTGCTATCTGGGAGGGGCGCTAACACTATTGGAAGTCGCCAGCGACACTGATACAGTGATCAGTAAAAATTGGTTCACTGATCAGTGACACTGGTGACAGGGCAGTGAAGGGGTTAACTGGGGGGGCGATCAAGGGGTTAAACGGGATTACTGGTGTACTGGCGGGCAAACTGGCGCTATCTGGGAGGGGCGCTAACTCTATCGGAAGTCGCCAGCGACACTGATCAGTAAAAATCGCTTCACTGATCAGTGACACTGGTGACAGGGCAGTGAAGGGGTTAACTGGGGGGGGGACGATCAGGGGGTTAAATGTGTCCTAGAGTGTTCTAACTGTAGTGTAGTGCTTGTGTACTCACTTTTTGGATGTCTTCTTCTCTGTCTGGAACGGAATGTGTCCAGGCAGAGAAGAATGACATCATATCCTGCCCTGTGTATTTGTCAACACAGGACAGGATAGGACAGGGACCGATCATGTGATTTCAGCCAGAAATCACTGGCTGAAATCTAATGATTGATCCCTCCTGGATCAAATCGTGTCACCCGCGGGTCGGCGGGAGCGTGCGCGCCCCCTGCCGGCGAAAGTGTCGGGAGCGCGGAACCCGTTTTAAAACATGGTTTTGCGCTCCACTGCCGCCCTGCACACGTATATACACAGTGGCAGGGCGGCAAGCTGTTAAAGGTTGAAACAAGCTCTCTGTGCTCACCTATGCTTGTGACCCCAGATTTCACAACAGACTTTGTGGTACAGACTTATGCCTCTGATGTTGGACTCGGTGCTGTAATGTCCCAGATCAGAGATGAGGAGGAGCACCCCGTGGTCTTCCTGGGCAGAAAGCTTAATAAACATGAGAAAAATTATGCAATTGTAGAGAAGGAAAGTTTGGCCATCAAATGGGCCTTGGAGGCCCTGAAATATTACCTTTTTGGGAAGATAATTCAAATTGGTTACTGATCATGCCCCTCTCAAGTGGATGTGCGATAACGAGGAGAAAAATAGTCGAGTGACAAGGTGGTTTCTTGCACTACAAGCATTCAAATTCACAGTGGAGCACAGAGCGGGGAAAATCCGGGAGAATGTAGATGCCCTTTCCCTCGTCCACTGCTTGGTTGGGACAGTTGCCCAGCCGCAGTGGTTTGAGCAGATGGGGGGATATGTGATAGTATGAAATGCAAGGTGATCGATGGACGCTGTGGCCCTGATTTACTAAGAATTGAGTCTACCAGCAGACGCTGAACATTCAGGCAGACTCAATTCAATCAATCAAGACCTGTCAGTCTTCAGAAAGGCGCTCAGCAAGCTGATTAAAAAGAGTCTACTTTCTAGACTCTTTCCTGTTAGTAAATACGTAATGATTTCCAAATGTCAAACATTTTCACACTTATATCTCAAATAATTTGAATGCCCACTTTCCCAATATAATTATATATCTTCCTTCTCTTTAATCATGTAACTATTCTACATTCCAGCTCAAACTCTGCCTCCTACAGTGGCTTAGTGGTTAGAACTCAGAACTTACAGCTAGAGATGATTCAAAAATTCGATTCGGCTGATTCGCCGAATTCGCGGAATAAATTCGATTCGAGGCGAATATATTCGCTGCGAATTTAACGTGTAAAAAGGGTGTTTCTAGGCTTCAGAGAGCCTTTATATTAGTGCAGAACACTGTACCTTTAATTTAAATGCCCTTGGAGTCTGCTGGGGAAGAGAAATAATACTGTCAGTCAGTATGACATGCAGATGAGTGCCGTCGATCTTAGAATCACCGCACACTTCACTCATTTGGGCAGTCACGGGGCCAAAACCAGAGTGTGGAGCCACAGTGTGGCGGTGGAGGCAGCAGCAATGGGAGGCCATACAGCACCCTATGACAAAATGGAACCCACCAGCAGTGTGAGGAGACCTGAAAGTGGCACATGGCAGAATGTGGCGATGGAGACAGCAGCAATGGGAGGCCGTACAGGGACCCATGACACACTCTGGACCTGGCAGCAGCATGAGTAGGCGGTACAGGGGCCCATGACAGATTACGGGCCTGGCAGCAGCATGAGGAGTTGGTACGGGGGCCCATGGCAGATTACGGGCCTGGCAGCAGCAATGGGAGGCCATACAGCACCCTATGACAAAATGGAACCCACCAGCAGTGTGAGGAGACCTGAAAGTGGCACATGGCAGAGTGTGGCGATGGAGACAGCAGCAATGGGAGGCCGTACAGGGACCCATGACACACTCTGGACCTGGCAGCAGCATGAGGAGGCGGTATAGGGGCCCATGACAGATTACGGGCCTGGCAGCAGCATGAGGAGGCGGTACAGGGGCCCATGGCAGAGTGGCGGAGCGTAAGCAGCTAAAATTGAAGGCCATACAGAGGCCTATGTTAAAAGGTCCCCCCAGCAGCAGCGTGGGGACTTTTTAACATAGGCCTCTGTATGGCCTTCAATTTAAGCTGCTTACGCTTCGCCACTCTGCCATGGGCCCCTGTACCGCCTCCTCTTGCTGCTGCCAGGTCCAGAGTGTGTCATGGGTCCCTGTACGGCCTCCCATTGCTGCTGACTTCATTGCCAGACTCTGCCATGTGCCACTTTCAGGTCTCCTTACACTGTTGGTGGGTTCCATTTTGTGATAGGGTGCTGTAGTCGACGACTATCAAGAGTCCAATGGCAGAGTGGCGGAGCAGAAGCAGCTTCAATTGAAGGCCATACACAGGCCTAGGTTTAAAAGTCCCTCACAGTTAATTCCAATAACGAACTCTACTCCTCCGTGCAATCTACTTACGAGACCCTGGGCAGGTCTGGGTCCAATTTGTGGTAGAGGCTGGTTTTGTTCAGCCATGCTTGAGCGAGTAATAACAGGTCTGTGCTGCCCTTTGGTGTCTGGCTTAATGCGCACAACACTGAACGTCCCAGCGTTTGTCAACGATTTGCCGTTAAGTGATGCAAACCCGCTGAACCACGTTCATGAGGAGCCGGTACAGGGGGCCATGAATCAGTATGGACCTGGCAGCAGCGTGAGCAGACGACAGAGGCACATGGCGCAGGGTGGCGGTGTAGGCAGCATTATTCGGAAGCCATACACAGGCCTAGGTTAAAAAGCGGAAGCCGTCAGCAGCGTGAGCAGACGACAGAGGCACATGGCGCAGGGTGGCGGTGGAGGCAGCAGCAATGGAAGGCCATACAGCACCCTATCACAAAATGGAACCCACCAACAGTGTAAGGAGACCTGAAAGTGGCACATGGCAGAGTCTGGCGATGAAGTCAGCAGCAATGGGAGGCCGTACAGGGACCCATGACACACTCTGGACCTGGCAGCAGCAAGAGGAGGCGGTACAGGGGCCCATGGCAGAGTGGCAAAGCGTAAGCAGCTTAAATTGAAGGCCATACAGAGGCCTATGTTAAAAATAATAACATGTTTGGGGCATGATTCATGGCGGATTTAGTCAGTTGTGTCAGGAAGTGGTGGTTTGAAATCCAGACTAATCCACGCCTGATTCATTTTCACAAACGTGAGTCTCTCCACACTTTGGGTGGACAGTCGTGTCCTCCGCGGAGTTACAATACCTCCTGCCGCACTAAACACGCGCTCCGATGCCACGCTACTGGCCGGGCATGACAGCCTTTCAAGGGCAAATTCAGCTAGTTGGGGCCAAAGGTCAAGTTTCGTTGCCCAGTAGTCAAGGGGATTGTCTACCTCGGTTGGCAGGGTGCTGTCCAAGTAGGCCCAAGCCTGTTGTTTGAGGTCCTGCTCCAGGTCCACCTGATGCTGCTGCTGCTGCGGCTGGTTAGTAGTTTCCTCACTGCGCTGGTGAAGAAAGCTACTCATCATCGACTGCAGACTGAGGCAGCCGCTGCTGGTGGAGCTGCCACTGCTCCTACCACCCCACCCCTCCCCTGCTGCCATGGCAGCGGAACGCGAGCGCACAGGGCCAACAGTGTCTGAGGATGGACGTTGGCGCAGAAAGGCAGAGACCAGCTGACTACATAGGTGGTTTTTATAGTACTTTATTTTGGCCTCCCTCTCAGCAGGTGTGAAAAAGGCCACCATTTTTGAACGGTAGCGAGGGTCCAACAAGGTGGACAGCCAAAAGTCATCCCTCTGTCTGATGGTTATTATTCGGCTGTCGCTACGCAAGCAAGCGAGCATGCTATGGGCCATTTGTGCCAAGGAATGCGAGGGACTCCCTGCCTCCATCTCCACAGCATACTGCCACGGTGCGTCTGGGTCCTCTGTCTCCTCCTCCTCCTCCTCTACCAGATGCTCCTGCTCCTCCACTCCTGTCCGCTGAGTGGAAAAACCACCCATTTCACTCAATAATTCCTGAGTACCAATGTCCTCCTCTACCTCCTCCTCTTCTTCCTGTCCTGCCCCCACAGGGGTCATGTGGCGTTGAGATCTGTGCGCCACGTCTACCGCACCCTGACCAGCCATTGTTAACAGCATTTGTTCCAGGACGTGCAACAGAGGAATGACGTCGTTCATCCCATAGTCCTGCCGACTCACGAATAGAGTGGCCTCCTCAAAGGGCCTGAGCAAGCGGCAGGTGTCACGCATGAGCTGCCAATGGCTGACATCTAAGTTACACAGGGGAGTACCTTTATCCGCTTGTAACATCAGGAAATCGGTGATGGCCTTTCGCTGTTCGTAAAGGCGGTCTAACATATGTAGGGTTGAATTCCACCTTGTTGCAACGTCGCAGATCAGGCGATGCTGTGGAATTCCGTTCTGTCGCTGCAGCTCAAGGAGGGTGTGCTTTGCGGTGTAGGAATGGCTGAAATGCATGCAAAGTTTACGTGACATTTTAAGGATGTCTTGCAGTGGGATGGTGGATTTTAGGAACCGCTTGACAACCAGATTGAACACGTGAGCCATGCATGGCACATGGCACAACCTTCCTTGACGCAGAGCAGACACCATGTTCTTTCCGTTGTCGGTCAACATGGTTCCGATTTTCAGTTTGCGCGGAGACAGCCATCTGTCGATTTCTCTGTTCATTACACTCAGAAGTTCCTCCCCTGTGTGACTACGTTCGCCAAGGCATACCAGGTGCAGCACAGCGTGACATCGTTGCGCCCTGCACATGTGATATGCTGGTCGGGTAATGGGACTTGGCACGGGGGTGGCGGCTGAGGACACGGCGGAAGAAGAGGTGGTAGAGGCGGACATCTTTGCTGGACCAAGGACGTGCAAACGTGGAGGCAAAAGCGGCGTGACCTGTCCAAGTTGCTGGTGCGGCTGTACCGGCACCACGTTCACCCAGTGGGCCGTAAATGACATGTACTGTCCCTGACCATAGTTACAGCTCCACACGTCGGCGCTGCCGTGCACTTTGGCAGAGACCGACATGCTCAAAGACTGGCCCACCATCTCTTCTACATGTGAATGCAGGGCTGGCACTGCCTTTTTGGCGAAGAAATGACGGCTTGGCACTCTCCACCGCGGCTCTGCACAAGCCATCATTTCTCGGAAAGTTGCTGAGTCCACCACTTGGAAAGGGAGGGACTGCAGCACCAGCAACTTGGACAGGAGGACGTTCAGCTTTTGCACCGTCGGGTGCGTGCTCGCAAACTGTTGTCTCTTGGAAACGGATTCCAAGAAAGACTGCTGACGGAATCCGTGAAGAGGAGTAGCAGGAGAAGGAGCATCTGAATGAGCGGAAGATGCCAACGAGCGACAACTCCCCTCAGCAGAGGTGTTGGAGCCTTGACTGGCTGATAGAGGGCGATTGACGTCGGGTGACGGAGCAAGTAACGGAGCGGGTGATGGAGCGGGGGCTGGGGCAGGCAGAACCGCCGTATCTTTATCACGGTTTTCCCAGGCCACCGAATGGCGACGCTGCATATGCTGACGCAACGCTGTAGTCCCAACATGGGCCCCCTGGCCACGCTTGACTTTCTGGCCACATAGTCGACATACGGCTACGTTTACTTCCTCGGGCGGCTTGATGAAAAATTGCCACACCGCCGAGTAGGAAACTTTGCCCCCGCTACTCCTCACTGGCTGACTGCTACTTCCCCCGTGCACACCGGCACCACTACTGGCCGTGGTGGTAGGCTGCAGTGGAGCTGGTGCTCTACTCCGTGGCCATTTGCCTCCACTGACACTGCTGCGACCCTGCTGCCTCCTGGGCAACCCACCGACTGTTTTGCTCGCTGCCAAGCTGGCACCCTCTTCTCCTGATGATGCGGAAGCAATATGATGCCAAGTGCGATCAGCCTCATCATCATCAATTAGGGTCTCCGCCTCACTACTAGCCCCCTCGGCTGCGTGTGGGTCAGGAGACAGACCTGTCTCTAGACCGGCTACCGAGCCACTCTCCTCGCCAGTACTTCTTCGCCTGGCTGCTGAAGAGGCGGATGTCTCCCCCCGTTCCTGACCGCCCTCTGTTAGCTCTTCCTCGCTGTACAGTGGGGCTGAGCCCACAGCATGCGATACTTCGCTTGGTGAGGGAACACCAAAGGACAGGGGCAGGTAGAGGACACGTGATTTCAGTGGGCTTGCTCCCGGGCCATGCCAACTAACGGTTGTGTCTGACGTACCCACCGACCGTTGGCTGTAGGTGTCAGAGGTGACCTGGGAAGAGGAAGACGACCGAGTCAACCAATCGATGACGGCAGGGTTGTCGGTGGAGACACGACCGCTGGATGACACCGGGAGCACTGGCCTCTGGCTGCAACTAGTGCTGCCTCGACCCCTTCCTCTGCTGCCACGTCTGCTCGCTCCTGAAACATTGCCTCTTCTGCCACTCCTCTGCGTGTTGTCTGACATACTCTTTAATTCAATAGTGGTTGTGAAGCAGAAAGTAACGATTCTGTGTCCCTGAGTAACGATTCTGTGTCCCTGAGTAACGATTCTGTGTCCCTCAGTAACGATTCTGTGTCCCTCAGTAACGATTCTGTGTCCCTGAGTAACGATTCTGTGTCCCTCAGTAACGATTCTGTGTCCCTCAGTAACGATTCTGTGTCCCTGAGTAACGATTCTGTGTCCCTGAGTAACGATTCTGTGTCCCTGAGTAACGATTCTGTGTCCCCGAGTAACGATTCTGTGTCCCCGAGTAACGATTCTGTGTCCCCGAGTAACGATTCTGTGTCCCCGAGTAACGATTCTGTGTCCCTCAGTAACGATTCTGTGTCCCTCAGTAACGATTCTGTATCCCTGAGTAACGATTCTGTGTCCCTGAGTAACGATTCTGTGTCCCTGAGTAACGATTCTGTGTCCCTGAGTAACAATTCTGTGTCCCTGAGTAACAATTCTGTGTCCCTGAGTAACGATTCTGTGGCCCTAAAGTCTCTGTGGCCCTAACTCTGTCCCTAATACAGACAGGTCTGTCTCTCTTGAATGACCGGAGGCTAATGGAGAATTCTAAGATGGCCGCAATTTATAGCTCCACCATTACACAGTGCTGGCTGGCTGGCGATTGGCTAAAGCGATCACATGTCATGAATGAATGCATTATGGGTCAGTGCGCCTTGTCTGCGCGCCTTCCCAGAGATCCCCGCTCCGTCGCCACACATGTTGCTGCCATTTTTGGGAAAATTCGATTCGTGCATCCGAAGTTTGCTAATTTTCGGATTCGGCGCGAATCGAATTTTTCCTGATCTTCGAAACGAATTCCACTTCGCCATGTTCGATTCGCTCATCTCTACTTACAGCACTTGGGTCATGGGTTATAATCCCAGTCATGGCTGCATCTGTCTGGAGTTTGCAGGCTTTCTCTGCATGGGTGTGTTTCTGCCAATACTCCAAAGACATGCTGTTAGGTTAATTGGGCCTAGAATATGTCTGAGTTTCTGGCCTTAGATTGTAAGTTCCTTGACATTTGTAAAAGCCCAAAATATGGAGATCAAATTCCAGGGTTCTGTCAGTGACAGGACTATTGCTCAATCAATTAAGATTTTGGCTACTGACTAGAAAGTGGAAAGGGAGCGAATCTTACCTGCATCCTGTTCTTCTGACAAGTTTGAAACTTTCAATTTTCCTTCTGTTTATATTTCATTGCAACTTTGTGTCTCTTATCTTAGTCTACGTTCACACTAGCTTTGTCAGCAGGCATCAGACAGGCGTTTGGGAAGCATTGTTAACGCATCTCAACCTCCTATGAAAATGCTGCACATGTCAGTACATAGTGCTGTTCACACTGAAGCGTTAGCGTTGCATCATGGCAAAACTGGCGCCTCATGTGGAGTCAGGAGGAGTTGAAGCCTCCCATTCAAGTCTATGTTGCCACCCCTCACACGCCTGGCAGGCGTTTGTGGTGCAGTTGCTAGGCATTGGCGGAGCGTTAATACCATTTAACTTCATTATAGGTGTTTGTGGTGTACTTTTAACGCTTAGCAAATGCCTATCAAATGCCTCAAAACCGTGCATAGGGTGTTTGAGGAGCGTTAAAAATGCTTTCCAAATGCCTGTCAAACGCTATAAGGTCATTTTGCAAGAGTGAGGGTTCATTCACACTTGACGTTATTTCTAACTCTTGCCAAATGACCCTATAGCATTTGACAGCAGTTTGGGAAGCATTTTTAACACTCCTCAAATGCTCCCCAAATGCCCTATGGACGGTTTTGAGGCATTTGATAGGCATTTGCCAAGCATTAAAACTGCACCACAAACACCTAAATTAAGATAAATGGTATTAACGCTTCGCAAACACCTCGCAAACGCGTGGCAACCACACCGCAAATGCCTGCCAAGCCTTTTTTTCCACTGAGTTACCCAGAACCAACTCTTGAGGGGGCCTAGTCCACATTTTCACAGCTCTCACTGTGAAGAAACCTTTCCGTGTTTTGGAGATCAAATTTCCAGATGTAAAGAGTGCCCCTTGTCCTCTGTCCTCTGTGTTGACCTCAGGGTGAATAGTTCTCCTCCTCCTCCGGGCAGGGGGGTTCCCCCCCAAAGCACCTTGTCCCCATGTTGATGGGGACAGGGGCCTCTTCCCCACAACCCTGGCCAGTGGTTGTGGGGGTCTGCAGGTAGCGGGCTTATCGGAATCTGGAAGCCCCCTTTTTTTTTAAACTTTTTTTATTTCATACTTATACAAACAACATTAAAACATTCCATCTTCCAAAATATACTTTTTTCTTTTCTCCCCTAAATGAATTAATACATTCTATAACCCCTCCATCTCCCAGCCCATCCCCCTCATCATTGTCTTATCTTTCCCTATCTGTATCCATTTCTCCATAACTTGTTATTCCGACCAATCTCATTGTCATTTCTTAGGCCACCTCCTTTTCTTTAATTAGTTCTGTATAAGATTCTGCGGTTTTAAAATTTAACCAAACACTCCATATTCTTTTAAATATTCCCATCTTATCCTCTTCTAAACTTCTCAGTTCTTCCATTCTGAAAATGCCTTCCACTCTATCTATCCAATCCACCACCCTCAGAACCTCTGCCACTAACCAAAATTTTGGTATCAAACCCTTTGCTGCACTGATTAAATGATACAACACTTTATTCCTATTTACTTCCGCCATGGGCTCAGAATAGTAGAAAAAGCATTTCAGTGGGTCCCCTTGAATCTACCCCACATATTTCCTTGATATAATATGCTATTTCCCTCCAATAAACCTGTATCCTCGGGCAACTCCACCAGATGTGCTCCATATTGCCCTTTTCTCCACATCCTCTCCAGCACCATGGGGAGCTTTCCCCTTGCTGCTTATGGGTTATACTGGGTGTTAAATACCATCTTGCCAAGCATTTGTAGTTCATCTCTACTGTGCGCATGTTTATTACCTTGTGTGCTAGGTTAAAAATACCTTCCCTTTGCTGAGGGTTGATTTTTATTCCTAGTTCCCTTTCCAATTTACTTAAATATCCAGGGGGCTCTACATCATCTAAGTCCACAAAGATTTTATATATCCTAGAGGTGATGTGTTTTGGGCTTAATTCAGCCTTCGTTTAGTTTTTGAAACGGGTTCATTTCTCCTACATCCCTAAATGGTTGTGGTAAATTTGCAACAAAATGAGACAACTGGTTATACTTCCATTCATCTATTCTAAAAAAACTAATTATTATTCTTTTTTAAATTCTTTTATAATATCTTTCAAGTGTGCATTTTTATCCTTTATCCATCTTCCACTTATTTTAACATTTCCTGGTGCAAAAAAATCTGTTCCCACTAGTGATATCAATAGTGAATTAAATTCCCATTTTTCCTTATTGTGTGATCTGTCCCATGTATCCAACACTATCCTAGTCAATTTACTCGTTTCTACATCTAATGTACGAAACCCGTGAGGTATCCAAATCATTTTCTCTAATTGTCATTTACTTAATTCCCCTTCTATCTTTACCCAACTTTTCACTTGTGAATTAAAAAACCAATTTATCACGTGACAATATTACAGCTGTATAATACTTCTTTATATTCGGTAACCCCAGTCCTCCATTTGCTTTTACTCTGCATAACACTTTTATAACTAACCCTAGGCCTCTTAGTTGCCCATGTGAACTTAGTAATCCTCTAATTATTACAAAGAAAGATCCCAGTAAAGATATCGGGAGCATCTGAAACTTATACAGAATTTGTGGGAGTATCACCATCTTGACTAAATTAATTCTTCCAATCCACGAGGCCCCCCCCCCTTTTACTAGTCCTTTCAGCTCGTCTTTTTTTTCATTTATCAGGTGAATATAGTTTATTTGGTATATGCTTTTTACCGAAGTCGTTAATTTTATTCCAAGATATCCTATTTTGTTTTTCCTCCAGGAAAAAGGGAACACATTTTGTAATCTTTGCTTTTCTGTGACTGCAAGATTAATATTTAGGATTTCCGATTTAACCAAGTTTATCTTCAAGTTTGATACTCCTCCATATTGTTTTAGTTCTTTCATTAAGTTGGGCAAAGTTGTCCTAGGGTTAGCCATGTAGAACAGCATGTCGTCTGCATAAGCAGCTACTTTGTGTTCCCTATCTCCTATTTTTAACCCTTTTATGTCATTACTTTTCTTGATCCTCTACAACAGTGGTTCTAATGACAACACAAACAACATAGGGGAGAGGGGGCAACCCTGCCTAGTTCCAATATTCATCCTGAAAAACTGGGATAAGGTTCCATTTACCTTTACCGCCGCTGAAGGGGTCTTATATAATCCTTTTATCCAATTCATCATTTTAGGTCCCAGCCCCAATTTTTCAAGCGTGTCAAACATAAACCCCCAGTTGACCCTGCCAAATGCCTTTTCCACATCAATCGACAATAAGATCGCAGATGTTTCTTCCTTTTTAACTTTTTGTACCAACATCAAAGATCTCAGATCTAGTAGTAAATAAATAAAGTGCAGCGCTAAAACTAGAATAAAGCAAATAAATGAAAAAAGTTTAAAAGTTCGTTCAATAAATCATATCTCATAAATGGCACCAATAATATTCTCCTTAGCAGCAGCTATCTCTTAGAAGCTTGTGACAAGAGAGAATGGCAGAAATGCGCACTCACCGACTGCGCATAGGAAATGCGCATGTATATAACTAGAGATGAGCGAAGAAATGAAAAATTCGATTCGACTGATTCGGCGAATTCGTGGACAATATTCGATTCGAGTCGAATAAATTCGCTGTGAATTTAACTTAAAAAAGGGTGTTTCTAGGCTTCAGAGAGACTTAATATTAGTGCAGAACACTGTACCTTTAATTTAAATGCCCTTGGAGTCTGCTGGGGAAGAGAAATAATACTGTCTGTCAGTATGACATGCAGATGAGTGCCGTCGATCTTAGAATCACTGCACACTTCACTCCTTTGGCCAGTCACGGGGCCAAAACCAGTGTTTGGAGCCACAGTGTGGCGGTGGAGGCAGCAGCAATGGGAGGCCATACAGCAACCTATGACAAAATGGAAACCAGCAGGAGCGTGAGGAGACCTGAAAGTGGCACATGGCAGAGTGGGAGCAATGGGAGGCGGTACAGGGACCCAGGTCACACTATGGGCCCAGCAGCAGCGTGACCAGGCGGTACGGGGGCCCATGGCCGATATGGGGCTTGGTGGCACCTATGGAAGGCCTGTAATCTGCCAGCAACCTATGACAAAATGGACAACCGCAGGAGTGTGAGGAGATTTCAAAGTGGCACATGGCAGAGTGGAAGCAATGGAAGGCCGTACAGGGACCCAGGTCACACTGTGGGACCAGCATCAGCGTGAACAGGCGGTACGGGGGCCCATGGCCGATTTGACCTCATTCATCCCATAGTCCTGCCGACTCACGAATAGCGTGGCCTCCTCAAAGGGCCTGAGCAAGCGCAGGTGTCACACATGAGCTGCCAATGGCTGACATCTAAGTTACACAGGGAGTACCTTTATCCGCTTTTAACATCAGGAAATCTGTGATGGCCTTTAGCTGTTCGTAAAGGCGGTCTAACATATGTAGGGTTGAATTCCACCTTGTTGCAACGTCACAGCATGAGGAGTCGGTACGGGGGCCCATGGCAGATTACATGTCTGGCAGCAGCTATGTGAGGCCCGTAATCTGCCTGCACCCTATGTCAAAAAATTTAACACACCAGCAGTGTGAAGAGACCTGAAAGTGGCACATGGCAGCAGAGTGTGGCGATGGAGACAGCAGCAATGGGAGGCCGTACAGGGACCCATGAGAGACTCTGGACTTGGCAGCAGCATGAGGAGGCGGTATATAGGGGCCCATGGCAGATTAGGGGCCTGGCAGCAGCTATGTGAGGCCCGTAATCTGCCTGCACCCTATGTCAAAAAATTTAACACACCAGCAGTGTGAAGAGACCTGAAAGTGGCACATGGCAGCAGAGTGTGGCGATGGAGACAGCAGCAATGGGAGGCCATACAGGGACCCATGACAGACTCTGGACTTGGCAGCAGCATGAGGAGGCGGTATATAGGGGCCCATGGCAGATTAGGGGCCTGGCAGCAGCTATGTGAGGCCCGTAATCTGCCTGCACCCTATGTCAAAAAATTTAACACACCAGCAGTGTGAAGAGACCTGAAAGTGGCACATGGCAGCAGAGTGTGGCGATGGAGACAGCAGCAATGGGAGGCCGTACAGGGACCCATGAGAGACTCTGGACTTGGCAGCAGCATGAGGAGGCGGTATATAGGGGCCCATGGCAGATTAGGGGCCTGGCAGCAGCTATGTGAGGCCCGTAATCTGCCTGCACCCTATGTCAAAAAATTAAACACACCAGCAGTGTGAAGAGACCTGAAAGTGGCACATGGCAGCAGAGTGTGGCGATGGAGACAGCAGCAATGGGAGGCCATACAGGGACCCATGACAGACTCTGGACTTGGCAGCAGCATGAGGAGGCGGTATATAGGGGCCCATGGCAGATTAGGGGCCTGGCAGCAGCTATGTGAGGCCCGTAATCTGCCTGCACCCTATGTCAAAAAATTTAACACACCAGCAGTGTGAAGAGACCTGAAAGTGGCACATGGCAGCAGAGTGTGGCGATGGAGACAGCAGCAATGGGAGGCCGTACAGGGACCCATGAGAGACTCTGGACTTGGCAGCAGCATGAGGAGGCGGTATATAGGGGCCCATGGCAGATTAGGGGCCTGGCAGCAGCTATGTGAGGCCCGTAATCTGCCTGCACCCTATGTCAAAAAATTTAACACACCAGCAGTGTGAAGAGACCTGAAAGTGGCACATGGCAGCAGAGTGTGGCGATGGAGACAGCAGCAATGGGAGGCCATACAGGGACCCATGACAGACTCTGGACTTGGCAGCAGCATGAGGAGGCGGTATATAGGGGCCCATGGCAGATTAGGGGCCTGGCAGCAGCTATGTGAGGCCCGTAATCTGCCTGCACCCTATGTCAAAAAATGTAACACACCAGCAGTGTGTGAGGAGACCTGAAAGTGGCACATGGCAGAGTGTGGCGATGGAGACAGCAGCAATGGGAGGCCGTACAGGGACCCATGAGAGACTCTGGACCTGGCAGCAGCATGAGGAAGCGGTATATAGGGGCCTATGGCAGATTAGGGGCCTGGCAGCAGCTATAGGAGGCCCATAATCTGCCAGCACCCTATGTCAAAAAATTCTACACACCAGCAGTGTGTGAGGAGACCTGAAAGTGGCACATGGCAGAGTGTGGCGATGGAGACAGCAGCAATGGGAGGCCGTACAGGGACCCATGAGAGACTCTGGACCTGGCAGCAGCATGAGGAGGCGGTATATAGGGGCCTATGGCAGATTAGGGGCCTGGCAGCAGCTATAGGAGGCCCATAATCTGCCAGCACCCTATGTCAAAAAATTCTACACACCAGCAGTGTGAGGAGACCTGAAAGTGGCACATGGCAGCAGAGTGTGGCGATGGAGACAGCAGCAATGGGAGGCCGTACAGGGACCCATGACAGACTCTAGACTTGGCAGCAGCATGAGGAGGCGGTATATAGGGGCCCATGGCAGATTAGGGGCCTGGCAGCAGCTATGTGAGGCCCGTAATCTGCCTGCACCCTATGTCAAAAAATTTAACACACCAGCAGTGTGAAGAGACCTGAAAGTGGCACATGGCAGCAGAGTGTGGCGATGGAGACAGCAGCAATGGGAGGCCATACAGGGACCCATGACAGACTCTGGACTTGGCAGCAGCATGAGGAGGCGGTATATAGGGGCCCATGGCAGATTAGGGGCCTGGCAGCAGCTATGTGAGGCCCGTAATCTGCCTGCACCCTATGTCAAAAAATTTAACACACCAGCAGTGTGAAGAGACCTGAAAGTGGCACATGGCAGCAGAGTGTGGCGATGGAGACAGCAGCAATGGGAGGCCGTACAGGGACCCATGAGAGACTCTGGACTTGGCAGCAGCATGAGGAGGCGGTATATAGGGGCCCATGGCAGATTAGGGGCCTGGCAGCAGCTATGTGAGGCCCGTAATCTGCCTGCACCCTATGTCAAAAAATTTAACACACCAGCAGTGTGAAGAGACCTGAAAGTGGCACATGGCAGCAGAGTGTGGCGATGGAGACAGCAGCAATGGGAGGCCATACAGGGACCCATGACAGACTCTGGACTTGGCAGCAGCATGAGGAGGCGGTATATAGGGGCCCATGGCAGATTAGGGGCCTGGCAGCAGCTATGTGAGGCCCGTAATCTGCCTGCACCCTATGTCAAAAAATGTAACACACCAGCAGTGTGAAGAGACCTGAAAGTGGCACATGGCAGCAGAGTGTGGCGATGGAGACAGCAGCAATGGGAGGCCGTACAGGGACCCATGAGAGACTCTGGACCTGGCAGCAGCATGAGGAGGCGGTATATAGGGGCCTATGGCAGATTAGGGGCCTGGCAGCAGCTATAGGAGGCCCATAATCTGCCAGCACCCTATGTCAAAAAATTCTACACACCAGCAGTGTGAGGAGACCTGAAAGTGGCACATGGCAGCAGAGTGTGGCGATGGAGACAGCAGCAATGGGAGGCCGTACAGGGACCCATGACAGACTCTAGACTTGGCAGCAGCATGAGGAGGCGGTATATAGGGGCCCATGGCAGATTAGGGGCCTGGCAGCAGCTATGTGAGGCCCGTAATCTGCCTGCACCCTATGTCAAAAAATTTAACACACCAGCAGTGTGAAGAGACCTGAAAGTGGCACATGGCAGCAGAGTGTGGCGATGGAGACAGCAGCAATGGGAGGCCATACAGGGACCCATGACAGACTCTGGACTTGGCAGCAGCATGAGGAGGCGGTATATAGGGGCCCATGGCAGATTAGGGGCCTGGCAGCAGCTATGTGAGGCCCGTAATCTGCCTGCACCCTATGTCAAAAAATTTAACACACCAGCAGTGTGAAGAGACCTGAAAGTGGCACATGGCAGCAGAGTGTGGCGATGGAGACAGCAGCAATGGGAGGCCGTACAGGGACCCATGAGAGACTCTGGACTTGGCAGCAGCATGAGGAGGCGGTATATAGGGGCCCATGGCAGATTAGGGGCCTGGCAGCAGCTATGTGAGGCCCGTAATCTGCCTGCACCCTATGTCAAAAAATTTAACACACCAGCAGTGTGAAGAGACCTGAAAGTGGCACATGGCAGCAGAGTGTGGCGATGGAGACAGCAGCAATGGGAGGCCATACAGGGACCCATGACAGACTCTGGACTTGGCAGCAGCATGAGGAGGCGGTATATAGGGGCCCATGGCAGATTAGGGGCCTGGCAGCAGCTATGTGAGGCCCGTAATCTGCCTGCACCCTATGTCAAAAAATTTAACACACCAGCAGTGTGAAGAGACCTGAAAGTGGCACATGGCAGCAGAGTGTGGCGATGGAGACAGCAGCAATGGGAGGCCGTACAGGGACCCATGAGAGACTCTGGACCTGGCAGCAGCATGAGGAGGCGGTATATAGGGGCCTATGGCAGATTAGGGGCCTGGCAGCAGCTATAGGAGGCCCATAATCTGCCAGCACCCTATGTCAAAAAATTCTACACACCAGCAGTGTGAGGAGACCTGAAAGTGGCACATGGCAGCAGAGTGTGGCGATGGAGACAGCAGCAATGGGAGGCCGTACAGGGACCCATGACAGACTCTAGACTTGGCAGCAGCATGAGGAGGCGGTATATAGGGGCCCATGGCAGATTAGGGGCCTGGCAGCAGCTATGTGAGGCCCGTAATCTGCCTGCACCCTATGTCAAAAAATTTAACACACCAGCAGTGTGAAGAGACCTGAAAGTGGCACATGGCAGCAGAGTGTGGCGATGGAGACAGCAGCAATGGGAGGCCATACAGGGACCCATGACAGACTCTGGACTTGGCAGCAGCATGAGGAGGCGGTATATAGGGGCCCATGGCAGATTAGGGGCCTGGCAGCAGCTATGTGAGGCCCGTAATCTGCCTGCACCCTATGTCAAAAAATTTAACACACCAGCAGTGTGAAGAGACCTGAAAGTGGCACATGGCAGCAGAGTGTGGCGATGGAGACAGCAGCAATGGGAGGCCGTACAGGGACCCATGAGAGACTCTGGACTTGGCAGCAGCATGAGGAGGCGGTATATAGGGGCCCATGGCAGATTAGGGGCCTGGCAGCAGCTATGTGAGGCCCGTAATCTGCCTGCACCCTATGTCAAAAAATTTAACACACCAGCAGTGTGAAGAGACCTGAAAGTGGCACATGGCAGCAGAGTGTGGCGATGGAGACAGCAGCAATGGGAGGCCATACAGGGACCCATGACAGACTCTGGACTTGGCAGCAGCATGAGGAGGCGGTATATAGGGGCCCATGGCAGATTAGGGGCCTGGCAGCAGCTATGTGAGGCCCGTAATCTGCCTGCACCCTATGTCAAAAAATTTAACACACCAGCAGTGTGAAGAGACCTGAAAGTGGCACATGGCAGCAGAGTGTGGCGATGGAGACAGCAGCAATGGGAGGCCGTACAGGGACCCATGAGAGACTCTGGACTTGGCAGCAGCATGAGGAGGCGGTATATAGGGGCCCATGGCAGATTAGGGGCCTGGCAGCAGCTATGTGAGGCCCGTAATCTGCCTGCACCCTATGTCAAAAAATTTAACACACCAGCAGTGTGAAGAGACCTGAAAGTGGCACATGGCAGCAGAGTGTGGCGATGGAGACAGCAGCAATGGGAGGCCATACAGGGACCCATGACAGACTCTGGACTTGGCAGCAGCATGAGGAGGCGGTATATAGGGGCCCATGGCAGATTAGGGGCCTGGCAGCAGCTATGTGAGGCCCGTAATCTGCCTGCACCCTATGTCAAAAAATGTAACACACCAGCAGTGTGTGAGGAGACCTGAAAGTGGCACATGGCAGAGTGTGGCGATGGAGACAGCAGCAATGGGAGGCCGTACAGGGACCCATGAGAGACTCTGGACCTGGCAGCAGCATGAGGAGGCGGTATATAGGGGCCTATGGCAGATTAGGGGCCTGGCAGCAGCTATAGGAGGCCCATAATCTGCCAGCACCCTATGTCAAAAAATTCTACACACCAGCAGTGTGAGGAGACCTGAAAGTGGCACATGGCAGCAGAGTGTGGCGATGGAGACAGCAGCAATGGGAGGCCGTACAGGGACCCATGAGAGACTCTGGACTTGGCAGCAGCATGAGGAGGCGGTATATAGGGGCCCATGGCAGATTAGGGGCCTGGCAGCAGCTATGTGAGGCCCGTAATCTGCCTGCACCCTATGTCAAAAAATTTAACACACCAGCAGTGTGAAGAGACCTGAAAGTGGCACATGGCAGCAGAGTGTGGCGATGGAGACAGCAGCAATGGGAGGCCATACAGGGACCCATGACAGACTCTGGACTTGGCAGCAGCATGAGGAGGCGGTATATAGGGGCCCATGGCAGATTAGGGGCCTGGCAGCAGCTATGTGAGGCCCGTAATCTGCCTGCACCCTATGTCAAAAAATTTAACACACCAGCAGTGTGAAGAGACCTGAAAGTGGCACATGGCAGCAGAGTGTGGCGATGGAGACAGCAGCAATGGGAGGCCATACAGGGACCCATGACAGACTCTGGACTTGGCAGCAGCATGAGGAGGCGGTATATAGGGGCCCATGGCAGATTAGGGGCCTGGCAGCAGCTATGTGAGGCCCGTAATCTGCCTGCACCCTATGTCAAAAAATTTAACACACCAGCAGTGTGAAGAGACCTGAAAGTGGCACATGGCAGCAGAGTGTGGCGATGGAGACAGCAGCAATGGGAGGCCGTACAGGGACCCATGAGAGACTCTGGACTTGGCAGCAGCATGAGGAGGCGGTATATAGGGGCCCATGGCAGATTAGGGGCCTGGCAGCAGCTATGTGAGGCCCGTAATCTGCCTGCACCCTATGTCAAAAAATTTAACACACCAGCAGTGTGAAGAGACCTGAAAGTGGCACATGGCAGCAGAGTGTGGCGATGGAGACAGCAGCAATGGGAGGCCATACAGGGACCCATGACAGACTCTGGACTTGGCAGCAGCATGAGGAGGTGGTATATAGGGGCCCATGGCAGATTAGGGGCCTGGCAGCAGCTATGTGAGGCCCATAATCTGCCAGCACCCTATGTCAAAAAATTCTACACACCAGCAGTGTGTGAGGAGACCTGAAAGTGGCACATGGCAGAGTGTGGCGATGGAGACAGCAGCAATGGGAGGCCGTACAGGGACCCATGAGAGACTCTGGACCTGGCAGCAGCATGAGGAGGCGGTATATAGGGGCCTATGGCAGATTAGGGGCCTGGCAGCAGCTATAGGAGGCCCATAATCTGCCAGCACCCTATGTCAAAAAATTTAACACACCAGCAGTGTGAAGAGACCTGAAAGTGGCACATGGCAGCAGAGTGTGGCGATGGAGACAGCAGCAATGGGAGGCCATACAGGGACCCATGACAGACTCTGGACTTGGCAGCAGCATGAGGAGGCGGTATATAGGGGCCTATGGCAGATTAGGGGCCTGGCAGCAGCTATAGGAGGCCCGTAATCTGCCAGCACCCTATGTCAAAAAATTAAACACACCAGCAGTGTGAGGAGACCTGAAAGTGGCACATGTTTGAGGCATGATTCATGGCGGATTTAGTCAGTTGTGTCAGGAACTGGTGGTTTGAAATCCAGACTAATCCACGCCTGATTCATTTTCACAAACGTGAGTCTCTCCACACTTTGGGTGGACAGTCGTGTCCTCCGCGGAGTTACAATACCTCCTGCCGCACTAAACACGCGCTCCGATGCCACGCTACTGGCCGGGCATGACAGCCTTTCAAGGGCAAATTCAGCTAGTTGGGGCCAAAGGTCAAGTTTCGTTGCCCAGTAGTCAAGGGGATTGTCTACCTCGGTTGGCAGGGTGCTGTCCAAGTAGGCCCAAGCCTGTTGTTTGAGCTCCTGCTCCAGGTCCACCTGATGCTGCTGCTGCTGCTGCGGCTGGTTAGTAGTTTCCTCACTGCGCTGGTGAAGAAAGCTACTCATCATCGACTGCAGACTGAGGCAGCCGCTGCTGGTGGAGCTGCCACTGCTCCTACCACCCCACCCCTCCCCTGCTGCCATGCCAGCGGAACGCGAGCGCACAGGGCCCACAGTGTCTGAGGATGGACGTTGGCGCACAAAGGCAGAGACCAACTGACTACATAGGTGGTTTTTATAGTACGTAATTTTGGCCTCCCTCTCAGCAGGTGTGAAAAAGGCCACCATTTTGGACCGGTAGCGAGGGTCCAACAAGGTGGACAGCCAAAAGTCATCCCTCTGTCTGATGGTTATTATTCGGCTGTCGCTACGCAAGCAACCGAGCATGCTATGGGCCATTTGTGCCAAGGAATGCGAGGGACTCCCTGCCTCCATCTCCACAGCATACTGCCACGGTGCGTCTGGGTCCTCTGTCTCCTCCTCCTCCTCCTCTACCAGATGCTCCTGCTCCTCCACTCCTGTCCGCTGAGTGGAAAAACCACCCATTTCACTCAATAATTCCTGAGCACAAATGTCCTCCTCTACCTCCTCCTCTTCTTCCTGTCCTGCCCCCACAGGGGTCATGTGGCGTTGAGATCTGTGCGCCACGTCTACCGCACCCTGACCAGCCATTGTTAACAGCATTTGTTCCAGGACGTGCAACAGAGGAATGACGTCGTTCATCCCATAGTCCTGCCGACTCACGAATAGCGTGGCCTCCTCAAAGGGCCTGAGCAAGCGGCAGGTGTCACGCATGAGCTGCCAATGGCTGACATCTAAGTTACACAGGGGAGTACCTTTATCCGCTTGTAACATCAGGAAATCGGTGATGGCCTTTCGCTGCTCGTAAAGGCGGTCTAACATGTGTAGGGTTGAATTCCACCTTGTTGCAACGTCGCAGATCAGGCGATGCTGTGGAATTCCGTTCTGCCGCTGCAGCTCAATGAGGGTGTTCTTTGCGGTGTAGGAATGGCTGAAATGCATGCACAGTTTACGTGACATTTTAAGGATGTCTTGCAGTGGGATGGTGGATTTTAGGAACCGCTTGACAACCAGATTGAACACGTGAGCCATGCATGGCGCATGGCACAACCTTCCTTGACGCAGAGCAGACACCATGTTCTTTCCGTTGTCAGTCAACATGGTTCCGATTTTTAGTTTGCGCGGAGACAGCCATCTGTCGATTTCTCTGTTCATTACACTCAGCAGTTCCTCCCCTGTGTGACTACGTTCGCCAAGGCATACCAGGTGCAGCACAGCGTGACACCGTTGCGCCCTGCACATGTGATATGCCGGTCGGGTAATGGGACTTGGCACGGGGGTGGCGGCTGAGGACACGGCGGAAAAAGAGGTGGTAGAGGCGGACATGCTTGCTGGACCAAGGACGTGCAAACGTGGAGGCAAAAGCGTCGTGACCTGTCCAAGTTGCTGGTGCGGCTGTGCCGGCACCACGTTCACCCAGTGGGCCGTAAATGACATGTACTGTCCCTGACCGTAGTTACAGCTCCACACGTCGGCGCTGCCGTGCACTTTGGCAGAGACCGACATGCTCAAAGACTGGCCCACCATCTCTTCTACATGTGAATGCAGGGCTGGCACTGCCTTTTGGGCAAAGAAATGACGGCTTGGCACTCTCCACCGCGGCGCGGCACAAGCCATCATTTCTCGGAAAGGTGCTGAGTCCACCAGTTGGAAAGGGAGGGACTGCAGCACCAGCAACTTGGACAGGAGGACGTTCAGCTTTTGCACCGTCGGGTGCGTGCTCGCAAACTGTTGTCTCTTGGATACGGATTCCAAGAAAGACTGTTGACGGAATCCGAGAAGAGGAGTAGCAGGAGAAGGAGCATCTGAACGAGCGGAAGATGCCAATGAGCGACAACTCCCCTCAGCAGAGGTGTTGGAGCCTTGACTGGCTGATAGAGGGCGATTGACGACGTCGGGTGACGGAGCAAGTAACGGAGCGGGTGATGGAGCGGGGGCTGGGGCAGGCAGAACCGCCGTATGTTTATCACGGTTTTCCCAGGCCACCGAATGGTGACGCTGCATATGCTGACGCAACGCTGTAGTCCCAACATGGGCCCCCTGGCCACGCTTGCATTTCTGGCCACATAGTCGACATACGGCTACGTTTACTTCCTCGGGCGGCTTGAGGAAAAATTGCCACACCACCGAGTAGGAAACTTTGCCCCCGCTACTCTTCACTGGCTGACTGCTACTTCCTCCGTGCGCACCGGCACCACTACTGGCCGTGGTGGTAGGCTGCAGTGGAGCTGGTGCTCTACTCCGTGGACGTTTGGCTCCACTGACACTGATGCGACCCTGCTGCTGTCTCCTGGGCAACCCACCGACTGTTTTGCTCGCTGCCAAGCTGCCACCCTCTTCTCCTGATGATGCGGAAGAAATTGCCTGATGACGACGAGGCTGCCAAGTGCGATCAACCTCCTCATCATCAAGTAGGGTCTCCGCCTCACTACTAGCCCCCTCGGCTGCGTCTGGGTCAGGAGACAGACCTGTCTCTAGACCGGCTACCGAGCCACTCTCCTCGCCAGTACTTGTTCGCTTGGCTGCTGAAAAGGCCGATGTCTCCCCCCGTTCCTGACCGCCCTCTGTTAGCTCTTCCTCACTGTACAGTGGGGCTGAGCCCACAGCATGCGATACTTCGCTTGGTGAGGGAACAGCAAAGGACAGGGGCAGGTAGAGGACACGTGATTTCAGTGGGCTTGGTCCCGGGCCATGCCAACTAACGGTTGTGTCTGACGTACCCACCGACCGTTGGCTGTAGGTGTCAGAGGTGACCTGGGAAGAGGAAGACGACCGAGCCAACCAATCAATGACGGCAGGGTTGTCGGTGGAGACACGACCGCTGGATGACACCGGGAGCACTGGCCTCTGGCTGCGAATACTGCTGCCTCGACCCCTTCCTCTGCTGCCACGTCTGCTCGCTCCTAAAACATTGCCTCCTCTGCCACTCCTCTGCATGTTGTCTGACATACTATTTAATTCAACGATTAGGTGTCCCTGAGTAACAATTCTCTGGCACTCAGTAACAATTCTGTCTGTCCCTGAGTATGAATTCTGTGGCCCTGAGTAACAATTCTGTGTCTGTGCGAGTAACAATTCTGTGTCTGTGCAAGTAACAATTTTGTGTCTGTGCGAGTAACAAATCTCTGGCACTCAGTAACAATTCTGTCTGTCCCTGAGTAACAATTCTCTGGCACTCAGTAACAATTCTGTCTGTCCCTGAGTAACAATTCTCTGGCACTCAGTAACAATTCTGTCTGTCCCTGAGTATGAATTCTGTGGCCCTGAGTAACAATTCTGTGTCTGTGCGAGTAACAATTCTGTGTCTGTGCAAGTAACAATTTTGTGTCTGTGCGAGTAACAATTCTCTGGCACTCAGTAACAATTCTGTCTGTCCCTGAGTAACAATTCTCTGGCACTCAGTAACAATTCTGTCTGTCCCTGAGTATGAATTCTGTGGCCCTGAGTAACAATTCTGTGTCTGTGCGAGTAACAATTCTGTGTCTGTGCAAGTAACAATTTTGTGTCTGTGCGAGTAACAAATCTCTGGCACTCAGTAACAATTCTGTCTGTCCCTGAGTAACAATTCTCTGGCACTCAGTAACAATTCTGTCTGTCCCTGAGTAACAATTCTCTGGCACTCAGTAACAATTCTGTCTGTCCCTGAGTATGAATTCTGTGGCCCTGAGTAACAATTCTGTGTCTGTGCGAGTAACAATTCTGTGTCTGTGCAAGTAACAATTTTGTGTCTGTGCGAGTAACAAATCTCTGGCACTCAGTAACAATTCTGTCTGTCCCTGAGTAACAATTCTCTGGCACTCAGTAACAATTCTGTCTGTCCCTGAGTAACAATTCTCTGGCACTCAGTAACAATTCTGTCTGTCCCTGAGTATGAATTCTGTGGCCCTGAGTAACAATTCTGTGTCTGTGCGAGTAACAATTCTGTGTCTGTGCAAGTAACAATTTTGTGTCTGTGCGAGTAACAATTCTCTGGCACTCAGTAACAATTCTGTCTGTCCCTGAGTAACAATTCTCTGGCACTCAGTAACAATTCTGTCTGTCCCTGAGTATGAATTCTGTGGCCCTGAGTAACAATTCTGTGTCTGTGCGAGTAACAATTCTGTGTCTGTGCAAGTAACAATTTTGTGTCTGTGCGAGTAACAATTCTCTGGCACTCAGTAACAATTCTGTCTGTCCCTGAGTAACAATTCTCTGGCACTCAGTAACAATTCTGTCTGTCCCTGAGTATGAATTCTGTGGCCCTGAGTAACAATTCTGTGTCTGTGCGAGTAACAATTCTGTGTCTGTGCAAGTAACAATTTTGTGTCTGTGCGAGTAACAATTCTCTGGCACTCAGTAACAATTCTGTCTGTCCCTGAGTAACAATTCTCTGGCACTCAGTAACAATTCTGTCTGTCCCTGAGTATGAATTCTGTGGCCCTGAGTAACAATTCTGTGTCTGTGCGAGTAACAATTCTGTGTCTGTGCAAGTAACAATTTTGTGTCTGTGCGAGTAACAAATCTCTGGCACTCAGTAACAATTCTGTCTGTCCCTGAGTAACAATTCTCTGGCACTCAGTAACAATTCTGTCTGTCCCTGAGTAACAATTCTCTGGCACTCAGTAACAATTCTGTCTGTCCCTGAGTATGAATTCTGTGGCCCTGAGTAACAATTCTGTGTCTGTGCGAGTAACAATTCTGTGTCTGTGCAAGTAACAATTTTGTGTCTGTGCGAGTAACAAATCTCTGGCACTCAGTAACAATTCTGTCTGTCCCTGAGTAACAATTCTCTGGCACTCAGTAACAATTCTGTCTGTCCCTGAGTAACAATTCTCTGGCACTCAGTAACAATTCTGTCTGTCCCTGAGTATGAATTCTGTGGCCCTGAGTAACAATTCTGTGTCTGTGCGAGTAACAATTCTGTGTCTGTGCAAGTAACAATTTTGTGTCTGTGCGAGTAACAATTCTCTGGCACTCAGTAACAATTCTGTCTGTCCCTGAGTAACAATTCTCTGGCACTCAGTAACAATTCTGTCTGTCCCTGAGTATGAATTCTGTGGCCCTGAGTAACAATTCTGTGTCTGTGCGAGTAACAATTCTGTGTCTGTGCAAGTAACAATTTTGTGTCTGTGCGAGTAACAATTCTCTGGCACTCAGTAACAATTCTGTCTGTCCCTGAGTAACAATTCTCTGGCACTCAGTAACAATTCTGTCTGTCCCTGAGTAACAATTCTCTGGCACTCAGTAACAATTCTGTCTATCCCTGAGTATGAATTCTGTGGCCCTGAGTAACAATTCTGTGTCTGTGCGAGTAACAATTCTGTGTCTGTGCAAGTAACAATTTTGTGTCTGTGCGAGTAACAATTCTCTGGCACTCAGTAACAATTCTGTCTGTCCCTGAGTAACAATTCTCTGGCACTCAGTAACAATTCTGTCTGTCCCTGAGTAACAATTCTCTGGCACTCAGTAACAATTCTGTCTGTCCCTGAGTATGAATTCTGTGGCCCTGAGTAACAATTCTGTGTCTGTGCGAGTAACAATTCTGTGTCTGTGCAAGTAACAATTTTGTGTCTGTGCGAGTAACAAATCTCTGGCACTCAGTAACAATTCTGTCTGTCCCTGAGTAACAATTCTCTGGCACTCAGTAACAATTCTGTCTGTCCCTGAGTAACAATTCTCTGGCACTCAGTAACAATTCTGTCTGTCCCTGAGTATGAATTCTGTGGCCCTGAGTAACAATTCTGTGTCTGTGCGAGTAACAATTCTGTGTCTGTGCAAGTAACAATTTTGTGTCTGTGCGAGTAACAATTCTCTGGCACTCAGTAACAATTCTGTCTGTCCCTGAGTAACAATTCTCTGGCACTCAGTAACAATTCTGTCTGTCCCTGAGTAACAATTCTCTGGCACTCAGTAACAATTCTGTCTGTCCCTGAGTAACAATTCTCTGGCACTCAGTAACAATTCTGTCTGTCCCTGAGTAACAATTCTCTGGCACTCAGTAACAATTCTGTCTGTCCCTGAGTATGAATTCTGTGGCCCTGAGTAACAATTCTGTGTCTGTGCGAGTAACAATTCTGTGTCTGTGCAAGTAACAATTTTGTGTCTGTGCGAGTAACAATTCTCTGGCACTCAGTAACAATTCTGTCTGTCCCTGAGTAACAATTCTCTGGCACTCAGTAACAATTCTGTCTGTCCCTGAGTAACAATTCTCTGGCACTCAGTAACAATTCTGTCTGTCCCTGAGTAACAATTCTCTGGCACTCAGTAACAATTCTGTCTGTCCCTGAGTAACAATTCTCTGGCACTCAGTAACAATTCTGTCTGTCCCTGAGTATGAATTCTGTGGCCCTGAGTAACAATTCTGTGTCTGTGCGAGTAACAATTCTGTGTCTGTGCAAGTAACAATTTTGTGTCTGTGCGAGTAACAATTCTCTGGCACTCAGTAACAATTCTGTCTGTCCCTGAGTAACAATTCTCTGGCACTCAGTAACAATTCTGTCTGTCCCTGAGTAACAATTCTCTGGCACTCAGTAACAATTCTGTCTGTCCCTGAGTATGAATTCTGTGGCCCTGAGTAACAATTCTGTGTCTGTGCGAGTAACAATTCTGTGTCTGTGCAAGTAACAATTTTGTGTCTGTGCGAGTAACAATTCTCTGGCACTCAGTAACAATTCTGTCTGTCCCTGAGTAACAATTCTCTGGCACTCAGTAACAATTCTGTCTGTCCCTGAGTAACAATTCTCTGGCACTCAGTAACAATTCTGTCTATCCCTGAGTATGAATTCTGTGGCCCTGAGTAACAATTCTGTGTCTGTGCGAGTAACAATTCTGTGTCTGTGCAAGTAACAATTTTGTGTCTGTGCGAGTAACAATTCTCTGGCACTCAGTAACAATTCTGTCTGTCCCTGAGTAACAATTCTCTGGCACTCAGTAACAATTCTGTCTGTCCCTGAGTAACAATTCTCTGGCACTCAGTAACAATTCTGTCTGTCCCTGAGTAACAATTCTCTGGCACTCAGTAACAATTCTGTCTGTCCCTGAGTAACAATTCTCTGGCACTCAGTAACAATTCTGTCTGTCCCTGAGTAACAATTCTGTCTGTCCCTGAGAATGAATTCTGTGGCCCTAAGAATTCTCTGGCACTCAGTAACAATTCTGTCTGTCCCTGAGTAACAATTCTCTGGCACTCAGTAACAATTCTGTCTGTCCCTGAGTAAAAATTCTGTGGCCCTAATAACGTTTCTGTGGCCCTAAGTAACAATTCTCTGGCACTGAGTAACAATTCTGTCTGTCCCTGAGTATGAATTCTGTGGCCCTAACTAGCGTTTCTTTGTCCCTAAATAACGATTCTGTGGCCCTCATTAACAAGTCTGTGTCCCTGAGTAATGGTTCTCTGTCCCTAAGTAACTTCTCTCTGTCCCCAATTCTCGTTTCTGTGGCCCTAACTCTGTCCCTGTCCCTAGTACAGAGCGGTCTGCCTCTGTTCAATGACTGCAGGCAAATGAAGATTTCCAAAATGGCCGCTATATATACCTCGACCATTACACAGTGCTGGCTGGCTGGCTGCTGATTGGCTGATGCGATCACATGTCGTTGAGGAATGCATTATGGGGCAGCGCGCCTTGTCTGCGCGCCTTCCCCGACATCCCCGCTCCGTCGCCGCACATGTCAGCCGCCATTTTCGGAAAAATTTCGATTCGCGCGTCCGAATTAGGCTGTTTTTCGGATTCGGCACGAATCGAAATTTTTCCGATATTCGACTCGAATTCCACTTCGGATGCTTCGATTCGCTCATCTCTATATATAACCATCAAACGAAGTGTAAACCAGCAGGTGGATGGTGAAGCATCCCTCAGGAGAAATAGTCATCAAGCTTGGGTGAAGTAATAGTCTGCTGCAGATGTTTACCTAACGCATCGTAGCACCTTACCCACTACACAGAAGCACTTTATTTTAGATCTGTTGGAATTTGCGATGCACCACAATTATTTTTGGTTCAATAAATCTTATTACTTCCAAATCAAAGGTGTTGCAATGGGGGCTAAATTTGCCCCCAGATTAGCCAATCTGTTTATGTCCAGATGGGAGGAATACTTAATTTACGCAAGAGATTGTCCGGAGTTAATGATGTACAAAAGGTACATCGATGATATCCTCTTCCTATGGAACGGTGAAGAGGAATCGCTTATTAATTTTTTCACCACCTTGAACAATTAATGATCTTAACATCAGTCTTACCTATGTATATAGCCAACAGGAGATTAATTTTCTAGACCTCACTCTTATTAATTTTAATGGAAAAATTGTTACTAAATCATTTTTTAAAGCTACCGACAGGAAAAGATATATTCCTACAAGTAGTTGCCATCACCCTAACTGGTTGCCAATTTATGCGCATTAGACGTAACTGCACAGATGTTGAAACCAACCAGTCACAAGCTAGGATACTTAAGAAAAGATTTCTTGAGAAAGGATACGAGACCATTTTGGAAAACACTTTACAGACAGTTGCCCATTTAAACAGAAATGAGATGCTATTGAACAAACCCAAATTGATGCAAGCTAGGGTTTGCCCTTTCATCACTACCTTCTCGACACAATTTAGACAGATTGGAAGGATTATTAATAAGAACTGGGATATATTAAAAATGGATCCCGTACTGTCCAAGGTCCTACCCAGTAAACCGGAAATCATCTTCTGGAAAGCTACAGTAATTAGGCACCAGATTGCATCCAATGTGGTTGACCCCCCAAAAAGTATCTAATTTTTTAATGATCTCAAAGGATTTCACCCCTGTAACAGGTGTGTTATCTGTAAATATATTGGCACAAGAAAAAGCAGGATTGACACTTTTGAATCATTTACAACAGGAAGATCCTATGATATTAAACATGCCGAAGTAGATTTGTTGTATACCTGCTCCAATGTCCTTGTCAAAAACAATACGGAGGCCGCACAACAAGACGTTTACTCGACCGCCTACGTGAGCATGTGGCTAAAATAAAAGGCTATAGGGAACACTCCCTTTCAAATCATATCAGCTATTCCACAATAACGACCCCTCTTCCCTCAAGTTTGTGGGAATTGATGTCGTTTCTGTTCACTGGAGCGGAATGAATAAAATTAGGGCTGTGTCACAAGCTGAAACTAGGTGGGTGTTTGAATTGGACACCCTACATCTTCGTGGACACAACATCGATATTGATGTCAACTGCTTTATAGCCAATAATTAATGCAATCCTACATTGCCCCTTCAACCAGTCTCCTTTTGACCTACTTATTTATACCGTCATTATGTCTAACATAACACATTTTTACACTTTTTATTGATATTTTTATATATATGATTTTTGGTCTTAGGTTTTCTCTGGCCTATGATATCAACACCAACCAAATATATATATTATAATTATATACACCATCATTATGATCCAATTTAAACGATCATCTTTATGTAAGGGTTTGCAAATATTCTGGCCCTCCCTTGGTAAGGGAACCCTAACATCTCAACTATTTTATGGTTGGACATACCACTCATTTTATCTTGTATGGTCCCTGTCTTTTATATATAATTTTTTTTGTACCAGAGTTTTCTTATTTCTAGGTAACCTTTTATATATTTATATGGTTTTATGCGGAATAGAGTGTCTGTAATTTACCTTTTTGCTTTTATTTACATTTTGATATAATGCTTTATTATCCCTGAGATAGGGTTTTATGACTATATTATCTATATTTCAAATCAATTATAATTGATATTTATTGTTTATATATACTGTAGAGCACCTTTATATGCCGTGGATGGACTACTATACATATTCATTTAAGCATTTTTCAGGTACCCCACAGGATTACCATCCCTTAATATATGCATTACGTGGGGGTTATAGACATGGTGGGTGTTTCCCACCAGTAACACTCGTTTTGCAGCTACACCCGTCAATGATTATGTCATTGGCAGTGATTCACATGTACATTTCCCTGGGGATTATGTCCAGCTGCAGAATATATCCACGACAAAATGGCGCCTCAGTCAGCGCGCTTGCGCAGTTCTCCGATCTTCGGTCTTCTAATGCGCAGGCGCCGTTTTCTCTAATTAAGGAACTGTTGTCTGTCACACGGCTGTTAGCCTCCCCTCTGACAATGTGCCTTAGCACGAAAGGCCTCAGGAGGAGCTAACAGCGTGTGACGTCATCGCCGCCGAGACCGCGAGGAGGTCAGGCGGCCATCTTACTTTAGGGTACAGTACTCTGCTTATTCACACCATTTGGCACTGTAATGTGTACCTATGCCCATATTATTTTTTAATCACATTTATTCAATAAAGTAGCAAATTACTACACTATTGGCACCTCCCTCTCTTTTTGGCTCCCTATCGAGGAGCTATTAGATCCACAGCACTACTTCCATCACATCCAGCATCAAGAGGAGGGAGCCCTATATCCAGGCTGTTTACTCACACATCCTTAAAGGAGTCCTCTGTGTCCGGCAGACTATTACTTCACCCAAGCTTGATGACCATTTCTCCTGAGGGATGCTTCACCATCCACCTGCTGATTACACTTCGTTTGACGGTTATATACATGCGCATTTCCTATGCACAGTCGGTGAGTGCGCATTTCTGCCATTCTCTCGTCACAAGCTTCTAAGAGATAGCTGCTGCTGTGGAGAATATTATTGGTGCCATTTATGAGATATTGAACGAACTTTTAAACTTTTTTCATTTATTTGCTTTATTCTAGTTTTAGCGTGGCACTTTATTTATTTACTACTAGTTTATGGGGTTATTGTGATTTCCTCTAGTGTTCTAGCTGCTATTCTTTGTGTAGAGCGCTCGCTTTTTTCTCTTTTAAAGATCTCAGACCGTTGTCCCTCCCCTGTCTCCCTGGTATAAAACCCACCTGATCTAAATGCACCCATTCGGACATCAGATCCTTCAACCTTGCAGCCAGTACTTTTGCATACAATTTGGTATCAACGTTTAGCAATGAAATTAGCCTATAGCTTGCACACTGAGAACTATCCTTCCCCTCCTTCAAAATCAGGGTGATATAAGCGTTGAGGGATTCTTCTCTCATTTCTACTCCCTCTCCAATCACATTCATATATTTACATATTTTGGAAACCAATACCTCTTTAAATTTTTTCAGGTATCTTACCGTATACCCATCTGGCCCGGGACTCTTACCCACTTTCTTATTTTTTAAAGCAACATTAATTTCCTTGGGGGTGATCGGGCTTTCGAGATTTTATAGTTTTTCCTTTGCTATATTTGGGAGCTCCACCTCACTTAAATATTATCCTCTTCTCCACTTCAGGATCCTGTAAAAGTGAATCATTCAATTTCCAAGATAATGTTTTATCTTCTCCACTGCTGCTTATGGCTTCCTGCTGCAGCTCCTTCCCATTTCCTCCTCCTGGAAGCCCCCTTTAACAAGGGGGCCCCCAGATCCCGCCCCCCTATGTGAATGAGTATGGAGTACATGGTACCCCTACTCATTCACAAAAAACAAAGTGTAGTGTAAAAAAAGACAGGACATGGTCTTTGACAAATAAAAAGAATAAAAAAATAAGGTCCCATTCCCAACGCTGGCTCCTGCGGTGTGACAGCTCTGGTGGTTTGACAGTTCTTAAATATGTAAGGGGCGGGGCCACCCGGGACATCATGCATATGACCCTACCCCATGTGACATCAATGATGTCACGTGGGGCGGGGTCACTCAGATGATGTCCCCGGGTGGCCCCACCCCTTACATATTTAAGAGCTGTCAACCCAGCTCACAACAGAGGGCTGGATGCCATAGTAGGGAACCTTTTTTTTTTTTCTTTTTTCGGGTCGCCGGCGGCTTACATCATGATTGACGTTGGATTTACTTCGGGGGACATTCTTTTAGATTTTTCTTTTATTAAAAGACTTGTCAAAGACCGTGTCCTGTCTTTTTTTTTACACTACACTTTTTGTTTTTTTTGTGAATGAGTAGCGGTACCATGTACCCCATACTCATTCACATAGGGGGGGCTTGGATCTGAGGGACCCCTTGTTAAAGGGGGCTTCCAGATTCTGATAAGCCCTCTGCCTGCAGACCTCCACAACCACCGGCCAGGGTTGTGGGGAAGAGGCTCTTGTCCCCATCAACATGGGGCTGGGTCACCAGGTGGCCCCGCCCCTTACCTAGTTGTCAACCAAGCCAACAGCAGAGGGCTGGATGCCATCGTCGGGAACAAAACCTTTTTTTTTTTTTTCGGGTTGCCGGCGGCTTACATTGTGTTAAAAAAAAAAAATTCCGTTCCCAACAGTGGCACCCACCCCTCTGCTGTTGGCTGGGTTGACAGCTCTTAAATATGTAAGGGGCGGGGCCATTTGGGGACATCACGCATGTGCCCCCCACCCCATGTGACATCAATGATGTCACATGGGGTGGGGTCACTTGGATGGTGGCCCCGCCCTATACATATTTTCAGAGCTGTCAACCCAGCAACAGGGCTGGATGCCATCCTCAGGAACGGACCCTTTTTTAATTTTTTTTTTTTTTCGGGTCGCTGGCAGCTTACATCGTGATTGACGTTGGATCTACTTCGGGGGACATCATTTTAGATTTTTCTTTTATTAAAGGACTTGTCAAAGACTGTGTCCTGCCTTTTTTTTTACACTACACTTTTTGTTTTTTTGTGAATGAGTAGCGGTATCATGTACCTCATACTCATACACGTGGGGGGGGGGGCTGGGATCTGGGGGCCCCCTTATTAAAGGGGGCTTTCAGATTCTGATAAGCTCCCCACCCGCAGACACCCACAACCAACGGCCAGGGTTGTGGGGAAGAGACCCTTGTCCCCATCAACATGAGGACAAAGGTGTTTGGGGGGGATCCCCCTGCCCCAAAGCACCCCCCCATGTTGAGGGCATGCTGGGCTGCATGCTCGGATAAGAGTTTGGTATTGATGTGGGGGGGACTCCATGCCATTTTTTTTTTTTTTTTGTATTTTGGTGTGGAGTTACCCCTTAAGATCCATACCAGACCCGAAGAGCTTGGTATGGATGGGAGGGGGGACCCCACACAATTTTTTTTTTTTTTAATTGCCGACCTTTATTTTTAGAGTCAGCTGTCAAAAAAAAAAAATATATATATATATATATATATATATTTATTTATTTATTTATTATCTAGACCTTCGAAATATGTAAAACCATTACAGAAATAATTATAAGGGATAAGAAACAAAAACAGCATTAATAGAACTAAGGAAATCAAATTAGAATACATAAAGATATGTCTAGCCACAAATAGTGTTGTTTGTTAAACACAGTAGATGCGATTGAGTGCCGTCTGTCAGAGGACTCCACACTGAGATTTACTATTAAACAGTGTCTAAAAAGAAAGCGCCCACAGCAGACGGCTAAATTGTCTCCTGCACATGCTCATTTCTATCCCTGCATAGATGTTGGAAAAGCGTCTAGTTCTTGACTGTCATGAATTCCCTTAAAATCTTTTACCCATTGAAATTTTTTTTTTAAATATTAGATATTGTTTAAAGTGAAGTCCAGATATTTGGGAAAGCAAATTTCAGTGTGAACATGTTTCTGCAGTTATTTTTCGTTGTGTTAGACGTGCTTCTAGCACGTCTTCTTTCTTAGACTAATTTTTGGATTGTGCCTAGTTAGTAAATTCGCTTTTGAGTCTACTTGTTAGACTCTTTCTTTAGTAAATGTCTTTGCTTTAGTAAATGTCTTTGCCGTCTAAAAGTAGACACTCTATTGAAAAGTAGACTTTATCCCATGTAAATGTCTAGACACATTAGTAAATCAGGGCCTATGTGTCACCTCGCATGCAATCATATCTGGGAGATTAGGGTGGAGTCCACTCCAGGTTTTCCAGGCCACTATGGCAGAGGTGGTTCTGGACCGGATTTTGTGGTTCACTAACGACCACCAGCCGGTGGCATAAATCAGGCAGGACTGGAGCAAAAAGTTGTTCTTGGCCTGGGACTCAGAAAGCCATATCTGAGTGAGCTGTGGATGAAAGTTTGCATTGTACAAGAAAGGAAAAGGTTTGCATACTGTTGATTTTGTTGGTGACAGGGAGAAGCCCTTCAACGTTGAGATAGGAATCTAATATGTTTAATTAGTTCCTGGATAATGAGGGTTTATTTTCTGTTTTGTTTATGATGCTTTCAAACTTGTAAATAAAACTGATGAAAAGTCAGATTTTAACCACTTGCACTCCTGAGGATTTACCCCCCTTCCTGACCAGGCCTCTTTTTGCTACTTGGTGCTGCACTAATTCAACTGATAATTGTGCGGTCCTGCAATGCTGTACCCAAACGAAATTTACGTCCTTTTTTCCACACAAATAGAGCTTTCTTTTGGTGGTATTTGATCACCTGTGCACTTTTTATTTTTCAAGCTATAAACAAAAAAGTCTGAAAAAATATTTTTTACTTTCAGCTATAAAAAATTATATAGTAAACTCAAAGTTAGTTATAAATTTAGGCCAAAATGTATTCTGCTACATGTTTTTGGTAAAAAAAATCCCAATACGTGTATATTGATTGCTTTGTGTGAAAGTTATAGCGTCTACAAACTATGGTATAGATACTGCAATTTACGCCATTTTTTGTTATGCAGCACTGTGCTAGTTTAACGGACAATTGTGCTGTTATGCAATACGGTACATAAATGAAATTTCTGTACTTTTTTTCACACAAATAGAGCTTTTCTTTTGGTGGTATTTGATCACCTGTGCCCTTTTTTATTTTTGGCTCTATAAACAAAAAAAATTTTAAGACAATTTTTTAAAAAAAAAACAACAATATTTACTCATTTCAGTCATAAAAAATATCCGAAAAACTAAAATGTGATCATAAAATTAGGCCAAAATATATTCTGCTACATGTTTTTGGTTGAAAAAAATCCCAATAAGTGTATATTGATTGCTTTGTGTGAAAGTTATAGCATCTACAAACTATGGTATAGATAATGGAATTTACACAGCTTTTACTTTCTGACTGCTCATAACATTTCTTGAGGTGCTAAAATACCAGGATAGTACAAACACCCTCAAATGACCCCTTTTTGGAAAGTAGACACCCTAAGCTATCTGCTGAGAGGCATATTGAGTCCATGTAGGATTTTGTCATTTTCCAGAAACTTGTGAAAAAAATATAACTTTTTTTTTTTTTACACAAAGTTGTCATTTAAATGATTTATTTCTCACAAAAGCCATGGGTATATGTGGAATTACACCCCAAAATACATTCTGCTACTTCTACCGAATATGGGGATACCACATGTGTGAGACTCTTTGAGAGCCTAGCCACATACAGGAGCCTGAAATCCAATGACCACTGTGAATGCCTGAAGGTACGTAACTTCCTCATTTCACTTCCTCAATACCGACTACAGTTTTGAAGGCCCTGACATGCCAGGATAGCACCACCCCCCCCCCCCCCCAAATGACCCCTTTCTGGATGGAAAGTAGACACCCCAAGGAATTTAAAAAGAGGCATGGTGAGTATTTTGCAGATCTAATTTTTTCTCACAGGTTTTGAAATATAAAAGAATAGAAAAATGTTTGTTTTTTCTTCATGGCATGTGTGAGCAGTAAATCATTTTAAATGACAATTTTGTGTTAAAAAAAAAATTGTCATTTTCCAAAAACTTGTGGTAAAAAAAATAAATTATTCTATTGATTCAACATGCCTCTCAGCAAATAGTTTGGGGTGTCTACTTTCCAAAAAGGGCTTGTTTTGTGGGGTGGGAGCGTTTTATGCCCAGCATTAGAAGTTTATGCCACACATCACTCACTCTCCTAACCACCTGAAGATCAAGCCTTTTCTGGCACTTTTTGTTCACATGAAAAAAATCTGTATTTGTTGCTCAGAAATTAATTTAAACCCCCAAACATATATATTTTTTAAAGCAGACACCCTAGTGAATTAAATGGTGGGTACTACAATTTTTTATGGCACATAGTACTTGCGCAACGATTTTTCAAAAGCAATTTTTAAAAAAAAAATAATTTTTTTTACTTTTAATGCACAAAAACACAATATATTGGCCAATTATTTGGTAAGATATAAAATATTATGGTATGCCGAGTAAATAGATACCAAACATGACATGCTTTAAAACTGTGCATGCCCCGTGCAATGGTGACAAACTGCAGACATTTTTAATATCCATAAGCAACGCTTTAAAAGCCACCATTTTACATTTACAGAGGAGGTCTAGTATTAGACTTATTGCCCTTGATCTGACGTTCACGGCGATACCTCACATGTATGGTGCAACCGCTGTTTACATACCGGCACAGGGTCAACGCTTGTGCACACAGGTGTGCATGCATGGAAGGGGCGAGTTTTTTTTTTTCAAGTTATTTTTATTTTTTTTTACATTTAATTATTTTTACACTGTACCTTTCATTTTTTTTTTTTTTTTTGATCACTCTTAATGCTATCCAGGGAATGCAAATATCCCCTATAACTTCAATGGGCATGGTCATACACAGCTGTAGGCATCATCCTGGTATAACCATTCAAAGTCCAGTGATGTACCAGTACGTCGCTGGTCCTTGTTGGTTGTATATGCTATGTTCTTTTTTTTTTTTTTTCTTTTTGTATGCAGCCTGTGGACTGAATGAAAAAAGAGAAGAAATCTCTGCCAGTAAAAGGGTGTGGTATGCCCACCATTAGAATATTCCTCCCTGCATCCACCCACTTTTAATGGTGGGCACATATTAGGTCACACTTTGCCACATGCGCCAGTTCCAAGATTGTACAAATGTCTAAATAGTGGCACGCTTGAATAGAAATTGTCCACGTATAAGTGGTACCCCATATGGAAAAAGGATGACACCAAGTCCCAAACTATCTTGTCACTGCTCCCCATGTAGTCTGGGCATCCGGGGGGCTCCACGTGACTATCTTTTCCCTCGTAAATCCGAAACTTATAAGTATAGCCTGTTGTCCTCTCACAGGTCTTCTACATCTTGACCCCATATCTGGCACACTTGCTGGAGAGAAATTGTTTGAATGCAAGGTGGCCAGAAAAATTAATCAGGGACTCATCAACGCAGAATTTTTGCTGGGGAGTATAGACCTATGCAAATTTTTGGTTAAGGAGATTTGCGAGGGGCTGAATTTTGTGGAGCCAATCAAATTCAGGGTCACCCCAAGGATGACAGTGTATTGTCGTTCAAATGCATAAAACACTTTATACTCTCATATCTATGCCTGGCCATGGCAGCAGAGAACACGGGCATATGATGAATTGGGTCTGCGGACAAATACAACCGCAATTCATTTCTTTTAGTAATGCCCATGTTGAGGGTTAGGCCCAAAAAAAATTTAAAAATTTGGAAACCGTAATGAGTTTCCATGCGACTGGTCTGGCAAGGTTTGAATTTGGGTTGGCGGCGATAAATTGTTGTGCATATAAATTGCTTTGATCCACAATCAACGCATACAGATATTCCGTAAAAAACAGCTCCAAAAATCAAGGGGAGTAGTTAAATTTGTTATTTCCACCTGAATTCCGGGTTGGGCAGTGAATGGGGGAAGTACGGGTGCTGCAGAATTTGTGGGCTGTCAATCGGGATTTGCAAGTACATCCGGAAGGATACTAGGAGCTCTATGGGCCTGTGTGCGAATTCTTGGTGGCTGTGGGACAATACTTGTGCTCACCACCGCACCGGCTTGTACTGGACTTATGGGACTCGCCACATCACCAAGTCATACTGCAGTGCTGGTATTATTATAATACAGAATTTATATAGCGCCAACCGTTTGCTCAGTGCTTTAGAGTATAACGGGAGACAATACAGCAACAATACAGTTCAATACAAGAGGGTTAGGAGGGCCCTGATCCTGGGAGCTTACAATCTAAGAGGTATGTGGAAGACCAAGATGTACTAGACCGCTGGTGCTCGCCAGTTCACCAAAAGGTAGCGCGGCACTAGTACTGGCACTCTGCTGCATATGAGAGTCATAAAAATTTACCGGCAAGTGCTAACAGAGATCAGGCTTGATTCTGTGAACACTGCGGTTTTGTGTGCAATGTATCAAGTGACAGTGACCTACTGACACTGCATTTGCTGGGGGAGAAGGGGGGGGTAAGCGTAGGGGCTAAACGCAGGTGCTGGCAGGGCTGATCCCGCTAACGCTACATTTTTGGGGATGCTATACTAATGTGAACGCTGGTATAGTGCTGATCTGATCAAAGATATTGATCCGTTCAGACACTATACTAGCAATGGAGGTTTATTGTGCATCAGCGTCTTCCTGGCAGTCAAGGGGTTAAATCTGATGACTGGTGCAATCTGATGCTATCTGGGAGGGGTGTGAAAACCATGGGAGCACAAATCATGTGTGTATGTGTATATATATATATATATATATATATATATATTATATGTGTGATTTTGCGCACCTGTGCCACCCTGTAGCAGTATTTCTGCTATAGGGCGGTCAGGAGGCGGGTAGTATTACGTTGCTGCGTTACTTTAACTGACAAATGCGCGGTCATGCAACACTGCACCCAAATTAAATTTACATCCTTTTTTTCCCACGAAATGAGCTTTCTTTCGGTGGTAATTGATCGCCTGAGCTTTTTTTATTTTTTGCACTATAAAAAAAAGGCTGACAATTTTGAGAAAAAAAATAATATTTTGGACTTTTTGCTATAAAACATGTCCAGTAAAAAATGTTGTCATAAGTTTCAGCCAAAATGTATTCTGCGACATGTCTTTGCTAAAAAAAATCCCAATATGTGTAAATTAATTGGTTTACATGAAAGTTATAGTGTCTACAAATGGCGGGAAAAATACTGGGATTTTTTTTTATACGAATAATGGCGGTGATCAGCGACTTGTAGCGATGATCAGCGATTTATGACAGTGATCAGCGACTTATGGCAGGACTGCAGCAGTCATTTTTACACTAGGGGGGAACTGACTTGGGGTCACTGACATCCCCAGTGACACCAATACAGTGATCAGTGCAAAAAAAAAAAAAAACACACACACTGTACTAATGGCACTGGGGAGGAAGGGGTTAACATTTTTAGGCAATCAAAGGGTTAACTGTGTGAGGGGAGTGTTTTACTAGTGGGCAGGGGGTGGGTACTTCACAGGAACACACTGATCCCGGAGCTAAACTCCGCTCTCAGGAACAGTGTGTTAGGAACTGACAGGGAGCAGAGTTGCATTGTAAACAATGCAGCTGTGCTCTGTGTCACTGTTTGCTGGCAATCACCGGGACCCGGCAGGTAATGACCGGCCAGGACCCGGTGATTGACACCTGCGGCCGTGATAGGCGGCGCGGGTAGGGCGGCGCGCCCCCTACCTGTTTTGCAAAATCACGTTTTAAGACGTGATTTTGCTCAGCGGTGCTGCCCTGTCACCGTTTTTCTACAGTGACTGGTCGGCAAGTGGTTAAGAAAGCCCTGCTGTCTTGACTACCTGGACTCCCCACCTCAGCTACCCCCACTATATATATGAATGCAAAATTTTTAGGCAGATGTGAAGAAATGCTGTAAATTAAGAATGCTTTCTGAAATAGAAGTGTTAATAGTATTTTTATCAATTATAGGCTGTCCTGAATTTTTTGTATCTTTGTTAAGTAGTATTAACTGTATATTGAACTTCTCATATCAGGCTCTACACTCTCAATACCTTACATAAATCATACAAAAAAAAAAAAACAAAAAAAACACACATTTATGAACTGTGGGTGAAAACCGGTGCTCATGTGTGCAGAGAGCATACTGTATAAACTCTACTCCCCATTTACTTCATACCCAACAGTGTACACAACATTATTTAGAAAAATATTCAGCTCAGTTATAGTGTATATTTGCCTTTAGAATAATGTTTAACCACTTGCCACCCGGCCTATGGTCAAATGACGGCAAGGTGAACATTTTCATCCCTTCCCGGGCGTCCTTCCCGGATCGTGCTTTGTGCATGCCCGCAGGACCGCGCAGGACCGCGCTGTGGCAAGATCTGTCACCGACCATGTACCTCGGACACGGCCGATGACAGATGTGTACCGGCCCTGTTTCCAGTACCATGTGACCAATCACATCAGGTATAAAATGGATGGCTTCCTTTCATGCCATCCATTGTATACAATTGTGTCTAGCTGTGAATGGTCACAGCAATCACATGCACAGGCTGGGCCAATCACAGCCCATCTGTGTCATGTGATTAGCCGTGGCCAATCACAGCTAATCACAACAAAAAAACCTGAATGAATTTATTTCATTCAGTTAAATGCTTGCTTATAGCAAAGAAATAATTTGCTATAAGCAATCAAATTGTGTAAAAAAAATATACTGATTACTTCCCCAAAGAAGTACAATGTTACTATGATAACATTATACTACTTTGGTCATAGTGCAATATGAAAAATAATCTTAATAAAATAAAAAAATTGAAAAAATGTAGGTTTTTTTTTTCGTACTGTCACCAGTCAGTGTCCCTGATCACCTCCACACCAGCTATATGCTGATGCTGTACTGCACTGGTAACAAAATGTAAAAAACAAATTGTGAAAAGAATTCTTTTAATTTTTTCATTTTCCGAAAAATTATGACAAAAAATGTACAACTTCAAAAAACTCGCTATGCCTCTTATGAAATACATCAGACTGTCTACTTTGCAAAAAGGGGTCATTTGGGGGATATCTGTACTGTTCTGGCCTTCAAGAAATTAGATTGGCTGTCAGTACTTCAGGATTGTCAATTTTCAGGTATTTCTATAGCTTTCCTACAGACTAAATAATAAATACTGATTTGGGTTATTTTCACCAAAGAAATGTAGCAGAATACATCTTGGCCTAAATTTATGAACAACAATTATTTATTTGCAAACTTTTATAACAGAAACAAAGAAAAAGGTGGGGTTTTTTCAAAACCTTGTCTTTTTATGTTAATTTACCAAAAACTACCAAAACAAAGCTCTAGTTGTGTGAACAAAATGATAAAATTTTAGTTTGGGTACAGTGTTGCATGACCGCACAATTGTCATTCAAAGTGTGAGAGTGCTGAAACCTGAAAATTGGCCTAGGCAGGAAGGGGGTAAAAGTGCCCGGTATTGAAGTGGTTAACTGGGAAATGTTCACAGTATGAATATGTGAATATTTTAAATGGATTGGTAAAAGGTATTCAACAGAAATAGGAATATAAATCCCTTATATACAGTATAACAGTTTGTAGAGGTTGAGCAATTCATTGTGTAATATTACCCCAAAACACTACTTTTTTCCTTCTAATCCATGTTTATGTATTTGACTGTATTATACTGTAGGTTTATTAGCTATCATTATACACAGCATTAAAAAATATGTGTACTCCGATTTTTGCAAATTATAGTAAAGGTATCTAAGCATGTAAAAATCTGATTGTGCAATCCAGTGCATTAAAATAAAATGATACACAATGTTAGCATATGTTACTACACATACCAAACTATGAGATCATAAAAACAGAATCATATTTAAAGGAAAAGGAAAGCATTACTCTGAACATTTGCATGTGGACATGTGAAGATACATTGTATAAAAACAACATGTGATCTATTCAGATGAAAAATTAGATTGTCATGAAATGAAAATGAACATATGTGGCTTCCATGACATTCAATCGATTAGTGCAGCCAATGCATCTCAGAGAATTATTGTTCTCTTTTAGTAGAAGGTTTCACAATATCTGATGTGACAGCCTTGGTTCAGTCTCAGATGGACTAGTACTAGCTCCAGTTGCTACTTATCATGCGTGGTGCTAGCTTACTAAATGCCAGACTAGTTGCTGTTGCCTGGCAACAAGAGAACAATACCGCTGAATGCTGCTTTGCCCTGGAACCTCAACAGGAGCTCATGGAATCCATTGTTACTGTAAATACAGGCTGAAAGGAATGACTTGTACACCAACAGTGCTCAGTATGAAAAGGATAAATCTGCTACTTCTTTGTAGTTATAAAGAAACATGCTGCACGTGGAACTATGGTAATACTATAACACTAGACATCTATCTACATGGATTAAACAGCAATAAAAACAATTCGTACAAATATATCTCTTTGAGGAAATAGGTCTACAAAGTTTGTTCTTAAAGAGAACTCTATTAAACAGAGCTGGGTGGGAAGGGACATGGTAATGTACAGTAGGTCAGGAATGTCACTGAAGAAGCTTAGTGTACACAAAACAAAACACTTCTGAGAATTAATTGCTGTAACTGAGTGAAAATGGTGTCTATAAATGACCCATTCACATAAAAAAAAACTTCTCACATGTGCTCTAGATGGTGAATGGACAGAGGTGTAAACCCTGGGACTTTTAAAGGAAAACCTGTCTGAAGTTAAAGTGTTTTTAAACCCACAACAGTAAAAACAGTTTGTATGTGCAGTAAAGCATGCTTGTTATACTCACTGTGGAACTTAAGGGGTTAATCCTCCACATTGTGTAAAAAGTCTGTTTGATCCTGTCTTCTCTGATCTTCCCCTTCTTCTACTGCCCTCAATCCATTTGATGATATTTTGTGAAGTTTTCATTTACGTCCTGTCTGAGAATTTAAAACCTCAAACATATTGCTATTATGTCATTTTAGTTTGTAAATACTGTACTATTTGCATAATTAACAAAGCATTTAACAAGCTTTGAGTAGTATATGTGACCCTTACATACAGTGAGGAACAGAAGTATTTGAACACCCTGTGATTTTGCAAGTTCTCCCACTTAGAAATCATGGAGGGGTCTGAAATTCACATTGTAGGTACATTCCCACTCCGAGAGACAGAATTTAAAAAAAAATTCAGGAAATCACATTGTATGGTTTTTAAAGAATTTATTTGTCTTGCACTGCTGAACATAAGTATTTGAACACCTGGGAAAATCAGTGTTATTATTTGGTACAGAAGCCTTTGTTTGCAATTACAGAGGTCAAACGTTTCCTGTAGTTCTTGACCAGGTTTACACACACTGCAACAGGGATTTTGGCCCACTCCTCCACACAGATCTCTAGATTTGTCAGGTTTCGGGCTGTCGCTGAGCAACACAGAGTTTCAGCTCCCTTCAAAGATTTTCTATCAGATTTAGGTCTGGAGACTGGCTAGGCCACTCCAGAACATTGATATGCTTCTTACAGAGCCTCTCCTTGGTTATCCTGGCTATGTGCTTCGGGTCGTTGTCATGTTGGAAGACCCAGCCATGACCAATCTTCAATGCTCTGACTGAGGGAAGGAGGTTGTTGCTCAAAACCTCACAATAAATGGCCCCATTCATCCTCTCCTTAATACAGTGCAGTCGTCCTGTTCCCTTTGCAGAAAAGCACCCCCAAAGCATGATGTTACCACCCCCATGCTTCACAGTAGGGTGTTCTTGGGATGCAACTCATCCTTTTTCCTCCAAACACGACGAGTGAAGTTTAGACCAAAAAGTTCTACTTTGGTCTCATCTGACCACATGACTTTCTCCCATGCCTCCTCTGGATCATCCAGATGGTCATTGGAAAACTTCAGACGGGCCTGGACATGTGATGACTTGAGCAGGGGAACCTTCCGTGCAATGCATGATTTGAAACCATGACGGTGTAGTGTTCTACCGACCGTGACCTTTGAAACTGTGGTCCCAGCTATCGGCGATGCGCTGTGTCCCTAGGACATAGCGGATCACCGATCAATGGAAAGAGCCAAAGATGTCGGCTCAGTCATGTGATCAGCTGTGTCTACTCACAGCTGATTACATATAAACAGGGAAATGCCGGTTATCAGCATTTCTCTCCTCTCAAGCTGTCACGCTGACAGCTCGAGAGGAAAGGAGAGCCGGTAATTGGCTTTCCATGGAGGGGACATGTACACTGATCATCAGGGCACTGATGATCAGTGTAGCCCCAGCAGTGCCACCTGTCAGTGCTCGTCAGTGCCCATCAGTGCCATATCAGTGCCACATATCAGTGCACATCAATGCTACATATCAGTGCACATCTGAGCTGCCTTTCAGTGTCACCCATCAATGCCAGTCAGTGCCACCCATCAATGTCAATCAGTGCCACCTATCAGTGCTGCCAGTCAGTGCCACCTATCAGTGCCAGTCAGTGCCACCTATCAGTGTGCATCAGTGCCGCCTATCAGTGCCAGTCAGTGCCGCATATCAGTGCCAGTCAGTGCCGCATATCAGTGCCATATATCAGTGCCATGTATCAGTGCCGCCTTTCAGTGCCCATCAGTGATGCCTGTCAAAGCCCATTAGTGCCACCTACCAGTGCCTCCTGATCAGTGCCCATCAGTGCAACCTATCAGTGCCCATCAGTGCAGCCTCATTAGTGCTCATCAGTGAAGGAGAAAAATCACTTATTTACAAAATTTTATAACAAAAACTAAGAAAAAACTTTTTTTTTCAAAATTCTGTGGTTTTTGGTTTGTTTAAGAAAAAATAAAAATCCCAGGTGTGATTAAATACCACCAAAATAAAGCTCTGTCACAAAAAAATGATAAAAATTTCATATGGGTACAGTGTTGCATGACCGCGCAATTGTCATTCAAAGTGTGACAGCGCTGAAAGCTGGAAATTGGCCTGGGCAGGAAGGGGGTATAAGTGCCCTGTAGGCTAGTGGTTAAAGAGCTCAGACAAGTGCTACTAAGTTAGACTAATGAGTGGAGTAGAGGTGGACTTTTTGAAGGCACAGTAACAGGTCTTTGAGAGACAGAATTCTTGCTGTTTCTTAGGTGTTCAAATACTTATGTTCAGCAGTGCAAGACAAATAAATTCTTTAAAAATCATGCAATGTGATTTCCTGAATTTTTTTAAACATTCTCTCAGAGTGGGAATGCACCTACAATGTGAATTTCAGACCCCTTCATGATTTCTAAGTGGGAGAACTTGCAAAATCGCAGTGTGTTCAAATACTTTCGTTCCTCACTGTAAAGGCAAGATTGCAGAGAGCAAGCCTGGACCCCATATCAGACTAAATATCTGAGCACTTCCAACCTCCACCATAAAATATAGAAAATAAGAATATACTACTGGAAAAAATGTAATGTAGTTTGTAACCTAGATAATTTTTTAATGTACATCACAAACAACAAAATGCACCAGACCATACAATGTACAGCACAGTTTACAGTGGTGTGTGTCACCATGTTCCCGGCAGTACTGTGATTCGACCTGCACCTCCGAATCAGAGATCATTCTGTGCCTGTGCTTATAGAACACATGCACAGGAAATGATGCAATCTTCTCTCCTGGAGCCCTTTTGTGGTTCCAGTGAGAGAAGAGAGCAGATCCATGTGAGTCAAAGCAGCACACTTTTACTAAAACACATAGTCACATTTTAACCCCCTAATCACCCCCCCCCCCCCGTTAACCCTTTCACTGCCCTGTCACCGGTGTCATTAGTATAGTGTACAGATTTTTTATTTCTCACGGATCTTCAAATAGCATAAGCATCAGTTAGTGTTCCTCCCACATAGCTTCAGATTGCCCTCTGCTACATTACCAGCACATTTAACTCTTTGATTACCAGGAATACTCTCTCAAACACACTATAAATGTCCATTGCTAGTATACTATCTGAACAGATCAATATCTTTGATCAGATCTGAACTATACTAGCGTCCACAATAGTATACTATACTATAGTAAAGGAGAATGTCACCAGCACACAGAGGATCACCAATATGGGTCCAAAAGTTTTAATGAAGTAGTATAGTGTCCCCAAAAATGCAGCATTAGCAGGATCAGCACAAGACCTGCATTTAGCCCCTCTGACCCCCCCCACCCCCAGCAAGTTCAGTGTCAGTAGATCACTGTCCCTTGATACATTACACACAAAACTGCAGCGTTAGCAAGATCAAACCTGATCTCTGCTAGCGGTATCTGGTACATTGTTTTGTAGCAGTTTAACCCCTTGCCTACCAGGCACTTATACCCCCTTCCTTACCAGGCCAATTTTCAGCTTTCAGCGCTGCCGCACTTTGATTGACAATTGCGCCGTCATGCAACATTGTACCCATATGAAATTTTGATCATTTTTTTCTCACAAATAGAGCTTTCTTTTGGTGGTATTTAATCGCCACTGGGCGCTTTACTTTTTGCGCTATAAATTAAAAAAAGTGCAAAAAATTTGAAAAAAAAAAAAAGTTTATTTGTTTCTTTTATAAAATTTTTCAAACAGGTATTTTTTCTTCTTCACTGATTTGCGTTGATGAGGCGGCACTGATGGGCACTGATAGGCGGCACTGATGGGCACTGATAGGCAGCACTAAAGGGCACTGATAGGCAGCACTAATGAGGTGGCACGGATAGGCGGCACTGATAGACAGCACTAATTAGGGGTCACGGATAGGCGGCACTGATATGCAGCACTGATAGGCGGCACTGATAGGTGACACTGATTATGGGTACTGATAGACGGCACTGACTAGCATCACTTCTGGGCACTGACTGGCGGCACTGACTGGCACAACCCCTGGGCACTGACTGGTGGCACTGACTGGCAGCACTGCTGGGCTGCACTGGTGGGCGGCACTGGTGGGCACCACTGGTGGGTGGGCACAGGTGGGCACAGGTGGGTGGCACTGGTGGGCACAGGTGGGTGGGCACAGGTGGGTGGCACTGCTGGCACATGTAGGTGGCACTGCTGGGCACAGGTAGGTGGCACTGCAGAGTGGCACAGGTGGGGGCACAGGTGGGTGCACTGCTGGGCACAGGTGGGGGCACTGCTGGGCATGGGTGGGCGGGGCTAGTGGGCGCACTGCTGGGAGGAACTTGCGGGGGTCACTGCTGGGCACCGATCATCAGGGCACTGATCATCAGTGCCCTGATGATCGGTGCCGATCCCCGCTCTGACAACTGCCGGTTCTCGGCAGTACTTTCCTCACGATCTGACAGCGTGAGGAAAGTGCAGCCGAGAACCGGCACTTGCATTTTCCTGTGATCAGCGTGTCATTGGACACCGCTGATCACGTGGTAAAAGGCCGGTGGGATCGGCCTTTCACCACATCTCGTGATCAGCTGTGTCCGTAGGACACAGCGATCACGGAGATCGCCGGGTGCGCGCCCCCTGGGGCGCGCAGGAGAGCGCGTTCTGGGAGGACGTCATATGACGTCCACCCAGAACTAGCCGGCCGCGGTGCAGCCGTCATTCGGCTATGCGCGGTCGGCAAGTGGTTAAACAGTCCCTGATGGCCAGGTGCTCTTTTTCCCGTGAGTCGCACTAGGTATCTATAAATTTAGTGGCCAAAATGTCCAAAGAAAGGTACTCCAGTGAAGAGGCCTACAGGATTCTGAGTATGTCAGATGAAAGCGATGGAGAAGCCTCACTCACAGAATCAGGCTCAGTATACAAACCTGTAGAGAGCACCGGCACCCTGACAGATAGCTCAGGTGATTGAGAAGAGGTCCCTGCTAAGGTCAGGTGTGCCCAACCTCGTGCCCAGGTTGCTGATGTGTTAGAATTGATTGATGGTGCTCATATGCAGCAGAGTGCTAGTACTAGTGCTGCACTAACTTTTGGTGGCCTCTGAAACTGTGATAGGTAGTGAGGAAATGAAATAAGGAAATTACGCTTTCAAAGGAAATTAGGCTTTCAAAGGAGTCATTGGATTTTGGGCTCCTGTATGTGGCTAGACTCCCAAAGGTTTCACACATGTGGTATCCTCAGGAAATGTAGCAGAAAATATATTAGAGTGTAATTCCACATATACCCATGGCATGCATATATTTTCTGAAAAGGGGTCATATGCACTGCCCTGCCACTTTATCACCTCAAGAAATGTGATAGGCAGTCAGAAAGTAAAAGCTGCATAAATTCTAGTATCTATACCATAGTTTGTAGATGCTATAACATTCACACAAACCAATTAATTTACACTTATTGGGATTTTTTTTACCGAAGACATGTAGTATAATACATTTTGGCCTAAATAGATGATGAAACTTGACTTTATTGGATATTTTTTATAACAGAAAGTAGAAAAATATTGTCTTTTTTTCATTTTATCGCATAAAATAAAAAACTTGGTAGTGATCAAATACCACCAAAAGAAATCTCTATTTGTGTGAAAAAAATGACAAACATTTCTTGTGGGTACAGTGTTGCATGACTGCACAATGGCCAGTTACAGTAGCACAATGCTGAATAGCACAGAATGGCCTGGTCATGAAGGGGGGGGGGGGGGGGTAATTCTTCCTGAGGTAAAGTGGTTATTATTGTCTCTTCATACATTTTTGCTCATTGCAGAAAGCCCATAACATTGGTAATGAGTGAAGTGCACTATACTGATAAATATGTAAATATAATGGCTCCTTTACATTCATGGTCAGTGTAGTGCCCTCTTAGATTGGCGGTCAGTGGTGTAGTGTTCCCTTTTGTAGGTGGTTACTAAAATGAAGTGTTCAGTGTAGTGCTCTGTTACATGGGTATCAATGGTGAAATATCCCTCTTACATTGGTAGTCAGTGGTGTACTTGATACGATTAAATTGATACTCATTGTAGTGTAGGAGATACTTGCTGTGGAGGGGGATCATATGCTTGGAGAGGCGAGTTTTGTGGGGTGGATGATTTTAGCTTGGCAGCAAGAGTTCTAATATGATATTTTGAATGCTGGGGGGATGATAGGCAACATTTTGGGTGTGCCTCAAAAGGGAGAAGGGATACATGCTTGCTGCATGCTCAGATAAAAGTCTTGTATGGACTTTATGTGAATGCCACACTTTTGTTAGGCAATTGCAAGGGGTACCTGCTATCATCCAATTCAAGCAAATATTTCCCCTCCCCTCCAAGAAAGTTTTTCCTCTCCCTCTTACCCTAACAAGCAACTCCCAAAAAACAAACCGCTTAAAGGGGGCCACAAACCTTTTATTTTGCATGGGGTTCACACAAAATCCATACCAGACCCTCATCAAAGATAAACGTGTTGGTATAGATGTTGAGGGAAATACCTGACTGCTTCATTTACAAACAAAAAGAAGTGGTCAGGAAATTGATCAGTGCCCAGCAGTGCCACCCACCAGTACCGCCCACCTTTGCCCATCAGTGCCACCCACAAGTGCCCAGCAGTGCAACCCATCTGTGTCCATCAGTGCCCAGCAGTGCCATCCACCTGTGCCCATCAGTGCCTAGTAGTGCTACCCACCTGTGCCCAACAGTGCCACCCAGCAGTGCCCCCCATCAGTGCCAACCATCAGTGCTGCCCAGCAGTGTCACCCATCAGTGCCCAGCAGTGCCGCCGATCAGTGCCACCGATCAGTGCCCAGCAGTGCCGCCGATCAGTGCCAGTCAGTGCCACGTGCCACCCAGTGTCCATCTGTGCTGCCCATTAGTGCCACCTATCAATCAGTGCCCATCATTGTTGCATATCAGTGCAGCATCATTATTGCCACCTTGTCAGTGCTGCCTGTCAGTGCCTATCAGTGATGCCTGTCAGTGTAGCCTCATCAACTCACATCAGTAAAGGTGAAAAATGACCGGTTTGCAAAATTTTATAATAGAAACAAAAAAAAACCCTTTTTTAAATTTATTTTGCTCTTTTTTTGTTTATAGCGTAAAAAATAAAAACACCTAGCGGTGATGAAATACCACCATAAGAAAGCTCTATTTGTGTGAAAAAAATGTAACATGGGTACAGTGTTGCATGACCACGCAATTGTCAAAGAGCGACAGCGCTGAAAGCTGAAAATTGGCTTGGGCAGGAAGGGGGTATGAGTGCCTGGTCGGCAAGTGGTTAAACTAGGATTGAGGGGGGGGAAGGAGAATAAGATTATAAAGGAGCAGACAAGGGTCAGTCCCTATTGGTGGGTGGAATGGGGAAAGATGGGGGTGGGGGCTATGGCAGGTGATAAGAAGGTTCCCATGTTACAAAGAACCATTGGAATTGGTACTATTTGTACTAAATTAAAATATGCAGAATGCGTGTGCAAAATGTGATAATGAATTAAAGTGTTTGTTCACCAATGCCAGAAGTCTGCCAAGCAAAATAGGTGAGTTGGAAGCTTTGGTGCATGAAGAGAACTATGATTTAATTGGTATTGCTGAATCTTGGCTTCATTCTTCACATGACTGGGCTATTATTATTCTTGGCTATCCTCTCTTTCGAAGAGACAGGGTAAAAAATAAAAGGTGGTGGTGTCTGTCTCTAAGTGATCTCAGAGTGAATTTGAAAGAGGAAGAGGAGTTGATGGAGAGTGTCATGAGGCTGAAGCATTATGGTTGGAACTACACATGGATGTGCATACTACAAAAGTAGGAATTTGTTATAGGTCACCCAGTATTAATGAGAAGGTGGAGACTCAGCTCCTTGCTGATAATAATGGGGGAAACTACCCGGAAATTGATTGGAGTAATGGCACTGCAGGAACAGGGCAAACATTTATAAATCTATTATAAACCTATTACAAGACAATTTTATGGTACAATTCATAGAGGCCCCAACTAGGAATTAAGTTCTGCTGGGCCTGGTAATCTCAACCATGCAGAGCTTATTATTAATGTTCATATAAAAGAACATCTGGGTAGCAGTGACCATAACATGATTTCATTTAATGTTAATGAGGGCTGCTCTCAAAGACTGCGATAGAATATTGGCATCAATGAACACTGAACAGAAATGAGAGTTCTTCCAAATGACTGTATGCAAACACACTGCAAAATTCTCTGGTAAGTCTATTTAAAACATTTAAAACATGAAGTCATGATATGTTTGTTTTAATGTTACTTAATATTTTTTTCTGTTTTCTAGCCAAAATCTTCCAATCCAAGTGAAAGTCCTTAAGGGACCGTGTTCAGGGGGACCTAACAAAGGAAGAGAAGGCAATGCGGAATGGAGTACCAGTTCCCACCAAAAAACATGTTTACCATCAGCAGCTAGCATTCCTTCAATCCATGATCTCCAACACAAGACAGTAAGTGTATGTTTTTCCTAAACATTTTTTAATATTTCATTTTTTTAATTTTATAATATAGTAACTATTTTAGCAAATTTTTCTGCAGCCTTTTTAATTTTTAATTCATTTTTAATTTTAGAAAACATACTATATTTTAATATTTTTTCTTCTTTTCAGGACAACATCCAACCTTCATGATGAGAGCGAGGCTGAGGAGGAGGTGCAATCCAATCTAGGGCAGGCAGGAGAATCAACAAGTGCCTCCACCAGCATTGCTCCACCAACACCTGAGGCCACAGATGAATAGATGGATCAACATGTCAGGTATCTACCAAATACTTTCCATGAATCTTTAAAATTATTTTCTCATCTTTTGCAGGAATTTTTTTCCCCCACAAGTTTTTGGAATGACAATTTTTTTTTTAACACAAAGTTGTCATTTAAATGGTATATTGCTCACACATGCCATGGGTATATTTGTAATTACACCCCAAAATATATTCTGCTACTTCTCCTGAGTATGGGAATGTCACATATGTGAGACTTTTTGGGAGCCTAACCACATAGAGGAGAGTGAAAGCCACTGACTTCTTTGAAAGCCTGAAGGTGCGTAAAATTCCTCATTTCACTTCCTCACTACCTATCACAGTTTCAGAGGCCCTTAAATGCCAGGATAGCACCAAATTCCCCCACAATGACCCCTTTTTGGAGAGTGGACACCACAAGGAATGTAAAAAGAGGCATGGTGAGTATTTTGCAAATCACATTTTTTCTTACAAGGTTTTGAAAAATAAAAAAAATTAAAGAATATGTTTTTGTTTTCTTTCTTCATTTTCCAAAAACTTGTGGCAATGAATGAGATCTGAAAAATACTCACCATGCTTCTTATCAAATTCCTAGGGCTGTCTACTTTCCAAAAAAGGGGTAATTTGGGGGGTTTCGTTCTATTCTGGCATTTCAGGGCCTCCAAAACTGTGATAGGTAGTCAGAATGTGTAATGAGGAAATAAATCCCTTTAAAAGCCTGAAGGTGCTTATTGGATTTTGGGGTCCTGTACGCGGCTAGACTGCCAAAAATGCTCTCACATGTGGTATCCCCATACTTGGGAGAAGTAGCAGAATGTATTTTGAGAAGTCATTCCACATATACCCATGGCATGTGTGAACAATATATAATTTAAGTGACAACTTTATGTAAAAAAGAAAAAAGGTTTATCATTTTCCAAAAACTTGTGGTAAAAAAAATAAATTCTTCTATTGAACATGCCTCTCAGCAAATTCTTTGGGGTGTCTACTTTCCAAAAAGGGGTAATTTTTTTTTTTGTGGGGGGTTGAGGGCATTTTATGGTCATCATTAGAAGTTCATGCCACACATCACTCACTCTTCTAATCACCTGAAGACCAAGGTTTTTCTGACACTTTTTGTTCACATGAAAAAATTACTCTGTACCCCCAAACATTATATATTTTTTTTAAAGCAGACACCCTAGTGAATAAAATGTTGGTTGCTGCAATGTTTTATGTCACATAGTACTCAGGCAGCAATTTTTCAAAGGCAAATTTTTTGAATAAAATATACTTTTATTTTTAATGCACAAAAAAACCAATATATTGGCCAATTGTTGGTAAAATATAAAGATGATGGTATGTCGAGTAAATAGATACCAAACATAACATGCTTTAAAACTTCGCATGCCACGTACAATGGTGACAAACTGCATACATTTTTAATATCCATAGGCGACGCTTTAAATCCTTTATAGGCATAAGTATACACAGGAGGTCCAGTGCTAGAATTACTGCCCACGATCTGACGTTCACTGCAATACTTAACATGCATGGTGCAACTGCTATTTACACACTAACACGGAGGGTTTTTTTTTTTTAGTTATTTTGATATTTTTATGCTGTCCCTTTCTTTTTTTATCACTTTTATTGTTATCGCTGTGACTGCAATAGGCACTGCAAGGTGTTCTTTTCTGAGAAATATGGGGTCTATTAGACTCTAGATATCTCCTCTGTCCCTATATCATCTGCATCCACCCACTTGTAATGGTGGGCACACATGAAATGTTCTATATTTATTTGTTCAGCCTATGGGCTGAACTAAAAAAAAAAAAAAAAAAAAAAAGAACCTAACAGATTTCTCTATTCACATCAATCGATGTGGATAACAAAATCTCTACCAAAATTTTTTTTTAAAATATATGCCGAAGCATAGGGGCCATCCGCCTATTGGCCACCCCAGGTCCCCATGCTTGGGCTTTTTTATCTGCGGATGAAAAATCTCATCCAATAGCGGTGCACACACTTATGTATATACTGGGAGCAAGACCCTGTTGCTGTCAGAATAAACAGATTGGTGCTGTAGCTGAATGACATTGCTGCAAAGAAAACAGCAGTGGTTAACAATTAAACAGTAACTCAATAAAACAAATTTTTTATTGAAATATGTGCCAAAACATAAATTATAAAATCTATATGCCGAAGCATAGGGGCTTACCAACCACTGGCCACCATAGGCCCCCATGATTGAGCATATATGCTTTTTTTTTTTTTTTAGCTGCAGAAGAAAAATCTCATTCAACAGCACTACACACACTTACAGTGTATCCACAAAGTATTCACAGCGCTTAACTTTTGCCACATTTTGTTATGTTACAGCCTTATTCCAAAATGGATTAAATTCATTTTTTTCCTCATCTTTCTACAAACAATACCCCATAATGACAACATGAAAGTTGCAATTTATTAAAAATAAACAAAAAAACCCACATGTACATAAGTATTCACAGCCTTTACCGTGGCACTCAAAATTGAGCTCTGCTGCATCCTGTTCCTACTGATCATCCTTGAGATGTTTCCACAACTTGGAGTCCACCTGTGGGAAATGTGGTTAATTGGACATGATTAGAAAAGGCATAAACCTGTCTATATAAGGTCCCACAGTTAACAGTGCATATCAGAACATAAACCAAGCCATGAAGTCCAAGGAATTGTCCTTAGACCTCAGAGACAGGATTGTATCAAGGCACAGATCTAGGAAGGGTACAGAAACATTTCTGCAGCATTGAAGGTCCCAATGAGCACAGTGGCCTCCATTATCCATAAATGGAAGAAGTTTGGAACCACTAGGAATCTTCCTACAGCGTGCCGCCCAGCCAAAATGAGCAATTGAGGGAGACGGGCCTTAGCCAGGGAGATAACCAAGCACCCGATGGTCCCTCTGAAAGAGCTCCAGCATCTCTCTGTGGAGAGAGGAGAATCTTCCAGAAGAACCACCATCTCTGCAGCACTCCACCAATCAGGACTGTATGGTAGAGTGGCCAGACAGAAGCCACTCCTCAGTAAAAGCCAAAGGCAAATGGCAGCCTACCTAGAGTTTGCCAAAAGACACCTGAGGGACTTTCAGACCATGAGAAACAAAACCCTCTGGTCTGATGAAACAAAGATTGAACTCTTTGGCCTGAATGCCAAGCACCATGTCTGGAGGAAACCAGCCACCGCTCACCACCTGGCTAATATCATCCCTACAGTAAAGCATGGTGGTGGCAGCATGATGCTGAGGGGATATTTTTCAATGGCAGGAACTGGGAGACTAGTCAGGATCGAAGGAAAGATGACTGCAGCAATGTACAGAGACATCCTTGATGAAAACCTGTTCCAGAGTGTTCTGAGTCCTTAGACTAAGGGTGACGGTTCATCTTTCAACAGGACAATGACCCTAAGCACGCAGCCCACATAACAAAGGAGTGGATACGGGTCAGCTCTGTGAATGTCCTGGAATGGCCCAGCCAGAGCCCAGACTTGAACCCAATTGAACATCTCTGGAGAGATCTGAAAATGTCTGTGCACCAATGCTCCCCATCCAACCTGATGGAGCTTGAGAGGTGCTGCAGAGAAGAATAGGAGAAATTGCCCAAAAATAGGTGTGTCAAGCTTATAGCATCATACTCAAAACAATCTGTGGCTGTAATTGGCGCTAAAGGTGATTCAACAAAGTATTGAGCAAAGGCTGTGAATACTTATGCACAGGTTTTGTTTTTGTTTTTTATTTTTAATAAATTGCAAAGGTTTCAAAGCAAACATCTTTCATGTTGTCATTATGGGGTATTGTTTGTAGAATGTTGAGGAAAAAAATGAATTTAATCCATTTTGGAATAAGGCTGTAACATAACAAAATGTGGCAAAAGTTAAGCGCTGTGAATACTTTCTGGATGCACTGTATTTATGAACGATATAGGGTCTGGGATTAAAAATACCATTTCAGTCTTTGCAGATGACACCAAGCTGTGCAGTGGAATAATGTCATTACAGGATATTTCCAACTTACAAGCTGACTTCCCCATGCTTGAGCATATATGTGCTTTTTTAGCTGCGAATGAAAAATCTCATCCAACACACTTTTCTGAGAGCAAAACCTTCTTGCTGTCAAAATAAACAGATCGGTGCTGCAGCTGAATGGTGCTGCTACAAGGAAAACAGCAATGGTTTAACAATAAAACAACAACTATTTTTGTTGTTTTAATTTTTTTTCACTTTTAATTTTTTTATTTTAACTTTTTTTAAAACTTTTAACCAGATGATAGGGTCTCTCCAAATGCATTTCCTGACTACCTAACATCTTTCCAGCCCTAGACTGTGCTGTACTCTATACTAATAGTTCACTAGTGTATAGTAGCGATGGAAGCAGGGCAGACTGACCATTTGGAAACTTGGGCACTGCCCGAAGGCCTGGGGTCAGTAGGGGGCCCCATGAGATGCCCCTGGTACCTTTTTCGCAGGCTTTTTTGAGTTTGTGCAAGGACACAGGGACCCCATGATCCCCTATTGCCCGGGGGCCCCATGAGTTGTGAGTCCACCCCTGGACAGAAGCAGTCCTTGCCACAGAGACCATGTTGGCTAGGATAGGAGGGACAAAAAAAAAAAAAAAAGAGGAGGTGTCATGCCTAATTCTGTGTCTGCTACAGACACATATTTTTTGGGGTGCCTTTTGGGTTGGGGTTTCAGGACTGGCATTGGGAAAATGTCTCTCATGCAGCTGGCTCATTTCATCTGTGTTGGGGGTTATATAGAGCCAACTGAAATAAACACTTTTTTGTATCAGCATCTGGATTTTTGGGATACTAAGTATGGCTTCACCATCTGGTCGTTGAAGTCAACCCCTCCCATGTTAAGGTTATAGTCGTGGACACTGGTGCCGTGGAAATTTGGATGGTCGTGTCTGCGTGAATGGAAGGCAGGATGAAAACATCCCGTTTGTTCTTCCACTTCACTGTGTGCAATTCATCATTTTTCAAGCAGGCTTTCCCCCCCTTTCTAAGACGAGTATTTACAAGCCATTGGGGGAAGTCCTGGGGATTAGGTCGCAGGGTGCCACATGTGCCAATTATAAAATTGTATAAATGTCTAAATAGTGGCACGCTTGGATAAAAATTGTCCACGTATAAGTGATACCACATATGGAAAGAGGGTGACACCAAGTCCCAAACTATCTTGCCACTGCTCCCCATGTAGTCTGAGCATCCAGGGGGCTCCACGTGACTATCTTTTTCCTAAATCTGAAAATAACATGTATAGCCTGTTGCCCTCACACAGATCTTATACATCTTGACCCCATATCTGGCATGCTTGCTGGGGAGAAATTGTTTGAATGCAAGTTGGCCAGAAAAACTAATGAGGGACTCATCAACACAGATGTTTTGCTTGATACACATCTGCAAATTTGTGGTTAAGATGATTTGAGGAATTTTGTGGAGCAGGTCAAGTTCAAGGTCACCCCAGGGATAACAGAGTGTACTGTTGTTGAAATGCATAAATAGCATTATATTTAGAGATGAGCGAATCGAACTCGGCGAAGTGGAATTAGTTTCGAATATTAGAAAAATTTCGAATTGCGCCGAATCCGAAAATGAGCAAACTTCGGATGCGCGAATCGAAATTTTTCCAAAAATGGCGGCGACATGTGCGGCGACGGAGCAGGGATCTCTGGGAAGGCGCGCAGACAAGGCGCGCTGACCCATAATGCATTCATTCATGACATGTGATCGCATTAGCCAATCAGCAGCCAGCCAGCCAGCACTGTGTAATGGTGGAGCTATAAATTGCGGCCATCTTACAATTCTCCATTTGCCTCTGGTCATTCAAGAGAGACAGATCTCTCTGTATTAGGGACACAGAACCGTTACTCAGGGACAGACACAGAATTGTTACTCAGGGACAGACACAGAATTGTTACTCAGGGACAGACACAGAATTGTTACTCAGGGACACAGAATTGTTACTGAGGGACACAGAATTGTTACTCAGGGACAGACACAGAATTGTTACTCAGGGACAGACACAGAATTGTTACTCAGGGACACAGAATTGTTACTGAGGGACAGACACAGAATTGTTACTGAGGGACAGACACAGAATTGTTACTGAGGGACAGACACAGAATTGTTACTGAGGGACACAGAATTGTTACTCAGGGACAGACACAGAATTGTTACTCAGGGACAGACACAGAATTGTTACTCAGGGACAGACACAGAATTGTTACTCAGGGGCAGACACAGAATTGTTACTCAGGGACACAGAATCGTTGAATTAAAGAGTATGTCAGACAACATGCAGAGGAGTGGCAGAGGAGGCAATGTTTTAGGAGCGAGCAGACGTGGTAGCAGAGGAAGGGGTCGAGGCAGCACTAGTCGCAGCCAGAGGCCAGTGCTCCCGGTGTCATCCAGCGGTCGTGTCTCCACCGACAACCCTGCCGTCATTGATTGGTTAGCTCGGTCGTCTTCCTCTTCCCAGGTCACCTCTGACACCTACAGCCAACGGTCGGTGGGTACGTCAGACACAACCATTAGTTGGCATGGCCCGGGAGCAAGCCCACTGAAATCACGTGTCCTCTACCTGCCCCTGTCCTTTGGTGTTCCCTCACCAAGCGAAGTATCGCATGCTGTGGGCTCAGCCCCACTGTACAGTGAGGAAGAGCTAACAGAGGGCGGTCAGGAACGGGGGGAGACATCCGCCTCTTCAGCAGCCAGGCGAAGAAGTACTGGCGAGGAGAGTGGCTCGGTAGCCGGTCTAGAGACAGGTCTGTCTCCTGACCCACACGCAGCCGAGGGGGCTAGTAGTGAGGCGGAGACCCTAATTGATGATGATGAGGCTGATCGCACTTGGCAGCCTCGTCGTCATCAGGCTATTGCTTCCGCATCATCAGGAGAAGAGGGTGCCAGCTTGGCAGCGAGCAAAACAGTCGGTGGGTTGCCCAGGAGGCAGCAGGGTCGCAGCAGTGTCAGTGGAGGCAAATGGCCACGGAGTAGAGCACCAGCTCCACTGCAGCCTACCACCACGGCCAGTAGTGGTGCCGGTGTGCACAGAGGAAGTAGCAGTCAGCCAGTGAGGAGTAGCGGGGGCAAAGTTTCCTACTCGGCGGTGTGGCAATTTTACGTCAAGCCGCCCGAGGAAGTAAACGTAGCCGTATGTCGACTATGTGGCCAGAAAGTCAAGCGTGGCCAGGGGGCCCATGTTGGGACTACAGCGTTGTGGCAGCATATGCAGCGTCGCCATTTGGTGGCCTGGGAAAACCGTGATAAAGATACGGCGGTTCTGCCTGCCCCAGCCCCCGCTCCATCACCCGCTCCGTTACTTGCTCCGTCACCCGACGTCAATCGCCCTCTATCAGCCAGTCAAGGCTCCAACACCTCTGCTGAGGGGAGTTGTCGCTCGTTGGCATCTTCCGCTCGTTCAGATGCTCCTTCTCCTGCTACTCCTCTTCACGGATTCCGTCAGCAGTCTTTCTTGGAATCCGTTTCCAAGAGACAACAGTTTGCGAGCACGCACCCGATGGTGCAGAAGCTGAACGTCCTCCTGTCCAAGTTGCTGGTGCTGCAGTCCCTCCCTTTCCAAGTGGTGGACTCAGCACCTTTCCGAGAAATGATGGCTTGTGCCGCGCCGCGGTGGAGAGTGCCAAGCCGTCATTTCTTCGCCAAAAAGGCAGTGCCAGCCCTGCATTCACATGTAGAAGAGATGGTGGGCCAGTCTTTGAGCATGTCGGTCTCTGCCAAAGTGCACGGCAGCGCCGACGTGGGGAGCTGTAACTACGGTCAGGGACAGTATATGTCATTTACGGCCCACTGGGTGAACGTGGTGCCGGCACAGCCGCACCAGCAACTTGGACAGGTCACGCCGCTTTTGCCTCCACGTTTGCACGACCTTGGTCCGGCAAAGATGTCCGCCTCTACCACCTCTTCTTCCGCCGTGTCCTCAGCCGCCACCCCCGTGCCAAGTCCCATTACCCGACCGGCATATCACATGTGCAGGGCGCAACGGTGTCACGCTGTGCTGCACCTGGTATGCCTTGGCGAACGTAGTCACACAGGGGAGGAACTTCTGAGTGTAATGAACAGAGAAAATCGACAGATGGCTGTCTCCGCGCAAACTGAAAATCGGAACCATGTTGACCGACAACGGAAAGAACATTGTGTCTGCTCCGCGTCAAGGAAGGTTGTGCCATGCGCCATGCATGGCTCACGTGTTCAATCTGGTTGTCAAGCGGTTCCTAAAATCCACCATCCCACTGCAAGACATCCTTAAAATGTCACGTAAACTTTGCATGCATTTCAGCCATTCCTACACCGCAAAGCACACCCTCCTTGAGCTGCAGCGGCAGAACGGAATTCCACAGCATCGCCTGATCTGCGACGTTGCAACAAGGTGGAATTCAACCCTACACATGTTAGACCGCCTTTACGAACAGCGAAAGGCCATCACCGATTTCCCGATGTTACAAGCGGATAAAGGTACTCCCCTGTGTAACTTCGATGTCAGCCATTGGCAGCTCATGCGTGACACCTGCCGCTTGTTCAGGCCCTTTGTGGAGGCCACGCTATTCGTGAGTCGGCAGGACTATGGGATGAACGACGTCATTCCTCTGTTGCACGTCCTGGAACAAATGCTGTTAACAATGGCTGGTCAGGATGTGGTAGACGTGGCGCACAGATCTCAACGCCACATGACCCCTGTGGGGGCAGGACAGGAAGAAGAGGAGGAGGTAGAGGAGGACATTGGTGCTCAGGAATTATTGAGTGAAATGGGTGGTTTTTCCACTCAGCGGACAGGAGTGGAGGAGCAGGAGCATCTGGTAGAGGAGGAGGAGGAGGAGGAGACAGAGGACCCAGACGCACCGTGGCAGTATGCTGTGGAGATGGAGGCAGGGAGTCCCTCGCATTCCTTGGCACAAATGGCCCATAGCATGCTCGGTTGCTTGCGTAGCGACACCCGAATAATAACCATCAGACAGAGGGATGACTTTTGGCTGTCCACCTTGTTGGACCCTCGCTACCGTTCAAAAATGGTGGCCTTTTTCACACCTGCTGAGAGGGAGGCCAAAATAACGTACTATAAAAACCACCTATGTAGTCAGTTGGTCTCTGCCTTTCTGCGCCAACGTCCATCCTCAGACACTGTGGGCCCTGTGCACTCGTGTTCCGCTGCCATGGCAGCAGGGGAGGGGTGGGGTGGTAGGAGCAGTGGCAGCTCCACCAGCAGCGGCTGCCACAGTCTGCAGTCGATGATGAGTAGCTTTCTTCACCAGCGCAGTGAGGAAACTACTAACCAGCCGCAGCAGCAGCAGCATCAGGTGGACCTGGAGCAGGACCTCAAAAAACAGGCTTGGGCCTACTTGGACAGCACCCTGCCAACCGAGGTAGACAATCCCCTTGACTACTGGGCAACGAAACTTGACCTTTGGCCCCAACTAGCTGAATTTGCTGTTGAAAGGCTGTCATGCCCGGCCAGTAGCGTGGCATCGGAGCGCGTGTTTAGTGCGGCAGGAGGTATTGTAACTCCGCGGAGGACACGACTGTCCACCCAAAGTGTGGAGAGACTCACGTTTGTGAAAATGAATCAGGCGTGGATTAGTCTGGATTTCAAACCACCAGTTCCTGACACAACTGACTAAATCCGCCATGAATCATGCCCCAAACATGTGCCACTTTCAGGTCTCCTCACACTGTTGGTGTGTTCCATTTTGTCATAGGGTGGTGGCAGATTACGGGCCTCCCATTGCTGCTGCCAGGCCTGTAATCTGCCATGGGCCCCTGTACCGCCTCCTCATGCTGCTGCCAGGTCCAGAGTCTCTCATGGGTCCCTGTACGGCCTCCCATTGCTGCTGTCTCCATCGCCACACTCTGCCATGTGCCACTTTCAGGTCTCCTCACACTGCTGGTGTGTTCCATTTTGTCATAGGGTGCTGGCAGATTACGGGCCTCCCATTGCTGCTGCCAGGCCCGTAATCTGCCATGGGCCCCCGTACCAACTCCTCATGCTGTGACGTTGCAACAAGGTGGAATTCAACCCTACATATGTTAACCGCCTTTACGAACAGTGAAAGGCCATCACCGATTTCCTGATGTTACAAGCGGCTAGAGGTACTCCCCTGTGTAACTTCGATGTCAGCCATTGGCAGCTCATGCGTGACACCTGCCGCTTGCTCAGGCCCTTTGAGGAGGCCACGCTATTCGTGAGTCGGCAGGGCTATGGGATGAACGACGTCATTCCTCTGTTGCACGTCCTGGAACAAATGCTGTTAACAAAACCACCAGTTCCTGACACAACTGACTAAATCCGCCATGAATCATGCCCCAAACATGTTATTATTTTTAACATAGGCCTCTGTATGGCCTTCAATTTAAGCTGCTTACGCTTCGCTACTCTGCCATGGGCCCCTGTACCGCCTCCTCTTGCTGCTGCCAGGTCCAGAGTGTGTCATGGGTCCCTGTACGGCCTCCCATTGCTGCTGTCTCCATCGCCACACTCTGCCATGTGCCACTTTCAGGTCTCCTCACACTGCTGGTGTGTTCCATTTTGTCATAGGGTGCTGTATGGCCTCCCATTGCTGCTGCCTCCACCGCCACACTGTGGCTCCACACTCTGGTTTTGGCCCCGTGACTGCCCAAATGAGTGAAGTGTGCGGTGATTCTAAGATCGACGGCACTCATCTGCATGTCATACTGACTGACAGTATTATTTCTCTTCCCCAGCAGACTCCAAGGGCATTTAAATTAAAGGTACAGTGTTCTGCACTAATATAAAGGCTCTCTGAAGCCTAGAAACCCTTTTTATAATTTAAATTCGCAGCGAATATATTCGCATCGAATCGAATTTATTCCTCGAATTCGCCGAATCAGCCGAATCGAATTTTTGAATACTTCGCTCATCTCTAATTATATTCTCATATCTATGCCTGGCCATGGCAGCAGAGAACACGGGCATATGATGAATCGGAAAGGTGGACCAATACAACCGCAATTCTTTAGTAATGCCCATGTTAAGGGTTAGGCCAAAGAAAAAACACTTTACATTTAGAAACCGTAATAGGTTTCCCTGCAAATGGTCTGGCCAGGTTTGAATTTGGGTTAGCAGCGATAAAGTACCTGCAAGTGCTAGCAGAGATCAGGCCTGATTCTGTGTACACTGCAGTTTTGTGTGCATTGTATCAAGTGACAGTGATCTACTGATACTGCACTTGCTGGGGGAGAGGGAGGGGGGGCGTAGGGGCTAAAAGCAGGTGCTGGCAGGTTGCAAGGCTGATCTTGCTAATGTTGCATTTTTGGGGACACTATACTATTGTGAACGCTGGTATAGTTCTGATGTGATCAAAGATATTGATCTGTTTAGACACTATAGTAGCAATGGAGGTTTATTGTGCATGTGAGTTTGTTCTTGGCAATCAAAGGGTTAAATGTAATGACTGATGTAGTGGCAGGGCAATTTGATGCTATCTTGGAGGAATGCTAACTGACGTTAACGCTATTTGAAGTCACCAGTGACACTAATACAATGATCAGTAAAAAAAAAAAAAAAAAAAAAAATCAGGAGGTAAATGTGACCTAGCTGCGCTTTTACTGTAAAAGTGTGCTGCTTTTGAGTCATGTGGAACGGCTTTCTTCTCTCTCTGGAATAGAATGTGCCCAGGGAGACAAGATTGCATAATTCCCTGTACCTGTGTAAATGTAAATGGAGCTGAACCGGGTTAATAAAGGAGGATAATCTATTTTCCATAATTTTTATTAAGGTGATAATTTTCAACCATATTAAGATCCTTCTGAAGTTTATGTACTACAGAGATATATGCCGTATTAATGGCTGAGTCCATTGATCCCCCTTTCCCCAGAGCATCCGAAAAGTGTTTCAAATGAGAGACCAAAAAGGTCCTTAAACTTACGGAAATACAGGCCTGGAAACCCATCAGGCCCTGGAGTTGAGCCCAGATGAGTCTGAGCAATAGCCTTCAATATTTCACCCTCTGAAACAGGGGCTTCCAAAAGATCACGATGCTCCACAGAAAGGGAGGGGGTTGGTTAGTCAGTAAAAAGAGAAGAGATCTTATCTGCGGGAGCTGGATAGAGGGAAGAATAAAATTTATGAAAAGCATCCAGGACCTTTTCTTCACCGCACAACCTGGACATCTAATTTTAGGTATAGCATGTCTTCTTACCCTAGGGGAAAGTTTATTCGCCAAAGGGACAAAGTACCTATTTTGTCCCAATGGACATAAAACCTGGCCACATCCCATCAAACACTCTTCTCAGCTTTTGTGGTCAATGCCAAATTAAGTTCCACTCTAGTAGCGTCAATTTTATAAATGCATGCCAGAGTGGGGGAATGTTTATGAGCCTTGATCAAGGACTGTAGATCCTGATCTGAGCATGCAATTTTAGCCAATTGTTCCTTCTTGAGCTGAGTGGAGATGTGAATGAGATGCCCACAAACTGTTGCCTTATGGGCTGCCCACGTCATAATAAGAAAGACGTCAGCACTAACATTATGCCTATATGACCCCTAACTTCACATCTTAACACCAACAGGGGTCACTAAGAAGGGATTTGTTCAAATGCCACTGATGTGTACTCGGTATATAAAATGTCAAAGGTAAAGTGACCAAAACCAATGAGTGGTCAGACCGAGCTGATTCCCCTTATAGTGGCTTGCCTGAGCGAAGGGGTCCCTGCAGAGGAAAAAAATGTGGTCTATTCTGGAATAAGTAGAATGGGGGGCCAAGTAATAGGTGTAATCCATTGTAGTGGGGTGAAATTCCCTTCAGGCATCAACTAGATTAAGCAATCGAAGGAGTTTAGCAGCTCAAGAGCTCTCCTTGGATAGCCGACGGAGCTGGATTATATTAGGGTTTGATTTATGTAAAATGAAATCCAAAGATAAATTAGAGTCGCCTCCACAGATTATTGTGCCCTTCAGGAGAGGTGACAGTGTGTGGAACATCTCCCGAAAAAAGGAATCTTGTCCTTTATTTGGTGCATAATCAGAAAAAAGTGAACACAGCTGTTCCCCAAGCAGACCCTTCACAACGATATAACGTCCCAAGTGATCCCGGTGTTCAACCATAGGTGTAAAAGACAACCCCTTGACTATGCAAATTGCTACCCCCGCCACCTGAGTTTTATCGTGAGCATTAGCCAAGTAAAATACTGGATAATGTTTATGAAGAAAACTAGGGTTATAGGAGAATAGGTCTTTTGGAGAAAAAGGATCTCAGTCCATAAATTATAATATTGAAATGCTTTTTGGCATTTGAATTTAGACCCTGCACATTGTGGAATAGAGCACAGAACAAAGGTGTTCTGGGAGGAGCCATTTGAAAACAAAGTGGAAGAAGTTCACTGTCAGCAGTCTGTTACTTACCAAGCCCTCGGCAAAGAAGCAACAGTAAGAGGGTATTCGAGGACCGCGAAGCCATGTAAGGAGATGGAGGTACCTTGGGTTGAAAGAGAGCAAGAGAAAATAAAAGAAAGATACAAGAAAAGAAGAAACACAGAATATTCTAAACAAACCAAATGGGACAGATACCACAAGTTTGCAAACCCGCCCATCCACTTTACAAAGTACACCATGAGAGACTCGGGTGGACAACTTGAAATGAAGACCAGAACCATCTGAGCCTTGGGGCAAGTGGGGAATGCAAGGCAACCAGAGCTGGCAACAACCCACCAATCTAGAATAGGAAATTATAAAGAAACCTAGATCATATATTCAAAAGCCACATATATCTGTAAGTAGAAGACATAATAGCAAACTAAGGACCCAAAGGGTAAGGTCCTTTCCACCATCCAACCAAGCCACCAAATGCAAACAACGCTGTCAAGTGAGCTTCAGAAGCTAAGCAAGGCTTACCCTGCCTTGGAGCACTCAAACAGAATGCAAAGGAGTGTAACAGAAAAAACCAAGACAAAAGAAGTTAACTATAGGCATCAAGTGGGTGGCAGACAGGAATATATGCAAATAGTTAATTGTAACAAGCAATAAAATGGAAGACATATCAAAAACAGTGCAGCAAGGATGCCCACAGCAAGTGTGAGACTCACAATCAAAACTAGAGTTCAAAGCAGAGTCTCAAGGGGGACTAATCAGGTCACTACAAAGAAGGGGAAGACTACCCAACACCCAAACTGCCATGGTGGCTGAGAGTTTTTCAAGGAGGGGGATGGTGATTTCTGCCAGATCGACAAAAGATTTCTGGGCGCAGCAAATTCTGGTTGGGTGCTGAGAGGAACGGACATCAGTGGTTTGGGAAATGATACTTAGTTGCAGCAGAAGGTCTTCACCCTACGGAAAGGAAGTAGAGTAGGATTTCCTATTGTAAGTGAAGCGAAAAAGTCCAGCAATATTTCAGTTCCGTACAGGATAGTACCTGAAGAACCAGCTTCAAGGCCCTGCGCCGCTGGATAGTGAAGGGGGAGAAGTCAACAAAAACGTGAACCTGGTATCCTTTCATAGACAGGAAGGCCTGTTCTCTGGACAGCATAATCTGTTCCTTGACCCTATAGCAAGGAGTACAAACTATTTGTAGGGCCTTATGGACTCAATTAAGTTCCAATCTATGGTCAGGAAGGTCTGGCAAAAGTTCTTTGGAGAAAGGCATGGACCACTTGAGGCCCATCGTGAGTCAACTCCAGGAGCCCACGGATACAAAAATTAGATCTATCTTCAAGATTGTCAATTTTAGCTAATGCCTACTCCAGCTGTTGTTGTAAATCCTCAATCCGTTTGGTGTTTTGGTTGGGATATGGTAAATTCCACTTTATTTTCAATAATATCAATACGAGTACCCAGTGCTTTAAGATCAGCTTTATAAAACAGAAGTGATCTCTCATGCTGTTTTAGTAAGCCCAGCATCCAGGAGCTCAGGGTACTTAGCAAACAGCTACTGATGGCTCATGTCCTCAGGATATGGTGGCCTGCTCAAGTAAAACTGGGTGATGGGGAGACTCTGCTGGCTGGGAAGCAAAGATATAATCTAATGTCTGCTCAATCAAGGATTCACTGGAGGCAGATGATTTTATCCCACAGGAAGAGGTACTCACCGGAGATGTGCTCTCTACCAACTGAGAAGCAGGTACTGAGCTGTCCTGACCACCCACTCTCCCTTCACTATGTTGCTGTACAGAAGTCACAGCCGTCATCTTGCCTTTCAAGGTTGTGGAGTGGGTGACTGGAAGGGGTCACGATCAAGCTCACCGCTCCAATCCTCCTGCCATTAGCTGGCATGCGCCTCCAAAAATTAATACATTTTTAACAGAAAAAGAAGGTACAGATTACAAATCTGTTGATATATAAAGTCTGAGTGAATGCACAAACTGTTATGGCCAAAGTATGAAAATCTGAACAAGATTTTCAAAATATATGTACAGCTTTTTCCCACAGTTTTAAGATTATATACACCTTAGACAGCAGAAACTGAATGTAGTATGTAAAACTAGAAAGGTTAAATGTCTGGAACTAAAGTACATTATTTAAACTAATTATAACTAGAGGAGGCATCTAGAAATTGCATGTCATTCTCTCGCAAGCTTTTATGTTCTGTGACGCTGCTCAGTGTTTCGCTAGGTAGCTATATCATTACCCCCAACTGCATACACTTTCTCCTAAAGTTGCTGTTTCTAAGCAACTAAAAAGGGAGCCTCAAATAAAAAGAATGAAAGAATTTAAAAAAAAAAAAATTTAAATAAGAATCTTTCTGACCAGTACTACCTCTTGCTACATGTAGGCGTCTTGGAAACTAGAACAGCGAGGTTATGAAGTGGAGCAAAAAAGTGTCTAAACTCTGCAACAAAGAACAGAGGTAAGAAAAACCTTAGGAGGTCACTCATGGGCTACAAAAAGCTTGTCACTGAATATTATGTTTTAAGTGTCTTTAATATATTTAGCATAAATACATAAATCCCAGGGGAAAAAAAAACAACATACACCAAACCACACAATTAGGATAAAAGCGCATAAAAGCAAGGGGTCTATATAGATTATATAAAAATTAAATATTATATCAAATATAATGAGAGGCGTAGCAGGTTTAAAACCTCTGACCCGAAGGCTCCATTCACGCTGGGCGTTTTAATAACGCTGGTAACCTTAGCTGTGTAAAGTCACATTAAAAACGTGAGTTTTTCAGCATTTTGTAGCATTTTTGCATTAGCTGAGTTTTTTCATGCTTGCAGTTTTTAGCGTTTTTTTGCTAAAAAAAAAGTCCAAAAATGCTGGTTTGTCACGGTTTACTGCGTTTTTCAGCGTTAGAGCGTTTTTACAGCTAAAAAACTCCTCTAGAAACCCATTAGTTCTGGGGGGTTTTCCAGCCAAAAAAATGCTGATTACAGTCTATGTGTGCATGGACACATAGGATAACATGCTGGGATGTTTACTGGCTATAGAAAAAATGGCAAAAGCCAAAAACGGCAGCTGTAAACACGTCCAGTGTGCATGAGGACTAAAATTGACACTAACTCCGACAACGGCCTAGATCAAAGCCTGATCATGTATAAATTAATTGGTTTATGTGAAAGTTATAGCGTTTACAAATGGTATAGTATAGATACTGGAATTTTTTTTTCACTAGTAATAATGGCGATCAGCGACTTATAGCGGGACTGCGACGGACATTCTGACACTGGGGGGAACTGACTTAGTGTCACTGACATCCCCAGTGACACCATAAAGTGAACAGTGCTAAAAAAGCAATGACACTGTACTAATGGCACTGGGCAGGAAGGGGTTAACATGAGGGCGATCAAAGGGTTAACTGTGTGCAGGGAGTGTTTTACTATGGGGCCATGTCAGTCTGCTTCACTGTAAGCACACTGCTTTGGATGGCTGTGCTGTGCACAGCCATCCAAAGCACTGTGCCCGAGCTGACAGGGAGGAGAACTGCTAGTAAACAAAAGTCTTCCTCCCCGTCGGAGATGCTCGTCAATCACTGGGCGCTGACGGGTAATCACTGGCCGGGACCTGGTGATTGACAGCCGCGGCCATGAACGGCAGTGTGGGTAGAGCGTGTGCGCGGCTCGCGCATGCCCCCTCCCCAGAAATGCAAAATCACGTATATTGTGACCTGGGGTAGCTCGGGAATGACCACCAGCCAGTTTGGTAAAAGCAAAATAGTTCATTTATTTAGTTCATGAAAAACAAAAGACAGCTTACTTCAGTAAAATTCTATAAACAGTCCCAAAAGCTGGTTTCAGAAGCGAGATCATAAGCTCACCACAATCTTCAATCCCATACAGGAGGTTAGGCTCCTCCATACAAGGGTGCCAGGCAGGCCACATTGGGGGAACAACAGCCAGTGTCTCAGTTTGTCCGAGAGCTTCCACTTGCCTCACAGTCTGTGAGTCTCTTTTTCTCCACTTCCTTGACACACCTGCCAACTTCCCTCTGCTGCCATTTAAGCCTCCCTCACCTGGGATTTAACCCCCTTGGGACCAAAGTTCTTGTAGTCTCTGCAACGGTCTCCCTTAAAGAGACCACACCGCAATATCAGGGAAATGTATCTACCATTCAAGACATACTCCCAGTGTCCTGTACATATCCCCGGAGGTGTCCGAGGCAATGTAGCACACCCTACAGTGTACCTTAGAGAGGGCGTCTGCGTTTTGGTTTTGCTTTCCTGGTCTGTGTTGGACTACAAATCTGAACTTTTGCAATGCCAAAAACCATCTGGTAACTCTGGCATTTGAGTATTTGTTTTGTCTCATCCAAGTCAATGGGGCATGGTCTGACACCAGGCGAAACTTCCTACCGAGAAGAAAATAGCGTAGTGAGTCCAACGCCTACTTAAAAGCCAGGCACTCCCTCTCCAGGGGACAGGGGCCCATGGCAGATTAGGGGCCTGGAAGCAGCTATGGGAGGCCCGTAATCTGCCAGCACCCTATGACAAAAAATGGAACACACCAGCAGTGTGAGGAGACCTGAAAGTGGCACATGGCAGGGTGTGGCGATGGAGACAGCAGCAATGGGAGGCCGTACAGGGACCCATTAGAGACTGTGGACCTGGCAGCAGCATGAGGAGGCGGTACTGGGGCCCATGGCAGATTACGGGCCTGGCAGCAGCAATGGGAGGCCCGTAATCTGCCAGCACCCTATGACAAAAAATGTAACACACCAGCAGTGTGAGGAGACCTGAAAGTGGCACATGGCAGAGTGTGGCGATGGAGACAGCAGCAATGGGAGGCGGTTCAGGGACCCATGAGACACTGTGGACCTGGCAGCAGCATGAGGAGGCGGTACAGGGGCCCATGGCAGATTAAGGCCTGGCAGCAGCAATGGGAGGCCCGTAATCTGCCAGCACCCTATGACAAAATGGAACCCTGGGCTGGGGCAGGCAGAACCGCCGTATCTTTATCAAGGTTTTCCCAGGCCACCGAATGGCGACGCTGCATATGCTGACGCAACGCTGTAGTCCCAACATGGGCCCCCTGGCCACGCTTGACTTTCTGGCCACATAGTCGACATATGGCTACGTTTACTTCCTCGGGCGGATTGACGAAAAATTGCCACACCGCCGAGTAGGAAACTTTGCCCCCGCTACTCCTCACTGGCTGACTGCTACTTCCTCCGTGCACACCGGCACCACTACTGGCCATGGTGGTAGGCTGCAGTGGAGCTGGTGCTCTACTCCGTGGCCGTTTGCCTCCACTGAAACTGCTGCGACCCTGCTGCCTCCTGGCAGCAGCAATGGGAGGCCGTACAGGGACCCATGACACACTCTGGACCTGGCAGCAGCATGAAGAGGCGGTATAGGGGCCCATGGCAGATTACGGGCCTGGCAGCAGCAATGGGAGGCCCGTAATCTGCCAGCACCCTATGACAAAAAATGGAACACACCAGCAGTGTGTGAGGAGACCTGAAAGTGGCACATGGCATGAGACACTGTGGACCTGGCAGCAGCATGAGGAGGCGGTACAGGGGCCCATGGCAGATTAGGGGCCTGGCAGCAGCTATGGGAGGCCCGTAATCTGCCAGCACCCTATGACAAAAAATGGAACACACCAGCAGTGTGTGAGGAGACCTGAAAGTGGCACATGGCAGAGTGTGGCGATGGAGACAGCAGCAATGGGAGGCCGTACAGGGACCCATGAGAGACTCTGGACCTGGCAGCAGCATGAGGAGGCGGTACAGGGGCCCATGGCAGATTAGGGGCCTGGCAGCAGCTATGGGAGGCCCGTAATCTGCCAGCACCCTATGACAAAAAATGGAACACACCAGCAGTGTGTGAGGAGACCTGAAAGTGGCACATGGCAGAGTGTCGCGATGGAGACAGCAGCAATGGGAGGCCATACAGGGACCCATGAGACACTGTGGACCTGGCAGCAGCATGAGGAGGCGGTATAGGGGCCCATGGCAGATTAGGGGCCTGGCAGCAGCAATGGGAGGCCCGTAATCTGCCAGCACCCTATGACAAAAAATGGAACACAACAGCAGTGTGAGGAGACCTGAAAGTGGCACATGGCATGAGACACTGTGGACCTGGCAGCAGCATGAGGAGGCGGTACAGGGGCCCATGGCAGATTAGGGGCCTGGCAGCAGCTATGGGAGGCCCGTAATCTGCCAGCACCCTATGACAAAAAATGGAACACACCAGCAGTGTGTGAGGAGACCTGAAAGTGGCACATGGCAGAGTGTGGCGATGGAGACAGCAGCAATGGGAGGCCGTACAGGGACCCATGAGAGACTCTGGACCTGGCAGCAGCATGAGGAGGTGGTATAGGGGCCCATGGCAGATTACGGGCCTGGCAGCAGCAATGGGAGGCCCGTAATCTGCCAGCACCCTATGACAAAAAATGGAACACAACAGCAGTGTGAGGAGACCTGAAAGTGGCACATGGCATGAGACACTGTGGACCTGGCAGCAGCATGAGGAGGCGGTACAGGGGCCCATGGCAGATTAGGGGTCTGGCAGCAGCTATGGGAGGCCCGTAATCTGCCAACACCCTATGACAAAAAATGGAACACACCAGCAGTGTGTGAGGAGACCTGAAAGTGGCACATGGCAGAGTGTGGCGATGGAGACAGCAGCAATGGGAGGCCGTACAGGGACCCATGAGAGACTCTGGACCTGGCAGCAGCATGAGGAGGCGGTACAGGGGCCCATGGCAGATTAGGGGCCTGGCAGCAGCTATGGGAGGCCCGTAATCTGCCAGCACCCTATGACAAAAAATGTAACACACCAGCAGTGTGAGGAGACCTGAAAGTGGCACATGGCAGAGTGTGGCGATGGAGACAGCAGCAATGGGAGGCGGTTCAGGGACCCATGAGACACTGTGGACCTGGCAGCAGCATGAGGAGGCGGTAAAGGGGCCCATGGCAGATTAAGGCCTGGCAGCAGCAATGGGAGGCCCGTAATCTGCCAGCACCCTATGACAAAATGGAACCCAGGGCTAGGGCAGGCAGAACCGCCGTATCTTTATCACGGTTTTCCCAGGCCACCGAATGGCGACGCTGCATATGCTGACGCAACGCTGTAGTCCCAACATGGGCCCCCTGGCCACGCTTGACTTTCTGGCCACATAGTCGACATACGGCTACGTTTACTTCCTCGGGCGGATTGACGAAAAATTGCCACACCGCCGAGTAGGAAACTTTGCCCCCGCTACTCCTCACTGGCTGACTGCTACTTCCTCCATGCACACCGGCACCACTACTGGCCGTGGTGGTAGGCTGCAGTGGAGCTGGTGCTCTACTCCGTGGCCGTTTGCCTCCACTGACACTGCTGCGACCCTGCTGCCTCCTGGCAGCAGCAATGGGAGGCCGTACAGGGACCCATGACACACTCTGGACCTGGCAGCAGCATGAAGAGGCGGTACAGGGGCCCATGGCAGATTACGGGCCTGGCAGCAGCAATGGGAGGCCCGTAATCTGCCAGCACCCTATGACAAAAAATGGAACACACCAGCAGTGTGTGAGGAGACCTGAAAGTGGCACATGGCATGAGACACTGTGGACCTGGCAGCAGCATGAGGAGGCGGTACAGGGGCCCATGGCAGATTAGGGGCCTGGCAGCAGCTATGGGAGGCCTGTAATCTGCCAGCACCCTATGACAAAAAATGGAACACACCAGCAGTGTGTGAGGAGACCTGAAAGTGGCACATGGCAGAGTGTGGCGATGGAGACAGCAGCAATGGGAGGCCGTACAGGGACCCATGAGAGACTCTGGACCTGGCAGCAGCATGAGGAGGCGGTACAGGGGCCCATGGCAGATTAGGGGCCTGGCAGCAGCTATGGGAGGCCCGTAATCTGCTAGCACCCTATGACAAAAAATGGAACACACCAGCAGTGTGTGAGGAGACCTGAAAGTGGCACATGGCAGAGTGTCGCGATGGAGACAGCAGCAATGGGAGGCCGTACAGGGACCCATGAGACACTGTGGACCTGGCAGAAGCATGAGGAGGCGGTATAGGGGCCCATGGCAGATTAGGGGCCTGGCAGCAGCAATGGGAGGCCCGTAATCTGCCAGCACCCTATGACAAAAAATGGAACACAACAGCAGTGTGAGGAGACCTGAAAGTGGCACATGGCATGAGACACTGTGGACCTGGCAGCAGCATGAGGAGGCGGTACAGGGGCCCATGGCAGATTAGGGGCCTGGCAGCAGCTATGGGAGGCCCGTAATCTGCCAGCACCCTATGACAAAAAATGGAACACACCAGCAGTGTGTGAGGAGACCTGAAAGTGGCACATGGCAGAGTGTGGCGATGGAGACAGCAGCAATGGGAGGCCGTACAGGGACCCATGAGAGACTCTGGACCTGGCAGCAGCATGAGGAGGCGGTACAGGGGCCCATGGCAGATTAGGGGCCTGGCAGCAGCAATGGGAGGCCCGTAATCTGCCAGCACCCTATGACAAAAAATGTAACACACCAGCAGTGTGAGGAGACCTGAAAGTGGCACATGGCAGAGTGTGGCGATGGAGACAGCAGCAATGGGAGGCGGTTCAGGGACCCATGAGACACTGTGGACCTGGCAGCAGCATGAGGAGGCGGTAAAGGGGCCCATGGCAGATTAAGGCCTGGCAGCAGCAATGGGAGGCCCGTAATCTGCCAGCACCCTATGACAAAATGGAACCCAGGGCTGGGGCAGGCAGAACCGCCGTATCTTTATCACGGTTTTCCCAGGCCACCGAATGGCGACGCTGCATATGCTGACGCAACGCTGTAGTCCCAACATGGGCCCCCTGGCCACGCTTGACTTTCTGGCCACATAGTCGACATACGGCTACGTTTACTTCCTCGGGCGGATTGACGAAAAATTGCCACACCGCCGAGTAGGAAACTTTGCCCCCGCTACTCCTCACTGGCTGACTGCTACTTCCTCCGTGCACACCGGCACCACTACTGGCCGTGGTGGTAGGCTGCAGTGGACCTGGTGCTCTACTCCATGGCCGTTTGCCTCCACTGACACTGCTGCGACCCTGCTGCCTCCTGGCAGCAGCAATGGGAGGCCGTACAGGGACCCATGACACACTCTGGACCTGGCAGCAGCATGAAGAGGCGGTACAGGGGCCCATGGCAGATTACGGGCCTGGCAGCAGCAATGGGAGGCCCGTAATCTGCCAGCACCCTATGACAAAAAATGGAACACACCAGCAGTGTGTGAGGAGACCTGAAAGTGGCACATGGCATGAGACACTGTGGACCTGGCAGCAGCATGAGGAGGCGGTACAGGGGCCCATGGCAGATTAGGGGCCTGGCAGCAGCTATGGGAGGCCCGTAATCTGCCAGCACCCTATGACAAAAAATGGAACACACCAGCAGTGTGTGAGGAGACCTGAAAGTGGCACATGGCAGAGTGTGGCGATGGAGACAGCAGCAATGGGAGGCCGTACAGGGACCCATGAGAGACTCTGGACCTGGCAGCAGCATGAGGAGGCGGTACAGGGGCCCATGGCAGATTAGGGGCCTGGCAGCAGCTATGGGAGGCCCGTAATCTGCTAGCACCCTATGACAAAAAATGGAACACAACAGCAGTGTGAGGAGACCTGAAAGTGGCACATGGCATGAGACACTGTGGACCTGGCAGCAGAATGAGGAGGCGGTACAGGGGCCCATGGCAGATTAGGGGCCTGGCAGCAGCTATGGGAGGCCTGTAATCTGCCAGCACCCTATGACAAAAAATGGAACACACCAGCAGTGTGTGAGGAGACCTGAAAGTGGCACATGGCAGAGTGTGGCGATGGAGACAGCAGCAATGGGAGGCCGTATAGGGACCCATGAGAGACTCTGGACCTGGCAGCAGCATGAGGAGGCGGTACAGGGGCCCATGGCAGATTAGGGGCCTGGCAGCAGCAATGGGAGGCCCGTAATCTGCCAGCACCCTATGACAAAAAATGGAACACACCAGCAGTGTGAGGAGACGTGAAAGTGCCACATGTTTGGGGCATGATTCATGGCGGATTTAGTCAGTTGTGTCAGGAACTGGTGGTTTGAAATCCAGACTAATCCACGCCTGATTCATTTTCACAAACGTGAGTCTCTCCACACTTTGGGTGGACAGTCGTGTCCTCCGCGGAGTTACAATACCTCCTGCCGCACTAAACACGCGCTTCGATGCCACGCTACTGGCCGGGCATGACAGCCTTTCAAGGGCAAATTCAGCTAGTTGGGGCCAAAGGTCAAGTTTCGTTGCCCAGTAGTCAAGGGGATTTTCTACCTCGGTTGGCAGGGTGCTGTCCAAGTAGGCCTAAGCCTGTTGTTTGAGGTCCTGCTCCAGGTCCACCTGATGCTGCTGCTGCTGCGGCTGGTTAGTAGTTTCCTCACTGCGCTGGTGAAGAAAGCTACTCATCATCGACTGCAGACTGAGGCAGCCGCTGCTGGTGGAGCTGCCACTGCTCCTACCACCCCACCCCTCCCCTGCTGCCATGGCAGCAGAACGTGAGCGCACAGGGCCCACAGTGTCTGAGGATGGACGTTGGCGCAGAAAGGCAGAGACCAGCTGACTACATAGGTGGTTTTTATAGTACGTTATTTTGGCCTCCCTCTCAGCAGGTGTGAAAAAGGCCACCATTTTTGAACGGTAGCGAGGGTCCAACAAGGTGGACAGCCAAAAGTCATCCCTCTGTCTGATGGTTATTATTCGGCTGTCGCTACGCAAGCAAGCGAGCATGCTATGGGCCATTTGTGCCAAGGAATGCGAGGGACTCCCTGCCTCCATCTCCACAGCATACTGCCACGGTGCGTCTGGGTCCTCTGTCTCCTCCTCCTCCTCCTCTACCAGATGCTCCTGCTCCTCCACTCCTGTCCGCTGAGTGGAAAAACCACCCATTTCACTCAATAATTCCTGAGCACCAATGTCCTCCTCTACCTCCTCCTCTTCTTCCTGTCCTGCCCCCACAGGGGTCATGTGGCGTTGAGATCTGTGCGCCACGTCTACCGCACCCTGACCAGCCATTGTTAACAGCATTTGTTCCAGGACGTGCAACAGAGGAATGACGTCGTTCATCCCATAGTCCTGCCGACTCACGAATAGCGTGGCCTCCTCAAAGGGCCTGAGTAAGCGGCAGGTGTCACGCATGAGCTGCCAATGGCTGACATCGAAATTACACAGGGGAGTACCTTTATCCGCTTGTAACATCAGGAAATCGGTGATGGCCTTTCGCTGTTCGTAAAGGCGGTCTAACATGTGTAGGGTTGAATTCCACCTTGTTGCAACGTCGCAGATCAGGCGATGCTGTGGAATTCCGTTCTGCCGCTGCAGCTCAAGGAGGGTGTGCTTTGCGGTGTAGGAATGGCTGAAATGCATGCAAAGTTTACGTGACATTTTAAGGATGTCTTGCAGTGGGATGGTGGATTTTAGGAACCGCTTGACAACCAGATTGAACACGTGAGCCATGCATGGCGCATGGCACAACCTTCCTTGACGCAGAGCAGACACCATGTTCTTTCCGTTGTCGGTCAACATGGTTCCGATTTTCAGTTTCCGCGGAGACAGCCATCTGTCGATTTCTCTGTTCATTACACTCAGAAGTTCCTCCCCTGTGTGACTACGTTCGCCAAGGCATACCAGGTGCAGCACAGCGTGACACCGTTGCGCCCTGCACATGTGATATGCCGGTCGGGTAATGGGACTTGGCACGGGGGTGGCGGCTGAGGACACGGCGGAAGAAGAGGTGGTAGAGGCGGACATCTTTGCCGGACCAAGGACGTGCAAACGTGGAGGCAAAAGCGGCGTGACCTGTCCAAGTTGCTGGTGCGGCTGTGACGGCACCACGTTCACCCAGTGGGCCGTAAATTACATGTACTGTCCCTGACCGTAGTTACAGCTCCACACGTCGGCGCTGCCGTGCACTTTGGCAGAGACCGACATGCTCAAAGACTGGCCCACCATCTCTTCTACATGTGAATGCAGGGCTGGCACTGCCTTTTTGGCGAAGAAATGACGGCTTGGCACTCTCCACCGCGGCGCGGCACAAGCCATCATTTCTCGGAAAGGTGCTGAGTCCACCAGTTGGAAAGGGAGGGACTGCAGCACCAGCAACTTGGACAGGAGGACGTTCAGCTTTTGCACCGTCGGGTGCGTGCTCGCAAACTGTTGTCTCTTGGAAACGGATTCCAAGAAAGACTGCTGACGGAATCCGTGAAGAGGAGTAGCAGGAGAAGGAGCATCAGAACGAGCGGAAGATGCCAACGAGCGACAACTCCCCTCAGCAGAGGTGTTGGAGCCTTGACTGGCTGATAGAGGGCGATTGACGTCGGGTGACGGAGCAAGTAACGGAGCGGGTGATGGAGCGGGGGCTGGGGCAGGCAGAACCGCCGTATCTTTATCACGGTTTTCCCAGGCCACCAAATGGCGATGCTGCATATGCTGCCGCAACGCTGTAGTCCCAACATGGGCCCCCTGGCCACGCTTGACTTTCTGGCCACATAGTCGACATACGGCTACGTTTACTTCCTCGGGCGTCTTGACAAAAAATTGCCACACCGCCGAGTAGGAAACTTTGCCCCCGATACTCCTCACTGGCTGACTGCTGCTTCCTCCGTGCACACCGGCACCACTACTGGCCGTGGTGGTAGGCTGCAGTGGAACTGGTGCTGTACTCCGTGGCCGTTTGCCTCCACTGACACTGCTGCGACCCTGCTGCCTCCTGGGCAACCCACCGACTGTTTTGCTCGCTGCCAAGCTGCCACCCTCTTCTCCTGATGATGCGGAAGCAATAGCCTGATGACGACGAGGCTGCCAAGTGCGATCAGCCTCATCATCATCAATTAGGGTCTCCGCCTCACTACTAGCCCCCTCGGCTGCGTGTGGGTCAGGAGACAGACCTGTCTCTAGACCGGCTACCGAGCCACTCTCCTCGCCACTACTTCTTCGCCTGGCTGCTGAAGAGGCGGATGTCTCCCCCCGTTCCTGACCGCCCTCTGTTAGCTCTTCCTCACTGTACAGTGGGGCTGAGCCCACAGCATGCGATACTTCGCTTGGTGAGGGAACACCAAAGGACAGGGGCAGGTAGAGGACACGTGATTTCAGTGGGCTTGCTCCCGGGCCATGCCAACTAACGGTTGTGTCTGACGTACCCACCGACCGTTGGCTGTAGGTGTCAGAGGTGACCTGGGAAGAGGAAGACGACCGAGCCAACCAATCGATGACGGCAGGGTTGTCGGTGGAGACACGACCGCTGGATGACACCGGGAGCACTGGCCTCTGGCTGTGACTAGTGCTGCCTCGACCCCTTCCTCTGCTGCCACGTCTGCTCGCTCCTAAAACATTGCCTCCTCTGCCACTCCTCTGCATGTTGTCTGACATACTCTTTAATTAAACGATTCTGTGTCCCTGAGTAACAATTCTGTGTCTGTCCCTGAGTAACAATTCTGTGTCCCTGAGTAACAATTCTGTGTCCCTCAGTAACAATTCTGTGTCCCTGAGTAACAATTCTGTGTCCCTGAGTAACAATTCTGTGTCCCTCAGTAACAATTCTGTGTCCCTCAGTAACAATTCTGTGTCTGTCCCTGAGTAACAATTCTGTGTCTGTCGCTGAGTAACAATTCTGTGTCCCTCAGTAACAATTCTGTGTCCCTCAGTAACAATTCTGTGTCCCTCAGTAACAATTCTGTGTCTGTCCCTCAGTAACAATTCTGTGTCTGTCCCTCAGTAACAATTCTGTGTCTGTCCCTGAGTAACAATTCTGTGTCCCTCAGTAACAATTCTGTGTCCCTGAGTAACAATTCTGTGTCCCTCAGTAACAATTCTGTGTCTGTCCCTGAGTAACAATTCTGTGGCCCTAAGTAATGGTTCTGTGGCCCTAAGTAATGGTTCTGTGGCCCTCAGTAACAAATCTGTGTCCCTCAGTAACAATTCTGTGTCCCTCAGTAACAATTCTGTGTCTGTCCCTGAGTAACAATTCTGTGTCTGTCCCTGAGTAACAATTCTGTGTCTGTCCCTGAGTAACAATTCTGTGTCCCTCAGTAACAATTCTGTGTCCCTCGGTAACAATTCTGTGTCCCTGAGTAACAATTCTGTGTCCCTCAGTAACAATTCTGTGTCCCTCAGTAACAATTCTGTGTCCCTGAGTAACAATTCTGTGTCCCTCAGTAACAATTCTGTGTCTGTCCCTGAGTAACAATTCTGTGTCTGTCGCTGAGTAACAATTCTGTGTCCCTCAGTAACAATTCTGTGTCCCTCAGATACAAACTGTGTCCCTCAGTAACAATTCTGTGTCTGTCCCTGAGTAACAATTCTGTGTCTGTCCCTGAGTAACAATTCTGTGTCCCTCAGTAACAATTCTGTGTCCCTCAGTAACAATCCTGTGTCCCTCAGTAACAATCCTGTGTCCCTGAGTAACAATTCTGTGTCCCTCAGTAACAATTCTGTGTCCCTCAGTAACAATTCTGTGTCTGTCCCTGAGTAACAATTCTGTGTCTGTCCCTGAGTAACGATTCTGTGTCCCTAAGTAACGTTTCTGTGGCCCTAAGTAACGGTTCTGTGGCCCTCAGTAACAAATCTGTGTCCCACAGTAACAATTCTGTGTCTGTCCCTAAGTAACAATTCTGTGGCACTAAGTAACGTTTCTTTGGCCCTAAGTAACGTTTCTGTGGCCCTAAGTAACGATTCTGTGTCCCTAAGTAACGTTTCTGTAGCCCTAAGTAACGTTTCTGTGGCCCTAAGTAACGTTTCTGTGGCCCTAAGTAACTTTTCTGTGGCCCTAAGTAACGGTTCTGTGTCCCTCAGTAACAATTCTGTATCCCTCAGTAACAATTCTGTGTCTGTCCCTGAGTAACAATTCTGTGTCCCTAAATAACAAATTGTGTCTGTCCCTGAGTAACAATTCTGTGGCCCTAAGTAACGTTTCTGTGGCCCTAAGTAACGTTTCTGTGGCCTTAAGTAACGATTCTGTGGCCCTAAGTAACGATTCTGTGGCCCTAAGTAACGTTTCTGTAGCCCTAAGTAACGTTTCTGTGGCCCTAAGTAACGTTTCTGTGGCCCTAAGTAACAGTTCTGTGGCCCTCAGTAACAATTCTGTGTCCCTCAGTAACAATTCTGTGTCTGTCCCTGAGTAACAATTCTGTGTCCCTAAGTAACGTTTCTGTGGCCCTAAGTAACGGTTCTGTGTCCCTCAGTAACAATTCTGTGTCTGTCCCTAAGTAACAATTCTGTGGCCCTAAGTAACAATTCTGTGTCCCTCAGTAACAATTATGTGTCCCTGAGTAACAATTCTGTGTCCCTCAGTAACAATTCTGTGTCTGTCCCTGAGTAACAATTCTGTGTCTGTCGCTGAGTAACAATTCTGTGTCCCTCAGTAACAATTCTGTGTCCCTCAGTAACAATTCTGTGTCCCTCAGTAACAATTCTGTGTCCCTCAGTTACAATTCTGTGTCCCTCAGTAACAATTCTGTGTCTGTCCCTGAGTAACAATTCTGTGTCTGTCCCTGAGTAACAATTCTGTGTCCCTCAGTAACAATTCTGTGTCCCTCAGTAACAATTCTGTGTCCCTGAGTAACAATTCTGTGTCCCTCAGTAACAATTCTGTGTCCCTCAGTAACACTTCTGTGTCCCTCAGTAACAATTCTGTGTCCCTCAGTAACAATTCTGTGTCTGTCCCTGAGTAACAATTCTGTGTCCCTCAGTAACAATTCTGTGTCCCTGAGTAACAATTCTGTGTCCCTGAGTAACAATTCTGTGTCCCTCAGTAACAATTCTGTGTCCCTCAGTAACACTTCTGTGTCCCTCAGTAACAATTCTGTGTCCCTCAGTAACAATTCTGTGTCTGTCCCTGAGTAACAATTCTGTGTCTGTCCCTGAGTAACGATTCTGTGTCCCTAAGTAACGTTTCTGTGGCCCTAAGTAACGGTTCTGTGGCCCTCAGTAACAAATCTGTGTCCCTCAGTAACAATTCTGTGTCTGTCCCTAAGTAACAATTCTGTGGCCCTAAGTAACGTTTCTGTGGCCCTAAGTAACGTTTCTGTGGCCCTAAGTAACGTTTCTGTGGCCCTAAGTAACGATTCTGTGGCCCTAAGTAACGATTCTGTGGCCCTAAGTAACGTTTCTGTGGCCCTAAGTAACCTTTCTGTGGCCCTAAGTAACAGTTCTGTGGCCCTAAGTAACAGTTCTGTGGCCCTCAGTAACAATTCTGTGTCCCTCAGTAACAATTCTGTGTCTGTCCCTGAGTAACAATTCTGTGTCCCTAAGTAACGTTTCTGTGGCCCTAAGTAACGGTTCTGTGGCCCTCAGTAACAAATCTGTGTCCCTCAGTAACAATTCTGTGTCTGTCCCTAAGTAACAATTCTGTGGCCCTAAGTAACGTTTCTGTGGCCCTAAGTAACGTTTCTGTGGCCCTAAGTAACGGTTCTGTGGCCCTCAGTAACAAATCTGTGTCCCTCAGTAACAATTCTGTGTCTGTCCCTAAGTAACAATTCTGTGGCCCTAAGTAACGTTTCTGTGGCCCTAAGTAACGTTTCTGTGGCCCTAAGTAACGATTCTGTGGCCCTAAGTAACGTTTCTGTGGCCCTAAGTAACGTTTCTGTGGCCCTAAGTAACGTTTCTGTGGCCCTAAGTAACGGTTCTGTGTCCCTCAGTAACAATTCTGTATCCCTCAGTAACAATTCTGTGTCTGTCCCTGAGTAACAATTCTGTGTCCCTAAGTAATGTTTCTGTGGCCCTAAGTAACGGTTCTGTGGCCCTCAGTAACAATTCTGTGTCCCTCAGTAACAATTCTGTGTCCGTCCCTAAGTAACAATTCTGTGGCCCTAAGTAATGTTTCTGTGGCCCTAAGTAACGTTTCTGTGGCCCTAAGTAACGTTTCTGTGGCCCTAAAGTAACGTTTCTGTGGCCCTAAGTAACGTTTCTGTGGCCCTAAGTAACGTTTCTGTGGCCCTAAGTAACGTTTCTGTGTCCCTAACTAACGTTTCTGTGTCCCTAAGTAACGTTTCTGTGTCCCTAACTCTCTCCCTGAATACAGCCAGGTCTGCCTCTGTTGAATGACTGGAGGCAAATGGAGAATTCTAAAATGGCCGCCATTTATAGCTCGACCATTACACAGTGCTGGCTGGCTGGCTGCTGATTGGCTAATGCGATCACATGTCATGAATGAATGCATTATGGGTCAGCGCGCCTTCCCAGACATCCCCGCTCCGTCGCCGCACATGTCGCCGCCATTTTAGGAAAAATTTCGATTCGCGCATCCGAAGTCTGCTAATTTTCAGATTCGTCGCGAATCGAAATTTTCCTAATATTCAAAACAAATTCCACTTCGCCTAGTTCGATTCGCTCATCTCTAGTGGTAATGTATCGGGCTGGTCCCAACCTCTTTATCAGTTCGTCTACTCTGGGCATCGGGTAGGCATCGAACTTCGATACCTCATGGAGTTTACAGAAGTCATAGCAAAACTGCAGAGTCCCATTAGGCTGCAGCATCAACACGATGGGGCTCGACCACTCACTCTGCGATTCCTCAATTATATCGAGCTTAAGCATTTTCTGAACTTCCTGTGCCACTGCTTTCCTATGTGCCTCGGGAATGCGATAGGGTTTCACTCGAATTTTCACATTAGGTTCCGTGACAATATCGTGTTCAATGACCCGGGTGAGACCTGGCAGTCCCAAAAACTTCTCTTTATTCTTCTGTAAGAACTCTTTTACCTGCTGTGTTTGTGGCTTTCATAGGGAGTCGGACACTAGGACTGAGTTTTCCCCTAATGGGGACTTAGAACTAACTTCAGTCAGGGCAACTTCCTGCTCAAGGTCTTTCCAGGGCTCTAGGAGATGTATGTGGTATATCTGATAGAGTTTCCTCTTCCCAGGTTGGTGTATCTTATAGTTAACCTCCCCAAACTTTTCTATCACCTCAAAAGGGCCCCTGCCACCTGGCTAGGAACTTAGTTTCTACTGTAGTTATGAGCAAAGCCACCCAATCCCCAATCTGGAACTGTCCCAGTTTGGCAGACCGGTTGTAAACCTTTCTTTGTGCCTCCTGCACTTTTTGCATGTGCTCCTTGACAAGAGGCATCACCTTAGCGATCCTCTCTCCCATTTGAGTTATATGTTCTACAACTGTCTTATGAGGAGAGGACTCACTTTCCCATGTTTCCTTTACTATGTCAAGAAGTCCCTGTGGTCTTCGCCCGTATACCAATTCAAACGGGGAAAATCCTGTGGACGCCTGAGGCACTTCCCTAATTGCAAACATCAATGCCGGGAGTAGACAGTCCCAGTCCTTACCGTCTTGTTGCACAACCCTTTTAAGCATAGACTTGAGAGTTTTATTGAACCGCTCTACCAGTCAATCTGTCTGTGGATGATAGACAGATGTGCGTAGCTGTTTAATTTGGAACAACATGCACAGATCTGCCATCACCTGCGACATGAATGGGGTGCCCTAGTGTGTCAAGACCTTCTTTGGGAATCCTGTCCTTGTGAACATATTAAAAAATTCCCTGGCAATTGCTTTTGAAGTAGTCTGCCTTAGGGGAACAGCCTCTGGATACCTGGTGGCATAATCGACTACCACGAGGATGTATTGGTGGCCCTGAGCTGATTTCACCAAAGGGCCCACCAAATCCATTGCAATGCACTCAAATGGTACCTCGATAATGGGCAACGGCACCAACAGGTTCCTAAAGTGGGGCATTGGCGCAGTCAGTTGGCAGGTGGGACATGAACTGCAATAATGTCTCACCTCTGCTGTCACCCCTGGCCAGTAGAACCGATCTGTTATTCGTGCCTCGGTCTTGTCAGTCCCCCAGGTGACCCCCTAATGCGTCATTGTGAGCTAAGTCAAGTACTGTGCATCAGAAAGGCTGGGGAACCAGTAACTGGCCGACCACTTCTCCCCTAACCTCAGTATAGCAGCTCATCAATGACCAAGAAGTGGGGAAACCTTTTTTCAGCTTCAGGCACTTGTGACACTCCATGAACTATGGTAACCTGTTCCCAGGCATTTTTCAATGTGGGATCCTACTTTTAGGCAGAACAGAATGCAGCCCGTGACAGCTCGAGATCAGGATGGGCAAGACTAGAGGAGCTCTCTCCCTAGCCCTCCTCGGACATAACCTGCAAAGGAGAGGCTTCCTCTATGTTCACCCCACCCATGACCTGCATAAGAGTGGGTTCCCCCCTCAGGGGTCTCCTTAGCTGGTGGTCTATCTGCAATGCTACCAGTGTCCTCTACAGTCTTGTTCTACAGCAATCATTGGCTCACATAGTCCCAAAGTTCAACAAATAAAAGTGCAGTCTCTTCCTATAATAACATCATAGATGAGGTCAGGTTGTCAGGGCTCCCGGGTGTGACCAGAGGTATGTGACTGACGCAGGGAAACGCAGGCTTCAGATATGTTATAAACAATATAATTTATTAACACTAACAATACAAACATAAACGCAGTGCAATACTAAAACATAACACAGTGCAAACGAACCAAACCAAACCACCCCCAGATAACAGTACATACAATGCAAGCGTCGTCAGGCGGGCCGGGTCAATAACAATCGGGCAGGTAGGTACAGGGGGAGCAAGCGTAGAATGGTCGGGGTCACAAGCCAGGTTCAGCAGGTAGCGGGCAGCGTGGTACAGAGGGTCAGGCAGAGGGATGGTCAGGAACGAGCCGGGGTCAGAGCAGGAGAGGGTCAGCATAATCAGAACAGGCAGAGTTTGGCAACAAGGAAACGTACTAGCAGGAACACAGGAACAGGAACAAGAATGCAGGATTACAAGATACAGGGCCCAGGAAAAACACACACACCAAGGCAAAGACTGCAGGTCTGGCCATCACTTAAATACACCTGCATAAGCAGTTTCAGGTGTTTGGCTGACTGCAGGGTTGAGTCTGATTGCTGGGAGCATCCGCTGGCCAGCCCTGGTACTGCAGCCCACAAGGCAGGTGAGTCCCACCACTACTGGCAAGTCCATTCCTAACAGTACCCCCCCCTCAAGGAGCGGCCTCAGGACGCTCCAAACAGTCCTAGCTGGGCAAAATGTTCCACCGCCCGGGTCTGGTAACTGGCGGGATATCAAAGACTGGCACATCGGGCAGGACTCCGGGCAGCGGCACACCGGGCAGGACTCCGGGCAACGGCACACCGGGCAGTGGCACATCGGGCAGGACTCCAGGCAGCGGCACATCGGGCAGGACTCCGGGCAGCGGCACATCGGGCAGGACTCCGGGCAGCGGCACATCGGGCAGCGGCACATCGGGCAGCGGCACATCGGGCAGGACTACGGGCAGCGGCACATCGGGCAGGACTCCGGGCAGCGGCACATCGGGCAGGACTCCGGGCAGCGGCACATCGGGCAGGACTCCGGGCAGCGGCACATCGGGCTGGACTCCGGGCAGAGGCACATCGGGCTGGACTCCGGGCAGAGGCACATCGGGCTGGTCTCCGGGCAGAGGCACATCGGGCTGGACTCCGGGCAGAGGCACATCGGGCTGGACTCCGGGCAGAGGCACATCGGGCTGGACTCCGGGCAGAGGCACATCGGATCACCAGGCGGAGCAGCAGGCACCGGGCCACCAGGCGGAGCAGCAGGCACCAGGCCACCAGGCGGAGCAGCAGGCACCGGGCCCCCAGGCGGGGCGACAGGCACCGGGCCCCCAGGCGGGGCGACAGGCCTCGGGCCCCCAGGCGGAGCGACAGGTCTCGGACCCCCAGGCGGAGCGGCGGGCGCCGGACCCCCAGGCGGAGCGACAGGTCTCGGGCCCCCAGGCGGAGCAACAGGTCTCGGGCCCCCAGGCGGAGCGGCGGGCGCCGGACCCCCAGGCGGAGCGACAGGTCTCGGGCCCCCAGGTGGAGCGGCGGGCGCCCCAGGCGGAGCGACAGGTCTTGGGCCGCCAGGCGGAGCGGCGGGTGCCGGACCCCCAGGCGGAGCGACAGGTCTCGGGCCCCCAGGCGGAACGGCGGGCGCCGGACCCCCAGGCGGAGCGGCGGGTGCCGGACCACCAGGCGGAGCGGCGGGCGCCGGACCCCCAGGCAGAGCGGCGGGCGCCGGACCCCCAGGCGGAGTGACAGGTCTCGGGCCCCCAGGCGGAGCGACAGGTCTCGGGCCCCCAGGCGGAACGGCGGGCGCCGGACCCCCAGGCGGAGCGGCGGGCGCCGGAACACCAGGCGGAGCGGCGGGCGCCGGACCCCCAGGCGGAGCGGCGGGTGCCGGACCCCCAGGCGGAGCGACAGGTCTCGGGCCCCCAGGCGGAGCGACAGGTCTCGGGCCCCCAGGCGGAGCGGCGGGCGCCGGACCCCCAGGCGGAGTGGCGGGCGCCGGACCCCCAGGCGGAGCGACAGGTCTCGGGCCCAAAGGCAGAGCGGCAGGCACCGGACCCCCAGGTGGAGCGACAGGCACCGAGTCACCAGGCATGACAGTGGGCTCCGAGTCAACTGGCATGACCGCGGGCACTGGGTCAGACATTGGATCGTCTGGCTGGACAGCGGGCATCGGGTCACCAGGCATCAGGTCATTTGGCTCGACAGCGGGCACCGCGTCATCTGGCAAGGCAGTGGGCACCAAGTCACCAGGCACAACAGTGGGCTCTGAGTCAATTGGCATGACAGCGGGCACCGGGTCATCAGGTACTGGATCGTCTGGCTCGACAGCGGCATCGGGTCACCAGGTATGACAGCGGGCACTGGGTCACCAGGCATCAGGTCATTTGGCTCGCCAGCGGGCACCGCATCACCTGGCAAGGCAGTGGGCACCGAGTCACCAGGCACGACAGCGGGCTCTGAGTCAATTGGCACGACAACGGGATCGTCTGGCTCGACAGCAGGCACCGGGTCATCTGGCGCTGGATCGTCTGGCTCGACAGCGGGCATCGGGTCACCAGGCATGACAGCGGGCACTGGGTCATCAGGCATTGGATCGTCTGGCTCGACAGCGGGCATCGGGTCACCAGGTATGACAGCGGGCACCGGGTCATCAGGTACCGGATCGTCTGGATCAACAGCGGGCATCGAGTCAACTGGCCTAATAGGATCATCAGGCTGGATCAGTTCATCAGGCTGGGTAGAAACATCATGCTGGGTAGAGGCAGCAGGCTGAATGGAGGCAGCAGGCTGAATAGAGGCAGCAGGCTGAATAGAGGCAGCAGGCTGAATAGAAGCATCAGGCCGGGTAGAGGCATCAGGCCGGGTAGAGGCATCAGGCCGAATGGAGGCATCAGGCCGAATGGAGGCATCAGGCCGGGTAGAGGCATCAGGCTGGGTATAGACATCAGGCTGGGTACAGACATCAGGTTGAAGTGCGGGTGCCGAGGCACCAGGCTGAACCACGGAAGGCCGGTTCTCAGACGGCAGGCTGACCGGTTTGGATACTGGCAGGATGGTACTGGTTGGAAAGAATTTTCGCTTTTTTCTGGTTTTAACTACTGGAGCACTGCAAGTAAACGCAGGTCTGCAAACGAATGGAGCAGCTGAGGACAGAGAAGAGCCGGAAGATGGAACAGAGGAGGGAGCAGTTGCTACAGAGGACTTCTTTACAGGGTTAAAGGCAGGATAGGTGCAGCGAGTGGGAACAGGGTACTGACATGCGGTAGATAGCAGGGCAGGAGGAGCTGTTGGGAATGCAGGCATAGAGCTTTGAGGAAATAGATTAGAAGCAGGACTGGGTTTTTGCAAGCTGACTGAGGCTGGGTGCAACAAATCTGTCCATGTCTGCAGTATGGGTTGAACAAAGCTGAGCTTACACAAAGCCTGTCTGACCAAAGACTGCACTGCGTTTATACAATCTCTTAGTATCTGTGGTGAACATGCAGAATAACGCTCCAGAAAGTAATCCACATCATCCTCTAATAACCATACCAGGGACTCTACCTGGTCGGCACTAAATGGCGGCAAAAATTCATCCCTGCATTCGGGGGTACCAGATGAAACAAACTCCGCACAAACCTGAATCAATGGCTGCACCTCAGAGAATTCTGTGCCCTGATCTACTAGAACATGAGCGAGCCGTATACATTCTAGCAGTTCATCCCTGGGATACTCCTTCAGAGTCTGATAAGCATATTCTCTGTCATCAAACACTAGCAGATATAAATACACAACCTCATCAAGATCCATCCTTCCCATCAACAAACCAAGATGGCTTCCCTGTGCAGCCACTTTTAGTCAGGATTGGCCTTGGTGTAATGTCAGGGCTCCCGGGTGTGACCAGAGGTATGTGACTGACGTAGGGAAACGCAGGCTTCAGATATGTTATAAACAATATAATTTATTAACACTAACAATACAAACATAAAATATATGTTTATAAAATATAAACATACTAAAACATAACACAGTGCAAATGAACCAAACCAAACCACCCCCAGATAACAGTACATACAATGCAAGCGTCGTCAGGCGGGCCGGGTCAATAACAATTGGGCAGGTAGGTACAGGGGGAGCAAACGGAGAATGGTCGGGGTCACAAGCCAGGTTCAGCAGGTAGCGGGCAGCGTGGTACAGAGGGTCAGGCAGAGGGATGGTCAGGAACGAGCCGGGGTCAGAGCAGGAGAGGGTCAGCGTAATCAGAACAGGCAGAGTTTGGCAACAAGGAAATGTACTAGCAGGAACACAGGAACAGGAACAAGAATGCAGGATTACAAGATACAGGGCCCAGGAAAAACACACACACCAAGGCAAAGACTGCAGGTCTGGCCATCACTTAAATACACCTGCATAAGCAGTTTCAGGTGTTTGGCTGACTGCAGGGTTGAGTCTCTGATTGCTGGGAGCACCCGCTGGCCAGCCCTGGTACTGCAGCCCACAAGGCAGGTGAGTCCCACCACTACTGGCAAGTCCATTCCTAACACAGGTACTACCCCAACCTCCTGGACAATTATGCCACAGGCCTTAGTGATTGTTACTGACACCAGTGGGTATTCCTTGGTGTCCCCGTGTATGCATACCACCCTCAGAGTTCTTGCTGCCGGATCATCTCCCCAGCTACCCTGGTACCCAGAAGAGTTACCATACTTCCGGACTCCAACAGCGCTCTGGCGTGAAGCTGGTTCACCCAAAGGTCACATTCAAACCCCCCCACAGTTAGGTCTAGGTGGGTGGCACAGACCATCTGGGCTTAAAAGGACATCCTCTGTAGAGCACTACACTCCATGGGCTCCTCCTGCAGAGGACAGTGGGCCTGGATATGATCTGGGGAGTGACACTGCCAGCACAGCGCGCCCTCATTCCTTCGGCTGCAGTACAACTCTGGGACACTGGGGTGGTCGCCCCTTGGCTCTCCTGAGTGCTGACTCCTCGGTTTATGGGTGGCTTGGCTCTCCTCACTGGTAAGGGTCCCCAAAATTTGGCAGATCCCACTAGATCCTCCACCACAGAGTATTTTTCAACCATTTCCACTAGTTTATCTGCGGTTTTGGGGTCCCCATGACTTACCTAGTGCTGAAGGTCAGTTGGCATCGACCTTAGGTACCAGTCTAACACGACCCACTCCACCGTCTGGGGACCAGTCAACACCTTGGGCTGTATCTGAACCCTTGGTAGACAGTCCAGGTGGTACCTCCAGCAGTGTACCCTTTGGGCTCGCAGAGTAGTTGTCACTCCAAGGTGGGCCAGGATTTCTGCCTTCAGACGTTTATAGTCCTTGACATCAGCAGAAGACAGATCGAAATAGGCCTTCTGGGGATCCCCCGTGAGGAAAGGGGTAACAATACCAGCCCACTGGTCCTGGAGCCACCCCTCTTTTTCTGCTGTTCTATCAAAAGTAGCCATATATGCCTCCACATCATCATTTGGTGTCAATTTTTTGCAGGTAGTGGCTGGCCCGCACGGCGACCTGGTTGCTAGGGGCAACAACAGTTTGTTCCTGACCCTGTGCGAGCCGCAGCACTACTTCCTGTAAAGCAGCCACCTGCGCTTTAGTAGTTTCTTGCTGCAGTGTAAACTGGGTGACCAGCAAGCGAGTAGTTTCTTGTTGTTGAGCCATTGCCACCTCATGGCGCTGGTTGGCCTCTGCAGTGGCCTGCTGCTGGGCTATTGTGCTCTTAGTGAATATAGGAATGCGCTAAATAAATAAATATCAAAAAAACTAAGCAAAAAAATATAAAATTATAAAGTCACATAATAAAGCATATTGTCCACATAATCTGTGTAAAGTACAAACACTGTGTAATAAAAATCAATTCTGAAATCCTGTGTTCAAACAATAACACCGTGAATGAATCCACCACCAAATCAAATGAATAAACTCACCAGAGCTATATGCTGATTAAATTATAAACCAGCATAAGCGCTATTGCTCTGGTAGCGATGATCTGTAGAGAATTTCTAGGTCTGGGAGCAATATTCTGCAGTAGACCAATCAGCACATATGAAAAACCCCTTAATCATATGGTCATCGTCTCTCCATAGAGTATGGCAAAACTCAGGGAATTAAGAAAGGACATGATGGTGCAGTACGTTTAAAAACAATGTACTTTATTAAAACAGAATATACACTCACAAGAATGGTGTCTTAGCCAATACCAGCAGTAACAGCCTTCAAACTGAAAGGGACGAGTCCCGCTCACCGCGGATCAAACAGCCGACAGCCTTAGGGAACGTCCTGACGTCACATCCATTAAGCCCCGCCCTACGCGTTTCATCATTCGACATCCTCACGGAGTGGGATGGATGTCAGACACCCTACTCTCTCTTTATATACCACACACAATCTGCATTGTGCTCCCACCTCCTCCAATCGAGCGATATTATAATGACACAATACCGCTCAATCTGTATGAACACAGTTCTTTAAAAAAATTCTTCCACATTTAATCCAAAAAATACAGGAAATTCATTTTTAGAAGTTTTTAAAAAAATGATTGAAACTGATATCAAAAATATGGATCTAAGGAGTAAGGAATATATTCCAAAAGAAATTATACAAGGGATCAAAGATCTAGAAAATAGGAAAAATATTATCATCAGAGGTGCTGACAAAGGAAGTATTGTCATTTGAATAAAAGTGATTATGAATTAGAGATGGATAGGCTTCTAAGTATAAAAGACACTTACAAAATATTGACATCTAATCCAACGAAAAAATTGAAAACTCATTTAAAACATCTGATTAAGAAAGGGAAAGATCTAGGAGTTCTTAATGAAAAAGAGGCCAAATATTTATACCTAAAAAATCCAAGAATTCCTACGATTTATTACTTACCCAAATTACATAAAGACAAAGAGAATCCTCCTGGGAATTGTCAGCGGGATTAACTCTATTTTTGCCCGTATCGGGGAAAATATAGATTCCTTTTTGCAAACTATTGTGAGAAATAACCAATCCTTTTTAAGAGACAGTGGTGAACTTATTAACATTTTGAAATCAGTAGAGGCTATTAATGATTGTGGTCACCATCGATGTAGAATCCTTATATACACGCATCGATCAAATGGATGATATTAAAGCAGTTAAATGGGCCTTAAAACATAAATCCAAGATAAAAATGACCCAAAGACAGTTTATTATTGAATTGCTGGAATTTGCTATATCGAATAATTGTTTCTGGTATAATAATACCTTTTTTCAACAATGTAAAGGTGTTGCAATGGGAGCGAAATATGCTCCCAGTGTGGCAAATTTAGTCATGGATAAATGGGAAGAAGAATGGTATATTTGACAAGTGGCCAGGAATGGTACTATATAGCAGATATATTGATGACATTGTGATGATTTGGAGGGGGTTCATTGAGAGATCTTGATGTGTTCGCTAAATATATTAACAAGAACGATTATGGGTTGAGAGTCACGGTTATTAGTGATTTTGAAAGAGTGAATTTTTTTATATCTTACATTATATAAAGACAAGGGGCATATCCTTACCAAGACCTTTTTCAAGGATATAGATAAAAACAGAACTTTAATTCCACATCGACTAATAAGGATTATAAGATTAACTTGTTAATTTCATGCAATTCGTCCTATGTGGTCTAGATTTTAGAATGTCCTTGCCACCTTCAGTATGTTCAGAGGACAGGCAGGTTATTAAAAACGAGGATAGGAGAACATCTAAATAACATCAAAAAAGGTTATGATAAATACAGTGGCCCTGATTTACTTTTGTGCCTAGGCGCATTTCCGTGTGCAAATGTCTACTTTTTACTAGCGACCGTCTACTTTTACCCTGCTAAGAGATTTACTAAAGAGAAGCGTCAACAAGTAGACGCCCAATCGAATTTACTAACGAGACACAGACCAGGAATCAGACTCAAAAAGCAGACTTGCTAAGAGGCACGTCTAACACCATGAAAAATCACTGCAGAAACATGTTCACATTGAAATTTGCTTTGCCAAATATCAGGACTTCACTTTAAACAATATCTGTCATTTCCAAATAAATTTAAAATGTGTTAAAAAGTTTTTTTTAAGCAAGTCGACACACTTTAGACATCCGTGTACCATGCACTGCATATTCATTCACGTGGGGGGGGCCGGGATCTGGGGGCCCCCTTGTTAAAGGGGGCTTCCAGATTTTGATAAGCCCCCCACCCGCAGACCCCCACAACCACCGGCCAGGGTTGTGGGGAAGAGGACCTTGTCCTCATCAACATGGGGACAAGGGGCTTTGGGGGGGGACCCCCCTGCCCCAAAGCACCCTCCCCATGTTGAGGGCATGTGGCCTGGTATGGGTCAGGAGCGGGGTGCGCTCGCTCGTCTCCCCCCCCCCCTTTCCGGACCTGCCGGGCTGCATGCTCGGATAAGGGTCTGGTATGGAATTTAGGGGGAACCCCACGCTGTTTTTTCTTTAATTTCGGCGTGGAGTTACCCCTTAATATCCATACCAGACCCGAAGGGCTTGGTATGGATGGGAGGGGGGACCCCACACAGTTTTTTTTATTATTTATTTAATTGACGGAAATTATTTAAAATTCAGTTGTCAGTGGTGAACCCCACTGAAACATTACTTCTGTCCCAGCAGAGAGCTCCGCTATTATATTTGACATTAAAAAGTATAGAGGTTGCAACATTATATCTATTTGTATCCATTTCGGATATAGATGTTTTTATTTGGATACAAATAGATACAATGTTGCAATCCAAACAATGTTTGTATCTGAATAAAAACATCTATATCCAAAATGGATACAAATAGATACAATGTTGCAACCACTATACTTTTTATTGTCAAATATAATAGCGCAGCTGTCTGCAGGGACAGAAGTAATTACTTCGCTATTATATTTGCAGGCCGTAGACAGAGTAAAAATCGGCCGATTTTTTCTACTGTTGGTGGTAACATCAGCCGATTGAACAACCGATTTTTCATTTTTTTTTTTTTTAAACGGACGGTTTTTGCCCCGTCTATGGCCTGCATTTTTTTTTCTTCTTTTTCTTGCAGGTCAAGGCTCATGCGCAGATTTTTTATCGGTAAAAAGATCGTCCGATTTGCCGATCATTGCCGCGAAAATCGGCCGATCGGCAAAATCAGCCGATTTTTATCCAAATTTACAGATAAAAAAAATGTGGCAAAATCCCAAAAAATGGCCAACCACTTAACCCACTAACAGGCCAAACATTGGCCGATTTTAGACCCATCTAAAACAGGCCATAGATGGATCTACAATCGGTCGATTTTTTGAGCAGAAAAAAAAATCGGCCGATTTTAGGGCCGTTAGTGGTTTAATTGGTCGGCAGTTTTTCAGGATTTTGGCACATTTTTTTTAATTGTGAAATTCGTAAATAAATTGGCCGATTTTGCCGAACGGACAATTTTCGCGGCAATGATCTGCAAATCGGCTGATCTTTTTATAAGAAAAAGAAGAAAAAAAAAAGAAAAATGCAGGCGATTTTTTTTACCGTTGGTGGTAACGTCGGCCTACTGAATGATCGATTTTTCTTTTTTTTTTTTTAGACAGCCGGTTTTCGACCCGTCTATGGCCTGCCATAATGTTTCAGCTGTCAGCTGGGTTCCCCACTGACAGCTGAATTTTAAATAATTTCCGTCAAATAAATATAACAAAAAACTGCGTGGGGTCCCCCCTCCCATCCACACCAAGCCCTTCGGGTCTGGTATGGATATTAAGGGGGGATGTGGACAAGGGCCTCTTCCCCACAACCCTGGCCAGTGGTTGTGGGGGTCTGCAAGCGGGGGCTTATCAGAATCTGGAAGCCCCCTTTAACAAGGAGGCCCCCAGATCCCAGTCCCCCCCTACGTGAATGAGTATGCGGCACATGGTACCGCTACTAATTCACAAAAAAAGCAAAAGTATAGTGTAAAAAAACACAGTACAGGGTCTTTGACAAATTCTTTAATAAAACAATGTCCCCCGAAGTAGATCCAACATCAATCACGGCGACCCGAAAAAAGAAAAAAAAAAAAGCTCCGGTCTTGACCACGGCTAGCTGCCTTATGCAACCAGTCTCGCTGACAGTTCTTAAATAGGTAAGGGATGGGGCCAGCCGGGGACATCAAGCATGTGATCCATGATGTCACATGGGGCGGGGTCACTCGGATGATGTCCCCGGCTGGCCCCGTCCCTTACCTATTTAAGAACTGTTATCCTGTCTCCTGCATAAGGAGACGTGATTGACGTTGGATCTACTTTTGGGGACATTGTTTTATTAAAGGACTTGTCAAAGACCCTGTACTGTGTTTTTTTACACTACACTTTTGCTTTTTTGGTGAATAAGGGGGGGGGCCGGGATCTGGGGGCCCCCTTGTTAAAGGGGGCTTCCAGATTCTAATAAGCCCCCCACCCGCAGACCCCCACAACCACCGGCCAGGGTTGTGGGGAAGAGGCCCTTGTCCCCATCAACATGGGGACAAGGTGCTTTAGGGAGGGGGAGCCCCCCTGCCCCAAAGCACCCCCCCATGTTGAGAGCATGTGGCCTGGTATGGTTCAGGAGGGGGGGCGTTTGCTCGTCGTCCCCCTTTCCTGACCTGCCGGGCTGCATGCTCGGATAAGGGTCTGGTATGGATTTTGGGGGGAACCCCACACTGTTTTTTATTTAATTTCGGTGTGGAGTTACCCCTTAATATCCATACCAGACCCGAAGGGCTTAGTGTGGATGGGAGGGGGGGCCCCACGCCGTTTTTTAAAAAAAAAATTTAGAATTCCTTACAATGCTTTTACATTGAACTGTCAGTGGGGAACTCCGCCGACAGCTGAAACATGAACGCTGCTTTGGTTTTCACTACTAAAGCGGTGCATGAGTTGATAAAATAACTGATGCGGGATTTTACTAGCGACAACCATGTGTTAATGTTTCAGCTGTCAGCGGGGTTCCCCACTGACAGCTGAATGTAAAATAATTCTATAAATTAAATAAATAATTAAAAAAACTGTGTGGGCCCCCCCCCCTTCCTGACCTGCCAGGCTGCATGCTCGGATAAGGATCTGATATGGATTTTGGGGGGGGACCCCATGCAGTTTTGTTTTTAATTTCGGCATGGAGTTACCCCTTAATATTCATGCCAGACCCAAAGGGCTTGGTGTGGATGGGAAATTCAGCTGTCACTTCCCCCAGCTAAAAGAGAAAGTTTTCTTGGAATTTATATCCCTAAAGGAAACAATGTTTACTTTGAGTTTATTAAAAGATACAAAGTTTTCTGTAACTTTGGGGAAAGTGACTTCTAAGCTTGTGAACTATAGTGAAGAAAAAAAAAGGCTGGCATTTGCATTTGAAAATCAGCGCCAACATACACTTTGTATTGTGAAAAAACATTATTAACAATTGTGTACACCGAGGCATTATTTTCAATGGATTTTCATTCGTAAACCAAAAATTACATTAACCGAGGCGTTGGTAAACCAAGGCATGCCTGTATTAGTATTGCAATCCTTTGTATTGGGATACATAGAACCAACATACATGTGAATTGGCAACATAGCACAACATTTGTGTCACATTGGAGATATTTGGCTAGTTACACTGACCTTGCCCAGGGACTTAGGGTTGATTCACACCACAGAAATACAGGTGGGATTAGTGTTCAATAACTGTGGATTAGTGGTTAGCACTGCTACCTCCCAATGCTAGGGTTGTTGGTTTTAATCCCAACCACGGCAATGAATTTGCATGATCTATGTGTGACTACCCTAACATACATGTGCTGGTGGCAGCATCTTTGCTTTCTGTCTAAATGATCCCTAGAATGTGAATTAGAATGAGGCCTTGTCTGTTCAAACACCTTTAAAGTAGCACCTTATGTGAATGTCAAACTATGGGATGAGATAAGGGCCTGAACTAATGATAGATTTGATAATGCTGGTTTGCACTCCACCCCCCTTTTGGGAAGGTTTGTCAAACCAAGAGAAGAGTGAGCGTGAGAGAGAAAAGGATTAAAACAAAAATTAATAAAATAATGGCATGGAGTATCCCCCCCCCCCCCAAATCCATAACAGACCCTTATCCAAGCATGCAGATAACACATGCCTTCAAAGATTTATTTCCTTTGGTTCACACTTGATGCGATTTAAAATTGTGCTTTTTGTTGTCAATTTCACCGTATTTTCTGTAGATTTACCAATGAGTTATTGCGTTTTCAATTGTGTTTTGCATTGCGGTTTCTATTGTAGTCTATATGTGAAATCGCTACAAAATGCTGAAAACGTTAGACAAGAACTACTTTTGAAATTGTGCTGCAGCAAATCGCTTACGTTAAGACACTCACATCCACATTCATTAAATCCGATATCAGGTACAATTTCAATTCCTAAATCGCACCTGAAATCGTGCACCCTGGATGCAACTTGGCATGCAATTTGCATGACATGCGACTTGCAAATCGTATGCCAAGTCGCACCCTATTAGAGCAGTCACACGGGTGCGTTTCTTACACTGCTTTCTAAAGTAGTACATGTACTACTTTTGTGGCGATCTGCATAGATATCTGTGTCAGATGTCTTGCAAATCGCAATGAAATCGTCATCTTCACTGTACGTCGCACAATTTCTAAATCGGCTTTGATGTGACCGGGGTGTAAGGCCTTTTTATGTTTGATTTCCTGAGTGTTTTTCCAATTTATGAGGAATGCCGCATACTAGCAAAAGTGAATTGACATTTTCAGTATTGCATGCGAGATGTGGCCATGTGACTTCCTTAACTCATGCGATAATCTGGAGTGAATTGTGCCCATAGGGCCAAGAAATATTGCCAATAGGGTTCCCTTTTACATCCCTGTTCAATGTTCTGTTGTATGCTGCACAGGTACACTTCACTTGGCTTTCTTTCTGACTCTGATTTGTGGGGCCTGTATATCAAGGGTTAACGCAGGTGGGAAGAGAATTAATCAGGTGCAAACACTTTCTCTGACCAAATGAATGACAGTGGTGGGTGTGGCCTATGTTATATAAAGAGATGCAGTAGTGGCTGATTTTTCCTTGTACAGGCCACATTATTTTCTGCAAGTCCTTGTCTGTGGTGGTTTGGAGAGGAAGAGATATTGTGGTGAATTGCCCCAGGCCACACTCACGCTGTGTTTTGATGTGGGCTGTAAATGTTTTGCATGTTCTTCCTTCTAAGGTGTGTTTGTGTGTTATTGTACAATGATTGTGTGTTTATTATCTTTGCATTGTAATCCTAACATATGTCAATTGCTCTACTCTTCCAAGTTTGCTTTATTTAGAATGAAATGCAGTTTTCAGACAAACATGATGAGAAATGTATGTGTGGGGGATTTGGGGAGGTGGGAGGTGTTTTTATTTTGGCACGTATGCATTTTTATATTGATATTTTGATCTGCAGCTTGTTTTGTGGATAAGCCTAAGTGATTCATATTAACTGTTTGTTTCCTGCTGTAACCTGTGAAAGCACAGTTCATTAGAAGTATAATCTTTTAGACTGTAAGCTCTTATGAGCAGGACTGTTCTATTTTAGCAACATCAATCCTGCTTTTTTTTTTTTTTTCACCAAGATATTGAATGTACCTACTTGTTGCTGTCCAAATAAAAGTGGAATGTGTATTTGATCAATAAACATTTGGACTATGTATTTTTGGGGGGATTATTTCATGATCTAGTTGAATGTAGCACAGTGGCTAAATGGTTAGCACTTCTACCTGGCAGTATTAGGGTCGTTGATCTGAATCCCAACCATGGCACCTCCTGCCTGGAGTTTGCATGTTCTCCCTGTGTCTGTGTGTTTCCTCCAGGTACTCAGGTTTCCTCTCACACTCTAAAGACATGCTGGTAGATTAATTGGATCCTGTCAAAATTGGCCCTAGTATATGTATGAATGTAAGTTAGGACCCTTAGTACACCCCTTGATGGTTAGGGACTTATGTGAATTTACCACATATATATGTAAAACGCTGCCTAAATTGACAGTGCTATATAAGTATCTGAAATAAATGTACTAGCACCCCTAACACCTATTTTTGCTAGCTATATAATATGCCCAAATCTTCCTTGTTAGAGCGCACATATGCAAGTATGTCTAAAATAACAAACCAAAAGCCCCCTATTTCACCACAAGACCATATTATGTACCAATGAATAGGTCGTGTTCAATGTGCAACTAGCTATTCTTTTTCTACAATCCTCTTAACAGTAATAAATTGGGCCCCTAGTTTATGTTGACTTTGGGCCTTTACTGGCAAATATATATTCGCCAATGTCATATACACAGTATAGCTGCAAGCATACATTCACCAATGCCAAATCCACAATAGAACTGCAAACATATACAGTTGCAAGAAAAAGTATGTGAACCCCTTGGGATTACATGGAGTTTAGCATGAATTGGGCATAAAATGTGCTCTGAATGTCATCTAAGTCACAACAATAGAAGAACACAGTCTGCTGAACATAATACTACACAAACATTAGATGTTGCCATGGTTTAATTGCACATAACATGTAAACATTCACAGTGCAGGGAGGAAAAAGTATGTGAAGCCCTAGCTTAATGACTTCTCCCAGAGCTAATTGGAGCCAGGAGTGAGCCAACCTTGACTCCAATCAGTGTGATGATATTGGATGTGTTGCTGACAGCTGTCCTGCCCTTAAAAAACACACACCTGTTTTGGGTTTACTGGTTTCAAGAAGCACTGTCTGATGTGGACCATGCCTCGCAGAAAAGAGCTATCAGAAGACCTACGATCAAGAATTGTTGACTTGCATGAAGCTGGAAAGGGTTACAAAAGTATCTCCAAAAGCCTTGATGTTCATGTGTCCACGGTAAGACAGACTGTCTACAAATGGAGAAAGTTTAGCACTGTTGCTACTCTCCCTAGGCGTGGTCGTCCTGTAAAAATGACTGCAAGAGCACAGCGCAGAATGCTGCATGAGGTAAAGAAGAATCCCAGAGTGTCCGCTAAAGACCTACAGAAATCTCTGGCACATGCTAACATTTTTGTTGACACATCTACAATAAGGAAAACATTAAACAAGAATGGAGTACATGGGAGGACACCACGGAGGAAGCCATTGCTGTCCAAAAAGAATATTGCAGCACGTTTGAAGTTTGCAAAAGAGCACCTGGATGTTCCGCAGCACTACTGGCAAAATATACTGTGGACAGATGAAACCAAGATTGAGTTGTTTGGGAAGAACACACAACACTATGTGTGGAGAAAAAAAGGCACAGCACACCAACATCAAAACCTCATCCCCACTGTGAAACATGGCGGAGGAAGCATCATGGTTTGGGGCTGCTTTGCTGCCTCAGGGCCTGGACGGCTTGTCGTCATTGATGGGAAAATGAATTCCAGAGTTTATCAAGACATTTTGCAGGAAAACGTACGACCATCTGTCCGCCAACTGAAGCTCCGCAGAGGATGGGTGATGCAACAGGACAATGACCCAAAGCATACAAGTAATTCAACAAAACAATGGCTGCAACAGCACAGAATACGCCTTCTGGAGTGGCCCAGTCAGAGTCCTGACCTCAACCCGATTGAAATGCTGTGGCATGACCTTAAGAGAGCGATTCACACCAGACATCCCAAGAATATTGCTACACTGAAACAGTTTTGTGAAGAGGAGTGGTCCAAAATTACTCCAGATCGTTGTGCAGGTCTGATCTGCAACTACAGGAAATGTTTGGTTGAGGTTATTGCTGCCGAAGGAGGGTCAACCAGTTATTAAGTCCAAAGGTTCACATACTTTTTCCTCCCTGCACTGTGAATGTTTACATGTTATGTGCAATTAAACCATGGCAACATCTAATGTTTGTGTAGTATTATGTTCAGCAGACTGTGTTCTTCTATTGTTGTGACTTAGATGACGTTCAGAGCACATTTTATGCCCAATTCATGCAAAACTCCACGTAATCCAAAGGGGTTCACATACTTTTTCTTGCAACTGTATTTGCGAATGTCATATACACAATGGAGCCGCATGTAAAATTGCTATGGTGCACAAATAAACGCTAAAACAGTTGTCATACTGGAAATACGCCATGACGTTTGGGGAAGGACGTTTGCACACACCCAGAAGTGTTAGTGGATGGGAGTGTAGTTAGGAGAGTTTAGTGGTATTTGCAAGTCTATTTTTTAGTTTTGTGAATTGTTCTTTTGTGGAATTCCAGACCACATCTGGACATGGCGAGATCGCTGTTCTCCACCAAGGAGCTGAAACTCATTTGCCAGGGAAACATTACTAATAATTGTTGTATTTTCAGTTGAAAACATGTCCAATTCCTAGATCCTTTGAGGTACATAGCAGAAGTTCAAGGTTCTTCCTTACTATACATGTGGCACAGACACAAGCATACACCCAGGGCCACTGTTAGATATCACGGGGCCCCGTACAGCATACCTGACAGCCCCCCACCGCCAGAGAAAATATCCAAATTATATTTATGGTAAAAATACACTAAAAACATTAAAAATGGACATAATCCCAACCATATTCCTGTGAAATCTAAATGATAAAACTGTACTGAGTTCATAAATAAAGCTGTGTGTGTAATTGAGGTCTTGGGGCTCCTGGTTGCTGTGGCCTGTAGAGTGGGAATCAGTGGTTTGTTTTTGTGACTATCGCCGTTTGCAAGCAACCTATATTACACTATGGAAATGCTGCAGTGCATAGTTTGACAAGTATATGGGTGCAGGTGTACAGCCCTGAACACAGACAGTGAGCATTCAGGGCCACTTCCCCACACCTTCACACCTGTCAGATTTAAACCTGTGTTCATACAGCTGCTGTGTCCCCATAGTGTAACAGGTGGCTCTAGCCACATAGACAACCCACTCATTCATGCTGTACAGGCCAGAGGACCTGTGTGAATGGGGCATTTTTTACTTTTTTTTTTTCCTCAGTTCATTAATTTCAATGGGCTGCCTGACATGTGGGAACATGCAAAAATACTGCAGGCATATTATTTTAAAATTGTGTTGCACCTAACCGCACAGTAGTGTGGTGCCATGTGTTTTGGTGGCTGTGAATGGGTCTGTTTTTAATAGACATGTGTAGGTGCAATTATGTTTTCATCACGGTACCTGCGCACATCTGCAAAGGGCATTGCATTTCTTTGCTGTGCTGGAAAATGTGTGTTCTTGCATGCGTTTCTGCACCACCAATGGTGTGAACAAGTTCTAAGGGCCAATTCACACTATAGAAACAGTCTAGATGTGTTCCTGATGTGTTTTTGCATGCCCTTTTGGCATGCATGTTTATTGTGTTCCAGTACATTTTAGATGCGTTTTGGACATGTTGCATTGCCTTTTTGTATCCCTTCCAGTTAGTTTTTTCTACTTTTTTTATTCAATTTAATTAGGGACATGTGCGTTTTAGTACATTCAAGGGCGTTTCAACGCATTCCAGTACAGTTCTGTGCAGAAACAATGCAGCGTGGTCAACTTTGTTTACAGCACCTGCAATGCACTGAAAATGCAAGTGCTGATGTGAACTATAACATTGACAACCATATAACCTTCTTTCTGTGCATTTGTGATGCCGAAAAAGCAACTGAAACACATGTAGTGTGAACTGGCCCTAAAGGTTATTAGAGGTAAGGGAACGGGACTGACCAGGAATTGTGAGTTCAATCAGACTAGTGGTGAGATACAATCAGCAATCGTATAATAATGTGAGATCTGAGCTGTAGCTGATAGAAAATGAGACACATTCACTTGATCAGTAAATAAATAGTTAAAAAGAGTGGGCCGTGATCCATAGATTTGAATATGGGACAGGTGATGATGGGGTGGGGGAGACAGGTTTAAAAGAAGATAAAAAAAGTTACAATGAAATATACACAGCATGAAACTTGCACATTTCCAACTTGTCAGAAAAACAGGATGCAGGTAAGAGTCACCCCCTTTCCACTTTCTAGTCATTAGGCAAAATCCCAATTGATTGATTAATATTCCTGGCACCGACACAACCCAGAAAATTGATCTCCATTTTTTTAACATTCATAAATGTCAAGGAGCTTATAATCTATGGGCGGAAACTCAGTCATGTACTAGGCCCAATTAACCTGACAGCATGTCTTTGGAGTGTTGGCAGAAACACATCCATACAGGGAAAGCAAACAAACTGGGATGCAGCCATGGCTGAGATTAGAACCCATGACCCAAGTGCTGTAAGTTCTGAGTTCTAACCACTAAGCCACTGTAGGAGACGGAGTTTGAACTCCAATGTAGAATAGTTACATTGTTTAAAAATGATAATGCAAGTGCTTTATATAGACTACTGAAATGGTATTACACAAGATAAATATAAATCTAGGTATAGATATGAAGGTAGCAGCTAGCACTCAGGGTATTGGCAATAGTCTCAGAATAGAAATATATTAAAGTAATAGTGCAGCACTATAAATGCATGTTATCAATCATAAACGCATGTAAAATCCAAAAAGTGCAATAATTTATTTTTATACATATATAGCGCTGTCAATTTACGCAGTGCTTTACACATATATTGTACATTCACATCAGTCCCTTACCCTCAAGGGGTGTACAATCTAAGGTCCCTAACTCACATTCATTAGACAGGAATACAATTCATCTACCAGCATGTCTTTGGAGTGTAGGAGGAAACTGGAGTACTTAGAGGAAACCCACGCACACACAGGAAGAACATGCAAACTCCATGCAGGAGATGCCATGGTCAGGAATATAACCCATCACCCATTTACTGCAAGGCAGATGTGCTAACCATTAAGCCACTGTGCCGCCCGGTAATGATGATGTAAACTGGTAAATGGTGCTAAAAAAAAGTTCATATAATCATTCCTGAATAATGGAATGTCCTTCGTGTGAGAGTACCAACTCAGAGAGTGCCTATGAATGGCACGTGTGGTTTATCTGTGACGAACAGTAGTGCATGAACTCATGAAAGGTAAACCACCCTTGGAACGGGTGTACTACACTATTAAGCACCTTTCTGGCTCCTGTGGCTGAGCTAATTCCTCCCCAGGACCATTTGGTCACCCACCCTGATGGATGGATGGATGGAGCTGGATGACTAACCCATAGCTGCCAGCATACCGCTGCACCCCCAGATGTGTGATGTGTATAACCCATGCGCATTAATACTTTTGTTCTGGTGAGTGTACACCAGTCCCAAGGGTGGTTTACCTTTCAGGGGTTCATGCACTACTGTCCATCACGGATAAACCACACTTTTTTTTAGCACCATTTACCAGTTTACATCATTATTGCAATTGTTTGCACTTTTTGGATTTTACATGCGTTCATTATTGATCACATGCATTTATAGTACTGCACTATGACTTTAACATAGAATAGTTACATGATTAAAGAAAAGGAAGCTATATCATTATATTGGGAACTTAGAACTAGACATTCCAAATTATTTGAGATATAAGTGTGAAAATATTTAACATTTGAAAATAGAATGTATGACATTCATTAGGAAATGCATTAGTTATCTGATCATTTTGGAGAAACAACAAAAAAAAAAGAAAAATATACAGGTAGGTGTACTTTTTATTTTACATTCTAAGTATTCTCATATGCAAACAGAAAAACGCCAAGGGTACAAAGCCCGCGCTTGTGCGCCACCTAGCGAACATATCCGACATTGCACCTAAAAATGTGCCAGACGCGATTCCACATTTACTAACAGGAAAGTAGATGCTTTTCAATGAGATTGCTAGACACCTCTCAGAAGACTGACAGGTCTTAATTGATTTCATTGAGTCTGCCTGAATGTTCAGAGTCTGCTGGTAGACTCAATTCTTAGTAAATCAGGGCCAGTGTGTCAAGACATTTAAATTAAAACATAACAGTGACCCCAGTTTGTTGACTTTCTATGGGATAAATAAAGTGAAAAGACATTGGAGAGGCACAGATATGATCAATGAGACCTCCAAATGGGAAATATTCTTGATATATGAATTAAATTTGTTGAAACCGAATGGTTTAAATATTGATATGGATCTAAACTGTTTTCTTACCAATTTTTGATGTCTGGGTTTACGAACAAAAGCACCAAAACCTGGTTCAATGACCGTGAATTACTGTGCTTGATTGGCCAGCAAACTCGCCTGAACTGAACCCCATAGAGAATCTATGGGGCATTGCCAAGAGAAAGATGAGAGACATGAGACCGACCAAAGCAGAAGAGCTGAAGGCCGCTATTGAAGCATCCTGGTAGTCCATAACACCTCAGCAGTGCCACAGGCTGATAGCTTCCATGCCACACCGCATTGAGGCAGTAATTGCTGCAAAAGGGGCCCAAACCAAGTACTGAGTACATATGCATGCTTATACTTTTCAGAGGTCTGATATTGTTCTGTGTACAATCCTTGTTTTATTGATTGCATGTAATATTCTAATTTTCTGAGATTGTGGATTTGGGGTTTTCATGAGCTGTAAGCCATAATCATCACAATTATGACAAATCACAGATTGAACTGTCTTGCTTTGCATGTAACGAGTCTATCTCATATATTAGTTTCACCTTTTAAGTTGCATTACTGAAATAAATTAACTTTTGCACGATATTCTAATTTTTTGAGTTTCACCTGTACCTGAGAAGTACCTCATTCCCATCGGTTTCCAGATGCCCTACAGGAATATCTTTACATGCACAAACTGGTTGTGTGTCTGGTGAGTGCAAGCACACCTCTTTTGCCTTTACCACAAGGAGTCACGAGCACCATATTTCTTAAGTATGTGAAGGAGCTACAAATCATCTGCACGCATTGGATGAAATAAGCACATATTTAAGGAAGAATTTATGTGGACTTCGTATGTTTATATTGTGTGTTTATGTCACAATTTTTTTCGTCCATTTAGGACGACGCACTAATCATACTTTATTGCGCTCCATGATAGCGCTGTTGCACTTTATCTCCAGTTATTGATACTTATTATTTTAGCGCTGAAAATTTTATATAGACCACACCGTAAATATTGGGGAAATGTATCTACAATTCAGGACATACTCCCAGTGTCCTGTACAATATATATATGATTTTGCACACCCCTGCCACCCTGTAGCAGTATATCTGCTATAGGGCGGCAGCAAAGCGGTTAATGTATCTTTTTCACCATTCAAAAGGAAAACAGTACAGGAACAGGCTGTAATAGCCAGTCACAAGCTATCACAGTAATTGTGTGATCTAGAGCAGTGGTGTATTTTGGTTTGTGCTGCCATAAGCAAGACTAATATTGCCCCTCCCCCCATCTACATTTGTCACATGACTTGTAACAAATGCCAAAGCACATCTGCCCCCCACACACTCACATCCCCCCTTCTCCGTGCCTATACTAACATACATCTTGTAACCCCCCCCCCCCCAGTGCCTACACTCCTATGCACCTTGTACACCCCCCACTGCTCATACTCACATATAAGTCCCCAGTTAACTGGATGTGAATTGGCATGCGATTTGCATGCCATGCAACTTGCAAATTGCATTCCAAGTCACACCCTATTGTCTGCAATTACAGGTCGGAGCTGCACCAATTTCTAAAGTAGTACATGTACTATTTTGGGTGCGATTTGCATAGACATCTGTGTCAGATGTCTTGCAAATTGCACCTGAAATCAGCATGTCATCCAACTTTGAAATCATGTGACTTCACTGTAAGTGGCACAATTTAAAAGTTGGCTTTGGTGTGACCGGGATGTAACTTGTAAAGCTCCCCAGTGTCGACAGTCCAATATACCTTGTACACCCCCCACTGCTCATACTCACATATAACTTGTAAAGCCCCCAGTGTTTACACTCACATACACCTTGTACACCCCCCACTGCTCACACTCCCATTCAATCCCTTACCTATGGGTGAGGAGGGGAGGTGGGGGTGGATTATTCAGTGGGAATCAGAGCTACCACACCAAGCAGATCACTGTGTGAGGACAGCAGCGGAGCCGGTCATCCTCAGGGGAGCTTGGTTGTCCAGCCCAGGGGAGCCAGTGGAGCTGCAGGAAAATAAACTCGGGAGCACCTGAGCTGCCCTGCTCTGACAACTGCTCACACCTATGTGTCCCTTCTTCGGGGGGGGGGGGGTGGCAACCCCCCTGAAAGATGCCGCCCTAGAAAAAAGCCTTGTTTGCCTCGTGGTAGATATGCCCCTGATCTAGAGACAATCTTTCAAGCTCCAGATTGTTACTATGAGACCCAGAGCTGTCAGTGACAGCTTGGTCTTTGTCTTGGGAGCACACTGTGCAGAGTACTCACTGTTGGATAATGTGTTTATGTGAAATCTCCATTAACCACTGTAAATAATATTGTAATTATGAATATATTTCAGTTAGAGCTGGATCAATATGGGTGTGTAATATGTATTCTCATAAATCCCTGTTCTACAAATAGTTGGGGATGGTTTAAGTTGCCAGAGGGAATATTCTATTAGTTACAATTTTTTTACTGTGTACTAGAAGTCTTGGCACTCTGCTGAGAATAATCTCTCAGACTGTTCTGTGCCAGAGTTAGTTTATCTAACAATGTGACCCAAACCTGTTGGCTTCACAAATATCCACTTCAAAGGATCCCTCATTTAGATATGCAATGAAGGTGGCCAGTCTTGAATACTTAATTTCCCAGGAACAGGTCATGAACTGGCATACTTCATTTCCAAAAAGGGTGTGTTAAATTTGCCTTAAAGGGGGTTGGTGTATGCTAAATACAGGAGATTTGAAGTTGGCCAGTTATGAAAGGGAATAGAGTTGCCAACCAATCAGAGCTACGCCATGAAACTAATGGAGGAGAGGCCTATAACAATAGACACTAGATGGAGAGAGAAGTCTTTGGAACACCAGTTACTAGAATGGGGACCTTACATGCAGTTCCATGGTAATTATGGAATATATCCCTTGCACTTATATCTAAATGTTTGTCTTATTTCTTCTCTGTCTCACTGTGTGTATTTTGCAATATGTTAGAGCTTTCTTAATAATGTTTCTTTTATGCAACTAGATAGATTGTTTTTGTTAGTTTTAGACCTTCATACTATTTACAAATAAATTGATCTTCTTGTGTTTAAGCTTCCAATTTCGGGTAAGCACTCTTGATTTACCAAATCATATCAGAGAAATATTACACTTCATAATCTATAGATTTGGTGAACACTCTCGGTACAAACACACACATATACAGCCCCAAAGATGAAGATCCCCTTCAGCGATGCTGCATACACTTTGTACAGACACTTGGAGGAAAGAGTTTAAAGAATGTTTTTGATGCTGTGGATAAATCTTCCGCTACATACAGTTGATGGTCAATAAAGTCAATATTATGCAGGTCTGTGTGACTGCCAAATAAGAGAGAATCGTCATTATTTTTTAATTCAGAAGTTAGTTTCCAATCTTCTTTCCAAATTAGAAGTAAATCATCAATATAACTACAGATTGACACTGTAGCATTGAAGATGAAAGTCTATGAGTTCTTAAAAGTTGCTATCGAAGAAGTGAGATAAGAAGATGGTTCGGACAGTATTTTATGGTTTTGTGGATCTTAGGTAGGTGATAGAGGAACGATTGGCTTGGATGTGATACAATCAGAAAGTCTTTATCTGTTTGTTATTGATGATATTGTTGTTGAAGTTTCTCTTAACCATTTCCCCTCTGGAGCATTTTTTTTCACACGTTAAAATCTTTAGCTGGAAAATTATTTTTGGTTTGGGAACATGTATGTTTGGATTGTTTTGAGTCTTATTTGTATGCATTAGGTCAAAGGTCGCTGTAAATGTTTTCAAAATTATGTGTTGTGTTGGATGTATCCCTGTTCGTTATTTTTTTATGACAATTACCCATTGTGTTCAGGTTCCTGGCTATCACCTGAGTGTCAAGATTTAAAACTAAAATTAAAGCTTAAAGCTTCTTGGATCCCAGTGCATTGAAACCCTACACTTTTTCAGATTTCTGGACAGCCTAAAAATCACACCCATAGAACAAATACCAGTTTTACCAACAATTGACAGATTTAGAAGATTTAGAAGAACTTGACACCCCTATGGCCTCAATACAAGTATAGAATTTGTAGATTAGATTAGAAACCATAACAAGACTCCTATTTATACATTCATTACTTCCATTTTCATTACTTTTTACTATTCTTAGTATTCTTTTAGCCTTTTTAAGCTCCATTATTATTTTACCCCCTAAAATTTAGTTTTTTAAACTTAAGGACCACAATAAATGTTGTTTTTCTTTAGCTACTGTACATATTGTTTTATTTTAGCATGGCATTATTTTTTCTGGTACAATATTTTTTATTGAGTAATAGTACCAGGGTAACAAGAGAACAGTTAAGTACCACACAGGGGACTGAATCTCTAGAGAAAATATTTGGTTGCAAATAAAATGTATTTTTGAGAGATCCAAAACATTAAGAGGCAATAGCATCCAGTAGCCAGTGCCAGAGATGGCAACATAATCTTTGGTACAAGGACCCAGGGTTTGACAACTTGGAAAGGGTGGGTATTTCCTACCTTTGATGGGGGAGGGGGGCCAAATAATGGGGAAAAAAAGGGTGGACATGAAGGGAATCAGAAGACAGGTGGGAGGGGAAGGAAAAGATGGAAAGGAAAATGGGGAGAGCAGGGAAAGACAGAGAAAGATAGCAGCAGAGCTAGGAAAGAGTTGGAGGCAGAGTGAGGAGAGCATAGGACCACCAAGGGCTGCACACTTTGAGGAACTTGGAGTGGGTGTTGTTGAGTATACCTGTCATTTTCTCATGAATCATGAGAGTAGTCAAGATGCTCTTTACCTCTGCAAACCCCACCGAGGGCTTCTTCCAGGCCTTAGAAATGGTGTGTTTTGCAGTTATGAAGAGATATATGGCTAGTTTCTGGTGGTAAGAGAACAGTCTAGGAAGCAGGTAGTGAAGAAGTACATGTCGTGGGTCCTTACAGAAGGATACATGAAGAAGAGTTGACAGGAAGCCATAGACCCGTGACCAAAAGCCTACCAGTCAGGGACAAGACCACCATACAGTATATGAATCTCATATCCACGTTGGCCACAGACCCTGAAGCATCTATCATTACAATCCAAGTTCGAATGAGCTATGTGGGCCGGGAAGCAAGATCAGTGGATCAGGACTTTGTAAGCTGCCTCCATGGTGACCATATTGAAAGAACATTTAGCTCAAGCAGATGAGGCCTTGCTACAGTTCTCCAGGTCTATGAGGGCTGTTATGTCTTGCTTCCATTTAGAAACATTTGGGTGGGAACGAGAAGAGTGTCCTGTGGGCAAGGAAGAGTAGATAGAGGAGATGGTGCCTCGGACACCTGGTGAATGGAGGCGGATATGTTCGAAGGCCATTTTCTGAAATGGGAAAGAGGAGTTATGGTGGAGAGTGGAAATCCAGTGGAGAAGTTGTAGGTAGTGGTACGATTCCGCCGGGGGCGCATTGTGGGCTTTTGAGATGGTTGTCCAAGAAAGGAAGATGCGGGTCCTCAGGAAGTAATGGACCTGGAACTATCTGTTGGCAGGCCACCAGGAAAAAGCTTGGGGTTGGTCCAGCCCAGGCGGAAAGAGAGGGTTGTTGAAGAGGGGAAGGAGCAGGAGAAAAGGGGACATCAAGTTGGCCAAATAACAGACCAAGTCCCAAAGGCTCAAGCTGTGAACCATAACAGGGTTAAGGGGGGCGGGAAGTAGGAGGGAGCCATAGGAGAGCTGAGATAGGGATTGGGGCACAATTAGGAATTTCGAGGAGCACCCACAGGGGAGTGTCAGAGGTCGCATGCAACATCGTAAGTTGTAATAATTGTGCTGCTAGGTAGTATTTGCACATATTTGGAACTCCAAGTCCACCTTTAAGCCTGTGAGCATAAAGGGTGGCACGGACCACTCTGGGGTGTTTTTGGGCCCAAATAAAGGCCATGATCTTATTCTGGAAAGAACGTAGGAAAAATGCAGGGACTCGGGTCGGTAATGTCCGAAAAAAGTACAGAATCTTAGGGAGCACAGTCATCTTGCTGGCATTGATGCACCCTATCCAAGACAAGGAGGGAAAATGCTAGGAGGCCATAAGGGAAGTGATGGAGCGGAGGAGGGGGTAGTAGTTAGCTGCAAAGAAGGAGGAGTAGGAGGGGGTTAAGCGGACTCCCAGATATTCCCGAGATGCGGTTGCCCAGCTTTTTGGGAAGGATGCCTGAAGGTGGGAGGTCAAAGCATCTGGGAGGGAAATGTTTAGGGCTGTTGTTTTATGGGGATTGATTTGGAGGCCTGAGATACATGCAAAATGGGCCAGCAATGCATGCAAATTTGGGAGCATAGTGATAGGGTTAGAGAGAGTCACAAGGGCATCATCTGTGAACAGGCTCACGTTATAGGATATGCCAGCATAGGGGATCCCTGAAATATGACAGTCAGCATGGAGGGCCACTGCCAGAGGTTCTAGGGCCAAGATGAAGTGGGCTGGCGAGAGGGGGCAACGCTGCTGTGTTCCCCAAAAGATTGGGAAGGGGGTAGAAGAAAAACCTGCATAGCAAACGGAGGCCTTAGGAGAAGAATATAAGACAGACAGCCAAGTTAGAAAAGGTACTCCCAGGAAAGGGTGTCAAATGCCTTATAGATGTAGAGCGAAAGCAGAAACCCTGGTATATTGCATTGATTCATCAAAGAAATGAGATGTACCACCTTGCTGACTTTGTCTGCCGCCTGGCAAGCAAGGACGAATCTGGTCCCTGTGGATTAACTGACGCAGGTATTTATTAATGCTGGTATTCAAAAAATTTCTCAAGAGTTTTATGTCCTCGTTCAGTAGAGATCAGTCAGAAGGATGGGGATCATTTTCTTGGGACTCAGACTTCGGGATCATAGAAATATGGGCCCACAAAACCCTGGGAGAGGGATTCTCGCCCCGTCGCATAGCGTTAAAGTAAGATGTCAGGTTCAGGGTCAATAATTGGGAAAACCTGTAGTAATATAGGCCTGAGAAACCATCAGGGTTGCTAGAGATACCTCCAGCTCAGTGATGTCCACATTCAGTGCTTCCTGGGCAGCTGTAGGCAAGGTGGGAAGGTGAAGATCTCGAAAGAAAGCATCAGCCAAATCAGTAGGAAAAGGGGCAAGTTTACTATAGAGAGAAGATAAGAAGGCAGCAAAGGACTCCGGGCTAGCATCACATCTGGTTTATTCACACAGGTGTAGTATTTGTGCTTTGCCCAGTGGAGGGCCTTTTTGGCCTGGTTGGAAGCCAGAAGGTCTAATTTTTCAAAAATGGCATCACGGGCACTCTGGGTTTTAGCAGAGGTGGAGGATTTCTAGGCCTCGTCTGCCACTGTCATTTGAGTGTGCAGATCCCTGTTCCCGGTCTCATTTGTGTCTGGGCGGTGAGGAGTGGAGCTAGCATGCAGCCATGTTGAGTAACTGCTCGCGAGCGCCCCCCAGCATGGCATTATTTTTAAACGGTGGACACAACCTGATCAGGTAAGGAGGGCAATTGATATCATCTCACATATGCAAATGTAATGGGCGAGTGGCGCACCTCAGACAATTACTGTCTGTTGATTTACAGAAGGCTTGGACATACATGTTTCAAGTCTTGGAAGCTTGGGACTTTGGGCCTCGCTTTCTCTGGATCATGGGAACTTTGCATTCACACCCAAAGGCTAAGGTCAAGTTTGCAGGCTACCACTCTGACCCCATAGATCTTGCTCGAGGCACTCATCAAGGATGCCCCCTGTCTTCCCTTATTTTTGCAATTGCAATTGGAACTGTGGCTATTCATGACTTGTGGACCTACAGAACATAAATGTGCATTATTTGCAGATGATGTCCTCCTTTTCATTACCTCCCCTCTTACCTCCCTTCCTAATGTTAAGCAGACACTACGAAAATTCAGCATGATCTTGGAACTTCGAGTAAAAGAAACTAAATCTTCTGCCTTTAATATTAGCCTTCCTATCCTGTTGTACCAGCGCATACATGGAGCTTTTCCATTCTTGTACCAGGATAAGGCTTTACCCTACCTAATCATCCATCCACCTTTCTGCTTCCTATGTATTGTTATATAAAGTTAAAGTGATTCTAAAAGCCTATTTTTTTAAAAGAAAAAATAATAAACATGTCTATACTTACCTGCTGTGTGTAGTGGTTTTGCATAGAACAGCCTGGATCCTCCTCTTCTTGGGTCCCCAGTGCTCCTGGCCCCACCCTCCTGTTAGATGTGCCCACAGCAAGCAGATTGCTATGGGGTCTTCGTGTGTCTTTGTGTGTCCCTCTCTCTCATTGACTGCTCATAGAAGGTTATTTTGAATGCAGGAAGGTAAAAAACCTTAAGCCTTTAGAACCACTTAAATGATCTTCCCTTTTTTTTTTTTGTTTAGAAGATCTTCTGTCAGGGTGTGCCATGTATGACACTACTGCTTAAAATACTCTGTTTTGTTCGCTATCTGTACCCCATTGTAAAATGGATATTCCCTCGCTTCAATCTAAAATTTATTTGGAGCACTAAGGACCATAGCCTAGCTTGTTCAACCTTGTATACCCCTAGAAATAAAGGAGTACTTGGAGTTCCTGGCCTTTGGGCCTACTATAAGGTGGGTCATTTAATGCAACTATAGGTGGTGTACATGAACAACCTTATTGGGTACATGTGGAGTTTCAGGCTGTATCATTCTACACACTTGATTTCTTAATGTGGTGCTCTCCTACAGAAATACCTCCTATAATTATTGTCTAGATTATCCCACTCTTTTGCTCCTTGGAATTGTTTACAGCACAAGTTTGGACATCAGAACCCATTTCTTGGGGACTCTTTATCCTTCTGTGGATCCTCCCTCCCTAACAGCTTGTGAAAAGTAGTGTTCCAAAGACCAGGATTCTAGGGGACATATCCCCATGGCATATACAGCTTTACTTGCCTCTCCCCAAAAGTATCCTTATATGCTGGCATGGGATAGGGACCTAGACTGTGATGTAGAGCCATAGGCTTGGTGTTCCAGGTTTCAAAAGTCCTAAAAGGATATATTGAATGTTTCTTTAATAGATGCTGGTGTTAAAGTTATCATGAGGTGGTATTTAGTCCCTATTTGCCTGGCCAGAATGTATCTAACAGCATCAGTTGAGTGTTTTAGGGGTTACTCCTTGCATGGCACCATGCTCTACATTTGGAAGGAGTGCCACAGGATATGCAGTTTTTGGAACAAGGTATTTTATATGCTTTGTATGTTAACAGGTGCCTCAATTGCACAGCAGCCTCATATTGCACTGCTAAATGACTATCCCACCAGGATTTCCACGCCCTATGCGGAGTTTGATCTACTTTGCCCTGCTGGCGGCCAAGGTCACCATTGCAGGGGTCATGGAAAAAACCCTCTGTATCTATCCACCGTATGAAACATAAGATATCCTGGATCATGATCCATGAAAAGGTGGCTAGTGTGATTGATGATAAACAAGCAATGTTTGAACAAACTTGGGAACCGTGGGCAACTTATATGAAGGTAGCCTTACCTTTCTACCAAACATGACAATGTGATGTCTTCACTACTTGGGAATCCTAGGTCTCCCTCTGCACTCACCAAACCTTCATTTTAGGGCTTATGTGTTCACTTTTTTAAAAAAGAAAGTTCCAAACATCACAAAGGGTTACCCACACAGGAGTTGTTCAGCATCTCTCTGCCAACAATCAATCCTTCCTTTAGCTCCACGGATTAGTCATAAAGCATATGTACTGACTCTAGCTGCTCCATTGCAGCCACATGGACTACTTAGGGAAGGAGGAGCCCTGAACTATAGTGAACTTAATCACAAACACCCTGTGCACGCCTGCAAAATCAATGTGCTGGTTGTCAGAAAAACATGGAACCAGGATTGAAGTCTTCATCCCTCCCAAACCTCTCCATCGCATTCATCCAACAAACCGAAACCAGAAGTGACAAAATCCTTATCTCTTCCAGGTTCATTCATTACTGAGGAGGAAGGATGGGTATGGATGTGCCTTTCTCTCCATTGTGTTCAGCCAGCTATACAAAGAGCAGTGGTCTCAGGCTCCCTGGTTGCACTGGAGAGCCTGAGAACAATGGTGGGCAGTGGCAGTAGGGGGGGCCCCCTTCAGCTCCCCTTAGAGGTGATAGAGCAGCCCGGACCACTTCTACAAGAATGTCAAAATATTCTCTGCACTTTGCCCAACCAAACCATATAAATTGTGAACTGCTGCAAATAATGAATCTGAATACTAAATTATTATCAATCTCAATACATAGTGTGCTGTCCCTTTAAATATAATACATGCAAACAAATCAATACTATATACAAAATGTAAAGAAAAGTCCCAAAATCAACTGTAAAGAAAAAAGTGCTCTGTGCTGAGAAACGTCATACAAAGTGCTTCCGTGATAAGAAGGTGCTCTTCAAAAAAACAAAGCCTCTTACCAAAACAAGATGATCTCAAACTATAGAGATCAAATAAGCATATGATTCATAACCGGAGACTGGCATTCTCTCTGACAAACCACTGGAGAAATGGCTGCATTCACCGAAAGGGTTTGCAGTCTCACCAAGATTCCACTCTAGTTTCCAGTACCGCTCATCATAATGGTATAGAAGGATTAAATAAAGAGAAGCCTCATAGTACAGTATCATAAAAAAAATATTTATTAAAATGTATTGCACTTAAAATCAGGTGAATAAAACAGGCAGTGTACAGCAATATGCAATTGTCTGCCCACGATCTCAGTGCGCATGCCGATACGTGATGACGTCTCAATTCTACAGGAAAGCCCATTGATCTTATCTTTAAAAAAAGAAAAGGAAAGCCCATTGAGGGCTTCAAATTTTGATACTAGAATTCTGTCTGAAGCTTCAGTATCACCTCTTGTTCCTGAGGATGTACGAGTACAGCTCCTTCGTCTACATTTACCTGTCAGCCAGGAATCCCTGGCTGACACTTGAATAAGCAGGGCAGTGACAAGTCATTGGTTGTTAGGACACTTTTGGGTGTGAGTTCCTTAACAACCTACACAAAGCTATGCCAAAAAGGCACAAAAAAAATACATTTACATGTGTTTTACATGCATTTTTAGGTGCATTTCTATTAAAGTATATGGGTCCAAAATTGTGCAGCTACTGCACTAAAGACGAATCTGCACCTTTTCACAAAATGTGCTGCATTGATGTGAACAGGCACCATAGAGAATACTGGGCTTCATTCACTAAAGCAGATTGCATGCAGTATTTAGGTGTGTGGATGCATTTTCCCTTAATATTGTATGCGATCCTGAAATTGTCAATTCACTATGGAGTTTTGCAGTATTTACGCTCAGTAAATACTGCATAAAAAGGGTTTAAAGTCAATTCACAGAGTAATTAAGTAGTGGATCATTCATGCGTAATTAAAGGAATGTAAAACTATAATAGCCAATTTTGAATAGTCTCTGCCTTTTTGGATCATTTCTGTCAACAGTAATGCATATAAACCTAAATATGGAAAGCACAGAATCATTGGGATTGGTATACTTAACAACTTCAGTGTTATACAGCTTGACCAGGCCATTTTTTGCTATTTGGCACTGCACTATGTCCACTGATAATTGCATGGTAATGCAGTGCTGTACCCAAACAAAATTTATGTCCTTTTTTCACACAAACTGAGCTTTCTTTTGGTTGTATTTGATCACCCCTGATTTTTTTTATTTTTTGGAATATAAACGAAAATTAGGCTAAAAAGTTTGTGGAAAAAAATAATTTTTTCAACTTTCTGTTATCAAAAATATCCAATAAGCTCAAATACCAATATGTGTATATTAATTGGTTTGTGTGAAAGTTATAGCATCTACAAAATATTGTATATACCAGGGGTCTCCAAACTATGGCCCTCCAGGTGTTGAGGAACTTCAAGTCTTATGAGGCCTTGCAAGACTGTGACAGCAACAGGCAAGACTCCCAGAGGCAGAGGCATGATGGGACCAGGGGAGGACTGACCATTTGGAAACTCGGGCATTGCCCGAGGGCCCGGGGTCAGTAGGGGGCCCCATGAGATGGCCCTGGTACCTTTTTCATAGGCTTTTTTGAGTTTGGGCAAGGACACAGGGGCCCCATGATCCCCTATTGCCCGGGGGCCCCATGAGTTGTCAGTCCGCCCCTGGATGGGACTTGCAGTACTTCACCAGCTGTAGTGCCATAGTTTGGAGACCCCTGGTATATACAGTATATTAGAATTTATGCAGCTTTTACTTTCTGACTGCCTATCACATTTCTTGAGGTGCTAAAATGCCAAGAACATACAAAAACAACCCAAATGACCCCTTTTTGGAAAGTAGACACAGCAAGAAATTTGCTGAGAGGCATGTTTTTAAAAAAATGGCAAAAATGTTTCCTTTTTTCTTACACAAAGTTGTCAAATGATATATTGCTCACACATGCCATTAGTGTATGTGGAATTACACCCAAAAATATAATCTGCTACTTCTTTTAAGTATGGGGCTACTATGTGTGAAACTTTTTGGGAGACTACCTGTGTACAGAGCCCAAAAAGCAATGACCACCTTCAGGCTTTCAAAGAACATAATTTCCTAATTTCACTTCCTCACTACCTATCATATTTTCAGAGACCAGGATAACCCCCCCCCCTCCCAAATGATCATGATTCAGAAACATAGAAAAGTGACGGTAGAAAAAGACCGGGTGGTCCATCAAGTCTGCCCATTTTTTTTTTTTTACTTTTTTATCTGAGTATAGATCTATGCATGTCCCAAGCATGTTTAAAGCTATCTACCATTGACTGGCTCACTACCTCTGCTGGAAGATTATTCCAAGCATCAACTACACTTTCAGTAAAATAATACTTTCTGAGATTAGTTTTGAACTTTCCTCCAGTTAGTTTAAGGTCATGTCTCCGTGTTCTTGATTTTGATTTCATGTTGAAAATACTGCCCCTCCTGAACCTTATTCACCCCATTGATGTATTTAAAGGTTTTAATTATGTCTCCCCTTTCCCTTCTTTCCTCCAGACTATACATGTTCAGTTCCTGAAGTCGCTCTTGATATGTTTTATCCCCCAGATCTTTCACTATTTTTGCTACCCATATCTGGACTCGTTCAATCTTATCAATATCTTTTTGGAAGTGAGGTCTCCAGAACTGGATACAGTATTCTAAGTGAGGTCTAACCAAAGACCTATATGGGGGAATCATGACCTCCTGCCTCCTGCTGGTGACCTCTCTAGTGATGCATGCTAGAATTCTATTTGCCCTCCCCACTGCCTGGCCACACGGTTTGCTCATTTTGCAATCATCTGAAATAAGTATCTCCAAGTCTTTTCCTCTGTAGTGCTGGCCAATAGAGATGAGCGAAGTATTCAAAAATTCGATTCGACTGATTCGGCGAATTCGTGGACAATATTCGATTCGAGTCGAATATATTCGCTGTGAATTTAACTTAAAAAAGGGTGTTTCTAGGCTTCAGAGAGACTTAATATTAGTGCAGAACACTGTACCTTTAATTTAAATGCCCTTGGAGTCTGCTGGGGAAGAGAAATAATACTGTCAGTCAGTATGACATGCAGATGAGTGCCGTCGATCTTAGAATCACCGCACACTTCACTCATTTGGCCAGTCACGGGGCCAAAACCAGTGTTTGGAGCCACAGTGTGGCGGTGGAGGCAGCAGCAATGGGAGGCCATACAGCACCCTATGACAAAATGGAAACCAGCAGGAGTGTGAGGAGACCTCAAAGTGGCACATGGCAGAGTGGGAGCAATGGGAGGCGGTACAGGGACCCATGTCACACTGTGGACCCAGCAGCAGCGTGACGAGGCGGAACGGGGGCCCATGGCAGATTTGGGGCCTGGCAGCACCTATGGGAGGCCTGTAATCTGCCAGCAACCTATGACAAAATGGAAACCAGCAGGAGTGTGAGGAGACCTGAAAGTGGCACATGGCAGAGTGGGAGCAATGGGAGGCGGTACAGGGACCCATGTCACACTGTGGACCCAGCAGCAGCGTGACCAGGCGGTACGGGGGCCCATGGCAGATTACAGGCCTGGCAGCAGCAATGGGAGGCCCGTAATCTGCCAGCACCCTATGACAAAAAATGGAACACACCAGCAGTGTGTGAGGAGACCTGAAAGTGGCACATGGCAGAGTGTGGCGATGGAGACAGCAGCAATGGGAGGCCGTACAGGGACCCATGAGAGACTCTGGACCTGGCAGCAGCATGAGGAGGCGGTATAGGGGCCCATGGCAGATTAGGGGCCTGGCAGCAGCTATAGGAGGCCCGTAATCTGCCAGCACCCTATGACGAAAAATTGAACACACCAGCAGTGTGTGAGGAGACCTGAAAATGGCACATGGCAGAGTGTGGCGATGGAGACAGCAGCAATGGGAGGCCGTACAGGGACCCATGAGAGACTCTGGACCTGGCAGCAGCATGAGGAGGCGGTATAGGGGCCCATGGCAGATTAGGGGCCTGGCAGCAGCTATAGGAGGCCCGTAATCTGCCAGCACCCTATGTCAAAAAATTCAACACACCAGCAGTGTGAGGAGACCTGAAAGTGGCACATGGCAGAGTGTGGCGATGGAGACAGCAGCAATGGGAGGCCGTACAGGGACCCATGAGAGACTCTGGACTTGGCAGCAGCATGAGGAGGCGGTATAGGGGCCCATGGCAGATTAGGGGCCTGGCAGCAGCTATGGGAGGCCCGTAATCTGCCAGCACCCTATGTCAAAAAATTCAACACACCAGCAGTGTGAGGAGACCTGAAAGTGGCACATGGCAGAGTGTGGCGATGGAGACAGCAGCAATGGGAGGCCGTACAGGGACCCATGAGAGACTCTGGACCTGGCAGCAGCATGAGGAGGCGGTATAGGGGCCCATGGCAGATTAGGGGCCTGGCAGCAGCTATAGGAGGCACGTAATCTGCCAGCACCCTATGACGAAAAATTGAACACACCAGCAGTGTGTGAGGAGACCTGAAAGTGGCACATGGCAGAGTGTGGCGATGGAGACAGCAGCAATGGGAGGCCGTACAGGGACCCATGAGAGACTCTGGACCTGGCAGCAGCATGAGGAGGCGGTATAGGGGCCCATGGCAGATTAAGGGCCTGGCAGCAGCTATAGGAGGCCCGTAATCTGCCAGCACCCTATGTCAAAAAATTCAACACACCAGCAGTGTGAGGAGACCTGAAAGTGGCACATGGCAGAGTGTGGCGATGAAGACAGCAGCAATGGGAGGCCGTACAGGGACCCATGAGAGACTCTGGACCTGGCAGCAGCATGAGGAGGCGGTATATAGGGGCCCATGGCAGATTAGGGGCCTGGCAGCAGCTATGGGAGGCCCGTAATCTGCCAGCACCCTATGTCAAAAAATTCAACACACCAGCAGTGTGTGAGGAGACCTGAAAGTGGCACATGGCAGAGTGTGGCGATGGAGACAGCAGCAATGGGAGGCCGTACAGGGACCCATGACAGACTCTGGACTTGGCAGCAGCATGAGGAGGCGGTATAGGGGCCCATGGCAGATTAGGGGCCTGGCAGCAGCTATGGGAGGCCCGTAATCTGCCAGCACCCTATGTCAAAAAATTCAACACACCAGCAGTGTGAAGAGACCTGAAAGTGGCACATGGCAGAGTGTGGCGATGGAGACAGCAGCAATGGGAGGCCGTACAGGGACCCATGACAGACTCTGGACTTGGCAGCAGCATGAGGAGGCAGTATAGGGGCCCATGGCAGATTAGGGGCCTGGCAGCAGCTATGGGAGGCCCGTAATCTGCCAGCACCCTATGTCCAAAAATTCAACACACCAGCAGTGTGTGAGGAGACCTGAAAGTGGCACATGGCAGAGTGTGGCGATGGAGACAGCAGCAATGGGAGGCCGTACAGGGACCCATGAGAGACTCTGGACCTGGCAGCAGCATGAGGAGGCGGTATATAGGGGCCCATGGCAGATTAGGGGCCTGGCAGCAGCTATGGGAGGCCCGAAATCTGCCAGCACCCTATGTCAAAAAATTCAACACACCAGCAGTGTGTGAGGAGACCTGAAAGTGGCACATGGCAGAGTGTGGCAATGGAGACAGCAGCAATGGGAGGCCGTACAGGGACCCATGAGAGACTCTGGACCTGGCAGCAGCATGAGGAGGCGGTATATAGGGGCCCATGGCAGATTAGGGGCCTGGCAGCAGCTATGGGAGGCCCGTAATCTGCCAGCACCCTATGACAAAAAATTCAACACACCAGCAGTGTGTGAGGAGACCTGAAAGTGGCACATGGCAGAGTGTGGCGATGGAGACAGCAGCAATGGGAGGCCGTACAGGGACCCATGAGAGACTCTGGACCTGGCAGCAGCATGAGGAGGCGGTATATAGGGGCCCATGGCAGATTAGGGGCCTGGCAGCAGCTATGGGAGGCCCGTAATCTGCCAGCACCCTATGTCCAAAAATTCAACACACCAGCAGTGTGTGAGGAGACCTGAAAGTGGCACATGGCAGAGTGTGGCGATGGAGACAGCAGCAATGGGAGGCCGTACAGGGACCCATGAGAGACTCTGGACCTGGCAGCAGCATGAGGAGGCGGTATATAGGGGCCCATGGCAGATTAGGGGCCTGGCAGCAGCTATGGGAGGCCCGTAATCTGCCAGCACCCTATGTCAAAAAATTCAACACACCAGCAGTGTGTGAGGAGACCTGAAAGTGGCACATGGCAGAGTGTGGCGATGGAGACAGCAGCAATGGGAGGCCGTACAGGGACCCATGACAGACTCTGGACTTGGCAGCAGCATGAGGAGGCGGTACAGGGGCCCATGGCAGATTAAGGCCTGGCAGCAGCAATGGGATGCCCATAATCTGCCAGCACCCTATGACAAAATGGAACCCTGGGCTGGGGCAGGCAGAACCGCCGTATCTTTATCACGGTTTTCCCAGGCCACCGAATGGCGACGCTGCATATGCTGACGCAACGCTGTAGTCCCAACATGGGCCCCCTGGCCACGCTTGACTTTCTGGCCACATAGTCGACATACGGCTACGTTTACTTCCTCGGGCGGCTTGACGAAAAATTGCCACACCGCCGAGTAGGAAACTTTGCCCCCGCTACTCCTCACTGGCTGACTGCTACTTCCTCCGTGCACATTGGCACCACTACTGGCCGTGGTGGTAGGCTGCAGTGGAGCTGGTGCTCTACTCCGTGGCCGTTTGCCTCCACTGACACTGCTGCGACCCTGCTGCCTCCTGGCAGCAGCAATGGGAGGCCGTACAGGGACCCATGACACACTCTGGACCTGGCAGCAGCATGAAGAGGCGGTACAGGGGCCCATGGCAGATTACGGGCCTGGCAGCAGCTATGGGAGGCCCGTAATCTGCCAGCACCCTATGACAAAAAATGGAACACACCAGCAGTGTGAGGAGACCTGAAAGTGGCACATGGCAGAGTGTGGCGATGGAGGCAGCAGCAATGGGAGGCCGTACAGGGACCCATGAGAGACTCTGGACCTGGCAGCAGCATGAGGAGGCGGTACGGGGGCCCATGGCAGATTACGGGCCTGGCAGCAGCAATGGGAGGCCCGTAATCTGCAAGCACCCTATGTCAAAAAATTGAACACACCAGCAGTGTGAGGAGACCTGAAAGTGGCACATGGCATGAGAGACTGTGGACCTGGCAGCAGCATGAGGAGGCGGTATAGGGGCCCATGGCAGATTAGGGGCCTGGCAGCAGCTATGGGAGGCCCGTAATCTGCCAGCACCCTATGTCAAAAAATTGAACACACCAGCAGTGTGAGGAGACCTGAAAGTGGCACATGGCATGAGAGACTGTGGACCTGGCAGCAGCATGAGGAGGCGGTATAGGGGCCCATGGCAGATTAGGGGCCTGGCAGCAGCTATGGGAGGCCCGTAATCTGCCAGCACCCTATGTCAAAAAATTGAACACACCAGCAGTGTGTGAGGAGACCTGAAAGTGGCACATGGCAGAGTGTGGCGATGGAGACAGCAGCAATGGGAGGCCGTACAGGGACCCATGAGAGACTCTGGACTTGGCAGCAGCATGAGGAGGCGGTACAGGGGCCCATGGCAGATTAGGGGCCTGGCAGCAGCTATGGGAGGCCCGTAATCTGCCAGCACCCTATGACAAAAAATGGAACACACCAGCAGTGTGAGGAGACCTGAAAGTGGCACATGGCAGAGTGTGGCGATGGAGACAGCAGCAATGGGAGGCCGTACAGGGACCCATGAGAGACTCTGGACTTGGCAGCAGCATGAGGAGGCGGTATAGGGGCCCATGGCAGATTAGGGGCCTGGCAGCAGCTTTAGGAGGCCCGTAATCTGCCAGCACCCTATGTCAAAAAATTCAACACACCAGCAGTGTGTGAGGAGACCTGAAAGTGGCACATGGCAGAGTGTGGCGATGGAGACAGCAGCAATGGGAGGCCGTACAGGGACCCATGACAGACTCTGGACCTGGCAGCAGCATGAGGAGGCGGTACAGGGGCCCATGGCAGATTAAGGCCTGGCAGCAGCAATGGGATGCCCGTAATCTGCCAGCACCCTATGACAAAATGGAACCCTGGGCTGGTGCAGGCAGAACCGCCGTATCTTTATCACGGTTTTCCCAGGCCACCGAATGGCGACGCTGCATATGCTGACGCAACGCTGTAGTCCCAACATGGGCCCCCTGGCCACGCTTGACTTTCTGGCCACATAGTCGACATACGGCTACGTTTACTTCCTCGGGCGGCTTGACGAAAAATTGCCACACCGCCGAGTAGGAAACTTTGCCCCCGCTACTCCTCACTGGCTGACTGCTACTTCCTCCGTGCACACCGGCACCACTACTGGCCGTGGTGGTAGGCTGCAGTGGAGCTGGTGCTCTACTCCGTGGCCGTTTGCCTCCACTGACACTGCTGCGACCCTGCTGCCTCCTGGCAGCAGCAATGGGAGGCCGTACAGGGACCCATGACACACTCTGGACCTGGCAGCAGCATGAAGAGGCGGTACAGGGGCCCATGGCAGATTACGGGCCTGGCAGCAGCAATGGGAGGCCCGTAATCTGCCAGCACCCTATGACAAAAAATGGAACACACCAGCAGTGTGAGGAGACCTGAAAGTGGCACATGGCAGAGTGTGGCGATGGAGACAGCAGCAATGGGAGGCCGTACAGGGACCCATGAGAGACTCTGGACCTGGCAGCAGCATGAGGAGGCGGTACGGGGGCCCATGGCAGATTACGGGCCTGGCAGCAGCAATGGGAGGCCCGTAATCTGCCAGCACCCTATATCAAAAAATTGAACACACCAGCAGTGTGAGGAGACCTGAAAGTGGCACATGGCATGAGAGACTGTGGACCTGGCAGCAGCATGAGGAGGCGGTATAGGGGCCCATGGCAGATTAGGGGCCTGGCAGCAGCTATGGGAGGCCCGTAATCTGCCAGCACCCTATGTCAAAAAATTGAACACACCAGCAGTGTGTGAGGAGACCTGAAAGTGGCACATGGCAGAGTGTGGCGATGGAGACAGCAGCAATGGGAGGCCGTACAGGGACCCATGAGAGACTCTGGACTTGGCAGCAGCATGAGGAGGCGGTACAGGGGCCCATGGCAGATTAGGGGCCTGGCAGCAGCTATGGGAGGCCCGTAATCTGCCAGCACCCTATGTCAAAAAATTGAACACACCAGCAGTGTGTGAGGAGACCTGAAAGTGGCACATGGCAGAGTGTGGCGATGGAGACAGCAGCAATGGGAGGCCGTACAGGGACCCATGAGAGACTCTGGACTTGGCAGCAGCATGAGGAGGCGGTACAGGGGCCCATGGCAGATTAGGGGCCTGGCAGCAGCTATGGGAGGCCCGTAATCTGCCAGCACCCTATGACAAAAAATGGAACACACCAGCAGTGTGAGGAGACCTGAAAGTGGCACATGGCAGAGTGTGGCGATGGAGACAGCAGCAATGGGAGGCCGTACAGGGACCCATGAGAGACTCTGGACTTGGCAGCAGCATGAGGAGGCGGTATAGGGGCCCATGGCAGATTAGGGGCCTGGCAGCAGCTATGGGAGGCCCGTAATCTGCCAGCACCCTATGTCAAAAAATTCAACACACCAGCAGTGTGTGAGGAGACCTGAAAGTGGCACATGGCAGAGTGTGGCGATGGAGACAGCAGCAATGGGAGGCCGTACAGGGACCCATGACAGACTCTGGACCTGGCAGCAGCATGAGGAGGCGGTACAGGGGCCCATGGCAGATTAAGGCCTGGCAGCAGCAATGGGATGCCCGTAATCTGCCAGCACCCTATGACAAAATGGAACCCTGGGCTGGTGCAGGCAGAACCGCCGTATCTTTATCACGGTTTTCCCAGGCCACCGAATGGCGACGCTGCATATGCTGACGCAACGCTGTAGTCCCAACATGGGCCCCCTGGCCACGCTTGACTTTCTGGCCACATAGTCGACATACGGCTACGTTTACTTCCTCGGGCGGCTTGACGAAAAATTGCCACACCGCCGAGTAGGAAACTTTGCCCCCGCTACTCCTCACTGGCTGACTGCTACTTCCTCCGTGCACACCGGCACCACTACTGGCCGTGGTGGTAGGCTGCAGTGGAGCTGGTGCTCTACTCCGTGGCCGTTTGCCTCCACTGACACTGCTGCGACCCTGCTGCCTCCTGGCAGCAGCAATGGGAGGCCGTACAGGGACCCATGACACACTCTGGACCTGGCAGCAGCATGAAGAGGCGGTACAGGGGCCCATGGCAGATTACGGGCCTGGCAGCAGCAATGGGAGGCCCGTAATCTGCCAGCACCCTATGACAAAAAATGGAACACACCAGCAGTGTGAGGAGACCTGAAAGTGGCACATGGCAGAGTGTGGCGATGGAGACAGCAGCAATGGGAGGCCGTACAGGGACCCATGAGAGACTCTGGACCTGGCAGCAGCATGAGGAGGCGGTATAGGGGCCCATGGCAGATTAGGGGCCTGGCAGCAGCTATGGGAGGCCCGTAATCTGCCAGCACCCTATGTCAAAAAATTGAACACACCAGCAGTGTGTGAGGAGACCTGAAAGTGGCACATGGCAGAGTGTGGCGATGGAGACAGCAGCAATGGGAGGCCGTACAGGGACCCATGAGAGACTCTGGACTTGGCAGCAGCATGAGGAGGCGGTACAGGGGCCCATGGCAGATTAGGGGCCTGGCAGCAGCTATGGGAGGCCCGTAATCTGCCAGCACCCTATGTCAAAAAATTGAACACACCAGCAGTGTGTGAGGAGACCTGAAAGTGGCACATGGCAGAGTGTGGCGATGGAGACAGCAGCAATGGGAGGCCGTACAGGGACCCATGAGAGACTCTGGACTTGGCAGCAGCATGAGGAGGCGGTACAGGGGCCCATGGCAGATTAGGGGCCTGGCAGCAGCTATGGGAGGCCCGTAATCTGCCAGCACCCTATGACAAAAAATGGAACACACCAGCAGTGTGAGGAGACCTGAAAGTGGCACATGGCAGAGTGTGGCGATGGAGACAGCAGCAATGGGAGGCCGTACAGGGACCCATGAGAGACTCTGGACTTGGCAGCAGCATGAGGAGGCGGTATAGGGGCCCATGGCAGATTAGGGGCCTGGCAGCAGCTATGGGAGGCCCGTAATCTGCCAGCACCCTATGTCAAAAAATTCAACACACCAGCAGTGTGTGAGGAGACCTGAAAGTGGCACATGGCAGAGTGTGGCGATGGAGACAGCAGCAATGGGAGGCCGTACAGGGACCCATGACAGACTCTGGACCTGGCAGCAGCATGAGGAGGCGGTACAGGGGCCCATGGCAGATTAAGGCCTGGCAGCAGCAATGGGATGCCCGTAATCTGCCAGCACCCTATGACAAAATGGAACCCTGGGCTGGTGCAGGCAGAACCGCCGTATCTTTATCACGGTTTTCCCAGGCCACCGAATGGCGACGCTGCATATGCTGACGCAACGCTGTAGTCCCAACATGGGCCCCCTGGCCACGCTTGACTTTCTGGCCACATAGTCGACATACGGCTACGTTTACTTCCTCGGGCGGCTTGACGAAAAATTGCCACACCGCCGAGTAGGAAACTTTGCCCCCGCTACTCCTCACTGGCTGACTGCTACTTCCTCCGTGCACACCGGCACCACTACTGGCCGTGGTGGTAGGCTGCAGTGGAGCTGGTGCTCTACTCCGTGGCCGTTTGCCTCCACTGACACTGCTGCGACCCTGCTGCCTCCTGGCAGCAGCAATGGGAGGCCGTACAGGGACCCATGACACACTCTGGACCTGGCAGCAGCATGAAGAGGCGGTACAGGGGCCCATGGCAGATTACGGGCCTGGCAGCAGCAATGGGAGGCCCGTAATCTGCCAGCACCCTATGACAAAAAATGGAACACACCAGCAGTGTGAGGAGACCTGAAAGTGGCACATGGCAGAGTGTGGCGATGGAGACAGCAGCAATGGGAGGCCGTACAGGGACCCATGAGAGACTCTGGACCTGGCAGCAGCATGAGGAGGCGGTATAGGGGCCCATGGCAGATTAGGGGCCTGGCAGCAGCTATGGGAGGCCCGTAATCTGCCAGCACCCTATGTCAAAAAATTGAACACACCAGCAGTGTGTGAGGAGACCTGAAAGTGGCACATGGCAGAGTGTGGCGATGGAGACAGCAGCAATGGGAGGCCGTACAGGGACCCATGAGAGACTCTGGACTTGGCAGCAGCATGAGGAGGCGGTACAGGGGCCCATGGCAGATTAGGGGCCTGGCAGCAGCTATGGGAGGCCCGTAATCTGCCAGCACCCTATGTCAAAAAATTGAACACACCAGCAGTGTGTGAGGAGACCTGAAAGTGGCACATGGCAGAGTGTGGCGATGGAGACAGCAGCAATGGGAGGCCGTACAGGGACCCATGAGAGACTCTAGACTTGGCAGCAGCATGAGGAGGCGGTACAGGGGCCCATGGCAGATTAGGGGCCTGGCAGCAGCTATGGGAGGCCCGTAATCTGCCAGCACCCTATGACAAAAAATGGAACACACCAGCAGTGTGAGGAGACCTGAAAGTGGCACATGGCAGAGTGTGGCGATGGAGACAGCAGCAATGGGAGGCCGTACAGGGACCCATGAGAGACTCTGGACTTGGCAGCAGCATGAGGAGGCGGTATAGGGGCCCATGGCAGATTAGGGGCCTGGCAGCAGCTATGGGAGGCCCGTAATCTGCCAGCACCCTATGTCAAAAAATTCAACACACCAGCAGTGTGTGAGGAGACCTGAAAGTGGCACATGGCAGAGTGTGGCGATGGAGACAGCAGCAATGGGAGGCCGTACAGGGACCCATGACAGACTCTGGACCTGGCAGCAGCATGAGGAGGCGGTACAGGGGCCCATGGCAGATTAAGGCCTGGCAGCAGCAATGGGATGCCCGTAATCTGCCAGCACCCTATGACAAAATGGAACCCTGGGCTGGTGCAGGCAGAACCGCCGTATCTTTATCACGGTTTTCCCAGGCCACCGAATGGCGACGCTGCATATGCTGACGCAACGCTGTAGTCCCAACATGGGCCCCCTGGCCACGCTTGACTTTCTGGCCACATAGTCGACATACGGCTACGTTTACTTCCTCGGGCGGCTTGACGAAAAATTGCCACACCGCCGAGTAGGAAACTTTGCCCCCGCTACTCCTCACTGGCTGACTGCTACTTCCTCCGTGCACACCGGCACCACTACTGGCCGTGGTGGTAGGCTGCAGTGGAGCTGGTGCTCTACTCCGTGGCCGTTTGCCTCCACTGACACTGCTGCGACCCTGCTGCCTCCTGGCAGCAGCAATGGGAGGCCGTACAGGGACCCATGACACACTCTGGACCTGGCAGCAGCATGAAGAGGCGGTACAGGGGCCCATGGCAGATTACGGGCCTGGCAGCAGCAATGGGAGGCCCGTAATCTGCCAGCACCCTATGACAAAAAATGGAACACACCAGCAGTGTGAGGAGACCTGAAAGTGGCACATGGCAGAGTGTGGCGATGGAGACAGCAGCAATGGGAGGCCGTACAGGGACCCATGAGAGACTCTGGACCTGGCAGCAGCATGAGGAGGCGGTACGGGGGCCCATGGCAGATTACGGGCCTGGCAGCAGCAATGGGAGGCCCGTAATCTGCCAGCACCCTATATCAAAAAATTGAACACACCAGCAGTGTGAGGAGACCTGAAAGTGGCACATGGCATGAGAGACTGTGGACCTGGCAGCAGCATGAGGAGGCGGTATAGGGGCCCATGGCAGATTAGGGGCCTGGCAGCAGCTATGGGAGGCCCGTAATCTGCCAGCACCCTATGTCAAAAAATTGAACACACCAGCAGTGTGTGAGGAGACCTGAAAGTGGCACATGGCAGAGTGTGGCGATGGAGACAGCAGCAATGGGAGGCCGTACAGGGACCCATGAGAGACTCTGGACTTGGCAGCAGCATGAGGAGGCGGTACAGGGGCCCATGGCAGATTAGGGGCCTGGCAGCAGCTATGGGAGGCCCGTAATCTGCCAGCACCCTATGACAAAAAATGGAACACACCAGCAGTGTGAGGAGACCTGAAAGTGGCACATGGCAGAGTGTGGCGATGGAGACAGCAGCAATGGGCGGCCGTACAGGGACCCATGAGAGACTCTGGACTTGGCAGCAGCATGAGGAGGCGGTATAGGGGCCCATGGCAGATTAGGGTCCTGGCAGCAGCTATGGGAGGCCCGTAATCTGCCAGCACCCTATGTCAAAAAATTCAACACACCAGCAGTGTGTGAGGAGACCTGAAAGTGGCACATGGCAGAGTGTGGCGATGGAGACAGCAGCAATGGGAGGCCGTACAGGGACCCATGACAGACTCTGGACTTGGCAGCAGCATGAGGAGGCGGTATAGGGGCCCATGGCAGATTAGGGGCCTGGCAGCAGCTATGGGAGGCCCGTAATCTGCCAGCACCCTATGTCAAAAAATTGAACACACCAGCAGTGTGTGAGGAGACCTGAAAGTGGCACATGGCAGAGTGTGGCGATGGAGACAGCAGCAATGGGAGGCCGTACAGGGACCCATGACAGACTCTGGACTTGGCAGCAGCATGAGGAGGCGGTATAGGGGCCCATGGCAGATTAGGGGCCTGGCAGCAGCTATGGGAGGCCCGTAATCTGCCAGCACCCTATGTCAAAAAATTGAACACACCAGCAGTGTGTGAGGAGACCTGAAAGTGGCACATGGCAGAGTGTGGCGATGGAGACAGCAGCAATGGGAGGCCGTACAGGGACCCATGACAGTATAGGGGCCCATGGCAGATTAGGGGCCTGGCAGCAGCTATGGGAGGCCCGTAATCTGCCAGCACCCTATGACAAAAAATGGAACACACCAGCAGTGTGTGAGGAGACCTGAAAGTGGCACATGGCAGAGTGTGGCGATGGAAACAACCCACCGACTGTTTTGCTCGCTGCCAAGCTGCCACCCTCTTCTCCTGATGATGCGGAAGCAATAGCCTGATGACGACGAGGCTGCCAAGTGCAATCAGCCTCATCAGCATCAATTAGTGTCTCCGCCTCACTACTAGCCCCCTCGGCTGCGTGTGGGTCAGGAGACAGACCTGTCTCTAGACTGGCTACCGAGCCACTCTGCTCGCCACTACTTCTTCGCCTGGCTGCTGAAGAGGCGGATGTCTCCCCCCGTTCCTGACCGCCCTCTGTTAGCTCTTCCTCACTGTACTGGATGACACCGGGAGCACTAGCCTCTGGCTGCGAATAGTGCTGCCACGACCCCTTCCTCTGCTGCCACGTCTGCTCGCTCCTAAAACATTGCCTCCTCTGCCACTCCTCTGCATGTTGTCTGACATACTCTTTAATTAAGCGATTCTGTGTCCCTGAGTAACAATTCTGTGTCCCTGAGTAACAATTCTGTGTCCCTCAGTAACAATTCTGTGTCCCTCAGTAACAATTCTGTGTCTGTCCCTGAGTAACAATTCTGTGTCTGTCCCTGAGTAACAATTCTGTGTCCCTGAGTAACGTTTCTGTGGCCCTAAGTAACAGTTCTGTGGCCCTCAGTAACAATTCTGTCTGTCCCTGAGTAACAATTCTGTGTCTGTCCCTGAGTAACAATTCTGTGTCCCTCAGTAACAATTCTGTGTCCCTCAGTAAAAATTCTGTGTCCCTCAGTAACAATTCTGTGTCCCTGAGTAACAATTCTGTGTCCCTCAGTAACAATTCTGTGTCCCTCAGTAACAATTCTGTGTCCCTGAGTAACAATTCTGTGTCTGTCCCTGAGTAACAATTCTGTGTCTGTCCCTGAGTAACAATTCTGTGGCCCTAAGTAACGGTTCTGTGGCCCTCAGTAACAATTCTGTGTCCCTGAGTAACGTTTCTGTTGCGCTAAGTAACGGTTCTGTGGCCCTCAGTAACAATTCTGTGTCCCTGAGTAACAATTCTGTGTCTATCCCTGAGTAACAATTCTGTGGCCCTAAGTAACGGTTCTGTGGCCCTCAGTAACAATTCTGTGTCCCTGAGTAACAATTCTGTGGCCCTAAGTAACGGTTCTGTGGCTCTCAGTAACAATTCTGTGTCCCTGAGTAACAATTCTGTGTCTGTCCCTGAATAACAATTCTGTGGCCCTAAGTAACGGATCTGTGGCCCTCAGTAACAATTCTGTGTCCCTGAGTAACAATTCTGTGGCCCTAAGTAACGGTTCTGTGTCCCTGAGTAACAATTCTGTGTCTGTCCCTGAGTAACAATTCTGTGGCCCTAAGTAACGGTTCTGTGGCCCTCAGTAACAATTCGGTGTCCCTCAGTAACAATTCTGTGTCTGTCCCTGAGTAACAATTCTGTGGCCCTAAGTAACGGTTCTGTGGCCCTCAGTAACAATTCTGTGTCCCTGAGTAACGTTTCTGTGGCCCTAAGTAACAATTCTGTGGCCCTCAGTAACAATTCTGTGTCTGTCCCTGAGTAACAATTCTGTGGCCCTAATTAACGGTTCTGTGGCCCTCAGTAACAATTCTGTGTCCCTGAGTAATGTTTCTGTGGCCCTCAGTAACAATTCTGTGTCCCTGAGTAACAATTCTGTGTCTGTCCCTGAGTAACAATTCTGTGGCCCTAAGTAACGGTTCTGTGGCCCTCAGTAACAATTCTGTGTCCCTGAGTAACGTTTCTGTGGCCCTAAGTAACGGTTCTGCGGCCCTCAGTAACAATTCTGTGTCCCTGAGTAACAATTCTGTGTCTGTCCCTGAGTAACAATTCTGTGGCCCTAAGTAACGGTTCTGTGGCCCTCAGTAACAATTCTGTGTCCCTGAGTAACGTTTCTGTGGCCCTAAGTAACGGTTCTGTGGCCCTCAGTAACAATTCTGTGTCCCTCAGTAACAATTCTGTGTCTGTCCCTGAGTAACAATTCTGTGGCCCTAAGTAACGGTTCTGTGGCCCTCAGTAACAATTCTGTGTCCCTGAGTAACAATTCTGTGGCCCTAAGTAACGGTTCTGTGGCCCTCAGTAACAATTCTGTGTCCCTGAGTAACAATTCTGTGTCTGTCCCTGAGTAACAATTCTGTGGCCCTAAGTAACGGTTCTGTGGCCCTCAGTAACAATTCTGTGTCCCTGAGTAACAATTCTGTGGCCCTAAGTAACGGTTCTGTGGCCCTCAGTAACAATTCTGTGTCCCTGAGTAACGTTTCTGTGGCCCTAAGTAACGGTTCTGTGGCCCTCAGTAACAATTCTGTGTCCCTGAGTAACAATTCTGTGTCTGTCCCTGAGTAACAATTCTGTGGCCCTAAGTAACGGTTCTGTGGCCCTCAGTAACAATTCTGTGTCCCTCAGTAACAATTCTGTGTCTGTCCCTGAGTAACAATTCTGTGGCCCTAAGTAACGGTTCTGTGGCCCTCAGTAACAATTCTGTGTCCCTGAGTAACGTTTCTGTGGCCCTAAGTAACAATTCTGTGGCCCTCAGTAACAATTCTGTGTCTGTCCCTGAGTAACAATTCTGTGGCCCTAAGTAACGGTTCTGTGGCCCTCAGTAGCAATTCTGTGTCCCTGAGTAACGTTTCTGTGGCCCTAAGTAACAATTCTGTGTCCCTGAGTAACAATTCTGTGTCTGTCCCTGAGTAACAATTCTGTGGCCCTAAGTAACGGTTCTGTGGCCCTCAGTAACAATTCTGTGTCCCTGAGTAACGTTTCTGTGGCCCTAAGTAACGGTTCTGGGGCCCTCAGTAACAATTCTGTGTCCCTGAGTAACAATTCTGTGTCTATCCCTGAGTAACAATTCTGTGACCCTAAGTAACGGTTCTGTGGCCCTCAGTAACAATTCTGTGTCCCTGAGTAACAATTCTGTGGCCCTAAGTAACAGTTCTGTGGCCCTCAGTAACAATTCTGTGTCCCTCAGTAACAATTCTGTGTCTGTCCCTGAGTAACAATTCTGTGGCCCTAACTAACGTTTCTGTGGCCCTAAGTAACAGTTCTGTGGCCCTCAGTAACAATTCTGTGTCCCTGAGTAACGTTTCTGTGGCCCTAAGTAACAATTCTGTGGCCCTCAGTAACAATTCTGTGTCTGTCCCTGAGTAACAATTATGTGGCCCTAAGTAACGGTTCTGTGGCCCTCAGTAACAATTATGTGTCCCTGAGTAACAATTCTGTGTCTGTCCCTGAGTAACAATTCTGTGGCCCTAAGTAACGGTTCTGTGGCCCTCAGTAACAATTCTGTGTCCCTGAGTAACAATTCTGTGGCCCTAAGTAACGGTTCTGTGGCCCTCAGTAACAATTCTGTGTCCCTGAGTAACAATTCTGTGTCTGTCCCTGAGTAATAATTCTGTGGCCCTAAGTAACGGTTCTGTGGCCCTCAGTAACAATTCTGTGTCCCTGAGTAACAATTCTGTGGCCCTAAGTAACAGTTCTGTGGCCCTCAGTAACAATTCTGTGTCCCTGAGTAACAATTCTGTGTCTGTCCCTGAGTAACAATTCTGTGGCCCTAACTAACTTTTCTGTGGCCCTAAGTAACAGTTCTGTGGCCCTCAGTAACAATTCTGTGTCCCTGAGTAATGTTTCTGTGGCCCTAAGTAACAATTCTGTTGCCCTCAGTAACAATTCTGTGTCCCTGAGTAACAATTCTGTGGCCCTAACTATCGTTTCTGTGGCCCTAAGTAACGATTCTGTGGCCCTCACTAACAATTCTGTGTCCCTGAGTAATGTTTCTCTGTCCCTAAGTAACGTTTCTCTGTCCCTAAGTAACGTTTCTCTGTCCCCATGTAACGTTTCTGTGGCCCTAACTCTGTCCCTAATACAGAGCGGTCTGCCTCTCTTGAATGACTGGAGGCAAATGAAGAATTCTAAAATGGCCACCATTTATAGCTCAACCATTACACAGTGCTGGCTGGCTGCTGATTGGCTAATGCGATCACATGTCATTAAGGAATGCATTATGGGTCAGCGCGCCTTGTCTGCGCGCCTTCCCAGACATCCCCGCTCCGTCGCCGCACATGTCCGCCGCCATTTTAGGAAAAATTTCGATTCGCGCGTCCGAAGTAGGCTATTTTTCGGAATCTAAAATTTTCCAATATTCGAAACGAATTCCACTTCGCCTACTTCGATTCGCTCATCTCTACTGGCCAACAATGTACCCCTAATGTACTATTTTTCCCTAGGTGCATTATTTTACATTTAGAAACATTGAACTGCAATTTCCACTTTTTTGACCAATCTTCTAGAAATGCCAAATTATGTACTATGTTACAAACACCTCCAGGGATATCAACCCTATTACACAACTTTGTTTCATCAGCAAAAATACATACCTTATACAACAAACCTTTAGTTACAGTATATCACTTACATATAGATTAAATGGAACAGAACCTAGTACAGAGTCTTGTGGTACACCGCTAGTGACTGGTCTCTTTTCCAAGTGAATCCCGTTTACAACCACACTCTGGTATCTATCCTTTAGCCAGCTGCATATCCTCTGAACCACCCAACTTTTGTATTAGATCATTATGTGGAACTGTATCAAATGCCTTGCTGAAATCAAGATATGCTATGTCCACAACACCACCCTGGTCCAAAACATTGGTAATTTAGTCAAAAAATCCAATCAGATTAGTCTGACATGATCTGCCCTCAGTAAAGCCATGCTGATTTGGATCCAGCAAGTTGTGTGTTTCTAAGTGATCAATAATCCTTCTTTTCAGGAGTGATTCCATTAACTTGACTACAACCGATGTTAAACTCACTGGCCTGTAATTGCTTCTACCTTGCTGCCCTACTTGTTAATAGGTACAATATTAGCTGTCTGCCAGTCATGAGGAGCTTTTCCTGTTAGAAGAGATTGATTAAAAAGATCAGTTAATGGTCCAACAACTATACCTCGAAGTTCTCTTGGAACTCTGGGATGAATACCATCGGGGCTCATTGCTTTATTAATTTTTAACCAAACCAGTTCCTCTGCTATCTCTGTCTCTGGAAATCCTAAAAATGATCCATCATTAGTAGAACCAATATGATTTTCTAACTTATTATTGTTAGAACAATTTATTTCTGTGAAGACTGAACAAAAGTAATTGTTTAAGTGGTTTGATACATCCAGGTCTCCCTCAACATAAGTGTTGTGCCCAGTTTTCATTTTAGTGATCCCATCATATTTTTTCTTTCTATCGCTTTTGTTCCTAGAAAAGGATTTATCTCCTTTCCTAATAGATTTACCAATTTCCTCCTCTTTCTGTGCTTTAGCAGCGCTGATAATGTGCTTGGCCTCCTTTTGTCTATTCTTATACTCTTCTCTGTCAGTTGCATCTCTTGTTTTCTTGCATCTCCTATATGCTGATTTTTTTTTCTTTTACTATCTTACTTACATCTTTAGTGAACCATATTGTTTTTTTTCCCTTTCTTCTTACGGACTTGTCTGACATATAATTTAGTTGCCTCCAGGATGGTAGACTTTAACAGTGCCCACTGATTACTTACTCCTGTCATATTACTCCACCCTTTCAATTCATTTTTTAGAAATTCACCCATTTCAGCAAAATTCGTCCTTTTGAAATTGAAAACTTTTGTTCTTGTTATGATTTTTCAGTTCTTATGTTAAAATAAAACCAAAGACATTGGTGATCACTAGAACCCAAATTTTCTCCCACCTAAACATTAGACAGTCGATCCCCATTTGTCAGTACTAGGTCTAGAATATTATCACTTCGGGTTGGACTTTTTACTAACTATTTTATGTTTCAATATTTTTTTTTTGTTTACAAACTATTTTATTGAATAAGAGTAGACAGTAAAACAACAGCACATTTTCAAATAATATTTACAGCAAAAACAAGGCACTTTTAAAAAGTACAATTCAGAAAAGTATATTATAGTAAGAAAGAGAAGAAACAGAAAAAAAGTAGATTGCAAGTACATGAAATACGTTAATGATAAGATTGGTTGAATGATACTTCTGTCAACAGTATATGTCAGTCATTTTTCACTGGAAATGTTGTTAATCATGCAATAAATGTCTATAATCCCTCCATGACTCCCATTTTTTATCAAATAAATGCATCTTGTCCAGTAGGGTATAATGAATGCGTTCCATGAGCATTACAACATCAATTCTGTGTAGGACGGAGGCCAAGAGTACAGCATTGGACCTCCAGTGTAAGGCAATAGACCATAAAGTGGCAATACATATAGTATGTATCAATCTCATAATGGCATCAGGGATCCCTGGGATATGAGCCCCCAATAGACAGGTCTGTATAGACAAGCGTACTGGGGTACCCGCCAGTGAGGTAGCCACCTCGAATATCCTGCACCAAATCAAAGATATGGACGGGCAATCCCAAAATATATGCACCAAAATGCCTGTAAGGCCACAGCCCCAGAAATATAGAGGGGACGTTTGTGGGAACAATATATGTAGTCTTGATGGGGTATAATACCATCTGGTTAAAACCTTAAGGGCCGTCTCATGAACAGAAAGAGATCGGGAGCTTTTACATATGTTATCCACCATGGAATCCCAATCCTCATCTGAAAAAGTGGTACCACTATCCTCCTCCCATTTCGTGAGGTGTATGGGATGTTGGGGGGATATTAAACAGGGGAGGGAATGGGGGAGGGAAAGGGGGGGTAGGTATAACTGGGTAGAAGAAGAAATACCAGTCTAGGTTTGGTGGATAGTTTTGTTTGTGGTTAGGTTATCAAGGTTGTACGGAGCAATTTGAATTTTGTAGCCAGCGAGCCCATTGGGGTTCGAATTTGTGTTGAGAAGAATTGTTAAATGCAGATCTCTTTTTCATGTCACATTGGAAATTAAGATCTGTCACCAGTGATGTGAGGGAGGGAGCGTTGGTAGTGTTCCATAATCTGGTGATGTTTATTTTGGCTGCAAAATGTGTATGGGTAATGATAGTACGAGAATTAAGGGGACATTTTTCAATTCCAATGTGTAGGAGTGCCAGAGAGGCATTTGGGGTAATCAGGGCTCCAGATATTTCAGAGATTAATTGGAAGACGCTATTCCAAAAGGATCTAATTGATTTGCAGGACCAAAGGATGTGTAGTGTTGAGCCTACTTCACCGCATTGTCGCCAGCAGGAAGAGGAGTGTTTTGGGTAGTAAATAGAAAGTTTGACAGGGGTTAGGTACCATTGGTGGAGGATTTTTAAATACGAATCCCAATGGGAGCTCCATCGAGTGGATTTATGGGTGATATTAAATGCTTTTTCCCATGATTGTGTTTTAATTTGTTCTGAGAGGATTTTTTCCCAGTTCGTCAGGGAGGTTGATTGTATAGTGAATTGTAGGTTTGTGTCAGGAATGGACTCGCCAATAGTGGTGGGACTCACCTGCCTTGTGGGTTGCAGTACCAGGACTGGCCAGCGGGTGCTCTCAGCAACCAGAGGCTCACTCCTGCAGTCAGCCAAAACACCTGAGGCTGATTGCAGAAGGTGCATATAAGGAATGACCAGGCCTGTGATCTGGGCCTTGGTGTATGTTTTCCAAGAGCCCCTGTACCTGCATCCTGTCTGATCCTGCTTGATCCCTGACTCTGATTGAACTCCGCCTGTCCTGACCTCTGCTATTCCTGACCACTCTCCAGTCTGCTCCTTTGTACCTTGTCTGCCTGATTGTTCCTGACCCGGCCCATCTGACTACGCTCTGCCTGCTCCTTTGTACCTTGCCTGCCCGTTTGCTACTGACCCGGCCTGCCTGACTATGGTTAGTATTGTTCTTTTGTTATCTGTTGGGGGTTTTGGTTTGGTTTGTTTGCACTGTGTTTATGTTTAGTCTTGCACTGCGTTTATGTATTGTTTAGTCTTAAATAAATTATATTGTTTATACTATATCTGAAGCCTGCGTCTCCCTGTGTCAGTCCACACACCTCCGGTCTGAGGTGTAACCATTGATTCAGGTTTGTGCAGAGTTGGTTTCATCTGGTACCCCCGAAAGCAGGGATGAATTTTTGCCGCCATTTAGTGCCGACCAGGTAGAGTCCCTGGTATGGTTATTGGAGGATGACGTGGATTACTTTCTGGAGTGTTATTCTGCATGTTCACAACAGGTACTAAGAGACTGTATAAATGCAGTGCAGTCTTTGACCAGACAGGCTTTGTGTAAGCTGATCTTTGTTCAACCCATACTGCAGACATGGTCAGACTTGTTGCACCCAGCCTCAGTCAGCTTGCAACGTCATTCCTCTGCTCAAGGCACTCTTCCTGCATCACGACAGCACCCCCAGTGACGGCCCAGTATACTCTGCTAACTACCACATATCAGTCCCCTGCTCCCACTCGCTGCACCTATCCTTTCTTTAACCCTGTAAAGAAGTCCTCTGTAGCAACTGCTCCCTCCTTTGTTCCATCCCCCAGCTCTTCTCTGCCTACAGCTGCTCTGTCCACTTACAAACCTGCGCTTACTTCCTGTGCTCCAGTAACTAAAACCAGGAAAAAGCGAAAATTCTTTCCAACCAGTACCATCCTGCCAGTATCCAAACCGGTCAGCCTGTGGTCTGAGAACCTTCCGTGGTTCAGCCTGGTGCCCCGGCACCCGCAATTCAGCCTGATACCCTGATGCCTGATGACCCGGTGCCCGCTGTCGAGCCAGGCGATCCGATGCCTGATGACTCGGTGCCCGCTGTCGAGCCAGATGACCCGGTACCCACTATCGAGCCAGACGATCCGATGCCTGATGACTCGGTGTCCGCTGTCTTGCTTGACGACCCGATGCCCGCTGTCTTGCCAGATGACTCGGCGCCCGCTGTTTTGCCAGATGACTCGGCGCCCGCTGTCTTGCCAGATGACTCGGTGCCCGCTGTCGAGCTTGATGACCCGATGCCCGCAGTCTTGCAAGATGACTCGGTGGCTGCTGTCTTGCCAGATGACTCGGTGCCCGCAGTCTTGCCAGATGACTCGGTACCCGCAGTCTTGCCAGATGACTCGGTGCCCGCTGTCTTGCCAGATGACTTGGTGCCCGCAGTCTTGCCAGATGACTCGGTGCCCGCTGTCTTGCTTGATGACCCAATGACCGCTGTCTTGCCAGATGACTCGGTGCCCGCTGTCTTGCCAGATGACTAGGTGGCCGCTATCTTGCCAGATGACTCGGTGCCCGCAGTCTTGCCAGATGACTCGGTGCCCCCTGTCGAGCTTGACGACCCGATGCCCGCTGTTTTGCCACATGACTCGGTGACCGCAGTCTTGCCAGATGACTCGGTGCCTGCAGTCTTGCCAGATGACTCGGTGCCCGCAGTCTTTCCAGATGACTCGGTGCCCGCTGTCTTGCTTGACGACTCGATGCCCACTGTCTTGCCAGATGACCCAGTGCCCTCTGTTTTGCCAGATGACTCGGCGCCCGCTGTCTTGCCAGATGACTCGGCGCCTGCAGTCTTGCCAGATGACTCGGTGCCCAAAGTCTTGCCAGACGACCCGATGCACGCTGTCTTGCCAGATTACCCGGTGCCCGCTGTTTTGCCAGATGACTCGGTGCCCGCAGTCTTGCCAGATGACTCGGTGCCCGCAGTCTTGCCAGATGACTCGGTGCCTGCAGTCTTGCTTGACGACCCGATGCCCGCTGTCTTGCCAGATGACTCGGTGCCCGCTGTCTTGCTTGACGACCCGATGCCCGCTGTCTTGCCAGATGACCCAGTGCCCTCTGTTTTGCCAGATGACTCGGCGCCCGCTGTCAAGCTTGACGACCCGATGCCTGCTGTTTTGCCAGATGACTCGGTGCCCGCAGTCTTGCCAGATGGCTCGGTGCCCGCAGTCTTGCCAGATGACTCAGTGCCCGCAGTCTTGCCAGATGACTCGTGCCCGCTGCTCCGCCTGGTGGCTCGGTGCACAGCCTGATGAGCCTCTGTCCAGTGTCCAGCCTGATGTGCCTCTGTCCGGTGCCCAGCCTAATGTGCCTCTGTCCGGTGCCCAGCCTAATGTGCCTCTGTCCGGTGCCCAGCCTGATGTGCCTCTGTCCGGTGCCCAGCCTGATGTGCCTCTGTCCGGTGTCCAGCCTGATGTGCCTCCGTCCGGTGCCCAGCCTGATGTGCCTCCTTCCGGTGCCCAGCCTGATGTGCCTCCGTCCGGTGCCCAGCCTGATGTGCCTCTGCCCGGTGCCCAGCATGATGTACCAGTCCTTGATATCCCGCCAATTACCGGATCCGGGCGGTGGAACATTTTGCCTATTTAGGATGGTTTGGAGCATCCTGAGGCTGCTCCTTGAGGGGGGGGGTACTGTCAGGAATGGACTCGCCAATAGTGGTGGGACTCACCTGCCTTGTGGGTTGCAGTACCAGGACTGGCCAGCGGGTGCTCTCAGCAACCAGAGGCTCACTCCTGCAGTCAACAAAAACACCTGAGGCTGATTGCAGAAGGTGCATATAAGCAATGACCAGGCCTGTGATCTGGGCCTTGGTGTATGTTTCCCAAGAGCCCCTGTACCTGCATCCTGTCTGCTTCCTGTCTGATCCTGCTTGATCCCTGACTCTGATTGAACTCCACCTGTCCTGACCTCTGCTATTCCTGACCACTCTCCAGTCTGCTCCTTTGTACCTTGTCTGCCTGATTGTTCCTGACCCGGCCCGTCTGACTACGCTCTGCCTGCTCCTTTGTACCTTGCCTGCCCATTTGCTACTGACCCGGCCTGCCCGACTACGCTTAGTGTTGTTCTTTTGTTATCTGTTGGGGGTTTTGGTTTGGTTTGTTTGCACTGTGTTTATGTTTAGTCTTGCACTGCGTTTATGTATTGTTTAGTCTTAAATAAATTATATTGTTTATAGTATATCTGAAGCCTGCGTTTCCCTGTGTCAGTCCACACACCTCTGGTCATACCTGGAGCCCTGACATTTTGTGAGGTAGATGTAGAAAGTGAAGATGCCTTTACCGGGTACTGTGGTTTGGTAAAGAAGTGATAGGCGGTAATTGGGATCTTTGTGTAGGGTACCTTTGTTGTTTGTAGGCAGTTGGCGATTCTTAGATAGGTAAAGTATTCAGTGGAAGGGAGATTGTATTTGGTTTGGAGATTTTGGAAAGAGTATAGAGTTTAGTTTGTATAGAGGTCAGTTATGTTAGTTATACCTTGTTTTATACATTGGGATAAATTTAGAGAGAGTGTAATGAGGTGTAAAATGTTAAGTGGGGTAAGGATGTGTTTAGTGTCAGTAAATTTGGTGGTTAGGAGATCGTACCACGCTTGTAGAGTGGCTTGGATACAAGGGTGTTTCAGCTGATATTCAAATTGGGTGTTGATGGTATTGTATTAGGTTTTGGGGTTTAAGCGGGTGAAATGGAAGGGTTTCCATTGTGGACCATATTTTTTCTCGTGATGGATTACACGAAAAGTATATTTGGTCAAGGAGAGTGGCATTGTAGTAAGATTTCAGGTGGGGAGGCCTGCTCCTCCTCTGGTTGTGGGACATATGAGAAGGTTGGTTGTGCACCTAGGTTTTTGGAGTTCCATAGGAAATTTGCAAGAATTGTTTGTAGTCTGGAGAAGGAGTTAGGAAATGGTATAGGGAGTGTGCGAAATATGTACAAGATTTTGGGTAGAATGTACATTTTCAGGTCGCTACTCGTCCTAGCTTAGAGAGTTCTGAGGTGCGAAGAGTGGCAATTTCTTGGGGAATAGTTTCGAGCAGCATCTTATGGTTCAAGGTGTATAGTTGATCTGTTGTTGCGGTGAGTCTGATTCCTAGATAGGGAATACTGTTTTTTTGCCAAGAGAATGGGAATTGTTTAGTTAGTAGCATTTGGTCTTCGGATGGTGTAGGAAGATTTAGTATCGAGGATTTGAGTTCGTTAAGTTTGTAGTAGGAGACTGTCGAGTAATTATGGAGGTGGTTACGAATTGTTTTAAGGGATTTGTTTGGGTTGGTCACCATCAATATGATGTCGTCTGCAAATAGACTGATTTTATGTTCCATGTTAAGGTTGTATAAGAATACCTCTCATGTATGCCTTATAAGTGGATCATAGTATGGGTATAGATATATCAAGTGTATCATTGAGTTTAAAAAATGTGTTGTGTGCATCCAATATATGTTTCTTGTGATCTGGATTCTTCAGTAAAGTTGGATTCAGTCACCATATTCGAGCTATCGAAGAGTGTTGATTGTGGTCGAGAGTGATAGTGATTGGAGCGTGGTCTGACCATGTGATGGTGCCGATCTTTGAGGAAGTGATATGTTATAATGTCCATTTGTCTGTGATGAAGAAATAAATTCTGGAGTAGGATAGGTGGGATGGGGAGTAGTAGGTGTAGTCTTTTTCTTTGCTGTGTTGACATTGCCAGGCATCATAGAGATCATTGGTGTGTAAAAAGTGATTGAGGGTCTGTTTGGAGGAGCGTTTTTTGGAGGAAGAGTCCAGAAATGGGTTGCCGATGATATTGAAGTCTCCGCAGATGAGTAGCCTGCCTTTTCTGTGGTGGGAGATAGTTGAATTGAGTTTGTTGTAAAATTGAAGTTGGTTGGTAATCGGGCCATAAACGTTGACCAGTGTGTACAGGATTTTGTTTATTTTGCATATTAGGATATGGTAGCGGCCTTGTGGGTCTGTTGTTTCCGAAATGTATTGAAATTGGAGGGAGTCTTTTATGGCTGTAATGACACCATTCTTTTTCTTGGAGTTTGTCACCATATATATTGAAGAAAAGTGATGGATATTGAGCTTAGGTATTTTGGTGGAGGCAAAGTGGGTCTCCTGTAGGAATGTGACGTCAGCTTGTAGGGAACGAACTTCTTTCAAAAGTAAGGATCCCTTATAGGGAGATTTGAGGCCTCGGACATTTAACGATGATACCTTAATCATTTTGTTGGTTATTGGTGGATTGTATGGAGTAGTGATGGTGTTTCATAGATGGTGGAGAAGGGTAAATTGTTTCATGACGTGGATGGTGGTCTTCCAAAGAAGTGATGTGGGCTTGATTCGGTTGCTGTTGTGAAGGTGGTTTGACATCTCGTAGTGGAGATCTTTGAGGGGGAGAACTTTGAATTGGTTGACTGGTAGTGCAGAGAAGGGAGAAGAGTAAAAAAGACTTGTAAGAAATACAAGCAACATGGGTAGCAATATTTGCTACTGTGTAATGTGGAGGCTTGAGCAAGCATGACTCATAGAGATCATGCTGGAAGAAATCTTGGAATTTGAGAATGTTCAGAAAGGGGCCGTCTGCCAGCTTAGGTTGTTATAAAGTGATACCCAGTTTATTGGGTGTTAAAAAAAAAGAAGAAAAAAAAATATAAGTAGATGTGAGATTAGGACCATTCTGCGTCCATTTGTTGTGGACGATTAGAGGCGGGTTGGTGAGAGTCCACCAGAATGATGTTCCATGTTTTCAGAAGTTTGATGCCTGCTTCTAGGGTTTTGATCGTGTAAAGCCTTCCTTGGTGTTTTACAGATAGTTTTGTGGGGAAACCCTATTGGTAGCCAATTCCATGGTTCCGCAGTGCTTTTGTTATGGTGACAAGCTTCTTGCGGTTGAGGAGTGTGGCTTTGGAAAGGTCGGCAAATAATTTGATATTCACTTGGGATGCTGGAATTGATGTAGGGTTTCTAGCAGCTATCATTATTTTTTCTTTCACGTGGTAGAAGTGTATGCACGAGGATGTCTCTGGGTATTGCGGCCGGTAGGAATGACGGTTTTGTGGCGAGCTCTACATCTGTGAGAGAAGGGATGAGGTGTTTCATATACAGTTGCAAGAAAAAGTATGTGAACCCCTTTGGATTACGTGGAGTTTTGCATGAATTGGGCATAAAATGTGCTCTGAACGTCATCTAAGTCACAACAATAGAAGAACACAGTCTGCTGAACATAATACTACACAAACATTAGATGTTGCCATGGTTTAATTGCACATAACATGTAAACATTCACAGTGCAGGGAGGAAAAAGTATGTGAACCTTTGGACTTAATAACTGGTTGACCCTCCTTCGGCAGCAATAACCTCAACCAAACATTTCCTGTAGTTGCAGATCAGACCTGCACAACGATCTGGAGTAATTTTGGACCACTCCTCTTCACAAAACTGTTTCAGTGTAGCAATATTCTTGGGATGTCTGGTGTGAATCGCTCTCTTAAGGTCATGCCACAGCATTTCAATCGGGTTGAGGTCAGGACTCTGACTGGGCCACTCCAGAAGGCGTATTCTGTGCTGTTGCAGCCATTGTTTTGTTGAATTACTTGTATGCTTTGGGTCATTGTCCTGTTGCATCACCCATCCTCTGCGGAGCTTCAGTTGGCGGACAGATGGTCGTACGTTTTCCTGCAAAATGTCTTGATAAACTCTGGAATTCATTTTCCCATCAATGACGACAAGCCGTCCAGGCCCTGAGGCAGCAAAGCAGCCCCAAACCATGATGCTTCCTCCGCCATGTTTCACAGTGGGGATGAGGTTTTGATGTTGGTGTGCTGTGCCTTTTTTTCTCCACACATAGTGTTGTGTGTTCTTCCCAAACAACTCAATCTTGGTTTCATCTGTCCACAGTATATTTTGCCAGTAGTGCTGCGGAACATCCAGGTGCTCTTTTGCAAACTTCAAACGTGCTGCAATATTCTTTTTGGACAGCAATGGCTTCCTCCGTGGTGTCCTCCCATGTACTCCATTCTTGTTTAATGTTTTCCTTATTGTAGATGTGTCAACAAAAATGTTAGCATGTGCCAGAGATTTCTGTAGGTCTTTAGCGGACACTCTGGGATTCTTCTTTACCTCATGCAGCATTCTGCGCTGTGCTCTTGCAGTCATTTTTACAGGACGACCACGCCTAGGGAGAGTAGCAACAGTGCTAAACTTTCTCCATTTGTAGACAGTCTGTCTTACCGTGGACACATGAACATCAAGGCTTTTGGAGATACTTTTGTAACCCTTTCCAGCTTCATGCAAGTCAACAATTCTTGATCGTAGGTCTTCTGATAGCTCTTTTCTGCGAGGCATGGTCCACATCAGACAGTGCTTCTTGAAACCAGTAAACCCAAAACAGGTGTGTGTTTTTTAAGGGCAGGACAGCTGTCAGCAACACATCCAATATCATCACACTGATTGGAGTCAAGGTTGGCTCACTCCTGGCTCCAATTAGCTCTGGGAGAAGTCATTAAGCTAGGGCTTCACATACTTTTTCCTCCCTGCACTGTGAATGTTTACATGTTATGTGCAATTAAACCATGGCAACATCTAATGTTTGTGTAGTATTATGTTCAGCAGACTGTGTTCTTCTATTGTTGTGACTTAGATGACATTCAGAGCACATTTTATGCCCAATTCATGCTAAACTCCATGTAATCCCAAGGGGTTCACATACTTTTTCTTGCAACTGTACATGTAGCTTTTGGTGTGACCCTGCATAACTCCTATAATGTTCTTTATGAGCTAGAAGCAGTTACAAAGGTTGCAAACATAGCTGATTGTGAGCATAAGAAGGAGGATCTTGTTTTATCTGAGATTCCAATCCAGGCAAGTGTTGTGGAAAAGGCTCCTAAAAGGAGAAGCCATCTTTTTGTTATTGATTCAGTTGTAAGAGGTGTTTCTTTAGGAAATCATGTCAAAGTGTGAAAAGAAGTTAGATGTTTACCTGGTGCTACTGTTAGGAGAGATTAAAGTTGCATTTTTAAAATTGTCATAACAGCTAGTAAAGAGTGTAATGTTGATGTTGTGCAGCTTGGCACAAATGATTTGTCCCAGAATGATGTGCATGCTGTACAAAGGGAATTTCAGTTTTTTGGACAGGATCTTCAACAGTTAGGGTGTACTGTTACATTTTCAGAGGTCTTACCTGTGCATAATGGCCAACAAGAGAAAGGACTTCTTACAGCAGAGTTCAATGTTTGGTTAAAGGATTGGTGGAAAGCTTAAGGTTTTGGCTATGTTAGTCATGATGCTAACAGCTGGTCTGACATTGAGCTATACAAAAGACATGGTCTGCATCACTCATACAAGGGTGCTGAGCTTGTTAGTATGGAATTTAGGAGTTTTTTGGACATGCATTTAAACTAAGACATGGGGGCAGAGATGTAATTGCTGAGGAGCATTTCTGTTCCCAACAAGTTGAAACAAATGTGAGAGTTTGTGTTGCTAAGGACTGGGCTGATGGGGTGGTCACTTTAGTTAAAGCTTCTGATGGTAAAAATAAAGCAGTAGATAGCAGTGTTTGTCATGTCATGTGCACTAATGCTCATAGTTTAGTCAACAAGCTTTGTGAGCTGACAGCTCTGATATCTAGGGACAACTTGGACCTTGTTGCAATTACAGAGACATGGTTCAATGATTCAAATGACTGGAAATAACAATACTAGGGTATACACTATACATGAAAGACAAAGTAGGGAAGGGGGGGATGAAGTTGCCATATATGTCAAAAACAGCATAAGGCTAACATTAAAAAAGCAAATGAAATACTTAAAACCCTCTGAGTCTGCCTTCCAACCAGAGAGGGATCTTCCTGTAGAATTGGTGTATTATACAGACCCCTAGGACATACTGAAGATTATGATAACTTGTTGATTGATGGGATAACTCAAATAGCAATGAAGGGGGAGGTTTTGATTATGGATGACTTCAACAAGCCTGACATTAACTGGAATTCTCAAACTGCTATTACAAGCAGGAGCAGGGATGTAATGAAAGCACTGAATGGGGTTTCTCTAAAATAGTTAGTAGGGTGCATGCGCAGCCGGCTCCAGGATGACAGCTCAGTGAAGAGAGCTCCGTCCCGCTAAAAGCTGGCTCACACCGGACCCAGCAACAATTAAATTCTCTCCCCGCTTACATAAGGGTACCCAGAGGAGTATAGCACCCTCTGGATCATGCCTTGCCTCCGGACCCCAAGCTCAAGGCACCACTGTACCCAGGAGACCCGGGTGAGTCCTCTCCGCCCCTGTCTTCCTCCACTAGCAGTCCTGCTAAGTCCAGGCCCAGACTGGACATAGAACCTACTCCTGATCTGCAGCCTTCCTATCCTCCTACACTTACTGCTACTTCTAATCCATATTTGATTGAAAACTTTCCTTCCTCTGATCAACCTATCACTGAAATTTCAATGAAGAGTATGCTTCTTTCTCTGCGACAAACAGTACATGACGATCTGACAGTAACTTTATCTCAAATCTCAACAGCGACAAAAACAAGACCAAATCTCAACAAAAACAAGACCACTGTATTCGCCACATTGAGAACAAAATGGGGGAAATGTTCACAGCACACAATGACCTAATAGACGCACACACAGACCATGAAGCCGACATAGAACACATGAACCTTAAACTGGCAGATTTAGAAGACCGCTCCAGGCAGAATAATATTAAATTCTGCGGAATACAGGAATCTATTACTATGTACGCCATAGTTCCTTACATCCAACAATACAGTTGCAAGAAAAAGTATGTGAACCCCTTGGGATTACATGGAGTTTAGCATGAATTGGGCATAAAATGTGCTCTGAATGTCATCTAAGTCACAACAATAGAAGAACACAGTCTGCTGAACATAATACTACACAAACATTAGATGTTGCCATGGTTTAATTGCACATAACATGTAAACATTCACAGTGCAGGGAGGAAAAAGTATGTGAAGCCCTAGCTTAATGACTTCTCCCAGAGCTAATTGGAGCCAGGAGTGAGCCAACCTTGACTCCAATCAGTGTGATGATATTGGATGTGTTGCTGACAGCTGTCCTGCCCTTAAAAAACACACACCTGTTTTGGGTTTACTGGTTTCAAGAAGCACTGTCTGATGTGGACCATGCCTCGCAGAAAAGAGCTATCAGAAGACCTACGATCAAGAATTGTTGACTTGCATGAAGCTGGAAAGGGTTACAAAAGTATCTCCAAAAGCCTTGATGTTCATGTGTCCACGGTAAGACAGACTGTCTACAAATGGAGAAAGTTTAGCACTGTTGCTACTCTCCCTAGGCGTGGTCGTCCTGTAAAAATGACTGCAAGAGCACAGCGCAGAATGCTGCATGAGGTAAAGAAGAATCCCAGAGTGTCCGCTAAAGACCTACAGAAATCTCTGGCACATGCTAACATTTTTGTTGACACATCTACAATAAGGAAAACATTAAACAAGAATGGAGTACATGGGAGGACACCACGGAGGAAGCCATTGCTGTCCAAAAAGAATATTGCAGCACGTTTGAAGTTTGCAAAAGAGCACCTGGATGTTCCGCAGCACTACTGGCAAAATATACTGTGGACAGATGAAACCAAGATTGAGTTGTTTGGGAAGAACACACAACACTATGTGTGGAGAAAAAAAGGCACAGCACACCAACATCAAAACCTCATCCCCACTGTGAAACATGGCGGAGGAAGCATCATGGTTTGGGGCTGCTTTGCTGCCTCAGGGCCTGGACGGCTTGTCGTCATTGATGGGAAAATGAATTCCAGAGTTTATCAAGACATTTTGCAGGAAAACGTACGACCATCTGTCCGCCAACTGAAGCTCCGCAGAGGATGGGTGATGCAACAGGACAATGACCCAAAGCATACAAGTAATTCAACAAAACAATGGCTGCAACAGCACAGAATACGCCTTCTGGAGTGGCCCAGTCAGAGTCCTGACCTCAACCCGATTGAAATGCTGTGGCATGACCTTAAGAGAGCGATTCACACCAGACATCCCAAGAATATTGCTACACTGAAACAGTTTTGTGAAGAGGAGTGGTCCAAAATTACTCCAGATCGTTGTGCAGGTCTGATCTGCAACTACAGGAAATGTTTGGTTGAGGTTATTGCTGCCGAAGGAGGGTCAACCAGTTATTAAGTCCAAAGGTTCACATACTTTTTCCTCCCTGCACTGTGAATGTTTACATGTTATGTGCAATTAAACCATGGCAACATCTAATGTTTGTGTAGTATTATGTTCAGCAGACTGTGTTCTTCTATTGTTGTGACTTAGATGACGTTCAGAGCACATTTTATGCCCAATTCATGCAAAACTCCACGTAATCCAAAGGGGTTCACATACTTTTTCTTGCAACTGTATATAGTCCACAGGCCTCACTCTTCCTGACCCAACAGTTGTCCACACTGTCCTTCTCCTATGCAATCTTTGAGGAAGAGGTGGCTCTTTGCAGGGTAGCTCAAGAGAACAAATTGGCTTAAACAGCCTCCTGATCTCAGACTACAGGGCACCAACCAATAAATATAGAGAAGCAATGTCATCATGTAGACTAGAAATCTGCATAAAAATGGGACAGCATCCCAGCTTCCTAAAGGCACCACAAAAAAGAAAACAAGTACTGCACTCAACTAAACCAGACATTTTAAAAAAGATTTACCTAAATTCAAACACAAGTACTAACCAAAGATAGTTGGCTGTTTCCAAACTACTACTGTTCAACCTATGCACTTTTGTCCTGCTGCACTTCTGTACTGCTGCATTTCCAAAGAAAAAAGTCTACAGAGTAAACTCTACAGAGTTGCTACCCCTCTTAAATACAACACTAATTAGGCACCAATTAGGACAACAGGTCACCTCTATTACATATGCTAATTCAGGGGTGGCGAACAAGTTATACACAAAGAGCCAAAATTTTAAACTGTGAAAGTCAGAGAGCCACACCATGCAGTGACCTGCCAAAACAGACAAACACTCACACAAAAACACATAATTAAAACCATATTATTCACCATAACACTTTCTTCCCCTTACAAAACAACAATGTGTTCATTTCAAGGTAAGTGTCCACCCTCAACACACACATCAAATGCAACTTAGCCAGAGTTAACACATCAACTACCCTGGAGGTTGCTGTGGCACCTGTCTCTCTCTCTCTCCCTTCTCTCTCTCACTCTAACACACAAGTATACAAAAAAAAATTCTGAACTAATGGACTGCAGACACAGTACAGGAGATGACCAGAGACTGCGGACAGCACAGGGATGACCAGAGACTGCGGACAGCACAGGGATGACCAGAGACTGCGGACAGCACAGGGATGACCAGAGACTGCGGACAGTACAGATGACTGCTGACCTTTGGGGAGGTGGGGAGGTGGGGAGCGGGTACCTGAATTTGACAGGTACCCGCTCTTACTTCCGCAGAGTTTTTGATTGATCTTACCTGTTCCTCGATCCAGCCGCGCACTGTCTTCCCGGCTTCTGTAATGGCGCTCGGCATGACAGCCGGGTGCCCAGTGCACATGAGCGAGAAGCACTTGCGCTTTGTGATTGGTCTGGTGGCTTCTGGGATCTGTCATGTGTCCCAGGTACCGCCTTACCATTCACAAAAAGCACCGCTTCTTGCGCATGCGCACTTGGCACCCAGCTGTCATGCCCAGTGCCCACACTACAGAAGCCGGAAGACAGCGCGCCGCTGGATAGAGGAACAGGTAAAAATAAGAGAAACATGAAACTTGGCAAAGAGCCACAGTATACAAAATATGATAAGAGGCAAAGAGCCGCATTCATTTTGGCCGGGAGCCCCACGCGGCTCGAGAGCCGCATGTTCGCCACCCCTGTGCTAATTGATAACACCCAGTACTCAGCACATGTTAATTTATAACACCCAGTACTCAACACCTCAGCAGCACAAAAACAATTGTAAACAATCACTAATACCAACACAAATCCAATATCAAGGTCTACAAAGAAAGTAGACACTCTAAGCTATTCGCTGAGAGGCATGTTGAATCCATGGAAGACTTTATTTTTTGCCAAAAGTTTTTGGAATATGATAACTTTTTTTATACAAGATTGTCACTTAAATTAAATAGCGCTCACACAATGCATGGGTATATGTGCAATAACACCCCAAAACAGATTCCATATGATCCCAAGTATAGGGATACCATATGTGGGAGACCTTTTGGCAGGCTAGCCACATACAGGTCCCCAAAGTCCAATGACCACCTTCAAGATTTCATAGGGCATATTCCCTCATGTCACTTCCTCACTACCTATCAGAGTTTTGAAGGTCATGAAATGACAGGAGAGCACAACCCCCCCTCCCCCCCCCACAAGCACACACTCAAATGACTCCATTTAGGAAAGTAGACACCCCAAGGAATTGAATAAGAGGCGTGGTGAGTATTTTTCAGATATAATTTCTTTTTCACAAGGTTTTAAAAAATATAACTTTCCAAAAAGGGGCAATTTGGGGGGGGGTTGTACTATCCTGACATTTTAGGGCCTCTGAATCTGTGATAGGTAGTCAAGAAGTGTACTGAGGAAATAATGCCCTTTAAAAGCCTGAAGGTACTTATTGGATTTTGGGTTCCTGTACATGACTGGATTGCCAAAAAGTCACTCACATGTGGTATTCCCAGACTCAGGAGAAGTAGTGGAATGTGTTTTGGGGTGTAAGTCCACATATACCCATGACATGTGGGATAAATATCTTAATAAAGTGACAAATTTGTTTAAAAAAAAAATTAATTTTCCAAAAACTAAATACCAAAAAATAAGATCTTCCATGCACGCAGCATGCCTCTCAGCAAACACCTTGGAATATCTATTTTCAAAAAAGGGATCATTTAGGGGGTGTTTGAATTGTTCTCGCATTTTATACCCAACATAGAAGCTTATGCCACACATCACCCACTCTTCTAACCACTTGCAAACCGAGCCTTTTTTGACACTTTTTGTTTACATTAAAAAAAAATCTGTATTTTTTGCTAGAAAATTATTTTAAATCCCCAAACATTATATATTTTTAAAGCAGAGGAACAAGAGAACAAAATGATGGGTGTTGCAATTTTTAGATCACAATATTTGCGCAGCGATTTTTCAAACACAGATATTTTGGAAAAAATAACTTTTTCATTTTAATAAACAAAAACACAACATATTGCCAATTTATTTGGTAAATATTATAAGATGATGTTATGCTGAGTAAATAAATACCAAATATGATGTGCCTTAAAATTGCACATGCCCTGTGCAATCGCGACAAATTCTGTAAATTTTTCATATCCATAGTTGATGCTTTAAAAGCCTTTACAGGTTATCACTTTAGATATACCCAGGAGGTCTAGTGCTAGAATTACTGCCCTCGCTGAACATGGCGGCAGGGGAGAGCTCAATGTAGGAGCTCGTGGACGGAGCTCCGCTGTCTGACCTCCCCAAGCCTCCAAGCCTAGCCCCTGAGACATGTTAGAGCCCAGCGGTGTGGGACTTACCTGGCCTGACGGCTCCCGGTGGAGGAGAGTTTGAGGCAGGCGAGGGGAGAGAGAGGAGCGGCTGGAGACTGGCAGAGAGAGAGTCCCTGGACGCTGGGAGACGAAGGGGGCCGGTGCGATCACGTGACCGGCCGCAAAGCATCACTGGGAGATCGGGAAGCCGGCCGGCCAGCGTTTTGCAGTGAGAGAGCAACGCCGACCTGTTTGCCGGTGCACATTCTCCCCCTATCCCCCTAGTACCCTTGAGCTTAAAAGAAATTGCAAGGAGAACTACTGAGACCTGGACAAGCAGGCTGAAGAGACCCTGGGGAGTTCCCCCCCATGAATGGACCCTCAGAGGAACTGAGCGAGAAGGCACTCACTGGAAGAGGACATAGGAGGAGGGTGAGTGATTATGAATGAACTGTGACTTGTTTTTGAGGAACTATTGTGCTGACCTCCATGAAACAGAGTGTAAGTGAAAGGGGGGACCCCTGGAGAATGTTCAAAAGGTGGAAGAGGTTCCCAGAGAGAAGAAGAGAGGCTTAAGGGGAAGGAGGGGGAGAGGAGGGAAGGAAGAAGAGGAAAAAAGGAGAAAAAGGAAAACCAGCAGGGGGACAGGGCAGAGACTTGAAAGTTTAAAGAACTATTTCCCCTCCCTACCCACGAATTTATAAAGGACTATAAGAAGGATAAGTGCCATAGAGAAAAATGAAAAATAAAAACGTAAAAGGAAGTGGGCTTAAAGGGTCCCAGACTGGTACAATTAAAAAATATACATCCCAAGGAAACGTAACCCCAGAAAGACCCCAGAGAAGGACTGAAAAAGGAGAAGCAGATCTTAGTATGGAAAGAAGTCCTAGAGTATCATTAGGCCTTGATACTAGTAATCAGCAAATACCAGGCAATATAGAGATGGAAAAAGATCTACAAATACCTAATAAAAAAGAAATGGCAGAAATGTTTAAAGAACTGGAGAAAACAATTAAACAAGAAATGGTAAATATTCGCAGTGATCTGGGACACCTGTTGGAGAGAGTTGAGGAAACGGAGGAAAAAGTTAAAGGTCAGACCCAGGCTATCTCTGAACTTGAAAAATAACTAACTAATATAGGGAAAGCCCAAGAAAAACTGCTATATAAGGTTGAGATACAAGAAAATAAAGACAGGAAGAGGAACATCTTGATACGTGGGGTCCCAGAAAACTCAAAGGGAGAAAATCTGCAAGAGGTGGTTCATAAAATATTTAACACTATAACAGACAGCTCTGAAATGGAAGGGTCTAAAATAGAAGGAACCTTTAGAAAAGGAAAATCTCTGAGAAATCTGGGGAAAGAAAGGCCGAGAGATATAATAGCTAAATTCTATGAACTTCGGGATAAAGAAAAAATCTGGAAGAAGTCCAAGGGAAAATCAGTAATTAAGTATGAAGGAGGAGATATACAGATATATGTGGATCTGGCGCCAGAGACTTTGTGGAGAAGGAGAATTTTGAGACCCCTATTGGAAAGGTTGAAAGAACAAAATGTGCAATATAGATGGGGGACCCCCGAATGCCTAATAGGATGGAAAAATGGGACTACAGCATACCTCAGGTTTCCAGAAGATTTGAAAAATTTCTGTGACAGTTTAAAAATCCAAAGAATGGAAATTCCTGGCTGGGAAGAAGAACAATGGGAAAATAGAATGAAGAGAAAAGAGGACTGGCAATATGTGGGGGGGAGGAGATGGAGGGGAGGGGAGAGGGGGAGAGGGATGGAGGAAGAGAAATAGGTCTCCTTTATCTTTTTCTATCCCCACCCTATCGCCCTCGTTTTTCTTTTCTGTGCCTATGATATATCTGGGAGGGGCTTGGCGGATAATGGGGAGGTTAGACAAGGGGAAAGTCGTCCATGGACGGAGTCTTAGCCCAAGGATCAAATCAAAAGTGGACTTTATAATCCATAAATGATTAGTAGGCAAATGTTAGGCCTAAAAAGAGGGGGGAGGGGAGGGGGGAGGGAGGGGGTTGGAGGGGGGGAGGGAGGGGGGTGGGTTGGGAGAATGGGAGGGAGGGAGGAGGGGACGGGAGTTGGGTGGGAGGGAGGTATTGGGTCAACACTCTGCATGACAGAAGGGATAAAGAGGAAGAGGCAATTTGGAAGAGAGATGGAGTTAATTGGGAAAGATGGAAGAAATACAGTTTATAACCTATAATGTGAATGGGCTGAGTTGTCCAGGGAAGAGATTTAGGTTGTTTAATGAGTTACATCATAGGGCTGGGTCAGTGGTGTTTTTGCAGGAGACGCATTTTGAGATAGAGGCAAACGTGAAATTGAAATCCAAACACTACCCAACATGGTATTATAAAGATTCTCCAATTAAAAGAGCAAAAGGGGTTGCAATAGGCTTGGCAAAGAATATGAGATTTGAGCTGGAGGATAGAAGAACCGACCCGGAGGGGAGGTTTTTATTCTTAAAAGGTAGACTTCAGGGGATTGAGTGTACTTTAGCCAATATATACTGCCCTAATAAAAACCCGGAGATGTATATGAAGGGTCTGTTGAAAAAATTAATGGAATTCAAAAAAGGGCGCTTGATAGTAGCAGGAGACCTAAATTTCTGTATGGACCCACAAAAGGATAATACCTCTTCCGTGCAAAGAGAGGGGAGTAGGTCTCTGAGAGCTTTGAAAAAAGTGATGCATGAATATCAACTAGTGGACATCTGGAGAATAATGCATATGAAAGACAGAGACTATACCTTCTTCTCTAATGCACATGAGATATACTCGAGATTAGATTACATCTTAATAGACCATCAACTTATAGATCATCTGGTTAAAATTGACATAGAGATAAGGACATTCTCGGATCACGCCCCGGTCGTAATGAAAATGGGATGGGGAAGAAGGTGGAGACTGGAGGATTAGGATGGAGGTTAAATGAGGCTCTTCTTCTGGATGAGGATTTAGCTCAGAAAATCGAGAAAGAGATTAAGGTATACTTTAAGGAGAACGAAACAGAGGAAGTATCGATAGCTACAGTCTGGGAAAGCCACAAGGTATTCATAAGAGGAATCTTGATTACGGCAGGAGCAAGGAAGAAAAAGGAAAGAAGAGAGAGGGTCAGTGGGCTTTTAAAAGAAATATTGGACTTGGAGCAGGTCCATAAGAAGAAAATAACAAAAGACACGAGACAGAAGTTATTGGACAAAAAAGATGAGCTAGAGAGGTTGATGGATGAGGAGAAGAGAAGAGTATACAACAGGGTTTTGAATGAGAGATATAGATGGGGAGACAGACCAGGAAGATATCTAATGAGAGCTTTGAATAAAAAGAAAAATAGGAACTATATAGAAAAGATAAAAAGTTCAAAGGGGGAGTTGGTCCACTCAACTAAAAAGATTATTAAAGTGTTTACGGAGTATTACAAAAAGTTATATAATATTAGTCCCCAAGGTCCGCTAAAAGAAGCTCAAGAGGGAAGTAATGAAAAAAAGATGACATACTTAAAAAATGCGGGATTACCAAAACTAAGTGAAGTACAGTTGAAATCCTTAGACGCAGAAATTTCCCAGGAAGAAATTAAAACAGCATTAAGAAGCACAGGGGGGGGAAAAAGCCCAGGCCCGGATGACTATACAGTTAAGTACTATAAGAAATTTAGTGAAGTACTGCTACCCAAGTTGGAGAAATATATGAATGCTCTGGGAGGTGGGATGGAAGTGAGGAGAGAATCCCTACAGGACCATGTAGTACTTATTCACAAGGAGGGAAAAGATCCATCTCAGTGCTCCAGCTATAGACCTATCTCATTATTGAACACAGATACTAAACTGTATGCAAAGGTGTTAGCAAACAGGTTGAAAGATCTAATGCCTGAATGGATCCATGGAGACCAGGTGGGCTTTGTACCAGGGAGAGAAGGTAGAGATAACGGCTTGAGAACCCTGATGCTTATTCAGAAACGTAGAAAAGGGAAAGCCCCGGTGGTGCTCTTGTCAATTGATGCAGAGAAGGCATTTGATAGAGTGGACTGGGGCTTTATGATGGACAACTTAAAAGTGCTGGGGATAGGTGATAGAATGCGTGAGTGGATAAGTAAACTATATAGGGAGCCTACTGCAATCATCACAGTAAATGGGGAGAGATCAGAACCCATTGGAATGACTAATGGTACAAGACAGGGCTGCCCACTGTCCCCTTTACTATATGTGTTGTCACTCGAACCTCTGCTGTCAATAATAAGGAACAGTGCATCGGTAAAGGGAATTCAGACAGAAACCATAGAACATAGAGTAGCGGCCTTTGCGGACGACTTATTGTTCTATGTGGGGAATCCCCGAATAACTCTCCCAAATATAATGAAGATTCTGAAGGAGTACGGTGAACTATCAAATTTAAAAATTAATCCAACGAAAACAGAGATCCTGAATATTAATATATCAAAGAATGAAAAAGAAAAACTACAAAAAGAATTCCCCTTCATATGGAGAGAAAAAGAGATAAAATACCTAGGAATAAAACTCACTGCCTCATCTAAGCATCTGTATAGATCAAACTATATCTCTTTGATAAATGAGATCAGGGAAGATTTAAAAAGACTAGAAGGAGGAAATCCATCCTGGATAGGACGTATAAACCTAGTTAAAATGGTAATTATGCCTAAAATACTGTATAGATTCCAAATGGTACCAATTAAAATTCCAGAGGCCTTCTTTAAGATAATGAAAAAAATGTTAACAAGATACATATGGAAGAATAAAAAACCTAGAATAGCATATGAAACATTGAGTAGGACTAAAGAGAAAGGGGGATTGGGTCTACCAGATGTCAAGAGATACTATAAAGCAGTGATTTTAGCAAGAATATATGACTGGACATTTAACCATAAGGGGAAAAGTTGGGTAACAATTGAAAATGATCTTAGTGGTATTAGATTGAGTCAGATGATATGGGTTCCACCACAGTTTAGAGGAATTAAAGAAAGCACAAGTATCTACACTTTAAATGTCTTTAGGGTATGGGACAATTTACACAAAAATATGAATTGTGAATTTAATTCTATATTAATGCCTCTCACAAACACTGAGTACTTTCCCCCGGGAAAGAATAAGATATCAGGGAGATGGTTTAGAAAGGAGGATACCCAACTGAGAGATGTTTTGGTGGAGGGGGAATTGAGATCACTTAAAGATTTAATAGAGAAGAAGGGAGATATTTTTATTAGAATAGATGAGTGGAAATATCATCAATTGAAATGTTTTATTGGAAATCTACCGAAACCCCTGAGATTAAAACAGGAGTGGAATATGTTTGAAAGGTTGTTAGAAACACGAAGGGATGGGAAGCACAGTATTTCAAAAGTGTATAGAATACTCACAGAATTAGACACAAACACAAAGTTAATTTTTATAACAAAATGGGAAAGGGATATGGGAGTTGGGTTTGATGAGGATAAACAGAGAAAAATGTTTAGATTGATACACGATAATGTTAGTATGAGAGAGGTTGAGATTAATTATAAGTGTGTGACACGATGGCACATTACACCGAGTGTAGAGCACAAGATGAATGGGGAAAATTCAAATATGTGTTGGAGAGGATGTGGAGAGACAGGCACGGTGTTTCACATATGGTGGGAATGTCCGAAAATCCAGGTTTTTTGGAAGAGAATAGTCAAATTGATTGAAGAAATAACTGAAATTGACATAGGGCTAGACCCAACGACGTGCCTCCTACACAATGTGGAGACATCTGTAAATAAATATAAAGACTCAGGTATATGGTACTTCTTGAATGCGGCGAAAGGGTTGCTACCCAAGTTTTGGCAGAAATCTGAGGTACCGAAGGAGGAAGACTGGATTAATAGAGTGAACCAGATAGGTAGAATGGAAAGATCATACCATATGCAGGAAGATAGGATGAGTGTTTATTATAGGAGATGGGAAAAGTGGGAAAGAGCAGGATTGAAAGAGAAATATAGGAAAATATGAACTAGGATGATAGCAAAAAATTAATAAGCCTCGAGAGATTAGAATGGGCTAGAGTCTGCAGAGGGGGAGGAGGGGGGATGAGGGGCGGGAAGGGGGGGGTAGTGGGACGGGAAAGCAAAGAGTTTTTAGCAGGGGAAATGTAGAAATGTTATAAATGTCTATCTGTATGAGAATTATTCCCCCTTTTTGGGTATTTGTATTAACATGAAAAATTTAATAAATATTTAAATTAAAATAAAAAGAATTACTGCCCTCAGTCTGATGTTCATGGTGATAGCTCACATTCAGGGTGCAATTGTTTACATAACGACACGGTACCAACGCTTGTGTTCGTCTTTGTGTGCGAGCACAGGGGTGATTTAAGTTTTTTTTATTATTAATTTAGATTTTTTTTATTTTTACACTATCCCTTTTGATTTTTTTTAATCACTTTTTTTTGTTATCACAGGGATTGTAAATATCCCCTGTGATACCAATAGGCAGTGACAGGTACTATTTTATAAGAAATCTGGGGTCTATTAGACCAAAATCAGCATGATCAGATGCTTTCCCAATTTAAAAATTGCACTGTTTATATCTAAACGAAATGAAAAAATCTCTTTCACCTCCAACCAGGTCTGTTATTAACTCAAAACTGGAAGGAGCCCTCCACAAAGCACAATGCTTTCCAAACTCACAGAAAAAATGGATTTGGGCTCTACTTTACCCTAATTAAAAAAAAATATATGAAAGTATCTCTAAATAAAATATATGTAATGTACTAGGTGATGGTGCTAGTGACAAAAATAACTATAATACCTTAATTTAATTTAACACTAAAACACATAAATATTTGACAGACAAAAATTGTATAAAAAAACTGCTTACCACCAGCTATTATACTGATCTTCATGTATTCTACAGTATATGCTGTATAAACCTTGCGCATATATAAAACTCTTTATATGTATGTATATATACAGTATATAGTGGCCACCTGTAATTACCAGCTGGATTGTATAGCAACTGGCTGCTTCAATAGGATATTATAGGATATTATATTATTGTAGAGCTATTCACCCTGAGGTCATTTTGAGAGGAATCCACCTCAGACCGCACTCAGGATTCAAGCTAAAGAGTTTATTTACTAGTACGAGGAGACAAGGTACAGTACAATGACATTTATCCTGACTTGTCTGCCTGACAACAATTAATTTACATTTTTATAGACTGTTTATTTCCTGATTTATGTCTAAGATGCTGGCTTAGCCACTTCTTCTGGATATGATTGGTTGACTTAAGTCTGGGCTTTACCTTTATTGGTCAAATCCTAGAAGAAGGTGTAGCTAAGACTTACAGACTCTAATAAGGAAGTAATTTTACATTCTCATACAAGGAAGTATTTTAGCAAGCTTGCAGTTTTTTAAACAATGACATATTTCTCTTAGCCTTGCAAGTGGGAACCAAGGACATGTATTTCAGCCTTGTAGATTGATACAAATAAATGTATTTTGCACACTTTTCAGTTTCAGACAGGAAAATGACTTGCAGCTAGCATATATTTCAAAAATACAGTTTCTTAACCACTTGCCGACCCGCCGCAGTGTTTTTACTGCAGCAGGGCGGCACCTCTGCGCACAACGCTGTCTTTTAACGGCGCTGTGCAAAACAGATAGGGGGTGCACGCGATGCATGTGCCCGCCCTACCCATCCCGCCGATCTCAGCAGAGGATGTCCATCACCGGCTCCCGGTGGGTCATTACCCGCCGAGTCCTGGCGATTAACGGTAATCACTGACAGATGGCACGGCTGTAGTGTTTACACTGCAGCTCTGCCATCTGTCAGTTCAGAGCATGCTGAACCTGAGAGAAGACTTTATCTCTCGGGATCAGCATGTTCCTGTGAAGTACACACCCCCGCTCCTTAGTAAAACACTCCCCTCACATAGTTAACCCTTTCATTACGTAAAAAATGTTAACCCCTTCCTCCCCAGTACCATTAGTACAGTGTCAGTGTTTTTTTTTTTGCACTGATCACTGTATTGGTGTCACTGAGAATGTCAGTGACCCCGAGTCAGTTCCCCCCCAGTGTCAAAATGTCCGCCAAAGTCCCGCCATAAGTCACTGATCACTGTCATAAATCGCTGATCACTGCCATAAGTCGCTGAGCGCCGCCATTATTAGTATAATAAAAAAAAATCCCAGTATCTTTTCCGCCATTTGTAGATGCTATAATTTCACGTAAACCAATTAATTTACACATATTGGGATTTTGTTCAGCAAAGACATGTCGCAGAATACATTTTGGCAGAAATTTATGACTAAATTTAATTTTTACATTTGTTTACTGAACATGTTTTATAGCAAAAAGTCCAAAATATTGTTTTTTTTCTCAAAATTGTCAGCCTTTTTTTTCTATAGCGCAAAAAATAAAAAATGCGCAGGCGATCAAATACCACCGAAAGAAAGCTCAATTTGTGGGAAAAAAGGATGTAAATTTAATTTTGGTGCAGTGTTGCATGATCTCTCAATTTTCAGTTAAAGGAACACAGCAACATAACACAAACCGCTTCTGTAACCGCTTCCTGACCGCAGAAATACTACTACAGGGCGGCATGGGTGCGCAAAATCAAATATATATATATATATATATACATGATTCCTGCTCCCGTAGTTTTCACGCCCCTCCCAGATAGCGTCAGATTGCCCGTCAGTACACCAGTCATCACATTTAACCCCTTGATTGCCAGGAGCTTGCTCATGCACAATAAACCTCCATTGCTAGTATAGTGTCTGAACGGATCAATATCTTTGATCAGATCAGCACTATACCAGTGTTCACATTAGTATAGCGTCCCCAAAAATGCAGCGTTAGTGGGATCAGTCCCGGCACCTGCCAGCACCTGTGTTTAGCCCCTACGCTTACCCCCCTTCTCCCCCAGCAAGTGCAGTGTCAGTAGGTCACTGTCACTTGATACATTGCACACAAAACCGCAGTGTTCGCAGAATCAAGCCTGATCTCTGTTAGCACTTGCCGGTAAATTTTGATGACTCTCATATGCAGCAGAGTGCCAGTACTAGTGCCGCTCTACCTTTTGGTGAACTGGCGAGTACCAGCGGTCTAGTACATCTTGGTCTTTCACATACCTCCAATTTTTGGAGCTGTTTTTCACGGAATATCTGTATGCGTTGGTTGTGGATCAAAGAAATTTATATGCACAACAATTTATTGCCGCCAACCCAAATTCCAACCTTGCCATACCATTCACATGGAAACTCATTACGGTTTTCGAATTTACATTTTTTTTGGGCCTAAGCCTCAACATGGGCATTACTAAAAGAAATGAATTGCGGTTGTATTGGTCCGCAGACCCGATTCATCATCGTGTTCTCTGCTGCCATAGCCAGGCATAGATATGAGAGTATAAAGTTTTATGCATTTCAACGACAATACACAAATTCAGCCCCTCGCAAATCACCTTAACTAAAAATTTACAGATGTCTATACTCCCCAGCAAAACATCTGTGTTGTTGAGTCCCTCATTAATTTTTCTGGCCGCCTTGCATTCAAACAATTTCTCCCCTGCAAGTATGCCAGATATGGGGTCAAGATGTAGAAGACCTGTGAGAGGGCAACAGGCTATACATATAAGTTTTGGATTTACAAGGGAAAAGATAGTCACGTGGAGCCCCCTGGATGCCCATGGGGAGCAGTGGCAAGATAGTTTGGGACTTGGTGTCATCCTTTTTCCATACGGAGTATCGCTTATACGTGGACAATTTTTATTCAAGCATGCCACTATTTAGACATTTGTTCAATCTTGGAACTGGCGCTTGTGGCAAAGTTTGACCTAATGTGTGCCCACCATTAGAAGTGGGTGGATGCAGGGCGGTATATTCTAATGGTGGGCATACCACACACTTTTTCTGGCAGAGATTTCTTCTCTTTTTTTCCCCCATTCAGTCCACAGGCTGCATACGAAAAAAAAGAACATAGTATATATACCCAACAAGGACCAGCGACGTACTGGTACATCATTGGACTTTAAATGGTTATACCAGGATGATGCCTACAGCTGCAGGCATCATCCTGGTATTGTTTTTTTCAGCCGGTGATCGGCTTTCATGTAAAAGCAATCCTAGTGGATAATTAGCTGCAGGATTGCTTTTACAAGCAGCGGGAGATGATGCCCCCCCTCCCCCGCTGCCTTCCACGGCCTTCTCGGGCAGTCTCGTGCCATCGGGGGAACCTGAGAATCCAGCCGGTGTTTCTGCCAGCTGACCATAGAGCTGATTGGAGGCAAGAGTGGTGCCAATCATCTCTATAGTCTAAGAATTCGGAAGCTACAAGCATTTCATCACTTCAGTTTCGCAGGATATAAACAGCGCCATTTGTAAATTGGGAAAGCATCTGATCACACCGATTTTGGTTTGATTAGACAATGTAAGGGTAGAGGAGATATCCAGAATCTGATAGACCCCAGATTTCTCAAAAAAGAATATATGACAATGCCCATTGAAGCTATAGGGGATATTTGCATTCCCTGTTATAGCATTAAAAGTGATAAAAAAATAAAAGGTACAATGTAAAAATAATTAAAAAAAATCAAAATAACTAAAAAAAAAAAATTGCCACTCCCATGCGCGCACACCTGTGTGCACAAGCCTTGACTCTGTGCCGGTATGTAAACAGTGGTTGCACCATGCATGTGAGGTATTGCCATGAACATCAGATCAAGGGCAGTAATTCTAACACTAGACCTCCTCTGTAAATCTAAAATGGTAGCTTTTAAAGGCTTTTAAAGTGTTGCCTATGGCTATTAAAAATGTTTGCAGTTTGTCGCCATTGCACGGGGCATGCGCAGTTTTAAAGTATGTCATGTTTGGTATCTATTTACTCGGCATACCATTATCTTTTATATTTTACCAAATAATTGGCCAATATATTGTGTTTTTTTGCATTAAAAGTAAAAAAGTGTATGTGCCATAAAAAATTGTAGTACCCACCATTTTATTCACTAGGGTGTCTGCTTTAAAAAAAATATAATGCTTGGGGGTTTAAATTAATTTCCTAGCAAAAAACACAGATTTTTTTCATATGAACAAAAAGTGTCAGAAAAGGCTTGGTCTTCAGGTGGTTAGAAGATTGAGTGATGTGTGCAGGGGCGGACTGACCAATTGGAAACTGCCCGAGGGCCCGGGGTCGGTAGGGGGCCCCATGAGATGCCCCTGGTACCTTTTTCATAGGCTTTTTTGAGCTTGGGCAAGGACACAGGCGCCCCATGATCCCCTATTGCCCGGGGGCCCCATGAGTTGTCAGTCCGCCCCTGGATGTGTGGCATAAACTTCTAATGCTGGGCATAGAATGCCCCCACTCCCCAAAAAAAAACCCTTTTTGGAAAGTAGACACCCCAAACTATTTGCTGAGAGGCATGTTGAATCAATAGAAGAATTTCTTTTTTTACCACAAGTTTTTGGAAAATGACAAAAAAAAATTTTTTTTTTTTACACAAAATTGTCACTTAACTAGTTGCCGACCGCAGATAGCCGAATGACGGCTGCACTGCGGCCGGCCAATTCTGAGTGGACGTCATATGACGTCCTCCCAGAACGCGCTCTCCTGCGCACCCCAGGGGGCACGCACCCGGCGATCTCCGTGATCGCTGTGTTCTACGGACACAGCTGATCACGTGATGTGGTAAAAGGCCAATCACAGCGGCCTTTTACCACGTGATCAGCGGTGTCCAATGACACGCTGATCAGAGGGAAATGCAAGTGCCGGTTCTCTGCTGCACTTTCCTCAAGCTGTCAGATCGTGAGGAAAGTACTGCCGAGAAGCGGCAGTTGTCAGAGCGAGGATCGGCACCGATCATCAGGGCACTGATGATCAGTGCCCTGATGATCGGTGCCCAGCAGTGCCACCCGCAAGTTCCGCCCACCTGTGCCCAGCAGTGCGCCCACTAGCTCCGCCCACCTGTGCCCAGCAGATCACCCACCTGTGCCCAGCAGTGCACCCACCTGTGCCCAGCAGTGCACGCACCTGTGCCACTCTGCAGTGCCACCTACCTGTGCCCAGAAGTGCCACCTACCTGTGCCCAGCAGTGCCACCCACCTGTGCCCACCCACCTGTGCCCACCAGTGCCACCCACCTGTGCCCACCCACCAGTGCTGCCCACCAGTGCCACCCACCAGTGCAGCCCAGCAGTGCTGCCAGTCAGTGCCACCAGTCAGTGCCCAGGGGTTGTGCCAGTCAGTGCCGCCAGTCAGTGCCCAGCAGTGATGCCAGTCAGTGCCGTCTATCAGTACCCATCATCAGTGTCACCTATCAGTGCCGCCTATCAGTGCTGCATATTAGTGCCGCCTATCCGTGACACCTCATTAGTGCTGTCTATCAGTGCCGCCTATCCGTGCCACCTCATTAGTACTGCCTATCAGTGCCCTTTAGTGCTGCCTATCAGTGCCCATCAGTGCCGCCTATCAGTGCCCATCAGTGCTGCCTCATCAACGCACATCAGTGAAGGAGAAAAAACACCTGTTTGAAAAATTTTATAATAGAAACAAAGAAACTTTTTTTTTTTCAAATTTTTTGCACTTTTTTTATTTATAGCGCAAAAAGTAAAGTGCCCAGTGGTGATTAAATACCACCAAAAGAAAGCTCTATTTGTTAGAAAAAAATGATCAAAATTTCATATGGGTACAATGTTGCATGACCGTGCAATTGTCAATCAAAGTGCGGCAGCGCTGAAAGCTGAAAATTGGCCTGGTAAATAAGGGGGTATAAGTGCCTGGTAGGCAAGTGTTTAAATGATTTACTGCTCACACATGCCATGGGTATATGTGGAATTACTCCCCAAAATACATTCTGCTACTTCTCCCGTGTATGGGGGTACCACATGTGAGAGACGTTTTGGCAGTCTAGCCAAGTACAGGACCCCAAAATCCAATAAGCACCTCCAGGCTTTTAAAGGACTTTATTTTTGTTTTTTTTAATGTTTTTTATGACCAAAACGAGAAAATATTGTTTTTTCAAAAAATGTTTTTTTCTTCAAAAATTTTTCTGGTTATAGCGCCAAAAATAAAAAGTGCACAGGTGATCAAATACCACCAAAAGAAAGCTCTATTTGTGTGAAAAAAAGGACATAAATTTTATTTATGTACCATATTGCATGACCGCGCAATTGTCAGTTAAACTAGCGCAGCGCTGTATAGCAAAAAAATGGCGTAAATTGCAGTATCTATACCATAGTTTGTAGACGCTATAACTGTCACACAAAGCAAGCAATATACATTTATTGGGATTTTTTTTTACCAAAAACATGTAACAGATTACATTTTGGCCTAAATTTTTAACTAACTTTGAGTTTACTATATATTTTTTGTAGCTGAAAGTAAAAAATATCGTTTTTCTTCAAAATTTTGGGTCTTTTTTTGTTTATAGCGTGAAAAATAAAAAGTGCACAGGTGATCAACAACCACCGAAAGAAAGCTCTATTTGTGTGAAAAAATGGACGTAAATTTCGTTTGGGTGCAGCATTGCATGACCACGCAATTATCAGTTGAATTAGTGCAGCGCTGAGTAGCATAAAGAGGCCTGGTCAGGAAGGGGGTTAAATCCTCAGGAGGGCAAGTGGTTAAGTAACCCTTTATAAGCAAGCATAAATGATTATAAATTGAGCAACAGATTATTAATTGAGCATCTAATTGCTCTAACATTTTCCCACCTGTTTATACTCATTTATGACAGTTCTTTCAGCAACTCGGCTTCCCGGATTTCACCAAGGTCCATCATATAGTTCACACATGAGAGTCAGGGGTATCGTCCTTGTACTCATCCACTTCTGCTTCAGAATGAAGCCCAGAATATAAGTCTTTTTGGAGAAACATAGTCTTTGTCAAGGTTGTATCAATGAACCGTTGAAGGAGTTCTAGGACACAGGGAATGCAACAGCAACCACACAGAGTCAACACTGTAGCGGCCATTACTATTGAGATTATCATATTTCTTACCAGCTCACCCCACTTACCAAACCAGGTTTCAAAAAGTCCAGCCAAAGGGTTTTCCACGCCAGAATTTTCTGCCAGTTCTTCAGATAGCATCTGCAATCCTTCCTTTCAGGGCACGTGACGTATTGACGTTCCCGGAAGTGCCACGGTGGCCATTTTGGATTCTGGAGTGCTTGTGTTTGGCGTTCCTGGGACTCGCGGTGTACTCCTGGCGCTCCCCCAGAGCTGAACTGACAGTGGTGGGCAGGAGTGTGACGGTGTGACTCCCTGGAGACCATTTGATATCACAATGGTGGTACTCAGTTGTCACTAGGAGCAGGAAGCCGGTTTTACTAGATTTTAATGTAAGTGGCTACAATAAAATTTATATATCAATTTTTCATATACTGATTCCTGGTCTGTTTGTGAGGTCCAAAGGAACAAGAGGATGCCAGCTTGGGGATTTTCCATGCTACTGGTTGATCACATGCTGATATTTTTTGGAGTTAGGGTAATTATGCATTTTTTATATGGTTTGCAGTGATATCTATTGAGTATCTTCTTCACGAATGCTGTGACACTATATTGTTTTGCATGCTGCACGTGTGGCACTATACTTGTGATACTTAAGATAATACACTATGTCTAGATTTCGGAGTAGTGAGCACTTATCCATCAAGATTTGGATATCACGTTGGACTTTTTTTGAGTTTTTTATGTGAAATTTTGGACATTTTAATTTTGGGACTTTAAGTTTGCTCATTTAAGTCGGTTGATATATTGTATCAATGAACCGTTGAAGGAGTCCTCGGACACAGGGAATGCAACAGCAATCACACAGAGTCAACACTGTAGCGGCCATTACTATTGAGATTACCATATTTCTTACCAGCTCACCCCACTTACCAAAAAGTCCAGCCAGAGGGTTTTCCACGCCAGAATTTTCCGCTAGTTCTTCAGATAGCATCTGCAATCCTTGCAGGGCCTTCGTTATGCTTCCATCGGGGGCTGTATTGTTAGGAATGAAGGTGCAACAAAAGGTTCCAAACATCTTGCACAAACCTCCTCTCTCTGTTAACAGAATATCGAGAGCAATACGATTCTGCCAGGCTGTCAATGAGGTTACATCCAGTTGGCTGGCTACTCCTTTAAGGGCATCTCTGGTGTAGTTTACAAACCTTTGCTGGTTATAGTAGATGTAGTTTATCCAGTCGACATTCTTGTTAGATTGAATCCACAAGAAGATGGAGGTGAATCCGGCTGAAATCTGATCTTGTGCTTTGAATTCATCAGGGACTCCTTGTGGTACTCTGATGGAATCGATGTAGACTCGATTGTCGAACGGTCCTTGTGGTGCTCCTCTCTTTATTCGCGAATATTGTTTCTTCAATGGTGGTATTTTTATCTTATCACCTACAGGTATCATATAAAAAGGAAGAAGCAAATGGGTTAAGGCACAGCTCCCCTTCCATTAGGGAGGGAGTTTGGTCCTAAGTTTCATATCCCCACACATCCACCAAACATCAGCTAATTGATTCTTTTGGTCATGAAACCAATCCTGCTGGTAAGGTGGGTCACTGGTTGATATATTTTTTATGCAATAGGTCGGGGGTAAGTCTCCTACTTGCTGTCCATTACCTTCTATGTTGACAAAGCAGGTGAAATTTCCTGGGATTACTCTAACAGAGGGAGGAATGCTCCGCATTCTGGTGGTTAAATACAGTTTCCGCTCCTCCTTGCACTCAGTATGTGTGATGTTTTCCTTAAACATCCATATTATACATGTCAGGTTTGTTTTGTTAGTCAGAAAAGGGACAGTCACTAGCTGAGGCCATGAGTTGGCACATGAGATACAGTTTCCCATCCCTTTGGTCTTGGTTGTCCATCTGACCCATTCTATCCACTCATTCTTATCCCCAAACCCTGTTTCTATACTTAACTGTTCTTTATAAGTAAAGTTAGTTTTGAACAGGTCTGGGTGAAGTTTTAATAGTGGCTTGCTGGTGACTGGAGGTGCAACTTGTCCTTTCCCAAGTACTTGAATCTGTATTGTTCCCATTGCATCTTTCCCCAGGGGTATGTGTATACCTAACTTTTAGGTTCCAGAATCCTCCCTTTTTGCATATTTAAAGACTAATACCAATCGATTATTCCCGACCCTCAGCCCCACTGACGTCCACCCCGCATCTCCTCAAGCCCAACTCACTTCCCACCCTCATCCTTTGCGACTTCAACATCCCTACCAACATCAATAGCCCGGCCACATTCCAACTCCTCCACCTAACCTCTTCCTTTGCACTCACACAGTGCATACAGTCCTGTGATCAGGGCCTTGGTGTATGTTTCCCATGAGCCCCTGTACCTGCATCCTGTCTGCTTCCTGCCTGATCCTGATTCTGCTTTAATCCTGACTCTGCATGAACTCTGCCTGTCCTGACCTCGGCTATTCCTGACTACGCTTCCGCCTGCTCCTTGTACCTTGCTTGCCCATTTGCTACCGACCCGGCCTGCCCGACTACGTTTAGTATTGTTCTTATTGTTATCTGTTGGAGGTTTGGTTGCACTGTGTTTATGTTTAGTCTTGCACTGTGTTTATGTACTGTTTAGTCTTTAATAAATTGTATTGTTTATACTATACCTGGAGCCTGTGTTTCCCTGTGTCAGTCCACACATTTCTGGTCATACCCGGATCCCTAACAGAACACCAAGGCCATTCCTGACCAGACGTGGCTGCACAGGGAAGCCATCTTGGCTTATTGTTGCTGGGAAGGATGCATCTTGATGAGGTGGTGTATTTGTCTCTGCTAGTCTTTGATGACAGAGATTATGCTTATCAGACTCTGAAGGAGTATACCAGGGATCAACTGCTAGAATGCATAAGGATTGCTCATTGCCTAGTAGATCAGGGCACAGAGTTCTCTAAGGTGCAACCATTGATTCAGGTTTGTGCAGAGTTGGCTTCATCTGGTACCCCCGAATGCAAGGATGAATTTTTGCCGCCATTTAGTGCCGACCAGGTAGAGTCCCTGGTGTGGTTATTGGAGGATGATGTGGATTACTTCTTGGAGCATTATTCTGCATGTTCACAACAGGTGCTAAGAGATTGAATAAACGCAGTGCAGTCTTTGACCAGACAGGCTTTGTGTAAGCTGAGCTTTGTTCAACCCATACTGCAGACATGGTCAGACTTGTTGCACCCAGCCTCAGTCAGCTTGCAACGTCATTCCTCTGCTCAAGGCACTCTTCCTGCATCACGACAGCACCCCCAGTGACTGCCCAGTATACTCTGCTAACTACCACATATCAGTCCCCTGCTCCCACTCGCTGCACCTATCCTATCTTTAACCCTGTAAAGAAGTCCTCTGTAGCAACTGCTCCCTCCTTTGTTCCATCCCTCAGCTCTTCTCTGCCTACAGCTGCTCTATCCACTTACAAACCTGCGCTTACTTCCTGCGCTCCAGTAACTAAAACCAGGAAAAAGTGAAAATTCTTTCCAACCAATAGCATCCTGCCAGTATCCAAACCGGTCAGCCTGCCGTCTGAGAACCTGCCTTCCGTGGTTCTGCCAGATGACTCGGTGCCCGCTGTCGTGCCAGATGACTCGGTGCCCGCTGTCGAGCTTGGTGAGCCAGTGCCCGCGGTTCTGCTAGATGACTCGGTGCCCGCTGTCGAGCTTGGTGACCCGGTGCCCACTGTCGAGCCAGATGACCCGATGCCTGATGACTCGGTGCCCGCTGTTGTGCCTGGGGACCCGATGCCCGCTGTCGAGCCAGATGACCCGGTGCTCGCTGTCGAACCAGACGATCCAATGCCTGATGACCCGGTGCCAGCTGTCTTGCCAGATGACCCGGTGCCCGCTGTCTTGCCAGATGACTCGGTGCCCACTGTCATGCCAGTTGACTCGGAGCCCGCTGTCGTGCCTGGTGACTCGGTGCCCGCTGTCTTGCCAGATGACTCGGAGCCCGCTGTCCTGCCAGTTGACTCGGTGCCGCTGTCGTGTCAGTTGACCCGGAGCCCGCTGTCGTGCCAGATGATTCAGTGCCAGCTGTCTTGCCAGATGACTCGGTACCCCGCTGTCGTGCCAGATGACTCGGTACCCACTGTCGTGCCAGATGACTCGGTGCCCGCTGTCGAGCTTGGTGACCCGGTGCCCGTGGTTCTGCTAGATGGCCCGGTGCCAGCTGTCGAGCCAGATGACCCGGTGCTCGCTGTCGAACCAGACGATCCAATGCCTGATGACCCGGTGCCCGCTGTCTTGCCAGATGACCCGGTGCCCGCTGTCTTGCCAGATGACTCGGTGCCCGCTGTCATGCCAGTTGACTCGGAGCCCGCTGTCGTGCCTGGTGACTCGGTGCCCGCTATCTTGCCAGTTGACTCGGTGCCCACGGTTTTGCCAGATGACTCGGAGCCCGCTGTCCTGCCAGTTGACTCGGTGCCCACGGTTTTGCCAGATGACTCGGTGCCCGCTGTCTTGCCGGATGATTCAGTGCCAGCTGTCTTGCCAGATGACTCGGTACCCCGCTGTCGTTCCAGATGACTCGGTACCCACTGTCGTGCCAGATGACTCGGTGCCCGCTGTCGAGCTTGGTGACCCGGTGTCCGTGGTTCTGCTAGATGGCCCGGTGTCAGCTGCCTTGCCTGCTGCTCCGCCTGATGGCCTGGTGCCCGGTGCTCCGCCTGATGGCCGGTGCCCGCTGCTCTGCCTGATGGCAAGGTGCCCGCTGCCTTGCCTGCTGCTCCGCCTGATGGTCCGGTGCCCGCTGCTCTGCCTGATGGCCCGGTGCCTGCTGCCTTGCCTGCTGCTCCGCCTGATGGCTCGGTGCCCGCTGCTCTGCCTGATGGCCCGGTGCCCGCTGCCTTGCCTGATGCTCCGCCTGATGGCCCGGTGCCCGCTGCTTCGCCTGATGGCCCGGTGCCCGCTGCTTCGCCTGATGGCCCGGTGCCCGCTGCTCCGCCTGATGGCCCGATGCCCGCTGCTCCACCTGATGGCCTGGTGCCTACTGCCTTGCCTGCTGCCCAGCCTGACGTGCCTCTGCCTGCTGCCCAGCCTGACGTGCCTCTGCCTGCTGCCCAGCCTGACGTGCCTCTGCCTGCTGCCCAGCCTGACGTGCCTCTGCCTGCTGTCCCGCCTGACGTGCCTCTGCCTGCTGTCCCGCCTGACGTGCCTCTGCCTGCTGTCCCGCCTGACGTGCCTCTGCCTGCTGTTCCGCCTGACATGCCTCTGCCTGCTGCTCCACCTGACATGCCTCTGCCTGCTGTCCCGCCTGACGTGCCTCTGCCTGCTGCCTAGCCTGACGTGCCTCTGCCTGCTGCCCAGCCTGACGTGCCTCTGCCTGCTGCCCAGCCTGACGTGCCTCTGCCTGCTGCCCAGCCTGACGTGCCTCTGCCTGCTGCCCAGCCTGACATGCCTCTGCCTGCTGTCCCGCCTGACGTGCCTCTGCCTGCTGCCCAGCCTGACGTGCCTCTGCCTGCTGCCCAGCCTGACGTGCCTCTGCCTGCTGCCCAGCCTGGCGTGCCTCTGCCTGCTGCCCAGCCTGACGTGCCTCTGCCTGCTGCCCAGCCTGATGTACCAGCTCCTGATGCCCAGCCTGCTTCTGGAAATCCTGTGTCCAGCAATCTGCCTTCCTGCAGTCTCCTACAAAAAGATAGGCCTATCAGCAGGAGACCCAGCCAATCGCTTGATTCCGGCAGTGGGATGTCCAGCCAGTTGCCGGACCCAGGCGGTGGAACATTTGGGCCATTACGACTGTTTGGAGCGTCCTGAGGCCGCTCCTTGAGGGGGGGTTACTGTCAGGAATGGACTTGCCAGTGGTGGTGGGACTCACCTGCCTTGTGGACTGCAGTGCTCTTAGAAACCAGAGGCTCACTCCTACAATGAGCCATCACCTGAGGCTGATTACAGCAGGTGTATTTAAGGAATGGCCAGGCCTGTGATCAGGGCCTTGGTGTATGTTTCCCATGAGCCCCTGTACCTGCATCCTGTCTGCTTCCTGCCTGATCCTGATTCTGCTTTAATCCTGACTCTGCATGAACTCTGCCTGTCCTGACCTCGGCTATTCCAGACTACGCTTCCGCCTGCTCCTCGTACCTTTCCTGCCCGTTTGCTACCGACCCGGCCTGCCCGACTACGTTTAGTATTGTTCTTATTGTTATCTGTTGGAGGTTTGGTTGCACTGTGTTTATGTTTAGTCTTGCACTGCGTTTATGTACTGTTTAGTCTTTAATAAATTGTATTGTTTATACTATACCTGGAGCGTGTGTTTCCCTGTGTCAGTCCACACATTTCTGGTCATACCCGGATCCCTAACACCTTGCTAAAACTGAGCTCCTAGTTTTCCCCCCAGCCCGCGCCCCCCCGACCTCTCCATCATGAACAACAATGCCACCATCAGCCCCCCCACAAGCCAAAGTACTAGGTGTCATTCTAGACTCCAATCTGTCTTTCCAGCCCCAGATCCAATTGCTGACAAATTCATGCAGACTCCACCTCCGCAACATCTCCAAAATACGCACGTTCCTAACTCCAGAAACTACAAAGCAACGCATCCACTCCCTTATCATATCACGACTTGACTACTGCAACTCCCTCCTCGCCGGCCTACCCCAACACAAGCTATCCCCACTTCAGGCTATTCTGAATTCTGCGGCCAGACTCATCCACCTCCCCAACCGCTCCGTATCCGTCTCCCCCATCTCTCCACTGGCTTCCAATTGCCCAACGCATAAAATTCAAACTATTAACATTGACACACAAAGCTGTTCATAACACTGCCCCAAACTACATCATCGACCAGATATCCATCTACCACCCAGCACGCGCTATCTGCTGCTCACAAGACCTCCTACTCTCCAGTTCCCTGGTCTCCTCCTCCCATTCCCGTCTCCAGGACTTCTTCAGGGCTTCCCCCATCCTCTGGAACTCGCTACCCCAATCCATCAGACTGTCACCTACCCTCCTCACCTTTAGGCGCACCCTGAAAACACATCTCTTTAGAGAAGCCTACCCAGCCCTCACCTAATTAATGATCTCCTCTGCTCTTCCCACCACTCCATCCCCCACAGCTATTTCCTCCTGTACCACTCTCCCCTCCCTCCTAGATTGTAAGCTCCAAGGAGCAGGGCCCTCAAACCCCTCATGTATTGCATTGTATTGTTACTGTACTGTCTCCCACTATAATGTACAGCGCTGAGCAAACTATTGGCGCTATATAAATACTGTATAATAATAATAGTCATTCCCCTCTGGTGGTAGCATATGCAAGCTTAACCGTTGCACTGAACTTCTAAGACCTTTTTGTGGGGGTACCTGTGCTGAAGAGGTTAGGTAATCATCTAAATCTGTAGTCCACCATACTTCAGACCATGAAGAACAGGTGGCAGTTCCACACAGATACTTTTCATATTTGCTCTATGTAAGTATCCATTTGCGTGGGCATTCTACTACCTGGCATGCATCAAATGTGACTACTATGATGGGTCCTTCGTTTACGGTGATAATTAGGTCACCGTTTGGGCCTTTTATCAATTCCCTTTGGTGTATTCTTTTATCCTGTTGTTGGGCCCTAAGGTTTAGATTCAAGAGTATTAGTACAAATGTTACAATGCTTCCCACTGTCATCATCCCTATTAGGAATTGGCCTGTCCATGTTTTGGTAAAGTACCCTGGTTCTAGTATTTGTGTTTCCCTAAGCTGTTTTACCACCCCTATGAGCCTATATTGTGCCATATTTCTTCACCAGGGTTGAGACGGGTGGTCCCTATTGGAGTCACCCCCCTTTGTAGCTGGACTTACACTCAAGGCTCAGTGGGCGTTCCCTAATCTGACCCTAAGTTCCTTGCCCTTTTGCAATGTGAAAGGTGTATCCAAGGTACTGTTTATGCAATTTTAACTGCTGTGGGTGTGGACAATAATACCTGATAGGGCCCTTCCCACCTTGGATCTGACCACTGCTTTCTCTTGATTATTTTGATGCAAACCCAATCCCCTTGTTGGACAAACGTGTCCTGATTTGTTGGTGTTGGTGACCTGCAAGAGAGTTTGGAGACAAGACTTCCTTAGACATCTGTAATTTTCTCATGTAGTTTGCTAGTTCGTAATACATTTCTTCATCTTCCCTAGCAAATGGCTTGAGCTGTGGAATGTAGTATGGTCTACCATACAGAATCTCATAAGGTGTTAACCCTTTTGCTGTGGGGGTTATTCTCATGCTCAATAAAGCTATTGGCAGACACTGAACCCAGTTTTTTCCAGTCTCCTCCATTAGCTTTCTTAGTTTACTTTTTATAGTACCGTTATGTCTTTCCACAGTGCCTGCAGACTGTGGGTGATAGACACAATGGTTCTTTAGGTCAATATTATACCATTTGCAGATTTGCTGTATTGTTTGGTTTACAAAATGTGAACCATCATCACTGTAAATGATAGAAGGGATCCAAAATCTTGGAACTATCTCCTTTATAATTGCCTTGGCAACTGACTGCCCATCAGGGTGTGTCAGTGGGAAAGCTTCCACCCATTTTGCTTGGAGATCGACAATTGTCAGGCAATATTTTGTACAGAGGTTCCCCTATGCCTGAGGATCAATATGTAAATATTACTTTTTCAAACAACCTTTCTTAATAGGAGGTATATCTACCTGGCATCCTGCCGACTATGCCAAAATTATGTTTTGCCTAAAAACAAAGTGTTTTTAACACTACTACAATCGCTCACTAATACACAGATTAGGCTTAACATCAAGGGGTTCGATACCTTTAAACTTACTATCCCACGATTCTGCCAACCCTGCACCTGGCAACTCATGTGCTAAAATATCATATGGAGCCTCAGTCCAGCTGGGAATCTCCACTTTAACCTCTGTTTTATCCTTATTTTTTCATTTAAACATATTAGGTTTGTTAGGATGCCAGGTATATAAAAATCTCCAAAACATGGCAATCAGCCAAATGACCAAATTTTGCACGAAGATCCCCCGGAACTTGAGGCTCAACCCCCAAAAATAATTTTTTTATATCACTTTCTTAACTTAAAATAAATTATTTTCAAAAATTTGGCAAAATGCCAAATGGCAATTGTGACGAGCGCAGCGTCAGACCCCAGACCATCTCACCAAACTCGTGACCGAAGGACTAGCCAATCTAAAACCATGATGTCACGTGCGTAACAATGCCACGCCCAGCTGCACTGTGCACAACGATTTTCCAGCTAATTGGACCACAATCGATGTACCTGCAGCCTGGGAGCATTTGTTACTGTGTCAGGTTAATTATGCAATTAACCCTTTACACTGCCACCACCTCCTTTTTATACAGAGAAAGAGGAAACTCAGCAATACACTAGGATGATTGGTTAACCGTCAGTATTCCGCTATCTCTAAAGACCGGTTATACAGAGGGTTAAATACTCATAGTAGTGCTCTTCAGTGGCAGGGATTCGTAAGTTACATTCAGGAGCTATAGAAACAGTTCAACACTTTTAGAAAGTAAATATATATAGGGTGCAGCGCTCAAGCAATAATCGATGTATCAAAAGGTATAGATGAGAATAATATAAATACATAAAATACATAAAGTGACTTGTGACAAGGTGCCAACATATAAAGTGACTTTAGTGATATCATGTATTCCGTCACTGCAAAAGTGACTCTCGGTGAACAATAATAATGGAATGAATAGTCCAAATGTGAATATGAGAGATCAGGGTATCAGGGTGACCGGTATATATGATAAGGCTGTGCACTCACCAGATGCACAGTTAATCTGCGCATGTAGAGACAATGCTCATGTAGGGCACGCTCCAGGCTCCCGTTATCAGTCAGGTCTGGTTAGGTGCTCCCCTCACTGCTCTCCTCAGCTCAGAAATGTCTCGGTTTGTGTCTTTCTCTACTAACAGGTGTAAGCACTGACTGCAGCATGGCTATCTTGGTATAGCTATGTCCTTTTCCTATATAGAAACACGAACCACTACCCGCCACTTTGGTTACGCCGATTCACCTCACGCTCCGCCATTTGGACATAGCTATACCAAGATAGCCGCGCTGCAGTCAGTGCTTACACCTGTTAGTAGAGAAAGACACAAACCAAGACGTTTCTGAGCTGAGGAGAGCAGTGAGGGGAGCACCTGACCAGACCAGATTGATAATGGGAGCCTGGTGCGTGCCCTACATGAGCATTGTCTCTACATGCACAGATTAACTGTGCATCTGGTGAGTGCACGGCTTATCATATATACCGGTCACCTCAATATTTGGTTTGAACGGAGCACCTATTGCTGGAGATATCCTGATCTCTCATATTCACATTTTGGACTATTCATTCCATTATTATTGTTCACCGCGAGTCACTTTTGCAGTGACGGAATACATAATATCACTAAAGTCACTTTATATGTTGACACCTTGTCACAAGTCACTTTATGTATTTTATGTATTTTATATTATTCTCATCTATACCTTTTGATACATTGATTATTGCTTGAGCACCGCACCCAATATATATTTATGTTCTGAAAGGTTTTTGGTATCCTTTGGTGCATTGGCTGCTCTTCTGATTTATAGCACTCACTTTTACCTTGTTTTTTGACTTTTAGAAAGTAAGATTTATTACCAAAAGGTTAAAAGGGTGCAGTAAAAATATTTACAGAAAGAAGATGTAACCAATATATCTATCTATCTATCTATCTATCTATCTATATATATATATATATATATATATATATAAATATACAGAGCACAACAGCACAGCAAACAGATAACAGAAAGAAGTTTAGGTAAATAAGTACTTACCAAATAAATGCCTGGGGTTAAGCAGTTTCAAGTCTGATGAGCTAAAAAGGGATTTCTGGTCTCGCACTTGGTTTCGTTGTTGCAGCGAGATTCTCCTTTGCTTTCTGTTCGATAGATGTTATATCGCAGACGGTCCTCACTTCTCTGACTACACCCAAAACATAACAGCTTCTTTTTCTACACAACATCAACTGGTATCTTCACTACCTTATTTGGCAAGAGGATTGTTTAAACAGTTACAATGAACGCATACCTGAGGGAGGGGGTGGAATGAGGGGATACAGAAGACTTCTTAATACAGTGAGAGCCTGTGCCTGGCTCTTGTATGCACGATACTACACCTCCCCCCCCCCCCCATGTGATGGCATATGAGTTTAAAAGCAATGCCAAAATGTAGAAGTTTGGGGTAAAATGGAGAACCACACCTTTCCCTGTGGGCATGATTGTGACACCTCCCCCCTCAGGTGGTTGCATGGGAGGGAACTACAATTTCCCTCCTGACGCAACTGACCTCTGCTCAGAGGTTCACCTTGGGTTGATAGTGTGCCATTGCACTGCGGGAGAACCAGGTTCCTTCTGTTGTGCCGACCAAGTGAGTGGCCACGGGGGAGCACCAGTTGGCTGTGACTATCTGGATATTGTGGCGACTGCCGTGGTGCCCACCTGTTCACAAAACACTTCGGCTCAGGGGTGTCATCTGCTAACATATTGAGATGTAGCTTTTTGTCGAGGTAGAGAGTGAGCTTTCCCTCTCCCATCTCCTTCCTCTGAACCAGGACTACATCTGACCCGAAGGTAGTGGCGCCTGTGTGCACCGTAACCGGACAGGCGAATTCTGGAAATCGCTGCCCGGATGGGTCCACAGGTACCTCTGTCCAAGATGAACAGTCCTCTTTACCTGCTAGCATCCAGGACACCAGTTCCGTCAGTTTCCTGTCTGCTAGGTCAGTCACGGGTCCAGCTGAGCTATGATAGTTGCACCCAGGCGTCTTACCGTAGCCAGCTGCATCCAAGACTGACGAAACCTGCTTCTTGGCCTGGGGAGTAGGCCAGGCCATAACTGCCTCAGTCTCCCCATTCCCAGACCTCTGAGGGTCTCTTCCTACCGGTAGTTCCCAAAACTGAACCACTGACATGCCCCTCTAACAGTTACCATTCTCAACTGTCAGACTAGGCAGGGGCAGTTCGCTCCTGACTAGTGACAGGGGCCCGAGTTCCTCTTCCCAGACAGGGCCGAACACCGCAAGGCCCCTAAAGTGGGCAACTGCACCCAGTCCCATTCCACATTGTAGGCCATTCCTGACCCCTGGGGAGGTGGTTGGTGCATTCTCAACCGCAATTAGCTTTCCCGGAAACTCAGGCAAGCCACAAGGGGTGGTGAAGGCTGACTCGTCCTGAGCCTCCTGGGTTAGAGATGGTGGCCCAGACCCTCTGCTCAGGTCCATGATGGTTAGACAGCAGGCCCCTTCCGGATGCTTCCTTACCTCATGGCTCCTGGGCATGGGGTAGGCCACAACCACAGGGCTGGCGCTCAGTATTCCTCACAAAGTCTGGTCATCTGATCCTGTTTGGGGACCGAGACTACCGGGGATGTCCAGACTCTAGCTGACCCCTGGATTCCTGACGGCACCATTCCCTCTGTCTCTTTGGCCCATTCAGTCTGCACCTCCTGTAAGATGAGTTTGGCTGAAGGCATGGGGGAAAGATACACCCTGCCGTCCAACTCCTGAACAGCACGGTGAGCTCTCCCCGGGTTTTCCTGAACTCTGACACCATCTCTCATAGGCCTTGACAGCAGCTCCTGTACCTGAATGGAAAGGAGAGGTGATTGGAGCTGAAGGCCGCAGCCTCCTCTCGGAGACCCGCTGATCAACTCCAATGAGGCCCCTCGCACTTCCAATCCAGGTGTGCTGTCACTGCCTAGGACACATGTTTGTCTGCCTGGTGACACACCAGGACAGGTCCAGGGGCGGACTGACAACTCAAGGGGCCCCCGGGCAATAAGGGATCATGGGGCCCCTGTGTCCTTGCCAAACTCAAAAAAGCCTATGAAAAAGGTACTAAGGGTATCTCATGGGGCCCCCTACTGACCCCGGGCCCTCGGGCAGTGCCCAAGTTTCCAAATGGTCAGTCCGTCCCTGGACAGGTCAGGTCATATGACATGCTTTCAGTCTCCCTGTCAGGCCTTTGTTTACCTTTCTCAGCAGAAAAGCTCACAGCTATCTGGCTGCTGAGGTCCATGTGTGAATTGTTTTCCAGTGCTGCCTTACACGTGGAACTACAAGTCCCAGCCAGCTGTCCAGTACCATGCCCGAACAATGCCTGGACACTGATCAAAGTAGAATCCTCTGGGCCTGGGCAAGAAACAGGCCTACTCAGACCATCATTTTGCTCAGCCCCCAGAGATTGTACCTCTGCCCCCTTCACAGCACTGTTGTTGACCCCCAACAATGAAAATGCATCGTTTTTATCCTTATGACCATCATCATCATTAGCATTACCAACCTTATCATCAGCGTGATTGACATTGTCAATATCAGCATCATCCTCAGCATTATCATCACTATCATTGACCGTATCAACATTATCATCAACATTATCAATATCAGCTTCATCATCATCATTATCAACAGGTACGTTTCTACAAACACAGCCAGGGCCTTGTCTCGTAGCCCTGGGGTCAGGTACCCAGCCCATTGAGTTGGGGGCACATGGTATTGATGGCACGTTGTTTCAAATGACAGTAAATGCGTGTCAATGTCACTATCTTTGTCCATCACTGGAAATTTGGCAGCTGTGCCCACGGCCAGAGTGGCGTCCCTGTGCTCTAGGGACCCAGGGTTCTGCACCTATTGCTGTGGCTTGAGCCTCGCCATCTCCAGCTCGTTCCAATGATCAGCTTCCCTCTGCACCTCCCCTCTCTCAGCCGCTCTTTCGGCTTGGCGTTCCGCAGCTTCTCTGTCAGCTGCTGCTTGGTGTTCCGCCACTTCTCTGTCAGCCTGGCGTTCCACAGCTTCTCTGTCAACCTGGCGTTCCATGAACTGCAGGTATGCCTCAAGATCTGTCTCCTTGATGCGTTTCAGGGCTTCCTGCATCTGAGGAGGGTCTCTGCTGGTTACAGGCACTCTGGTTCTGGCCCGCTCAGGCGGTGGTGTGAAAATAATATTTGATGATACTCCAGTGTCAGTCTCTGTATGCCTATACTGCAAGGCCGTCTCTGAGCCACTGGGATCGGAGATAGTGGGAACCCCGTCATGGTCAAGTTCCCCCGAGTTCTGCTCTGCTCGGATATCATACTCCAGTAGGTCCCAAATCAAATCTTCATGATTTTTGCGACCGACGTCCGATCCTTGTGAGGTACATTCTGCCTTCAAATCACCTTTGCTCATTTTCTCATATTCTGCTGCACCAGGCATAATTGCAAGCAAAGATAGAATAGAAAGTAGAAAAAGGAAGGAGCTGTTGCTATATGTCTTTCTCTATATATATAAAATATGCACCGCTTGTTTCTAAGGACTGTTTCCACAAAGGTTACAATCCTTCAGTGCAAAGCTAATTTCTAACACTGCACTGAAGCTCTTAATGCAACTATCCCATGTACGCTGCCAACAATATGTGACGAGAGCGGCGTCAGACCCCAGACCTTCTCACCAAACTCGTGACTGAAGGACTAGCCAATCTAAAACCGCGATGTCACGTGCGTAACAATGCCACACCCAGCTGCACCCTGCACAATGATTTTTCAGCTAATTGGACCACAATCGATGTACCTGAAGCCTGGGAGCGTTTGTTACTGGGTCAGGTTAATTACGCAATTAACCCTTCACACTGCCACCACCTCCTTTTTATACAGAGAAAGAGAAAACGCATCAATACACTAGGATGATTGGTTAACTGTCAGTATCCCGCTATCTCTACAGAACGGTTATACAGAGGGTTAAATACTCATAGTAGCGCTCTTCAGCGGCAGGGATTCGTAAGTTACATTCAGGAGCTATAGAAACAGTTCAACACTTTTAGAAAGTAAGATTTATTACCAAAAGGTTAAAAGGGTGCAGTAAAAATATTTACAGAAAGAAGATGTAACCAATATACTGTATGTATATATATATATATATATATATATATAAATATACAGAGCACAACAGCACAGCAAACAGATAACAGAAAGAAGTTTAGGTAAATAAGTACTTGCCAAATAAATGCCTGGGGTTAAGCAGTTTCAAGTCTCATGAGCTAAAAAGGGATTTTTGGTCTCGCACTTGGTTTCGTTGTTGCAGCGAGATTCTCCTTTGCTTTCTGTCCTATAGATGTTATATCGCAGACAGTCCTCACTTCTCTGACTACACCCAAAACATAACAGCTTCTTTTTCTACACAACATCAACTGGTATCTTTACTACCTTATTTGGATTAAGAGGATTGTTTAAATAGCTACACTAAATGCATTCCTGAGGGAGGGGGTGGAATGAGGGGATACAGAAGACTTCTTAATACAGTGAGAGCTTGTGCCTGGCTCTTGTATGCACGATACTACACCTTCCCCTTACCCCCCCTCACATGATGGCATATGAGTTTAGGAGCAATACCAAAATGTAGAAGTTTGGGGTAAAATGGAGAACAGCACCTCTCCCTGTAGGCATGATTGTGACAGCAATATTTCTTATTTTTATCTTTGTTTAATTCAATGACATCCATACATCTCGTGTGAAAGGGGTAAGGAGGCTTTGGGAAGGGGCACATTGATACTTGTTGCAAATCACGCAGGTCAGAAAATTTTTTTTTTAGTAATTTGTGAACCCGTATGTTGTAAACACTCTGTTAATCATCTATACCATCCCCCCTTTTGAGACATGGCTTTGCCCATGGCTCAATAAGGCTTCATATCTGAACAATAGTGTAGGCAAGGTAGGCTAAACAATGAGGTAGGTAGTTAGGATAAACAATTAAGTAGGTAGTTAGGAGTGTATTTCTTGTTTGCCTTCAGCTGCCTCTTTTGCTGCTCTGTCTGCTAGAGTGTTTCCTAATGTTATTGGGTCTGTACCTTTCTTATGTATTGCACATTTGCATATAGCTACTTGAGTTGGCTTTTGTACACTATCTAACAGGGTCTAAATGAGATCTCTGTGTAAAATGGGTTTGCCTGTTGATGTGACCATACCTCTATTTTTCCATTGTTGTGCAAACACATGTATGGTTGAAATGCATATTGGCTGTCTGTGTATATGTTCACCTTTTTTTTTCTTTACCTAGGTCACATGCCCTTGTTAAAGCTATGATCTCTGCTTGTTGGGCTGAGCAGAAACTAGGTAGTTTATCTGTCTCAACAACCTTATCATGTGTTACAAAGGCATACCCTGCTTAATTTGTGCCTGTATTATTCTTTTTACACGGTCCATCAACAAAGTAGGTAATATCAGCATTGTTAAGTGGCACATCTGTGAGATCTTTTCTAGAAAGTATTCTTTCATAAATTTGAGCTATACAGTCATGTGGATCCCCTAAATAGGTGTAGACATAGTACACCTTTCAATGGTGATGTGAGGTTGTCCTAAGAGGGTGGTCATACATGATATCTTGCTGGTGACTGAAAGGAAATTTTGTCCTGAAGCAAGATTACTGAAATGACATATGGGACCTTTAGAACAAGAGGGTGAAAGAGAACTATCATTGCTGAGGACCTAATGATCATTGAAGCAGCTACTACGGCTTGAACACAATGGGGCAAACTATGTGCTACCGGATGTAATCTGGTAGAATAGAATGCAATTGGTTTGTGTTTGTCACTGTATATCTGAGTGAGGACTGATGCCATGTGTTTTTTTGGTTTTTTTTTTTAATATTACAAGAAACAAAGGTGTATTGCAAGGTGAATATGGACATTCTATGATTACACCATTATACAATAGTTTTCTAATTACAGGATCCATCCCCACCTCTGCATCTTCTCTCAAAGGATACTGTTTTTGATGTGGTCTCATAGTACTTTTGGGTGTGATTTGTACTTGTATAAAACTCGATGGTGGTGCTTCGTGAGAAATGGCAGAAATATGCACTCACCAGATGCGCATTAGACATACGCATTAAGTATCACATCCAGGGGTGTCCACATCAGATATAGGTCGGGTCAGGGTTTATGGTAATCCTCTCTCAAGGTGGTAGACAGCAAATGCCCAGGTGGAAAATTAATCGGATCCAGGTAACCAGGAACTAGGTAAAAAGATGTTTGCAAACATGTTTAAGCAGATAAAACAATATCAGGACTGAAGAGGTGAACTAACCCTCCATAGTCAAAGATGGCCGCTGGGCCTCCACGTGGCTCCGGCGGCGTAGCGTCACGACGTCCTGGCTCCTCCTTACACATTACGTGTGCACGCACTTCATCAGAGGAAGAAACCATTGGCGCCGCGATGAGACAAGCTGCTTTATATAGACAAAATTGGCACACACGTATTGAACCGGCGCTATTTTGTTGAAGCCTAAAGATGTGTACTAGCGTGCGCTCATACGCCATTTTGCTAGAGGTTATATACAAATTAAAAATATGAGTACTTTCGTACACCAATGTGATAAGTTGCCAAGGATTGGATGCCAGAATTAACAGATATATTAAGGATTAAAAATAGTTATATTACAGGTGTGTTAATGTTTAATATAATAAGATAATCTAATATATATATCACAGATGTGTCACTAAAAATAAATGTCAAGGGTGATTGCTCTGCTTAATATAAATATAACAAAATATTAGACTGTTAAATATCAATAACAGTTACTAATTAATCAATATATAAAAAATTGGTATCATAAATAAAGATTAAATCAGTAAATCTAAAAATTATAATCAAGAGAGGTTAAAATGACATTAAAACACCTGTTATGATCAAATAATAAGAATATTAAATACTATTCAATGAACTATAAATGTTATAATGAATATTACCTGTACCAAAAGGATTTCTATTGCATAAAATTAAGACATGAAAAATCGGCAAAGAATCATTCTAAAAATGAACAATATTGAATATACTAGAACTAAAATTGAATACAATATGAATATAAATATATTTTTAAAAATATTAAATGCAGAAAGAAATATATCAATGCACATAAAATTACACATAAATTAACTATTGTCGATAAAACAGTTTACATCCAACTCAATATTGAGTCCTGCTGGGTGTGAAGTACCTAACTCGCAAATGTGTTTGGTCTCCAACTGGGAAATTGCTCTAGCTCCCCGTGGTTTGTTCCTGTTTCCTGTGGCTTGTGACTTCCTGATTCCGACCCGGCTTGTACTTGGACCTGTCTGCTCTACTGAACCCCTGATCTGACCTCGGCTTGGCTAAAGGATACTCTCTCTCTCGCTCCTCCGTGTATGACCTCGGCTATCCCACCTGACCACGTCTGTTCTGTTTCCCACCCGGTACCTGACCTTGGCTTGAACTGACTAACCAGCAAACCTCCAAATCCTGGAAGGCTTGCACACCACACACAGGCGCCTCCAGTCTGCAGACCTATCCCCGCGCACCAGCTGTGCTCCTGAGTGGACCACCAACCAGCACTCCTACAGGCGACCTGTGCAACTTTGGGCCTGACTCCCGCTGTCCCACTCTCAGGGGAGTCCGGAACTTAGCCGCAAGGGCTCCATTGGCCTCCATCACCAGGTATGTGATAATGTTCCTTGTATCCTTTTTTAATATTATAGATGTGTTCACGGAGATGATCCCTCAGCCTTCTCGTAGTACGACCTACATATTGTTTGGAGCATGGACATTCTAATAAATAGACTACAAATTTGCTATTACAGCAAATGAATTTGTCTATATTATATGTCTTATTAGTTTGATTAGAAAGATATGCAGTTATTTTTTTCTTTCTAGTATCGTTAACTCTGCAGGCGATACACTTATTGCAAGGATAGAATCCGTTCAGATTAAACAGAGGAAGAGGTTTAGTAAGTGGATTAACAACGTTTGGAGATATCTCTGAGGGTAACAGGTCTGCGGAAGATAACTTCTGGTACTTCAGGCAAAATATTAGTGAATATCGGGTCCGCTTTTAAGATACCCCAGTTTTTCTTAATTATGTGTCATATAGATCTGTGTTGTACAGAGAATGTTGTAACAAATGAGCAGATTATGTCTTTAGCTGGTTTGCAATTAGTAGCAAGAAGATCTTCTCGGTTCATATTAGCCACAGACATTATTGTATTCTCAAGCGTGTCATTGTTGTATCCTTTTTCCAAGAACCTATCTTTAAGGATAGCAGCCTGTAAGTGATAGTTGTCCAAGTTAGTACAATTTCTTCTAATTCTCAGAAACTGCCCATTGGGGATATTTGTAAGCCAGTTGGGGTGATGGCAGCTATCTAGGGGTATATAACTATTTTGATCTGAGGTTTTAAAGTAGGACTTGGTGGTGATCCTACCATCGGTGTTCATTAATGTAAGGTCTAGGAAATTAATCTCCACAGTACTATAGCTGTAAGTAAATCTAATATTGCTATTAATAAAATTTTATGTGCCAAAAATAAGGGATTGTTCACTCCCGTCCCATAAAAGGAGAACATGGTCAATGTATCTTTTATAAAAAGATAATTCCGGCCAGTCCCTGGAATATATTATGTCCTCCTCCCAGTATGACATAAATAAATTGGCGAGGCTGGGGGCAAATTTTGCCCCCATCACCACGCCTTTGATCTGCAAAAAATATTTATTGTCGAACCACATATAATTCTTGTTCATCGCAAAATTTAATAGGTTCAAAATAAAATCAATATGTGAAGAGGTTAGGGAACATTCCTGCTTAAGATAATATTCTGCAGCCCTCATTCCTTCATTGTGGTTGATGTTGCTATACAGGGCTTCAACATCAGCAGTGACCAAAAAAGTGGAAGAGGTGGTAGCAACATCCTTTAAAGCGCTCAGAACCTGCTTGGTATCTTTTAAGTAGGACGGTGTGTGTATCACTAAAGGCTGAAGGTAGTGATCTATATAAGCTCCAATTTCGGAGCACAAGGAGTTGATCTCGCTGACTATAGGCCTACCTGGAGGTTTTACAGGATCTTTATGTATCTTTGGCAAGATATAAAGAATAGGTAGCCTTGGTGCCTTAGGACAAAGAAATTATTTTTCCTTTTTGTTGATAATATTATTATCATAGCCTAATTTAATAATAGTTTTAAGAGATTTTTTGTATGAAAAAATAGGGTTTTTCTTCAGCGGGAAATAGGTAGACCTCATCCACATACAGTTGCAAGAAAAAGTATGTGAACCCCTTGGGATTACGTGGAGTTTTGCATGAATTGGGCATAAAATGTGCTCTGAATGTCATCTAAGTCACAACAATAGAAGAACACAGTCTGCTGAACATAATACTACACAAAAATTAGATGTTGCCATGGTTTAATTGCACATAACATGTAAACATTCACAGTGCAGGGAGGAAAAAGTATGTGAAGCCCTAGCTTAATGACTTCTCCCAGAGCTAATTGGAGCCAGGAGTGAGCCAACCTTGACTGCAATCAGTTTGATGATATTGGATGTGTTGCTGACAGCTGTCCTGCCCTTAAAAAACACACACCTGTTTTGGGTTTACTGGTTTCAAGAAGCACTGTGTGATGTGAACCATGCCTTGCAGAAAAGAGCTCTCAGAAGACCTACGATCAAGAATTGTTGACTTGCATGAAGCTGGAAAGGGTTACAGAAGTATCTCCAAAAGCCTTGATGTTCATGTGTCCACGGTAAGACAGACTGTCTACAAATGGAGAAAGTTTAGCAGTGTTGCTACTCTGCCTAGGCGTGGTCGTCCTGTAAAAATGACTGCAAGAGCACAGTGCAGAATGCTGCATGAGGTAAAGAAGAATCCCAGAGTGTCAGCTAAAGACCTACAGAAATCTCTGGCACATGCTAACATTTTTGTTGACACATCTACAATAAGGAAAACATTAAACAAGAATGGAGTACATGGGAGGACACCATGGAGGAAGCCATTGCTGTCCAAAAAGAATATTGCAGTACGTTTGAAGTTTGCAAAAGAGCACCTGGATGTTCCACAGCACTACTGGCAAAATGTACTGTGGACAGATGAAACCAAGATTGAGTTGTTTGGGAAGAACACACAACACTATGTGTGGAGAAAAAAAGGCACAGCACACCAACATCAAAACCTCATCCCCACTGTAAAACATGGCGGAGAGAGCATCATGGTTTGGGGCTGCTTTGCTGCCTCAGGGCCTGGACGGATTGTTGTCATTGATGGGAAAATGAATTCCAGAGTTTATCAAGACATTTTGCAGGAAAACGTACGACCATCTGTTCGCCAACTGAAGCTCCGCAGAGGATGGGTGATGCAACAGGACAATGACCCAAAGCATACAAGTAATTCAACAAAACAATGGCTGCAACAGCAGAGAATACGCCTTCTGGAGTGGCCCAGTCAGAGTCCTGACCTCAACCCGATTGAAATGCTGTGGCATGACCTTAAGAGAGTGATTCACACCAGACATCCCAAGAATATTGCTACACTGAAACAGTTTTGTGAAGAGGAGTGGTCCAAAATGACTCCAGATCATTGTGCAGGTCTGATCTGCAACTACAGGAAACGTTTGGTTGAGGTTATTGCTGCCAAAGGAGGGTCAACCAGTTATTAAGTCCAAAGGTTCACATACTTTTTCCTCCCTGCACTGTGAATGTTTACATGTTATGTGCAATTAAACCATGGCAACATCTAATGTTTGTGTAGTATTATGTTCAGCAGACTGTGTTCTTCTATTGTTGTGACTTAGATGACGTTCAGAGCACATTTTATGCCCAATTCATGCAAAACTCCACGTAATCCCAAAGGGTTCACATACTTTTTCTTGCAACTGTAGTCCTGTTTTTTCATTATGACCACACCTCCACCCTTGTCCACAGGGTGAACAACTAAGTCTTTCTTCTCTAGAAGTGATTTTACAGCCCTATTAGTGGATTGGTCAGCGTGAAACTTCTTAATGTGGAGGTTATTAAGGTCTTTTAAAGTTTGCTCTTTGAATAGACCCATGGCAGAGTTAATTTGTGAAGGGGGATTAAAAGTGGAAGCGTTACTTAGATTAGAGAAATTTCTATTATTAACAATTTCTCACGCTACAGGGTTAATCATAAAATGTCTTTTGATCAACAATTTCCTTGCAAATTTTTGTACATCGATAAAAGTCTCAAACTTATTAAAAAATATGGTAGGAGCATACTTAAGGCCCCTGTCAAGAAGTTTAAATTCATCTGATGAAAGGTTAGTATTGCTAAGGTTGAAAATCCCTTTGCCAATTAAAACTTCCTTCTTTTCAATATTTCTGTGTGTTCCTCTTCCTCCTCTCTTGCCTCTGTATTGGTACTTTTCTTTCTTATCTGACCTTTCCCTAAAAAATGGTGTTGCTTGTTTAAATGTTGATGCTCATTTGTATTATAGGTCCTGGGAGTTGAAGGGGGGGCATAGTTGTTATGAAAAGGTCTCCTGGGATAATGGTGATAATCCCTTTGTGGGGGTCTATAGAAACTTGGTGGTGCTCTAGGGGTCCTTGGAGATCGATAGTTGTTAGTAGAGTTATATTGTCTGGGTGGGCCAGTCACGGGGCACCTACCCTGGTATACTGGTCTATATGGGCTCTCTTGATAACTCCTATCATGAGAGCGTAGCGGGACAGGTCTATAAGAAACATGATCATTACGAGGATGCCACCTAGAATCTCTGGTACCTATATTACTATCTGTTAGGCCGGACAGTGGTTCAAATCTATTACTAGTGGATGGATGATAATCAGCTTTCTTATATGTCTTAGGTTTCCCTTTAAATGGTTTAACCTTAGAAAAAAAGGGGGTAGGTGTCTGAGGTCCTTGCATAGGTAAGTAGTCTTGTTGTGGATCCTCAGGGGCTTGCTGCCACTTAAAAACAAGTTGAGATTGGTAATCATTACAGTCTCGACTATATTTTTTCTTTTTTTTAATTTTCTGTTCATTCTCAACACCTTCCGAATGTTTTTGAAGTTTGTTTGATTCTAAGGTGTATTCCTCACTCTTTTTGAATGGTACCAGTTTGTCTCTTATGAGGTTAATCTCTTTGTCAAGATAATATAATTTCTTTTTCTTTCTGATGACAAGAAATTTCAGTAACTCAATACCAACCGTATTAAAATATTGGTACCATTCCTTGAGTGAAGTTACATCCTCTGTATCCGAAGTAACATTCCATCTAAGTGCCCTTGGGACCATCTGCTCTCTAATATATTGTTCCAGAAAAGAAATGTCCCATAGAGTGGTGGTGAGGTTATTGAGATGTAAAAATATGCCTTTAAGATCATTTGATTAATGAGTCTGAGTGTATATGTCATCAGATATTGCAGCCCTAGATGCTCTGATATCAAAAATATCACCCATCTTGCAAAATATGAAAAGCAGCTACAAACTAAAAATTGGTAAGAAGCACAATACTAAAAATGTAAAAGTGAGCGCTATCCAGTCAGCAGCTAAGCACTCAAGGTAACCAGATAAAACCTTACAAATAGAATAGATAAAACAATGCAGTGCCAAATGGTAACAAATAAAGAACTAATAAAATTCAGTAAAGGTAACAGTCCGTGATACTATAAAGTGCCAGGTGACTGGTATAAAACTCGATGGTGGTGCTCCGTGAGAAATGGCAGAAATAATTATATGCATTAAGTAACACATCCAGGGGTGTCCACATCAGATATAGGTCTGGTCAGGGTTTAAGGTAATCCTCCCTCAAGGTGGTAGACAGCAAATGCCCAGGTGGAAAATTAATCGGATCCAGGTAACCAGAGGTCCCTTTAAGGGATGAGCAGAAGAGGCTGCCTGCTTACAGGATAACTTCCTTCTCTGGGTAAGGCAACTGGATCACAGAAAAGCGGGCTGTGAAAATAAATACTTCTCAGGGGAGTCAGGGAAGGATGCACATAGTGTAGTATTCAAAAAATCAGGTATTTATTAGGTAAAAAGATGTTCGCAAACATGTTTAAGCAGATAACTTCAACTCCCAGGACCTATAATACAAATGAGCATCAACATTTAAACAAGCAACACCATTGTTTAGGGAAAGGTCAGATAAGAAAAAGAAGTACTAATACAGAGGCAAGAGAGGAGGAAGAAAACACAGAAATATTGAAAAGAAGGAAGTTTTAATGGGTAAAGGGATTTTCAACCTTAGTAATGCTAACCTTTCATCAGATGAATTTAAACTTCTTGACAGGGGCCTTAGGTATGCTCCTACCATATTTTTGAATAAGCTTGAGACTTTTATCGATGTACAAAAATTTGCGAGGAAATTGTCGATCAAAAGACATTTTATGATTAACCCTGTTGCACGAGAAATTGTTAATAATAGAAATTTCTCTAATCTAAGTAACACCTCCACTTTTAATCCCACTCAACAAATTAACTCTGCCGTGGGTCTATTCAAAGAGCAAACTTTAAAAGACCTTAATAACCTCCACATTAAGAAGTTTCACGCTGACCAATCCACTAATAGGGCTGTAAAATCACTTCTAGAGAAGAAAGACTTCGTTTTTCGCCCTGCGGACAAGGGTGGAGGTGTGGTCATAATGAAAAAACAGGACTATGCGGATGAGGTCTACAAGATTTTAGATGACACCACCACCTATTTCCCGCTGAAGAAAAACCCTATTTTTTCCATACAAAAAATCTCTTAAAACTATTATTAATTAGGCTATGATAATAAGATTATCAACAAAAAGGAAAAATAATTTCTTTGTCCTAAGGCACCAAGGCTACCTATTCTTTATATCTTGCCAAAGATACATAAAGATCCTGTAAAACCTCCGGGTAGGCCTATAGTCAGCGGGATCCACTCCTTGTGCTCCGAAATTGGAGCTTATATAGATCACTACCTTCAGCCTTTAGTGATACACACACCGTCCTACTTAAAAGATACCAAGCAGGTTCTGAACGCTTTAAAGGATGTTGCTACCACCTCTTCCACTTTTTTGGTCACTGCTGATTCAACATGAAGGAATGAGGGCTGCAGAATTTTATCTTAAGCAGGAATGTTCCCTAACCTCTTCACATATTGATTTTATTTTGAACCTATTAAATTTTGCGATGAACAAGAATTACATGTGGTTCGACAATAAATATTTTTTGCAGATCAAAGGCGTGGCGATGGGGGCAAAATTTGCCCCCAGCCTCGCCAATTTATTTATGTCATACTGGGAGGAGGACATAATATATTCCAGGGACGGGCCAGAATTGTCTTTTTATAAAAGATACATTGACGATGTTCTTCTTTTATGGGACGGGAGTGAACAATCCCTTATCAACTTTTTGGCACATAAAGTTTTATTAATAGCAATATTAGATTTACTTACAGCTATAGTACTGTGGAGATTAATTTCCTAGACCTTACATTAATGAACACCGATGGTAGGATCACTACCAAGTCCTACTTTAAAACCTCAGATCAAAATAGTTATATACCCCTAGATAGCTGCCATCACCCCAACTGGCTTACAAATATCCCCAATGGGCAGTTTCTGAGAATTAGAAGAAATTGTACTAACTTGGACAACTATCACTTACAGGCTGCTATCCTTAAAGATAGGTTCTTGGAAAAAGGATACAACAATGACACGCTTGAGAATACAATAATGTCTGTGGCTAATATGAACCGAGAAGATCTTCTTGCTACTAATTGCAAACCAGCTAAAGACATAATCTGCTCATTTGTTACAACATTCTCTGTACAACACAGATCTATATGACACATAATTAAGAAAAACTGGGGTATCTTAAAAGCGGACCCGATATTCACTAATATTTTGCCTGAAGTACCAGAAGTTATCTTCCGCAGACCTGTTACCCTCAGAGATGTCTCCAAACGTTGTTAATCCACTTACTAAACCTCTTCCTCTGTTTAATCTGAACGGATTCTATCCTTGCAATAAGTGTATCGCCTGCAGAGTTAACGATACTAGAAAGAAAAAAATAACTGCATATCTTTCTAATCAAACTAATAAGAAGTATAATAAAGACAAATTCATTTGCTGTAATAGCAAATTTGTAGTCTATTTATTAGAATGTCCATGCTCCAAACAATATGTAGGTCGTACTACGAGAAGGCTGAGGGATCGTCTCCGTGAACACATCTATAATATTAAAAAAGGATACAAGGAACATTCCCTCTCCTTACATTATAGGTGATACCACAAAAGAGACCCTTCTACACTTAAGTTCATAGGTATAGATACCATTATCTCGCACTGGAGAGGGACACATAAAACTAGAGCAATTTCCCAGTTGGAGACCAAGCACATTTGCGAGTTAGGTACTTTACACCCAGCAGGACTCAATATTGAGTTGGATGTAAACTATTTTATCGACAATAATTAATTTATGTGTAATTTTATGTGCATTGATATATTTCTTTCTGCATTTAATATTTTTTAAAATATATTTATATTCATATTGTATTCAATTTTAGTTCTAGTATATTCAATATTGTTCATTTTTAGAATGATTCTTTGCCGATTTTTCATGTCTTAATTTTATGCAATAGAAATCCTTTTGGTACAGGTAATATTCATTATAACATTTATAGTTCATTGGATAGTATTTAATATTCTTATTTTTGATCATAACAGGTGTTTTAATGTCATTTTAACCTCACTTGATTATAATTTTAAGATTTACTGATTTAATCTTTATTTATGATACCAATTTTTTATATATTAATTAATTAGTAACTGTTATTGATATTTAACAGTCTAATATTTTGTTATATTTATATTAAGCAGAGCAATCACCCTTGACATTTATTTGTAGTGACACATCTGTGATATATATATTAGATTATCTTATTATATTAAACATTAACACACCTGTAATATAATTATAACTATTTTTAATCCTTAATATATCTGTTAATTCTGGCATCCAAAATCCTTGGCAACTTATCACATTGGCGTAAGAAAGTACTCATATTTTTAATTTGTATATAACCTCTAGCAAAATGGCGCATGAGCGCACGCTAGTACACATCTTTAGGCTTCAACAAAATGGCACCGGTTCAATATGCGTGCGCCAATTTTGTTTATATAAAGCAGCTTGTCTCATCGCGGCGCCAATGGTTTCTCCCTCTGATGAAGTGCGTGAGCACGTAACACGTAAGGAGGAGCCAGGATGTCGTGACGCTACGCCGCCGGAGCCACGTGGAGGCCCAGCGGCCATCTTTGACTCTGGAGGGTTAGTTCACCTCTTGTTTTATCTGCTTAAACATGTTTGCATACTTTTTTTTACCTAATAACTACCTGATTTTTGAATACTACACTATGGGCATTATTCCCTGACTCCCCTGAGGAGTATTTATTTTCACAGCCCGCTTTTCTGTGATCCAGTTGCCTTACCCAGAGAAGGAAGTTATCCTGTAAGCAGGCAGCCACTTCTGCTCATCCCTTAAAGGGACCTCTGGTTACCTGGATCCAATTAATTTTCCACCTGGGCATTTGCTGTCTACCACCTTGAGGGAGGATTACCTTAAACCCTGACCCGACCTATATCTGATGTGGACACCCCTGGATGTGATACTTAATGCGTATGTCTAATGCACATCTGGTGAGTGCATATTTCTGCCATTTCTCACGAAGCACCACCATCGAGTTTTATACAAGTACAAATCACACCCAAAAGTACTATGAGACCACATCAAAAACAGTATCCTTTGAGAGAAGATGCAGAGGTGGGGATGGATCCTGTAATTAGAAAACTATTGTATAATGGTGTAATCATAGAATGTCCATATTCACCTTGCAATACACCTTTGTTTCTTGTAATATTAAAAAAAAAAACCAAAAAAACACATGGCATCAGTCCTCACTCAGATATACAGTGACAAACACAAACCAATTGCATTCTATTCTACCAGATTACATCCGGTAGCACATAGTTTGCCCCATTGTGTTCAAGCCGTAGTAGCTGCTTCAATGATCATTAGGTCCTCAGCAATGATAGTTCTCTTTCACCCTCTTGTTCTAAAGGTCCCATATGTCATTTCAGTAATCTTGCTTCAGGACAAAATTTCCTTTCAGTCACCAGCAAGATATCATGTATGACCACCCTCTTAGGACAACCTCACATCACCATTGAAAGGTGTACTATGTCTACACCTATTTAGGGGATCCACACGACTGTATAGCTCAAATTTATGAAAGAATACTTTCTAGAAAAGATCTCACAGATGTGCCACTTAACAATGCTGATATTACCTACTTTGTTGATGGACCGTGTAAAAAGAATAATACAGGCACAAATTAAGCAGGGTATGCCTTTGTAACACATGATAAGGTTGTTGAGACAGATAAACTACCTAGTTTCTGCTCAGCCCAACAAGCAGAGATCATAGCTTTAACAAGGGCATGTGACCTAGGTAAAGAAAAAAAAAGGTGAACATATACACAGACAGCCAATATGCATTTCAACCATACATGTGTTTGCACAACAATGGAAAAATAGAGGTATGGTCACATCAACAGGCAAACCCATTTTACACAGAGATCTCATTTAGACCCTGTTAGATAGTGTACAAAAGCCAACTCAAGTAGCTATATGCAAATGTGCAATACATAAGAAAGGTACAGACCCAATAACATTAGGAAACACTCTAGCAGACAGAGCAGCAAAAGAGGCAGCTGAAGGCAAACAAGAAATACACTCCTAACTACCTACTTAATTGTTTATCCTAACTACCTACCTCATTGTTTAGCCTACCTTGCCTACACTATTGTTCAGATATGAAGCCTTATTGAGCCATGGGCATAAGATATCATATATGACCACCCTCTTAGGACAACCTCACATCAACATTGAAAGGTGTACTGTGTCTACACCTATCTGGTGAGTGCATATTTCTGCCATTTCTCACGGAGCATCACCATCGAGTTTTATACCAGTCACCTGGTACTTTATAGTATCACGGACTGTTACCTTTACTGAACTTCATTAGTAGTTTTACTGTTCTTTATTTGTTACCATTTAGCGCTGCACTGTTTTATCTATTCTATTTGTAAGGTTTTATTTGGTTACCTTGAGTGCTTAGCTGCTGACTGGATAGCGCTCACTTTTACATTTTTACTATGGTGATTTGTACTTCACTTGCTGTTTTAATTAGTCCAAATTTGACCAAAGGTGGTCGGGGATGTCTTTTTACTGCATCCTCTTCCTCCTGGGTCAAGAGGACCAATCATTATTTTTCATGGTACCCTCTTGATATACATTGTGTGACCTAGTTAAAATTACAAAACTGAATTCCCTTTACTTTTTGTTGTTCAGGTGTCAAGTGCACCCAGTCAGTTAAAATATCCCCCAGCTCAATACCACTCCACTGAAATATTTTGAGTGATTGGCATGTGGGGTACAGTAAAGTTTGAATACTTCATCGGGAAGGAGACAGGTGGTCATTCTATTTCCTTCCTGATCCCAATACAAGGTTTTTAGGGTAATTCTGACACCTGAAAATGTAGTTAATTTCTTTTCAAAATTAGTATCAGGTCCCAGGGAATGTTTGAAACACATTGTTCAATGGGAATGATGTTGAACCTTGTAATTCTTCCCTTTAACCTTTTCTTCCACCTTTTTAAGGAGGGGTTGCTGCATGCATCCTGGACCCGTGGAACATAGATCCAGGCTATGCCAATAATAAGGCTCATTATCAGCCTCCACTACATGTGTTTCACAAGCACGGTGGGCTCTTAAGCCCCCCTCCCCTTTGTTGATACAACTGAAATATCAAGTGCATGCAGCAAGTCCCTGCCTAACAGATTAACTGGACATCTTTTAGACATCACAATTTTACATTCAGTTTTTTTACCCGTCTGAAGGTCTTCTATTGGAAGGTTTTCTAAGACCTCCTCTTCACACTTTAACCCATTTGCTGATTTTACAAAAATTGTACCTTTTTTCTTAACTCCTCCAGGCATATCCTGGGTATGTACCAAGGTTCTGCATGCTCCTGTGTCACACAGAAAAGTGACTTGTTTCCCCTTCACAGTGAGTGTTATTTCAGGTTTTATCTCACTTTGTAAATACATTTCAACATTGCATATGTCCAACATTTCAGGTTCCTCTGAACCTGGTTCATTTTCACTTTCCATACATTCTCTTTCATTCATCTCAGTTCCCCCTAGTCCTGCTTCTTCATTTTTCTTTAACTTGCAATCCATTGCCAAGTGGCCCTTTTTGCCACACAAGAAACATTCATCCCTTTCTTTCCTGCCTTTATAATCTTTGATGCGAGGCCTTCACTGGGGTTTTCTTGTCTTCCTGGTATCTTTCTCAACAACATACAAAACCGTTCCATCCCCCAAAGTAAAATCCTTATTAAACACTTCTTTCATTCTTATTGTTCTGCCCATATTGTTGAAAACTATAGTTTTAGTCTCAGATTAGCTAGGATTCCATTTTCCTGTTTGTGTGTTTTTTCTGCATAGCAGTTGTTACATAGGTAGTGGCATAATAAATTATGCCAGACAGGGAGTGTTCTGCCCATATTGTTGAAAATAATGTATGTAATATACTGTAATGTTATGTTATGTTGCTGCCATCTATTGGTTAGAGTTATTATGCCTAGTTATATCAGGATTTGTCAGGAAGTGGTAGTTTTCACATGCAGTAACCTTCAACCTGGAAGTTCCTGTCCTCCATTTCGTGACTGCTTCTGAAACTAGTAAGTAGCATACAGTGAAGCTCCAAGCTATTCCTGGACATATGGTGGAATTGTCCATGAGTACACTCACTGATGGGATGAAGCTGTTGTATAATGTTTAATGTACTGACACATATGTTTTGTTTGTGCTTATGTTGTAGTTTTACAAAGTTATTCAGAACAAAGAATACATACAGATCTGATGTCTCACATTTCTTGACTTCTGAATTATTGTTAGACTGTCTGACTAGTGTTATACAACAGTTCAAACACGCGAAGCAGAACAGTAAAAGGACACCCACGTGGCGGTAAGGAATAAACGGAGACGCCATTACTGCAGCATGAGTCTAAGATCAGGAACAAAGTACCAGGCTGATGATACACTACCGCAGACACAGCGAGGTAGGGATAATATCCCCAGCGCCCAGCAAGATGATCCACAGTCACATGTGTCCAGATCTTCACAATCTAGCAAGATGTCCTCAGCAAGTTCCTCAGCAGTTAGAGCTCGTGCCAAGGCAGAAGCTGCCCGTGTCCAGCTACAGTACGTAGAAAAAGAAGCCATGATGATGCAGGAGATAGCAGCTAAGAAAGCTGCCTCAGCAGAAAAAGAAGCTATGAAGATGCAGGAGATAGCAGCTAAGAAAGCTGCCACAGCAGCTAAGAAAGCTGCCATAGCACAAGAAGAGGTGGAATTAGAATCAAAATTGCTTATCCTGCAGTGACAGACTGCAGCTGCAGTTGCTGAAGCAGAGGCCGCTGCCTACATAGGAACAAGCCGGTCAGGAAGTGAAAAATCATATAAAGACCCAAAGGTTCCAAGAAAACCTCTATCCTCTGCAGATCGTACAAATGAGTACGTCCAGAACCTTACTGATGTACATACCAAGGAACAGTCTCTTAAACCTGAAGCAAAGGAATTCAGGCCAAGATCTATAGACCCCCCTGGGAAGGCTCGATCAACCACAAGAGGCCAGTGGCCGCCAGCAAACCAAAAATGAAGTACCAGAATCTCCTAGGAATGAAAAACAAGTGTTCCCACCACCTCAACCTAATGATTACATGTGCGAACAACAATGTGAAGTGGATGTCACCAAATATCTCATCCGCAAAGAAATGGTCAGCTCAGGCTTTCTCCAATTTGATGACTGTCCTGAAAACTATTGGGCATGGAAAACGTGCGGCTACAAGAACTGAGCGATCTTCTGCTAGAGATAGAATATGCCAAAGAGGATGGCTACTTGGCAGGGCTTTCATATCTAGATATGACCAGAGGCACTAATCCCATAGTAGAGAAACTACCTTCAAATCTGCAAGACAAGTGGATGTCTGTGGGAGGTAAATTCAAAGAAGATTATGGAATCGCTTTTCCCCCTTTCTCTGTGTTCTCTAGGTTTGTCTGACAGCAAGCGAAAATCCGAAATGATCCCAGTTTCGCCTTCACCACCAGCGGCAATCAATCGCAAAGACCTCACAGACCTCGCGGTAAGACCTCTGTATCCACACACAAAACAGTTGTACCTTCGGAAGTCACAGACTGTCAAAGCACCCATAAGGTACATACAATAGAAAACGCAGATAGACAATGCCCAATACACAAAAAACTACATCCACTAAAGAAATGCAAAGGCTTTAGAAGCAAACCTATTGCAGAGCAGATGTCCTTCCTTAAACAAAACGGCATCTGTTTTAAGTGCTGCGGATCTACTTACCACATTGCCAAAGACTGTAAAATATCAGTGGAATGTACAGAATGTGGCAGTGAGAGACACACTGCAGCTTGGCAAACTGGCCCTGCTCCTGCACCACTAGAGACTGTAGAACCCATGAAAGATCAGGGCAGGGAGAAACAAGAGACCCCACTCTCTTCAGTGATGTCGAATTGCACTGAAGTATGTGGACAAGGCAAGAGTACACGATCATGCTCTAAAATCTGTTTAGTGACTGTATATCCCACTGGCAAAAGAGATAGGGCAGTGCAGGGGCGGACTGACCATTTGGAAACTCGGGCACTGCCCGAGGGCCCGGGGTCAGTAGGGGGCCCCATGAGATGCCCCTGGTACCCTTTATAGGCTTTTTTGAATTTGGGCAAGGGCACAGGGGCCCCATGATCCCCTATTGCCCGGGGGCCCCATGAGTTGTCAGTCCGCCCCTGGGGCAGTGAAAATGTATGTAGTGCTGGATGAACAAAGCAACAGATCCCTTGCAAAGTCAGACTTCTTTGATACCTTTAACCTTAAGGCTAGTGCAGTTCCATACACCCTAAGTACAGGTTTGGGGACAATTGAAACCACAGGGAGAAGAGCTACTGGCTTTACCATTGAATCCTTAAATAAGAAAGTGCTAATAGAGTGTGGCATGATACCTGATGACAAAACAGAGATTCCCTCTCCAGAAGTAGCCCATCATCACCCTCACCTCTGCTCAATTGCTCACCTTATCCCAGCTGTTGAGCCAGATGTTTCTATCCTTCTACTTCTTGGAAGAGACATCCTTCAGGTACACAAGGTGCGCCAGCAAATCAATGGACCTTACAATGCCCCCTATGCACAGAGACTGGACCTGGGGTGGGTCATTGTAGGAGAAGTTTGTCTGGGGACAGTGCACCAGCCTGACAACATTAGTATTTTGAAGACATCTGCGTTAACAAATGGACGCACATCTCTTCTCAGTCCCTGTCACAACAGCTTCATTGTCAAGGAAAGCTTTGGCAGGTCAACACAACACTGGGACTCTTCTACACTATATGGCAAAGAAGTCACTTCCGACATAGAGACAGACAATCTATGGATTACAGTGTTTTAGAAAACTAAAGATGATGATAAACAGGCCCTCTCTATAGAGGATAAAACCTTCTTACAGATTATGGATAGAGAGGCCTACCAAGATGACAATCACAGTTGGGTGGCCCCTCTCCCCTTTCGCACACCCAGACGTGTTTTGCCTTGTAACAGGGAGCAAGCCATGAAGCGTTTGCACTCACTCAGCAAAATACTACAGAGAAAGGAAGAAGCAAAAAGAGATTTCACTGAATTCATTAAAAGTATGCTGGACAACGATCACGCTGAAGTTGCAGGACCAATTGAGACAGCTAGGGAACACTGGTATCTACCCATGTTTGGTGTTTACCATCCACACAAACCTAATCAAGTCAGAATAGTTTTTGATTCCAGTGCAGGGTATGAAGGAGTTTCTTTAAACGACGTACTGTTAAGTGGCCCTGACCTAAACAATACTTTGCTAGGTGTCCTTATGCGCTTCAGAAAATAACCCATTGCTTTCACATCAGATGTGCAACAAATGTTTTATTGCTTTCTTGTCAGAGAAGACCATAGAGACTTTCTACGTTTTCTCTGGTATGAAGACAATGACATAGACAAGGAGATTGCTGAGTACAGAATGAAAGTGCACGTATATGGCAACAGGCCCTCTCCTGCTGTCGCTATATACTGCATGCAAAAGGCTGCCCAGAAAAATGCAGAGTTTTATGGACAAGAAGCCAAACACTTTGTATTGAGGCATTTCTATGTGGATGATGGACTCGCTTCTGCTAGCACGCCTGAAGATGCAATTTACATCCTCAGTAAAGCAAAGCAAATGCTGGCAGAATCCAATCTGCGTCTTCATAAAATCGCTTCCAACAGTCAAAGAGTAATGGAAGCCTTCCCTGTAGCAGACAGAGCCAAGGACCTTAAAGACCTAGGTACGGACACCCTTCCTCTGCAGAGAAGCCTAAGCCTGAGCTGGGATCTAGAAACAGATACTTTTGTTTTCCGAGTTTCTTCAGAGGAAAAGCCCTTTACACAAAGAGGAATTCTATCCACCGTAAATAGCCTCTATGATCCTCTACGGTTTGTGTCACCTGTGACAATAAAAGGTAAGGCCTTAGTTCGGGAACTGTCATCCAGGAAAAGTGAATGGGATGCATTGCTTCCAGAAGGGAGACTATGTGAGTGGGTTCAATGGACAGAATCCTTGCAAGCGTTAGAGAACCTAAAGATAGACAGATGATATGTTCCCATACCTCTATCAACAGCTCGCAGGAAAGAACTGTGCATTTTCTCAGATGCATCCACCATAGCGATAGGTGCAGTGGCTTACTTGAAAGTAATTGATGCAGAAAATGTGTGCCATGTTGGATTTGTTATAGGAAAGTCCAAATTAAGCCCTAAACCAGCCCACATGATTCCTTGTTTAGAGTTGTGTGCTGCTGTACTTGCAGTCGAAATGTCTGAGCTAATCATTTATGAACTAGACACTGACTTTGATGCTGTGAAACTCTTCACTGATAGCAAGACTGTCCTGGGGTACATTTGCAACACCACAAGGAGATTCTATCTGTATGTCTCCAACAGAGTAAATAGAATCCGGCAATCTACACACCCAGATCAGTGGTTTTATGTATCTACAGAGCAAAACCCTGCAGATTTTGCCACTAGACCTATTCAAGCAGCATGCCTGCAGAACTCTATATGGTTCTCAGGCCCATCCTTTCTGTACCAACCACACTGTGAGGATATAGACACTGCTAATGTTTATCCACTCATAGAGCCCGAAGCCGACCCTGAAATCAGATCGGAAATTACAAGTTTCAGTACCAAAGTTTCTGAAGCACTTCATTCACATTGCTTTGAGAGATTTTCTTGCTGGAAGATATTAGTTAAAACCCTAGCCAGACTCATCCATGTCGCTAAAACCTTCCGGAGGGAAACCAACAGCGATTAGGTCAGAAGATGGGAAAGTTTCCATGAACAGGTCAATCTAGAAGAACTTTCTCAGACAAAATCTGTTATAATTTCTTCTGTTCAAAACAAACATTTCCAGAAGGAAATTGACTGCATCACAAAACAAAGACATTCCCAAAACAAAGTCCTCTTAGGAAGCTCAGCCCCTTCATAGACAAGAATGGGTTGTTGAGAGTGGGTGGACGTTTGTCTCTTGCCGAACTTCCAAAGGTTGAGAAATGCTGGTATACCGTATATATACTCCATTTTTGGTGGGATAATGGTTGAACTATGTCATTATAGTTTTAGTCTCAGATTAGCTAGGATTCCATTTTCCTGTTTGTGTGTTTTTTCTGCATAGCAGTTGTTACATAGGTAGTGGCATAATAAATTATGCCAGACAGGGAGTGTTCTGCCCATATTGTTGAAAATAATGTATGTAATATACTGTAATGTTATGTGATGTTGCTGCCATCTATTGGTTAGAGTTATTATGCCTAGTTATATCAGGATTTGTCAGGAAGTGGTAATTTTCACATACAGTAACCTTCAACCTGGAAGTTCCTGTCCTCCATTTCGTGACTGCTTCTGAAACTAGTAAGTAGCATACAGTGAAGCTCCAAGCTATTCCTGGACATATGGTGGAATTGTCCGTGAGTACACTCACTGATGGGATGAAGCTGTTGTATAATGTTTAATGTACTGACACATATGTTTTGTTTCTGCTTATGTTGTAGTTTTACAAAGTTATTCAGAACAAAGAATACATACAGATCTGATGTCTCACGTTTCTTGACTTCTGAATTATTGTTAGACTGTCTGACTAGTGTTATACAACAGTTCAATAACGCGAAGCAGAACACTTATCAATATAGTTACATGAAGAACAGAAACTGCAAATAATTGAGGGATAACATATGAAATAGTTCTGCTTAGAGAAATGAAACTAATCTAAGAAAATTTAGAGAGAAATTACAAAATCGAAACTAACTGTTCATACATTTAGACTATAAATCCGGGTTCTTTAAAGATGTGTTACAAATGCACATACAAAGTTTAGCAACAATAAAGAATACAAATGTTAGTAAGAAACAACAAAATCAGCATATCTACTTTCTAAAACTATTACGCTTGTAAAACATTTACTAGGTCTCTATGGTTCTCTATGACTTCATAGCAGCCTGTGGTCTCAACAGATATGTTATGTATTCATATACAACACTCATAATCAATAGTAGACTCACACAACTCGGTCAATGTTATACCCGTTTGTTCAATTTTAATTTCATTCATGAACACCTGTTTCCTATATTTAGTGCCGGCTTCAGTTCTAATTCTTCTACATAGCTTAACACAAGAATTCTTGTCTAATGATGCATCAAAATCATAACACTTTATCCATTTACTAAGATATTTCACATTTTTCTTTTCTAATTCAAAACATATATTTGATACCATCATTCATCACATTTTGTTTCACGCATCTCTGGCCCATATTTTAGAGTGTACACTGAGTTATTTTTGGTCTTCTCACATAGACACTGATACCCAATACCTTTGTTATCTCGCAGACATACACAGATTCCCTAAGAGGTTTACAGTACAACCGCTCCTAGTTCTGTGTTCCACTAAAAAATATTGATATTCTTACTTATACCAACATGTTTGTTATCTCGCAGACATACAGAGAGTCCCTAAGAGGTTTACTATACAACCTCCTAGTTCTGTGTTCCACTAAAAAATGTTGGTATTCTCATACTTTCAACCACAAAGACTCATGTGGTTGAAATAGACTCATACTGAAACAGACTCACATTGAAACACACTCACAGATATTCTTACCTTGAACTGGAGTGGGTCTTTATTCTGCCAATTCTTCAGAACCCATCACCTGATAGAGACCAGTCGGTGGGCCAGCCTCTGTTGACGTCAATTCAGACGGAGGACTTTTAATGTAAAGAATTCCGTGTGCTGGAATTCCCCTTACGGTAACGGTCACCGGTGTTCTGGTCCCGTCACAGGATCTTGGGTTCCGGCTCGAAGGACCAAAGTTTGTGAGAGGAATCCACCTCAGACCGCACTCAGGATTCAAGTTAAAGAGTTTATTTACTCGTACGGGGAGACAAGATACAGTACAATGACATTTGTCCTGACTTGTCTGCCTGACAACAATTAATTTACATTTTTATAGACTGTTTATTTCCTGGTTTATGTCTAAGATGCTGACTTAGCCACTTCTTCTGAATATGATTGGTTGACTTAAGTCTGGGCTTTACCTTTATTGGTCAAATCCTAGAAGAAGGTGTAGCTAAGTCTTACAGACTCTAATAAGGAAGTAATTTTACATTCTCATACAAGGAAGTATTTTAGCAAGCTTGCAGTTTTTTAAACATAGACATATTTTTCTTAGACTTGCAAGTGGGAACCAAGGACATGTATTTCAGCCTTGTAGATTGATACAAAGAAATGTATTTTGCACACTTTGCAGTTTCAGACAGGAAAGTGACTTGCAGCTAGCATATATTTCAAAAATACAGTTTCTTAAGTAACCCTTTAAATAAATGATTATAAATTGAGCAACAGATTATTAATTGAGCATCTAATTTCTCTAACAGTCATCACAGAGGACAAGGGGGCACTCTTTACGTCTGGAGGAAAAGGAATTTAATCTCCAAACATGGAAAGGTTTCTTCACAGTGAGAGCTGTGAAAATGTGGAATAGACTCCCCCAAGAGTTGGTTCTGGCCAGCTCAGTGGATTGCTTTAAAAAAAGCCTGGATTCTTTCTTGAATACACAGAATATAACTGGTTACTAACATTTTTAGGTAAAGTTAATCCAGGGAATATCCGATTGCCTTTCAGGGGATCAGGAAGGATTTTTTTTCCTTTGCAGGAGCAAATTGGATCATGCTTTTGCTGTTTTTTTGCCTTCCTCTGGATCAACTGTGGGTGTAGGATTATAATTTTTTTTCTCTACGGTTGAACTGGATGGACGTTTGTCTTTTTTCAGCTAGACCAACTATGTAACTTAGTGCATAACCCACACATAGATTATAGTATCTTTTTTGGATCATAGATTGTATTGAAAGAAGGAAATCTGGATATTTCTTATACAACATGGATTGATATATGTGATTATGGGACAGTTCAATTCATAAATATTATACCTTTATCATCGAGCTTTGATATACAGTATATGACTGCATTGAGTGGTTAATATCACTGGTGTATTATCAAGCAGTAAAGATCTATATGAGATGTCATTATAGGTTTTTTATCACTATATAATCTATTGAAGCAGCCAGTTTCTATATAATCCAGCTGGTAATTACGGGTGGCCACCATATATATGCACATCAATATATAGAGTTCTATATATATGCAAGGTTTATAAAGCATATAATATATGAAGATCAGTATAATAACTGATGATCTGGTGGTAGGCAGTTTTTATGCAATTTTTGTCTCTCAAGTATTTATGTGTTTTAGTGTATAATTAAAAAAAGGTATTGTAGCTGCTTTTACCAACTGAGTGCCATCATCTAGTACATGCCATATATTTTCTTTTGAGATACTGATATTGTGTTTTTTGAAAATTAGGGGTAAAGTAGAGCCCAAATCTGTTTCTTTTTTTTTTCAAGTTTGGTGAATGCTGTTTATATCCAGTGAAACCGAAGTGACATTACTAGGATGATGCAGCTGCAGCTTTCATACTAATAAAACCATTCAAAGTCCAGCGATGTACCAGTTCATCACTGTTCGTTACTGTACCAGTAAAGGTTTTCTGGTAAATCTGTTGGGGTGTACTCATTTATGCTGAGCATTATGTATGTAATGTTCTATTTTTTTCATGCAGCCTGTGGGCTGAACGAAAAAAGAGAACCTAACAAATTTCTCCATTCACATTGATTGATGTGGATAAGGAAATCTCTACCAGAAAAAGTGTGCGGTATGCCCACTGTTAGAATATACCGTCCTGCATCCAGTGCCGGGACAAAGTAATCCAGCACCCAGGGCAAACATGCCAAACTGACTCCTCCCTTTCCGTCTTGCGTGTGACCAATCATCTTACCCACACCTGATAACTACACCTGATCATTATATCTGCAAAGAGTAGAGGAGTCAGGAGCAGATAACATACAAAGTGCAGAAGTATGGTGTATGTAATATACAATATGCAGGAGTCAAGAATGGGTAAACTAGAGAGTGCATAGATGAGGAGTATATACACCCTAGTGCACAGCAGTACCCCTTATTTATGTACCTGCCTGACCCAAGTTTCTTCTCTGAATTTCTTTTTCATTATAAAGGTTTAAATCCCAACTCCAGGAAAATAAAAAAAAATTACTCTTGCAGTGGGTCTCCCCATACTGCGTGGGTTAGCTGCTCATTTAGTCTAGGGGCAGAGAAACAAGCAGTATTAACCCCCCCCCAAAACTGTAATATATTGCAGTTTATCAATCATTAGATGTAGTATTCTTTTTTTAGTCTTTTTCCCCCTCTGTTTTCACCTGGTGATTTGGCCAGTAACACACCTTCTGTATTAGAGCATCCCCTCTCTGGTTGAAGGAGCACAGGGACTTCCTTTGGACGCCAGCATTGTCAGTCTGGGGGGAGGGGAATGTTAGATGTACTAGCCGATTTATATACAATAACAAATTAAAGCCAAACTGTGAGCTGAATGAAAAAGAGAACCTTACAGATTTCTAGATCAATGTGCATGAAGAACTTTCTGCCAACAAAGTGAAAAAAATATATGCCGAAGCATAGGAGTGATTTGCCCACTGACCACTCCAGGCCCCTATGCTGGGTCATATAAATTATTTTTTTAATCTGTTCCCGCTCGGCCAATAGAAGAATGATGGCTGAGTGGGACTCTCGTCGATCCGGGTGGGTGTCATATGACATCCTTCCCGGATCGTGCCTTGCGCGTGCCCACAGAGCTGCGCTGTGGCGAGATCTGTTACCGGCTGTGTAACTTGGACACAGTTGATGACAGATCAGTGTACCGGCCCATTGCCAGTACCATGTGACCTGCTGTGACCAATCATAGCAGGTCACATGACAATTGTAAACATTGGACGGCTTCCTTTCATTTGTATACAATTGTGTCACTAGCTGTGATTGGTCACAGTGATCACATGTACACACTGGGACAATCACAGTCCATCTGTGTCACATGATTAGCCATGGCCAATCACAGCTAATCACAATGAAAAAACCTGAAGGAATAGATGTCAAAAAAATTATTTGCTATAAGCAATCATAGTGTGTAAAAAAATACTGATCACTTCCCCAAAGTAGTATAATGTTACTATGATAAACATTATATTACTCTGGTCAGAGTGTATTATGAAAAAAATCTTAAAAAAAGAAAAAGTATAATAAAAAATAAGATATATAATTAAAAAAAAGAAAAAAATATATTTTTTTCATACTGTCACCAGTCAGTGTCCCTGATCACTGCCATATCAGTTATATAATGATGCTGTACTACACTGGTGACAGGATGCAAAAAAACAAAAATTGTGAGAATTTTTTTTTAATTTCTTTATTTTCTAAAAAATTATGACAAAAAAATAACAACTTCATAAAACTCATCATACCTCTTACTAAATACCTCAGACTGTCTACTTTGCAAAAATGGGTCATTTTGGGGATATTTGTACTGTCCTGACATTTTTTGGCCTCAAGAAATTAGATTGGCTGTCAGTACTTTAGGATTGATCAACTTTCAGATATTTACCATAGTTTGTGAACTCTATAACTTTCTTACAGACTAAATAATAAATACTGATTTGGGATATTTTCACCAAAGAAATGTAGCAGAATATATCTTGGCTTAAATTTATGAAGAACTATTATTTATTTGCAAAATGTTATAACAGAAACAAAGAAAAAAGTGTTTTTTAAAAAAAATATTTGGGCTTCTTTCGTTAATTAAGCAAAAAATAAAACCCCAGTGGCGATTAAATACCACAAAAAGAAAGCTCTAGTTGTGTGAACAAAATGATAAAAATTTAGTTTGGGTACAGCGTTGCATGACTGCGCAATTGTCATTCAAAATGTGAGAGCACTGAAAGCTGAAAATTGGCCTGGGCAGGAAGGGAGTAAAAGTGCCCAGTATTGAAGTAGTTATTTGCAGATGAGAAATATCCTCCAGAAGCGCTGCACGAACTGGCTTATATTCTGAGAGCAACACCCTGTTGCTGTTAGAATAAACAGATCTGTGAAGCAGCTGAATGGTGTTCCTGCAAAGCAAAAAAGAACAGTTAACAATAACACACAGTAACAATAGAACATTAACTCAATAAAACAACTTTTTGTTTTTACCTTTTAAAACTTTTTTTACATTTCTAAGTTTCTATGTTTTTTTTAACGTTGAATGAGAATTGTGAAAATGTGCCCTAGACTGTGCCATGTTGTACTCTATACTAATACTCCACTAGTAGAGATGTGGTAGCGATGGAAGCAGTCCTTGATGCAGAGATCATGTTGGTCAGGACAGGAGGGACAGAAAAAATGGGGTGCCTCAAGACTGTCCATAATATTAAAAGGGCATCCCATTGTAAAATGTGAAAAACTATTATAACAGTTTTATATAACTCAGCAACATCCACACATGTAGGACACCCAATGTTAGAGGTGATTTATTCTTCCAAAGAAAATACTCTTTTGCACACTGGCACTGAGTAGTATTCCAATGTTTCTCTTCTCCCTCAGTTTTTCTCCATCACTGAGCTAATGTGACCTCAGCATTGATGGAGAGGGGCAGGGGAGGGTCAAACTAGGATGCTGTGCAGGCAGCTGAAATCCTCCTTATCAACTGATGATGTCATTGGTTGTCAGGACGCAGGTGGCTAGAAGGTTTCAATGCTGAACAATGAATAACTGTGGCTTTGTGTAACTAAAAGGCAGGCTTGTTCCACCTGCTGGCTTGTATACAAGCTTTGGGCAATTTTTAGACATTTTGCCAAGGCACCCCTGAAGAAACCTCAAGGCACCTCAGGCAACTGTGAGAACCCTGCAAGCCCATTAATGAAGAGAGTGGATCTATTAACCCATCGTTGGCTGTTAAAGATTGCATAGTGCTACAACAGGATTGCAAGTGGATTGCATTGTGTATGTTACCTTAAAGGAACACATTTGTACTTTGTATTTTAAGTTGTGTTGAAAAAGGTGAACCATTTACTTAAAGAGGTGAACCATTTACTTGAAGAGGTGAAGGATACTGGGTGCTTTGGCATCACACTTTTATGCAAAGAGTTTTTTTGTACAAATTTATTTTCCTAAATATATATACAATTTTTTTTTTTTTGCACATATGATGGCAGACATTAAGGACATTGTTTTTGTTTTTTTGGATTTAAGAATAATTATTATGGACACATTGTTTGTGAACAATATTTTGAAAGTTAATATTTTGTTATATATAATATAAAGAGGTCTCCTTGAAGTAGTACAGGAACATTTTCTAAAGTCAGAGCGAATTCAGTAGTGCTAATTAAGATGTCTCTCATTGACTAACATGGGATTTCACATGTCATGCGACTTGGGGTCTCACAAGTCAAATCCCAATTTGTGGCAGTGTGAACCAAGCTTAACACTTGAGATTTTGCGCACGGTCATACACACATTTGCTTCTTCCCCATTTGTTTGGACTTGTGAAACATGCCCCAATGTGTTTGCTGTGCAATTGGTTGACATTGTTTAGAATCGGAGAACTAAATAAGTACAAATAACATTTAATCTTACCAAGATTTTTTATTTTTTTTACAGCTCCAAACATCCAACTTTAAGGCAGACTTTTCAACATCAAAGGTAGATATATACATGTTAATGCATTGCTTTTGTTTTTTGCTCTCTTTACTTTCATTATACATTTCAATTCAAACATTGTAAAATGTTTTTATCTTGTTCTTAAAGTGTTACTAAATCCACAACAGTAAAATCAGTCTGTATATGCAGTAAAGCATGCTTGTTATACTCACTGTGGAACCTAAGGGGTTAATCCTCTGCATTGTGTAAAAAGGCTATTTGATCCTGACTTCTCTGCGCCTCCTCTTGTTCAAATGTCCATGCTGATAAGAAAGACTGAACCCATAGCCCTTGTGCACATGCTCAGTTTAGTGTGTATTGCTAGAGAGGTTTTTTTTTTCTTGGGAGAGTGCATGTGATCAGCTCAGGGCCTACCAGCATTGTCCAGTCAAGGGTTTTGCATCCGCCTAGGAGCAGAAAGAAAACTCCTCCTACAAGCTTTAACCAGTGCTCAGCTGAAGTCACAAGACTGCTTTAACTGCTGATGAGAAAAGGTATTTAGCAGTTTATATTTACTAAAATAATTGCACTTTCATGTTTTGTGTACTGTGGGAGACCAGATATCTTAAATGCAGGGTCCTGGGTTTAGTAACACTTTAAATGTGGTTGAGATGCTTTAACTGCTTCTTCTAAGCATTGTATTATTTCCTTTTCAACAGTTCGAAAACTTGGAACAGAAGTCACCTGCTGCATCCTTAAAGCATCCGTGGTCAAATGTAAATACGTATTCATTAATCATACCCACATATGGGGTATATTTTGTTACCAACATGCTTTTATTGTTTTAGATTGTAAGCTCTAATGAGTAGAGCCCTACTATGCCTTGCTATTGTATTAAATTGTTTTGTAATTTTACTGTCTGCCCTCACGTTGTAAATTGGTGTGCAAACTGTTGGCTCTATATAAATCCTGTATAATAATAATTGTTTCTAATATATGGTACATACCAAATTGAGCCAGAAGCAAGAGAGGGGAACAAGAAAGAATGTTCTGGAGGTAAGTCATGATAGCTTCCTTCCAATTCCAACGTGTATAAATGCTCTCACACGTACATTGTCAATAGTTTGCTGCACGTAACAGTCATGCTGCATTATTGTGAAGATATTTACTCTTGTCCAAGCAAACATACTTCACATTTCTTCAACTAACTGTGCACAAGTTGGTGATTCTATTATAGTTGAAGGATGCATTCCCAAAAAGGATGGGATTGTTAAAACCAGCCAGGTTTATGATAAACAATACATGGTCTTTTTACATCTCAAACGTAAAGCGGAATACTCCGCAACTTAAAAGTATCTTTTTTGTCATAGTGCCCTATAGCAGTGGCATCACTAGGCTTGGTGTCACCTGGTGCGGTAAAAGATGGTGTCACCCCCCTCCCTATTTTCAAGCAGTATTAGAGCTATAGGATAGCAGGTTAGGCAATTCCTAATGACTCAGTCCCTAGGAGCAATAATGGGTAATGGCAAACAAGCCCTCTCACCAGACCCGGTGAAACTGCAGCAGTGATCCCTCTGGCTGGATGTTCACTCACTCTGGATTGCCAGGGATTGCACTGGTCTACTGAAGTGCAGAAGTGCAGCACTTCTGTACCCTGGCAGTGGCTCATTCTCTCTCTCTCTCATGGTGCTGAGCAGCCTCTCTCTCTCATGGTGCTGGGCAGCGTGGCTCTCTCTCGTTGTGCTGGGCAGTGTGGCTCTCTTTCTCCTGGTGCTGGGCAGCGTGGCTCTCTCTCTCGTTGTGCTGGGCAGTGTGGCTCTCTCGTGGTGCTGGGCAGTATGATCTCTCTCTCGTGGTGCTGGGCAGTGTGGCTCTCTCTCTCAGTGCTGGGCAGTGTGGCTCTCTCTTATGGTGCTGGAAAGTGTTGCTCTCTCTCTCTCGTGGTACTGGGCAGCATGACTCTCTCTCATGGTGCTGGGCAGCATGGCTCTTTGTTTGGTGGTGTTGGGCAGCAGGGTGGCTCTCTGGCTTCCCCCAAGCATAGTCCTCGCTTTCTTTTTCCTGTCTTCTGTAGCACTCACTCCCTCAGCTTTTTCCCCGGTTCCAGGCTCTCTCTCTCTCTCCCCAACAGAGTGCATGCTGGGGGATGTAGTCTGCTCCCTGACCAAAGACAACGCTGTCACAGCCCACAAAGTCTCGCACATCTGGAAGAAACAAAAGCAAGGTTAGTCTTAATCTCTGAGAATGTTAATGTCAAACAAATAAACATGTTATTATTGTCATCTAAATTTCTCAGCAGATCTGTCTTTCACAAGCTTCCACCATATTGGCAAGTGACGAAGGAGAAGAGTCACAAAGGACCACTACTCAAGAAAGAAAACAACAGCATTTAACTCCTAATCAAGTCAATTATATAGATAGCAGTACAGAAGTGGATGATGATGCTGAAGACCAAACTTATGTGCCCTGTTGTGGGGACCACTCAAGTGACAGCAGTGCCGATTGTCTCTCAAAACCCAAGAAAAGCAAAAAGCATGAACGTTCGAGTGACAGCAGTGTCAAGGAAAAATCCAGTATCCCTAACAAGAAGAGGAAACGATCAGATGTCGACAATGCAATCTCAAGCCCACACATAAAGGAAATGTGGCGTTGGTAGAAAATCTGATTAGTGTGTACAACAAGTTAGTGGGTTCCCACATGCTTAAGGCAGATCAATCTTGGAAAAAAAAACAATGGCTCAAAATTACAAGTTGTCAATTTAGTGGGAGTAACACCCCATAGTGACGAGCATGTGAAAAAGATGTACCAAGACATCTAGAGCAACATCAAGAGGAAAATGGTCTTGGCCAGGAAAGAAAGGTTAGTCTGATTCTGTGTACTATAAATATTTTTAAACAGCGTGCTGGAACCCCCCTTTTTTTCTTTATACAAACAAAATATAGTAAACAATGATCCTTCCCTTAGCAGCTGGAGTCAATCTCTTCCCCTCACAGAAAGAAATGGTAATGATAGAAGTGACCAGCGCTCTCAAAATAATAAGTTCAATGTTGTATCTGTATAACTGAAGATCAGACATCATACATCTATCAACTGCGAATCCAGTCTTCCCATTCAGTGGTCTCAAAAAAAAGAATTATAAAATAGTATAGTATGCTCAATACACAATGCTTCAAATCCTGTCCAATGTGCTCACATTTCTAATAAAAAAAATGTGAATTTGTTCAGCAGTGTTCTTCTTTATCTACCCTTACTCTTCACATACAGTACTTGTTATGTATCCAATCAGTTATTCTCAGATTGACTTCAGCTCTGTGTCTCCTTTTGTCTGGTACTTCAATGATGATCTCACATGATGATCCACACGATTTCACCCAAAATACAAATATAGTGCAATGCTGTTTTCTAAAAATCTCTCCCAGATAGAAAGCCACTCACATTATAATATACTAACTGTGCATTCCCATTAATACCCATAGAAGAATCCACCAAGTGTATCACCTCGCCAAAGACACCAAGTGTATCACCTCGTCAAGACAAATTGATGATAAAACCGGTCGGAAGTGACATCAGACGTCAGTATTGACACAATCGTGCACGCTAGAAGTGCTGCAGCAGCCATTTTGGAAGTGGTTACAGCCGTTTTTTACACTGAATGTTTGTAAGTGCATATATTTTAATAAAGATATGGTTTTATAAGGATTTACTGCATTATGGCCTCTGCATGATATCTCTTGCATGGGAACCCTGGAGAGAAGCTGGAGTTAAGAAGGGTACTGTTAAAAGTGGAGGAGTTTGGTGGAAAGTGATTTGAAAGGCACCAATCTGGTAAGGTGTCTGGAGGAAAATTATTAAACACTTGCATGTGGTTAATCTATTTTGGTATTATGGAAATGTGAGTGGTTTTATATTTTATTTTCATGTTTATAAGCAATATCACACTATATTAGTCTTTATTTTTGTGGGGACCATTCGCACAAGTAATGCTGATAAAGAGCAGGAAGAAGGTGTAATTGTTTTTTAAATGCACAGTTTCTTGAAAGTTCAGGAAGATGGTTGGAACGTCTTTGGCGAGGTAATATACTTGGTGGATCCTTCTGTGGGTATTAATGGAAATTATAATGTGGACTTTCTATCTTTGGAGAGATTTTTAGAAAACAGTATTGCACTATATTGGTATTTTGTATTTTGGGTGAAATCATGTGGATCTTCATGTGTCACGGTCAGGTGTCAGGCTAGGAGACCAGTAGCTATAGTAGCAGAAAAGCTGCCACCAACCAGCAGGATGGTATGTAAGCAGGTCACCCTGGCTGATGACGTGGGCTCATCTGAGGTGCAGGGACTAAGCATTAACTGGTATTCACCAGAGCTCCTGGTGGTGGAGATGGGTTTTGATGTGTTAGTACCAAGTCACCCAGGTCACGGTCCTCAGGATTGCCCCACCAGGAGGTGAGCAAGCCAGGGTCCAGTAGCAGATATAGCAGGTAGGGATCAAACAGAAGTGTAGTCAGTTAACAAGCCAAAGGTCAGTAACAAGTGGTTGCAAGTTGGGATAGGGCAGAAGAGTAGTCGAGGAACAAGCCAAAGGTCGGTAATGAATGGTAGCAAAAGTACGGACAGCAGTAGGGGAGACAAGAGTGAGATATTGGCTGGAGAAGGCACAATAACCTGGAAAACAGGAAGTGCAGAGATATGGATTAAATCAGGAAGTTCAAGGGAGGAGAAAAGAGTTCAAGGTTCAGCAGAAAACAAGGCACATAGCAGGATTGTCCACTGGATCAGGCAGAGTGCTGTCCATCATCTCAGGTAGCTTAGAGAGAAGAGTTTCTGCCAGACACAACAGAGGTTCGGGGTTCAAGTCCAGGCCCTGACAGTACTCCCCTCCTTCCTGGACATCCCCTGGATCTCTTAGGACCAGGTTTGTGAGGAAACCTCTGGTGGAATTCTCTTGTTAATCTAGGGGAATGAACATTCTTCTCAGGCTCCCAAGAATTTTCATCTAGTCCATATCCTTCCCATTGAACCAGATATTGTAATTTGTTCTTGGAAGATCCTAGAATCAAGACTTTCTCTACCACAAATTCTTCTTCACCCTACACCTCAACAGGTGGAGGAGGTGGAAGAATTCTTCCTGAAAAAAGGATTTTCATGATTTGAAAGGTTTGAATAGCAACATGTGAAAAACAGGGTGAATCTTCATACTGTCAGGAAGTTTTAAGGGGAAGGTCACCAGGTTGATTTGAGCAGCAATCTGAAAAGGACCCACAAACATTTGGCCCAACTTAGCAGATGGAACATGAACCTTCAAACTTTTGGTTGATAACCAATCTTTGTCACCCACATGAAAGGTAGGAGGTGGTCTGTGATGCCTGTTGGCAGCCTTTTTGTTGCATTCTCAAGCTTCCCTCAAAGTCTCAGTCAATTTCTCCTGAATTTCCTGCAATGTAGTTAGTCTGTTAGTAACAGCAGGAATTGAAGTAAAAATGACTTTGAGAAGTGGAGCTATGTTTAGAAATGTTATATGCAAACTCTGCTGCAGGAAGATAGTCCACCCAATCATCCGGAAAATAACTGACAAAACATCAAAGATGCTGCTCCAGAGTTTGATTGGTCCTCTCGGTCTGACCATGAGACAAGGGGCTCCTGCTGACTCCGTTCATGGCTGGTAGGCGGGTGCGCATGCGTGGTCTGGCGCTCGGATGCGCATGCACGGCGGCACTTTGGGGTCAGGTGGGCTATTTAAACTGAGATGGGACTCTGCCTCAATGCCGTTTGGTCTTTACTCTGTGCTCTGTGTATCCTGCTATCTGTTTTGCCTTGCTGATCCGACCTGTCAATTGCCCTAGCTAGAATGCCGCCTGCTTCGACCTCTGCCTGCCCACTGACTATTCTGCCTGACAATTCTGTCTGATCTTGCCCGCTTGTTGCTGAACCAGACCGCCTGACCTTGCCTATGCTGATCCTTGTTCCTACCGGCTACCCAGCCAGTATCCTGCACCTGCACATCTGCCTGAGCATCGGCTGCCTGACAACCCTGCACCTCTGTGCATCCTCCAGCAGCTCCTGCATTTTCTGATGCACATCAGTCCACGGAATTCCCACCAGGCACTCATGCCCTTCTGTACTCTGGCGCTCCCTGTCACTTTACTAGGGCCCCTGAGTCAGAGCCACAAGGGGGCCCTCCTCTAAATCTCAGGTTCCACCATCAGGTATGTGACAGTCTGACACTACGTCATCAGAGATTCCATATAGTTTAAAGACTTCTCATACCATCAGTTCAGCAGTTTCTTTGTCAGAATGGAGTCTTTCCAACATTAGAGAGATTAGAGGGAGTGGATAACAGTTTTTAATAGTGATTTTATTCAAGCCCCTAAAATCATTGCATGGGCGTAAGGTGGAGTCCTTTTTCTGAACAAAGAACAGGGCTGCCCTGCAGGAGATGTTGAGGGTCTGATAAAGCCCTTCTCTAAATTTTCATTTAGCCACTCCCTGAGTGCCTTTAATATAGGTTCTGACAGATTGAAAAGGCAGCCGAATGGTATTTCTGCCCCTGGAATTAGTTCGATGGGGCAGTCGTATGGGTGATGAGGAGGTAATTGATCGGCATTCTTCTTATCACACACATCCCGGAACTCATGGTATTGTGGAGGCAGGTTTGCCATGATGACCGGGTAGTTACCACAACTTGCAGTCTCCTGATTGGAGGAGAATTTATTTGACAAGGTTCTCTACAATGTTTTTTGCAATACGGGGTCATAAAATTTATAGTCGGGAGAGTTGATAGAGGGATTATGGGTAGAAAACCAAGGAATTCCCAAAATGACGGGAAATTTGGGTGATGTAATCAGCTGGAAGCTGATGACCTCATGATGGTCAGCCTCAAATTGGAGTACCAGAGGAACCGTTTCATGGGTAACAGGTCCTGATGATAAAGGTGAGCCATCAACCGTCTCCATATCAATAGGGGCATATTTGTTTCTTGTGAGAATATTATCACTGTGGGTAAACTCTATGTCCATAAAGTTCCCCCGGGCCCTGGAGTCCAGCATAGCAGAGCAATGAATGTCATGGCCCTCAGTGATATGTTTGATAGGGACGATAAAATGAGACAGTATAGAAGTAACTTTGTTTTCTTCAAGGATCGATAGGGAGATAGACTGGGTAATGGAATTTATTTGCTCAGGCTCCATAACATCAGTCGCAGCAATTGTTCTTTTAACTTTGTTGGGACAATTAACTGTGTATTGCCCAGAGTCACGACAATATAGAGAACAGTTCTCAGAGCATCTTCTCTCTTTCTCTTGAGTTTAAATGGATCTCTTAACCGCATCAACCTCCATAGGTTCGGATGTGTTAGAATCTGTAGAAACGTTTGGATCTTTCTGAATGAGCTGGTTAGTAGAGAAAAGCATGCCACCATTATTTCCAAACATTTCCAATCTCTCCTTCCCCTTTCTGTAAGTCTCTGATCAATTTGGATGCATAAGTGGATGAAAGCTTCGAGATCATTAGGAGTCTCTACTCTGGCAAGCTCATCCTTTACCTGTTCAGAGAGCCCTTGGTGGAATTGACTGACACCTGCTGGGTTCCAGGTGGTGTCTGAGATCCATTTTTGGAATTCAGAAACGGAGCATCTAGCCTGCCGCAAACTATGCAGCTTTACTTCAGCAGTGGCGCAATGGTTAGGATCATCAAAGACTTGAATCATCATGGTCAAGTCTCAAAATCATTCAGCATTGCGCTGTCTTGTTCTGTATAAGGGAAAATAGGGCTTCCTCAGTCAGGAAGTGTATAACAAAGAATACCCTCTGTTTCTCAGAAGTAAATGCAGCAGGTTGCATCTGGAAGTAAATGCAACATTGGTAAAGGAAACCTCTGTAATGACGACGGTCTCCACTGAACTTAAATGGTAGAGGCATATGTGTGTTAGCAACATCATGGGAACATAAGTCCAACAATCATCTAAGCAGAGCATGTATTTTCTCCTGTTGCCCCTTTTCCACACTTTCCAGTTCAGAAAATGTTTTTTGGTATCTTACTCCGAACTCTTGCAGCTCTGAAATTTGCTACCTGAAAGGAGCCACGTCATTTGCTATAGTGGCCTCCATGTTTAGGTCAGATTATTCTGTCACGGTCAGGTGTCAGGCTCGGAGACCAGTAGCTATAGTAGCAGAAAAGCTCCCACCAATCGGCAGGATGGTATACAAGCAGGTCACCCTGGAAGATGATGTGGGCTCATCTGAGGTGCAGGGGTCTAAGCACTAACCAGTATTCACCAGATGTCCACTAGCAGATATAGCAGGTAAGGATCAAACAGAAGTGTAGCTTCTCAACACCAGCTGCCATGGAAATTTGGATGGTCGTGTCTGCATAAATGGAACACAGGACGAAAACATCCCTTTTGTCCTTCCACTTTACTGCAAGCAATTCATCATTTTTCAAGCAGGCTTTTTCCCCCTTTCTAAGACAGTTGTTTACAAGCCGTTTGGGAAAGCCCTGGCAATTAGGCCGCACAGTGCCCAATTCCAAGATTGTATAAATGTCTAAATAGCAGCACACTTGAATAAAAATGGTCCATGTATAAGTATGGAAAAAGGGTGACACCAAGTCCCAAACTATCTTGCAAATGCTCCCCATGTAGTCTGGGCATGCAGGGGGCTCTAGGTGACTTATCTTTTCCCTTGTAAATCTGAAAATTACATGTATAGCCTGTTGCCCTCTCACAGGTCCTATAACTTTTGACTCCGTATCTGGCACTCTTGCTGGGGACAAATTATTTGAATGTAAGGTGGCCAGAAAAACTGATGAGGGACTCATCAACACAGATATTTTGCTGAGGAGTATTGACAGCTGCAAATTTTTGGTTAAGGTGATTTACGAGGGAACGAATTTTGTGGAGCTAGTCAAATTCAGGGTCACCCTGAGGACGACAGAGTGTATTGTCCTTGAAATGCATAAATTGAATTATATTCTCATATCTTTGCCTGGCCATGGCAGCAGAGAACATGGGCATATGATGAATCGGGTCTGTGGACCAATTCAACCCCAATTAATTTTTTTTAGTAATGCCCATGTTGAGGGTTAGGCCCAAAAAAACATTAAATTCGGAAACCGTAATAGGTTTCCATGCAAATGGTAAGGCAAGGTTTGAATTTGGGTTGGCGGCGATAAATTGCTTTGATCCACAGTCCATACAGATCTTCTGTGAAAAACAGCTCCAAAAAATCAAGGGGAGTAGTTAAATTCGAAGTTTCCACTGGAATTCCAGGTTGGACAGTGAATGGGGGAAGTACGGGTGCTGCAGAATTTGTAGGCTGCCAATCAGGATTTGCAAGCAAATTCGGAAGGACACTATGGGCTCTACAGGTCTGTGTTTGAATTCTTAGTGGCTGCGGAACACTACTTGTGCTAGCCACCGTGCCAGCTTGTACTGCACTTATGGGACTGGCCACATAACCAAGTGATACTGCAGTGCTGGGATGTATAAGTCCAGGATGTACTAGGCCGCTGGTGCTCGCCAGTTCACCAAAAGGTGGAGCAGCACTAGTACTGCACTCTGCTGCATATGAGAATCATCATGCAATTGTACCACCTCAGTAACCTGCGAATGGGTTCTGGTACACCTCACCTTAGCAGGGACCTCTACTCCATCATCTGAGCTATCTGTCACGGTGCCGCTGCTGTCCAAAGGTTCACATTCTGAGCCTGAATCTGTCAGTGAGGCTTCCCCTTCGCTCTCATCTGACATGGTCAAAATCCTGTAGGCCTCTTCACTAGAGTACCTTTCGTTGGACATTTTGGCCACTAAATTTATAGGTACCTAGTGCGACTCATGGGAAAAAGAGCACCGGCAGTCAGGGACTGCTTGAGATAAACAAAAATTATATATAGTGTGGCGCTAATAACACAATATAATAATCCAACATAGAAATGCAAAATAATTCAAACAATTAGTGGTATGATCCTTCCAGGATCTATTAGTGAAATATTACACAGTGACAATGTGAGAAAAAAGAATAATTCTTGAAGATTAGTGAAAACACAACCCAATATCCACAAATCCCACTATCCACAATTGAGGGATCAAATAATCTCAATTACAATAGTGCAAGTAAGTAAAATTGAATCCCCTGCCAGGGGGATACAAAACCTATACAAAAGTGATAAGGGCCACAAAAATACACTTAACCACATCCAAATGTCCACATAAATAAAAGTGTACAATTGTTGCTCATAAACACAAAATAAATACACAAAAATGTCCAAAATTGATGAAAACATACACATGTGCTCCAACAACAAAATCATGCAAGTGATGAAGTGAATGCGTGGTCACAGCAATAGTGAAAAATCCCCAAGTGGCCAAAATGCCCCCTCACCTCCTTACAGTGACCACAAGCATCAGCTCGCTTTTAGGGTCATACCACGATCCTTACAGGTAATGATTCATCACAGGACAATATCCTCACTGGTTCCCATCAATGGTGGCACTTACTCCTCTCCTTTCAGATCTCCTCCAGACACAGGTAACAGCAATACCATTCACTCTCCCATAAAGGATCATATCAATAAAGCAAAGAGATCCTCCATAGTGTAATCATGTTTAATAAGATTATAACATTTGCAGAAAAACAATTGCTTACTCACATTTTCTCCATATAATGTCAGCTTTTCACTTCATGCTATGGGTGTACTGCATTGGTAGTAATAGGTGCACCAAAATGGCGCCCACACTGGAAATGATGTCAAAACAAAGTTCCTCACCGCGTACACGGCCCAATCTTAATATGAAATATTATTCCTACTGTTTATAACAATATAGGGGGTAACATTAAACCTAATAAAAACAGGAAATCTATATATAAAATAAACAAAGTGCAGCGCTTTATAACAGGTTGAAAAGTTCGACCTCAAAAGTTCGACTGAGAATCGATGTATAGACACACATATAAATGTTCATATGATCAAAATAGGCAATATGTGAACACAGCTGGAAATCTGGTCCGGGAAATGGCAAGAATGCGCACTCACCGACCGCACATAGGAAATGCGCGTTTATGTGTATCCAATCAAAACGAATGTAGATATCCCACAGAGAGAGATGTCCTCAATCGATCTGCTGGGCTAATGGATCAATCACAGGCGTAAGGAGTAAGTTACTGACCCTTGATGCTGACAGCGGATCCCCTCTGAAGATGTGCCTTAGCACGAAAGGCCTCAGGAGGAACTGACAGCCTGTGATGCCTCTCTATCACCCAGACCACGAGGAGGTCTGGGTGCTTGCTTTTAAGGGTCAGTAACTTACTCCTTTATTTTTGTATATGTGTGCTCTGGCACATTGCCAGTGACATTACTGACCTAGGTTTTAAATACTTTTATCAATAAATATTTGACATACTACGCCATGAGTATTTTCCCACTTCTTACCCCCCACTGAGGGGTCGGCAGACACAGCTACATATCATCCAGAGGAGGAATACCTGCACCTGGAAGGAACGTGTGCCTGTGATTGATCCATTAGCCCAGCAGATCGATTGAGGACATCTCTCTCTGTGGGATATCTACATTCGTTTTGATTGGATACACATAAACGCGCATTTCCTATCTGCGGTCGGTGAGTGCGCATTCTTGCCATTTCCCGGACCAGATTTCCGGCTGTGTTCACATATTGCCTATTTTGATTATATGAACATTTATATGTGTGTCTATACATCGATTCTCGGTCGAACTTTTGAGGTCGAACTTTTCAACCTGTTATAAAGCGCTGCACTTTGTTTATTTTATTTATACCAAAGGTGGTTGTGATCATCTTCAGTGCTATTAGCTGCTTACTTGATTATTCTATTAGTATCGCTCACTATATTGCATATTATCAGGAAATCTATATAATTAACTATACTAGTATCGGAGGTGAAAATAAAATTAACATATATATCCCGGGGGCCATATTAACATAGCCCACCAATACTACCTCAGAATAAATACATAATAACATTAACAAAAAAATTAAATAAATATTAATAAATGAAATATTATGATAGGTAAATCGATTAATATTTAACTTTTATTTAATATAAATACATCCAAAAATTCATTAAAATAAATTAAAATTACAATAATAACTACACAAAACCCTTAATTGAATAAAGATAAAACCCACAGAAATATTAATTTATTATAGATTAAAAGGGACAGAACACCTACAGAGAATATATTAATACATATTCAATGTATATGAGATACCCATGTGGACACACCCATACTATGGGTTTACAAGATAATTTTTTTTTAATATTTTAAAATAATTATTAAATTAAAAGGTATGCCACCTTTTAATTTAATAATTATTTTTAAAAAATTATCTTAAATACGCCACCCGTACCAATACATCAATGCTCAATATTACTAACATGGTAAAATAATGTACCCATTAAAATATCATTGCCTGTCTAAGGAGGAATTGCACTCTAAAGGAAAATTACATGGAACAGGTCAAAATTATTGGGGAGAGATTTGAAAAGAAGGGTTACCCACAGGAACAGATTACAGAGAAGATTAAAGTAATTGGGGATTAAGATAGAACTCTACTATTGGAAGATAAAAATAAGAAGGATAACTTTGGAGACCAGGTTGCCATCATTTTGGATTTTAACATGCATTATAAGAGAGTTGAAAGGATTTTTAAGAGAAATTGGCCAATTCTTAGATCGGATCCTATTTTAAATAAAGTTTTATCAGAATGACCTAAATTTATTTATAGGAGGGCACCTACAATTAGGACAAAAGTAGTGAAATATGTAGTAGATCCACCCATTAAGAATCAAGTGGTATCTTAGATCAAAAAGGATTTTTTCCATGCAGAATGTGTTATGCATGTAGAGAAACTAAGGGACAGAATAAGAAGTTGAAATCTTTTTTGGCTAATAATACTGGAGTTGAGTTCAATATTAAGGACTTCATCTCATGTAGAACGGAAGGGATGGTCTATGGACTAGAATGTTATATGTAGGGAGAACAAAGAGACCATTGTGGAAAAGATTACGAGAACATGTGCAAAATATCAAAAAAGGCTTTCCAAAACACAGTGGCCCTGATTTACTATTGTGCCTAGGCGCATTTCCGTGGGCGAACGTCTACTTTCTACTAGCGACCGTCTATTTTTAACCTGCTAAGAGATTTACTAAAGAGAAGCGTCAACAAGTAGACGCCAAATCGAATTTACTAACAAGACACAGACCAGGAATCAGACTCAAAAAGTAGACTTGCTAAGAGGCACGTCTAACACCATGAAAAATCACTGCAGAAACATGTTCACATTAAAATTTGCTTTGTTAAATATCAGGACTTCACTTTAAACAATATCTGCCATTTCCAAAAAAATGTAAAATGTGTTAAAAAGTTTTTTTTAAAGCAAGTCGACACAGTCAAGAACTAGACGCTTGTGCAGTGTATTTGTCCGATATAAATGCGGATGTGCAGAACACATTTTAGACGTCCTCTGTGGGCGCTTGTTTTTTTAGCCGCTCTTCAATAGTAAATCTCAGTGTGGAGTCCTCTGACAGCCGGCATTCAGTCGCGTCTATTGTGTTTAACAAACAGCACTAGGCATATCTTTATGTATTCTAATCTGATTTCCTTAGTTCTATTGATTCTATTTTTGTTTCTTATCCTTTATAATTATTTCTGTAATGATTTTACTTATTTCGAAGGTCTAGATAATATTTATTTTGTCAGATGAATGTAAAAATAAAGGTCTGCAATAAAAAAAAAAAAACAGCATGGGGTCCCCCCTCTCATCCATACCAAGCCCTTTGGGTCTGGTATGGATATTAAGGGGTAACTCCACGCCAAAATTAAAAAAAAAACAGCGTGGAGTCCCCCCCCAAAATCCATACCAAACCCTTATCCGAGCATGCAGCTCGGCAGGTCAGGAAAGGGGGGGACAAGCGAGCGCCCCCCCTCCTGAACCATACCGGGCCACATGCCCTCAACATGGGGGGGTGCTTTGGGGCAGGGGGGCTCCTCCCCAAAGCACCTTGTCCCTATGTTGATAGGGACAAGGGCCTCTTCCCCACAACCCTGGCCGGTGGTTGTGGGGGGTCTGCGGGAGGGGGGCTTATCAGAATCTGGAAGATTCCAGATCCCAGATCCCAGCCCCCCCCCCATGTGAATGAGTATACAGTACATGGTATCACTACTCATTCACAAAAAAGCAAAAGTGTAGTGTAAAAAAACACAGTACAGGGTCTTTGACAAGTCCTTTAATAAAACAATGTCCCCTGAAGTAGATCCAACATCAATCACGGCGACCCAAAAAAAGAAAAACGAAAAACTGTTCCGCACTCGATGAGGCTCACTAGCCTTATGCAGTGAGTCTCGCTGACATTTCCTATATAGGTAAGGGGTGGGGCCAGCCGGGGACATCATCCGAGTGACCCCGCCCCATGTGACATCATTGATGTCACATGGGGTGGGATTACATCATTGATGTCACATGGGGTGGGATCACATGCCTGATGTCCCCGACTGGCCCCGCCCCTTACCTATATAAGAATTGTCAGCGAGACTCACTGCATAAGGCTAGTGAGCCTCGTCGAGTGCGGAACGTTTTTTGTTTTTCTTTTTTCGGGTCGCTGTGATTGACGTTGGATCTACTTCGAGGGACATTGTTTTATTAAAGGACATGTCAAAGACCCTGTACTGTGTTTTTTTTACACTACACTTTTGCTTTTTTTGTGAATGAGTAGCAATACCATGTACTGTATACTCATTCACGTGGGGGGGCGGGATCTGGGGGCCCCCTTGTTAAAGGGGGCTTCCAGATTCTGATAAGCCCCCCTCCCGCAGACCCCCACAACCCCCGGCCAGGGTTGTGGGGAAGAGGCCCTTGTCCCTATCCACATGGGGACAAGGTGCTTTGGGGGGGGAGCCCCCCTGCCCCAAAGCACCCCCCCATGTTGAGGGCATGTGGCCTGGTATAGTTCAGGAGGGGGGGCGCTCGCTCACCCCCCCCCTTTCCTGACCTGCCGGGCTGCATGCTCGGATAAGGGTCTGGTATGGATTTTAGGGGGAACCCTACGCTGTTTTTTTTTTAAATTTCGGCATGGAGTTACCCCTTAATATCCATGCCAGACCTGAAGGGCTTGGTATGGATGGGAGAGGGGACCCCATGCTGTTTTTTTTATTATTTATTTAATTGACGGAAATTATTTAAAATTCAGCTGTCAGTGGTGAACCCCGCTGACAGCTGAAACATTGAACAACCGATTTTTTTGTTTTTTTCTTTAAAAAAAACAGCCAGTTTTTGCCCCGTCTATGGCCTGCATTTTTCTTTTTCTTCTTCTTTTTCTTCTTCTTCTTTTTCATTTTCTTATTCTTCTTTTTCTTGCAGGTCACGGCTCATGCGCAGATTTTTTATCGGTAAAAAGATCGGCCGATTTGCCCATCATTGCAGCGAAAATTGGCCGATCGGCAAAATCAGCCGTTTTTTTTCCAAATTTATGCAGGTCATAGACAGGGAAAAAACGGACGATTTTTTAACAAAAAAATGAAAAATCAGTCATTCAATAGGCCGACGTTACCACCAACAGTAAAAAAAATTGGCCGATTTTCTTCCCGTCTACGGCCAGCATTTAATTACTTCTGTCCCTTGCAGAGAGCCCTGCTATTATATTTGACATTAAAAAGTATTGCGGTTGCAACATTGTATCTATTTGTATCCATTTCGGATACAGATGTTTTTTCGGATACAAATAGATACATTGTTGCAACCGCAATAATTTGTTAATGTCAAATATAATAGCGGACTGGAATTCTTATTCTTTCTCTTCTTCTTTTCTTCCTCTTCCTCTCTTCTTCTTCTTTCTCTTCTTCTTCTACTTTCTCTTCCTCTTCTTCCTCTGATTCTCCATCCTCTTCTTCTTCTTCTTCTTTTTCCTCTCTTCTTCTTTCTCTTCCTCTTCTTCTTTCTCTTCTTCTTCCTCTTCCTCTTCTTCTTTCTCTTCTTCTTCTTCTGCTTATTTCTCTTCTTCTTCTTCTTTCTCTTCTTCTTCTTCTTCTTTCTCTTCTTCTTTCTCTTCTTCTTCCTCTTCTACTTCCTCTTCTTCTTCTTCTTCCTCTTCTTCTTCTTCCTCTTCTTCTTTCTCTTCTTCTTTCTCTTCCTCTTCTGCTTCTTTCTCTTCTTCTTCTTTTTTCTTTTCTTCTTCTTTCTCTTCTTCTTCTCTTCTTCTTCTTCTTCCTCTTTCCGCTCTTCTTCTTCTTCCTCTTCTTCTTCTTTCTCTTCTTCTTCTTCCTCTTCTTTCTCTTCTTCTACTTCTTTCTCTTCTTATTTCTCTTCTTCCTCTTCTTCTTTCTCTTCTTCTTCTTTCTCTTATTTTTTTTCTGCTTCTTCTTCTTTTTCTTCTTCTTCTCCTTCTTTTCTTCTACTTTTTATTTTTTCCTTCCTCTTCCTCTTCTTCTTTCTCTTCTTCTTCTTCTTATTTCTCTTCTTCTTCTTCTTTCTCTTCTTCTTCTTTCTCTTCTTCTTCTTTCTCTTCTTCTTTCTCTTCTTCTTCCTCTTCTTCTTCTTCTTCTTCTTCCTCTTCTTCTTTCTCTTCTACTTCTTCTTTCTCTTCTTCTTCTTTCTTTTCTTCTTCTTTCTCTGCCTCTTCTTCTTCCTCTTCTCGCTCTTCTTCTTCTTCCTCTTCTTCTTTCTCTTCTTCTTCTTCTGTCTCCTCTTCTTCTTCCTCTTCTTCTGTCTCCTCTTCTTCTTGTTCCTCTTCTTTCTCTTCTTCTTTCTCTTCTTATTTCTCTTCTTCCTCTTCTTCTTTCTCTTCTTCTTCTTTCTCTTATTTTTTTTCTGCTTCTTCTTCTTTTTCTTCTTCTTCTCCTTCTTTTTCTTCTACTTTTTATTTTTTTCTTCCTCTTCTTTTGCTTGCAGGTCATGGCTCATGTGCAGATTTTTTTATCGGTAAAAAGATCGGCCGATGTGCCCATCATTGCCGCGAAAACCGGCCGATCGGCAAAATTGGACGACTTTTTTCCAACTTTACCGATCAAAAAAATCTGACAAAATCCAGAAAAATCCAATTAACCCATTAACGGTGCGAAAATCGGCCAATTTTTCAGCCGAAAAAAAAATTGGCCGATTTTCGGCCCGTTAGTGGGTTAATTGGTCGGCCGTTTTTCGGCATTTTGGCACTTTTTTTATCAGTAAATTTGGAAAAAAATTGGCCGATTTTGCCGATCATTGCCGCGAAAATTGGCCGATCAGCAAAATCGGCCGAATTTTTTCCAAATGTACCGATAATCAAAATGTGCCAAAATCCCGAAAAACGGCCAACCAATTATCCCACTAACAGAAGAGGCCCTTGTCCCCATAAACATGGGGACAAGGTGCTTTGGGGGGGAGCCCCCCTGCCCCAAAGCACCCCCCCATGTTGAGGGCATGTGGCCTGTTATGGTTCAGGGGGGGGGGGGCGCTCGCTCACCCCCCCCTTTCCTGACCTGCCGGGCTGCATGCTCGGATAAGGGTCTGGTATGGATTTTGGGGGGAACCCCACGCTGTTTTTTATTTAATTTCGGCATGGAGGTACCCCTTAATATCCATACCAGACCCGAAGAGCTTGGTATGGATGGGAGGGGGGACCATCCATACCAAGTTTTTTTATTTATTATGGTGCTGGTTTTTTATTTATTATGGTGCTGGTTTTTAAATGTAATTCTCCATTTTTTTCCTTCACTATAGCTCAGAAATTCACCTGTCACTTCCCCCAGCTAAAAGAGAAAGTTTTCTTGGAATTTATATCCCTAAAGGAAACAATGTTTACTTTGAGTTTATTAAAAGATACAAAGTTTTCTGTAACTTTGGGGAAAGTGACTTCTAACCTTGTGAACTATAGTGAAGAAAAAGAAAAGGCTGGCATTTGCATTTGAAAATCAGCGCCGACATACACTTTGTATTGCAAAAAAAAATGATTAACAATTGTGTAAACCGAGGCATTATTTTCAATCGATTTTCATTTGTAAACCGAAAATTACGTTAACCGAGGCGTTGGTAAACCGAGGTACGCCTGTATTAGTGAATGAGTCTAACCTTTTCAGCATTTTGTAGCGATTTCACATATAGACTACAATAGAAACCCCAATGCAAAACACAATTGAAAACACAATAACTCATTGGTAAATCTACAGAAAACGGTGAATTGCCAACAAAAAGCACAATTTTAAATCGCATCTAGTGTGAACCAAGCAGGCAATTCAACAAAGGAAATAAATCTTTGAAGGCATGTGGTATCTGCATGCTCGGATAAGGGTCTGTTATGGATTTGGAGGGGGGGACTTCATGCCATGCCATGCAAATCGTATGCCAAGTCACACCCTATTGTCTGCTATTAGAGCAGTCACATGGGTGCGTTTCCGACACTGATTTCTAAAGTAGTACATGTACTACTTTTGTGACGATTTGCATAGATATCTGTGTCAGGTGTCTTGCAAATCACAAGGGAATCAGCATCTTCACTGTAAGTCGCACAATTTCTAAATCCACTTTGATGTGACCGGGGTGTAAGGTCTTTTTATGTTTGATTTCCTGAGTGTTTTTCCGATTTATGGGAAATGCCACATACTAGCAAAAGTGAATTGACATTTTCAGTATTGCATGCGAGATGTGGTCATGTGACTGCCTTAACTCATGCGATAATCTGGAGTGAATTGTGCCCACAGAGCCAAGAAATATTGCCAATAGGGTTCCCTTTTACATCCCTGTTCAATGTTCTGTTGTATGCTGCACAGGTACACTTGACTGTGGCTTTCTTTCTGACTCTGATTTGTGGGGCCTGTATACCAAGGGTTAACACAGGTGGGAAGAGAATTAATCAGGTGCAAACACTTTCTCTGACCAAATGAATGACAGTGGTTGGTGTGGCCTACGTTATATAAAGAGATGCAGTAGTGCCTGATTTTTCCTTGTACAGGCCACATTATTTTCTGCAAGTCCTTGTCTGTGGTGGTTTGGGGAGGAAGAGATATTGTGGTGAATTGCCCCAAGCCACACTCACGCTGTGTTTTGATGTGGGCTGTAAATGTTTTGCATGTTCTTCCTTCTAACGTGTGTTTGTGTGTTATTGTACAATGATTGTGTGTTTATTATCTTTGCATTGTAATCCTAACACATGTCAATTGCTCTGCTCTTCCAAGTTTTCTTTAGTTAGAATGAAATGCAGTTTTCAGACAAACATGATGAGAAATGTATGTGTGGGGATTTGGGAGGTGTTATTATTTTGGCACCTATGTATTTTTTATATTGATATTTTGATCTGCAGCTTGTTTTGTGGATAAGCCTAAGTGATTCATATTAACTGTTTGTTTCCTGCTGTAACCTGTGAAAGCACAGTTCATTAGAAGTATAGTCTTTTAGATTGTAAGCTCTTATGAGCAAGACCGTTCTATTTTAGCAACATCAATCCTGGTTTTTTTTTTTTCACCAAGATATTGAATGTACCTACTTGTTGTTGCTGTCCAAATAAATGTGGCATGTGTATTTGATCAATAAACATTTAAACTATGTATTTTTTGGGGAGATTATTTTGTGTTCTAGTTGAATGTAACATAGTGGCTAAATGTTTAGCACTTCCAACTGGCAGTACTAGGGTTGTTGGTTCAAATCCCAACCATGGTACCTCCTGCCTGGAGTTTGCATTTTCTCCCTGTGCCTGTGTGTTTCCTCTGGTTTCCTCCCACACTCTAAAGACATGCTGGTAGGTTAATTGGATCCTGTCAAAATTGGCCCTAGTATATGTATGAATGTAAGTTAGGGATCTTAGATAGTACGCCCCTTGAGGGTTAGGGATTGATGTGAATTTACCACATATATGTAAAGCGCTGCATAAATTGACAGCGCTATATGCAAGTATGTCCAAACTAACAAACCAAAAGCCACCTATTGCACCACAAAAACCATTTTATGTACCAATGAATAGGTCGTGTTCAATGTCTAGCTACCTATTCTTTTTCTACAATCCTCTTAACAGTAATAAATTGGGCCCCCAGTTTATGTTGACTTTGGGCCTTTACCGGCAAATATATATTTGCCAATGTCATATACACAGTATAGCTGCAAGCATACATTCACCAATGCCAAATCCACAATAGAACTGCAAACATATATTTGCGAATGTCATATACACAATGGAGCCGCATGTAAAATTGCTATGGTGCACAAATAAACGCCAAGACGGCTGTTGGAGGAGGAGCTAGAGCAGCTGTCATACCGGAAATACGCCATGACGTTTGCAGAAGGACGTTTGCACACACCGGGAAGTGGTAGTGGGGAGTGTTAGTGGATGGGAGTGTAGTTAGGAGAGTTTAGTGGTAATTTGCAAGTCTATTTTTGAGCTTTATGAATTGTTCTTTTGTGGAATTCCAGACCACATCTGGACATGGCGAGATCGCTGTTCTCCACCAAGGAGCTGATCCTCATTTGTCGGGGAAAGATTACTAATAATTGTTGTATTTTGAGTTGAAAACATATCCAATTCCTAGATCCATTGAGGTACATAGCAGAGGTTCAAGGTTCTTCCTAACTATACAGGTGGCACATACACAAGCATACACCCAGGGCCACTGTTAGATATCATGGGGCCCCGTACAGCATACCTGACAGCCCCCCACCGCCAGAGAAAATATCCAAATTATATTTATGGTAAAAATACACTAAAAACATTATTAATGGACATAATACCAACCATATTTCTGTTAAATCTAAATGATAAAACTGTACTGAGTTCATAAATAAAGCTGTGTGTGTAATTGAGGTCTTGGGGCTCATTCACATGGGTGCTGTGGCCTGTAGAGTGGGAATCAGTGGTTTGTTTTTGTGGCTATCGCCGTTTGCAGGCAACCTATGTTATACTATGGAAATGTTGCAGGTCATAATTTGACAAGCATATGGGTGCAGGTGTACAGCCCTGAACACAGACAGTGAGCATTCAGGGCCACTTCCCCACGCCTTTCCACCTGTCAAATTAAAACCTGTGTTCATATAGCTGCTGTGTCCCCATAGTGTAACAGGTGGCTCTAGCCACATGAACAACCCACTCATTCATGCTGTACAGGCCAGAGGACCTGTGTGAATGGGGCATTTTTTACCTTTTTTTTTCTCAGCTCATTAATTTCAATGGGCTGCCTGACATGTGGGAACATGCAAAAATACTGCAGGCATATTATTTTAAAAGTGTGTTGCACCTAACTGCACAGTAGTGTGGTGCCATGTATTTTGGTGGCTGTGAATGGGTCTGTTTTTAATAGACGTGTGGAGGTGCAATTACGTTTTCATCATGGTACCTGCGCACATCTGCAAAGGGCATTGCATTTCTTTGCTGTGCTGGAAAATGTGTGTTCTTGCATGCGTTTCTGCACCACCAATGGTGTGAACAAGTCCTAAGGGCCAGTTTACTCTATAGAAACAGTCTAGATGTGTTGCTAATGCGTTTTTGCATGCCCGTTTGGCATGCATGTTTATTGTGTTCCAGTACATTTTGGATGCGTTTTGGACACGTTGCATTGCATTTTTGTATCCCTTACAGTTAGTTTTTTCTACTTTCTTTTTATTCAATTTAACTAGGGCCATGTGCGTTTTAGTACATTCAAGGGCATTTCAACGCGTTCCAGTACAGTTCTGAGCAGAAACAATGCAGCGTGGTCAACTTTGTTTACAGCACCTGGAATGCACTGAAAATGCAAGTGCTGATGTGAATTATGACATTGACAACCATATAACCTTCTTTGTGATGCCAAAAAAGCAACTGAAACACATGTAGTGTGAACTGGCCCTAAAGATTATTGGAAGGAAGGGAACGGGACTGACCAGGGATTGTGAATTCAATCAGACTAGTGGTGAGATACAATCAGCAATCGAAATAATAATGTGAGATCTGAGCTGTAGATGATAGAAAATGAGACACATTCAGATTGATCAGTAAATAAATAGTTAAAAAGAGTGGGGCGGTGATCCATAGATTTGCATATGGGACAGGTGATGATGGGGTGGGGGAGGGGGTCAAGTTGTATAAGGAGACAGATTTAAAAGAAGATAAAAAAAGTTACAATGAAATATACACAGCATGAAACTTGCACATTTCCAACTTTTCAGAAGAACAGGACGCAGGTAAGATTCATCCACTTTCTAGTCATTAGACAAAATCAAAATTGATTGATCAATATTCCTGGCACTGACACAACCCAGAAAATTGATCTCCATTTTTTTAACGTTCATAAATGTCAAGGAACTTATAATCTAAGGACAGAATCTCAGCCACGTACTAGGCCCAATTAACCTAACAGCATGTCTTTTGAGTGTTGGCAGAAACACATCCATACAGGGAAAGCATGCAAACTAGGATGCAGCCATGACTGGGATTAGAACCCATGACCCAAGTGCTGTAAATTCTGAGCTCTAACCACTAAGCCACTGTGGGAGACACGGTTTGAGTTACAATGTAGAATAGTTACATTGTTTAAAAATGATAAAGCTAGCGCTGGTAAAATTATATAGACTACTAAAATGGTATTACACAAGATAAATATAACCACGAACAGTAGTGCATGAACTCGTGAAAGGTCATCCACCCTTGTGATGGGTGTACTACACTATTAAGCACCTTTCTGGCTCCTGTGGCTGAGCTAATTCCTCCCCAGGACCATTTGGGCACCCACCCTGATGGATGGATGGCTGGAGCTGGATGACTAACCCATAGCAGCCAGCATACCGCTGCACCCCCAGATGTGTGATGTGTATAACCCATGCGCATTAATACTTTTGTTTTGGTGAGTGTAGACCAGTCCCAAGGGTGGTTGACCTTTCACGTGTTCATGCACTACTGTCTGTCACGGAGAAACCACACATTCATAGGCACTCTCTGAGTTGGTACTCCCACACGAAGGAAATTCCATTATTCAGGAATGATTATATGAACTTATTTTAGCACCATTTACCATTTTACATCATTATTGCAATTATTTGCACTTTTTGGTTTTTACATGCGTTCATTATTGATCACATGCATTTATAGCACTGCACTATGACTTTAACATAGAATAGTTACATGATTAAAGAGAAGGAAGCTATATCATTATATTGGGAACTTAGAACTAGACATTCCAAATTATTTGAGATATAAGTGTGAAAATGTTTAACATTTGAAAATAGAATGTATGACATTCATTAGTAAATGCATTAGTTGTCTGATCATTTTGGAGAAACAGCAAAAAAAAATAAAATTATAATATAGGTGCACTTTTTATGTTACATTCTAAGTATTCTCTTATGCAAACAAAAAAAGTCAAAGATACAAAGCCCGTGCTTGTGCGCCATCTAGCGAACATATCCGGTATTGCACCTAAAAATGTGCCAGAAGCGATACCACATTTACTAACAGGAAAGTAGATGCTTGTCAATGAGATCGCTAGATGCCTCTCAGAAGACTGACAGGTCTTAATTGATTTAATTGAGTCTGCATGAATGTCCAGAGTCTGCTGGTAGACTCAATTCTTAGTAAATCAGGGTCAGTGTGTCAAGGCATTTTTCTTTGTACCATAATAAGGACCCTTCTTCACTGCTATTTTGGGGAATAGAAAAATATAGAGGTCACTGGAGGGGAAGCAATAAGGTGCGTTCCCTGAGCCAAGCGGAGTCCAAGTGGATATATAACATGCAGACGCAGGTCCCTAGAGGCCTGAATGTTGATTTTGACTTGAACTGATTTATCAGTGATTTTTAGAGAGTAGGGATTGTCTGGTTATATTTTAATTATTATATATTTTTAATAATTATGTTAGTATCCATCTGGCTGTTTATTAATTTTCTTTATAATATATATTTATATTATATTTTAAATTTTTTATTATATAATAATAATATTTTAGTGGGTACATTATTTTACCATGTTAGTGATCTTGAGTGTAACTCCATTATAGGTTTTTATATTTTATTTGCCATGAGTATTGATGAATTGGTACGGGTGGCGTATTCATGAAGGTGCCACCTTTTAATTTAATAATTAATAATAATAATTAATTTTAAAAAATGATCTTGTAAACCCATAGTATGGGTATGTCTACATGGGTATCTCATATACATTGAAAATGGATTAATATATTCTCTGTAGGTGTTCTGTCCCTTTTAGTCTATAATAAATTAATATTTCCATGGGTTTTATTTAATTAGGGGTTTAGTGTAGTTATTATTTTAATTTTAATTTATTTTAATGTATTTTTGGATGTATTTATATTAAATACAAGTTATATATTATTCGATTTACCTATCATAATATTTCATTTATTAATATTTATTTTATTTTTTTGTTAATGTTATTATGTATTTATTCTGAGGTAGTATTGGTGGGCTATGTTAATATGGCCCCCGGGATATATATGTTAATTTTATTTTCACCTCCGATACTAGTATAGTTAATTATATAGATTTCCTGTTTTTATTAGGTTTAACTAGTTGCCGACCGCAGATAGCCGAATGACGGCTACACTGCGGGCGGCCAGTTCTGAGTGGACGTCATATGACGTCCTCCCAGAACGCGCTCTCCTGCGCGCCCCAGGGGGCGCGCACCCGGCGATCTCCGTGAGCGCTGTGTCCTACGGACACAGCTGATCACATGATGTGGTAAAAGGCCAATCACAGCGGCCTTTTACCACGTGATCAGCGGTGTCCAATGACACGCTGATCAGAGGGAAATGCAAGTGCCGGTTCTCGGCTGCACTTTCCTCACGCTGTCAGATCGTGAGGAAAGTACTGCCGAGAACCGGCAGTTGTCAGAGCGGGGATCAGCACCGATCATCAGGGCGCGGTGACATTATTTCCGGCGTGGGCGCCATTTTGGTACACCTATTACTATTACTGGTCACTGTAAGGAGGTGAGGGGGCATTTTGGCCACTTGAGCATTTTTCACTGAAAGCTGAAAAAGCTGGCTGAAAATTGGCCTGGGCAGGAAGGGAGTATAAGTGCCTGGTAGGCAAGTGGTTAAAGAATAAGTTCACCTTTTGATCAAAAATAATAAATGCACATTTTTTTGCAGGTAAAAAAATGTGCATTTATTATTTTTGGTTGCAGAAGCCTGGAAAGCATTGCACCAGTGATCAGCAGACCGCTCGGTGTGAGCAGAGTCCCGTCCGGACGTGCTGTTTTTAAAAAGTGACAGCTAGTATGAGGAACTTCTCCCTGTACTTCTGTCACAGGGAAGGGGGACAGTGAGCAGTAGCTGCAGCTTTGGTAACATATTACATGTTCCCAAATGAGGAAAAGGATTAATACAGGTTTCATCCTAAAAAAGAAATAGCCTTCTTCATCCTACACAATATTTTTTTTTTTACCAAAAAATGCTGAACTTGTGATAAAGAAGCAACCATACTCCAGGCAAGTTAGCATTTGGATTTTACACAAGTACTGTGACAATTCAACTTGTTATATTCCTCCCGTAGCTTTACACTGTAGGCTTTATTTGATTCTGGTCAACTTGTAAGTTGATGGGAGAGACAGGTATCAATCCTGACAGCAAGGTACCAGGAAAGCAACAATCCTGGGAGTGTCCATTTCTGAAGAGACTTCATAACATGATTTCTCTGCCTTTAAAGGGTTTTTAGCAAGACAGGCATTGGTAGAGGTAAGTATTTACTTTGCACAGGGCTCTTGATGCTTTTAGAATTTGAACATCCAGATGTTGGTGAATGACAAATGTTACTTGACCAGAAGAATGTTTGGATGAATCCAGATATAAGGTGATGCAAAATGATGCATTGTCAAAAAGCTAGCAAAAAAGTAATGAATTATTTGTATAGTCATGTATACTGAATAATGTCTATGGTTAGATGTACAGATGCACAGTTAAGGTTATCTGTTTACCAGACTGTGGATGCTAATCAGTGTGTTAGTGCACCAGGTGCTCAATCTTCATGTACTGTGTAATGAATTGGATCAACAGATTGTTGAGTGAGTCTGGAGAAGGCACATCAGTTATAGTACAGATTAATGCCAATGACCAAATTACTAAAAATATAAGGTTGTCAAAAATAGTTTGAGAATTGGTAGATAAACTTAAAACAAGTTAGAACTTTAAAAAAATACTACTGGTACATATGTAAGGCTTAAAGTTGGTGCACAAAGGCAGGGTTTGCATTCTTGAAAAGTTAACATCTCAAGGGGCTACAGGTTCTGTGTTTTGAACTTGCTCCATTTTAAAGGGAAATTCAAATATAAAATTATCATTTTTTGATGGTAGGGGTAAAATATCAGGTAAAATAATCTGTCTAATCCTTTCTTTTTTGCCATTATTAAACTTGTCTCTTTTCTGCATTCTTTGTATTCCTGTTGTGACATTCCTGGCTGCGCTGGGTCTGTGTGCATCCGCATACCCCTAATTGAGAATGGGCATACATTTTATAGTGCCAGAGCAATAGGCTTCCCCACCACACATCACAACTAAATGGGCTTCCCTTATAAGAGGACAGAAGTAAAGAGGCACTAGGCCACAGAGATACCATACACAAACCATGAGAGTATGGTATCCAAAGACAAGGACAGTGTTGCCACTGCAAGACCCTACCCTGCAGACTCAAAAAGATGAAGGTAACATATACAGTATACTGACAAAAGATATATGGATATTAAACTAGGAAAAAAAATTAAACTGGAATTTCCCCTGAACGAGTGCAGCTTTGCTTGGAAAAACAATAGTTATAATGTTGGACCCAATTTTAAAGCAAGAGGAAGGAGACTAGAAATAGAAATGTGTGAAATTAAGTAAAATAGAGTAAGCGGATATAGTGATAATAAGGAAAATCTGAATGGACAATAGTCATTGTTGGAAAATGAATTTAGAAGATAATAGTGTTTAAAAAGAATAGATATGGCCAAAAAATGGGTGTTTCAAATTTTGTTTTAGATCAACTGTAAATGAAAATAACTGTGCAGTCTGTCACAGCTTGGTGTACATATGGGCAAATCAATCAGTTGTGGTTCATCTCACCTTTTTAAATTTTTGATCCCATGAAATTCAGAAATGCGAAATTGAAATTCTCACTGAATCTGGCTACCAAAAATGTCTATAACAGATGAGCATACGATGCAAAATTGTTCAAAAATGACTCAGGGAGCTCAAGAAAGCCACTAATTATGTGATATTCAAAAAATAGCTTTAGTCAGAAGGAAACCTTTTTGCTGGTTAATTTTACTATGCAACTATCAACCTGGACAATAAAGTACAGTTCATTTTTCTAGAACAAAAAAGGTCTTTTATCCACTTTACAAAACAATGGCCTTACACATGTGGCAGCAGTACCAACTGGAGACGAAGGGAAGATCTGCAAGGTTTCACTATTTCTAACAGACTAGCTACCGTATTGAATGGTAGACTCAGGAATGGGGCTGGGGGCTATGAAAACTATAAACTTTTGGAAAATAACACTTTAACAACTCAGGGAAGAACTTAGTCTGCATGAAGGTGTATTGTTAAATAAAGAATCTAACTCCAAATTAAAATATTTTATTTCCAATGAGTTCTTATAGTAGTGTTATAGAAATATGTGCAGAATGATTTTAGTAAATCATGCTTAAATGCACAACAAAAAGATAATACATCATATTTGCATGACAAATAAAAGTAGAGTTGAATTAAATTATTGTACAGTTAGGCTGTTTAAATTATATCTGAAAATTAGAGTTTAAAACCTTCATTCTAGACCATTAATTATAACTGTGCAACTTTTATAATTAAAGTAATTTTAAAGTAATTCTCATGCTTTAAAATAGAGCTAAAGACATGTTTTTCTTAATTTTGGATAGAATAAGGTAGAATTATAACGGCTGTCAATTGGGGAGATTTTCCATCATTTCCTGTCCCATAGCCAAAGCAGGGAGTGGGAGGAAATCCCTCCAAAGTGAGTTGCCACCTGGGTCACCAAAATTATTGTCCCCAATGGATTTCTCCTTTAATTCCTGTTCTGATGAAAATCCAAAAATTTGTGGTCTGCTTACATTTTCACTCTTGGTTATAATGGTATGCAGCACAAATAGAGAGGGTGTATCTCCCTAACAGGGGCACTGACAACAATAAAAAATGGACAAGGGGTTCTTTTTTTTTTATTATTTAAATATTTATTGATTTTTCACGTTATTACAAATATCCATCGGAAAAAACAAAACACATAAATATCTATAACATCTCTACATTTCCCCCTCTAAAAACTATTTTCTTTCCCGGCCCTCCCCGCCCTTTCCCAAACCCCACCCCCTCCCTCCCCTCTGCATGCTCTCTCCCACTCTATTCTCTCAAGGCCTGATGACTTTAGCTATCGTCCTAGTTTATACCTTTCTGGTATAAACCAATCTGGTTTACTCTATTGACCCAGTCTTCCTCCTTCGGCACCTCTGTTTTCTGCCAAAACTTGGGTAACAAACCTTTTGCAGCATTTAGGTAGTACCATACGCCTGATTCTTTGTATTTGTTTACTGATGTCTCGACATTGTGTAAGAGGCAAATTGTTGGGTCTAACCCTATGTCATTTCCAGTTATTATTTCAATCAGTTTAACTATTATCTTCCAAAAAGCTTGAATTTTCGGACATTCCCACCATATGTGAAAAACTGTGCCCATCTCCCCACACCCTCTCCAACACATTTTTGAGTTCTCCCCACTCATCTTGTGCTCAACACTCGGTGTAATGTGCCATCTTGTCAAACACTTATAATTTATCTCTACCTCTCTCATACTAACATTCTCGTGTATCAATCTAAATATCTTTTTCTGTTTATCCTCATCTAAGACCACTTCCATGTCTCTTTCCCATTTTGTTATAAAAATTAACTTTGTGTTCGTGTCTAATTCTGTGAGTATTCTATATATCTTGGCAATACCGTGCCTCCCATCCCCTCGTGTTTCCAACAACCTTTCAAACATATTCCAATCCTTTTTTAATCTCAAGGGTTTCGGGAGATTTCCAATGAAACTTTTCAATTGATGATATTTCCACTCATCTATCCTAATAAAAATCTCTCCCTTCTTCTCTTCTAAATCTTTAAATGGTCTCAGTTCCCCCTCTACCAAAACATCTCTCAATTAAATATCTTCCTTTTTAAGCCATCTCCCTGTTATCTCTTCCCTTCCTGGAGGGAAATACTCAGTGTTTGCTAGTGGCATTAATATAGAATTAAAATCCCATTTCATGTTTTTGTGCAAATTATCCCATACCCTTAAAACATTTAAAGCGTAGATACTTGTGCTATCTTTAATTCCTCTATACTGTGCCGGGACCCATATCATCTTACTTAAACTAGTTCCACTAACTTCATTTTCAATTTTCACCCAACTTTTCCCATTTAAATTAAATGTCCAGTCATAAATGCTTGCTAAAACTACTGCTTTATAGTATCTCTTGACATCTGGCAGTCCCATTCCCCCCTTCTCTTTGTTCCTACTTAATGTTTCATATGATATTCTTGGTTTTTTATTCCTCCATATATATCTTGTTAACATTCTTTTTGTTATCTTAAAGAAAGCCTCTGGGAGTCTGATTGGGATCATTTGAAATCTATACAGTATTTTAGGTAAAATTACCATTTTAACTAGGTTTATACTTCCTATCCATGATGGGTTTCCTCCTTCTAGTGTTTTTAATTCTTCCCTAATCTCGTTTATCAAAGAAATATAGTTTCGTTTATACAAATGCTTATATGAGGCAGTGAGTTTTATTCCTAGGTATTTTATATCTTCTCCATTTAAAGGGGAATTCTTTTTGTAACTTTTCTTTTTCACCCTTTGGTATATTAATATTCAGAATCTCTGTTTTTGTTGGGTTAATTTTTAAGTTCGATAATTCACCATAATCCTTCAGGATCTTCATTATATTTGGGAGTGTTATTCGGGGGTTCCCCACATATAACAATAAGTCGTCCGCAAAGGCCGCTACTTTATGTTCTGTAGTTTCTGTTTGAATTCCCTTTAAAGTTCCACTTTTCCTTATTATTGACAACAGGGGTTCCAATGACAAAACGTACAACAAAGGGGACAATGGGCAGCCCTGTCTTGTTCCATTTGACATCCTAATGGGTTCCGACCTCTCCCCATTTACCGTGATGATTGCGGTGGGCTCCCTATATAATTTTCCTATCCACTCTCGCATTCTCTCTCCAATCCCCAGAGCTTCTAAGTTGTCCATCATAAAGCCCCAGTCCACTCTATCAAATGCCTTCTCAGCATCAATTGACAGGAGCACCACCGGAGCTTTCCCTTTTCTGCTTTTCTGAATAAGCATCAGAGTTCTCAACCCGTTATCTCTACCCTCTCTCCCTGGGACAAAGCCCACCTGGTCTCCATGAATCCATTCAGGCATTAGATCTTTCAACCTATTTGCTAGAACCTTTGCGTACAACTTCGTATCAGTGTTCAATAATCAAATTGGTCTATAGCTAGAGCACTGAGAAGCATCCTTTCCCTCCTTGTGAATAAGTACTACATGGGTCTGTAGAGATTCTCTCCTCACCTCCATCCCACCTCCCAGAGCGTTCATATATTTCTTCAACTAAGGTAACAATAATTCACAATATTTTTTTATAGTACTTTACTGTATAACCATCTGGTCCTGGGCTTTTCCTGACCCCTGTACTTCTTAATGCTGCTTTTATTTCTTCCTGAGTAATTTCCACATCCAAGGAGTTCAATTGTGCTTCGCTTAACTTTGGTAGTCCTGCATTTTTTAAGTATATCTTCCTTTTTTCGTTGTTACCCTCTTCAATTTCTTTTAAAGAACCTTGGGGACTGATATTATACAACTTTCTATAATACTCCGTGAACACTTTAATATTCTCTTTAGTTGAGTGGACCAGCTCCCCCTTGGGGCTTTTTATCTTTTCTATATAATTCCTATTTTTCTTTTTGTTCAGGGCTCTCATTAAATATTTTCCTGGTCTGTCTCCCCATCTATATCTCTTACTTAAAACTTTATTATATGCTCTTCTCCTCTCCTCTTCCATCAACGTCTCTAGCTCATCTTTTTTATCCATTAACTTCTGTTTTGTTTCTTTTGTTATTTTCTTCTTATGTGTCTGCTCCAAGTCTAATATTTCTTTTAGAAGCCCACTGATCCTCTCTCTTCTTTCTTTTTTCTTCCTTGCACCGATCGCAATCAAAATTCCTCTTATATATACCTTATGGCTCTCCCATACTGTAGCTGTCGATACTTCCTCTGTCTCTTTCTCCTTAAAATATACCTTAATCTCTTCCCCAATCTTCTGAGCTGTATCCTCATCCAGGAGAAGAGCCTCATTTAACCTCCATCCTAAACCTCCCGTCCACCGTCTTCCCCATCCCATTTTCATTACGACAGGAGCGTGGTCCGAGAACGTTCTTGCCTCTATTTCTATTTTAACCAAAAGTTCAATAAGTTGGTGATCTATTAGTATATAATCCAGTCTCGAGTATATCTCATGTGCATTTGAGAAGAAGGTATAGTCTCTATCTTTCATATGCATTATTCTCCAGGTGTCCACCAGTTGGTACTCGTGGATCACTTTCTTCAAAGCTCTCAGAGACCTACCCCCCTCTCTCTGCACAGAAGAGATTGCATCCTTTTGTGGGTCCATACAAAAATTAAGATCTCCTGCTACTATCAAACGGCCTTTTTTAAAGACCATCAGTTTTTTCAGCAGACCCTTCAAGAACTTCTCCGGCTTCTTATTGGGGCAATATATATAGGCTAATGTACACTCGATTCCCTGTAGTTTACCTTTCAAGAACAAGAATTCTCCCTCCGGGTCGGTCTTTCTATCCTCCAGCTCAAATCTCATATTCTTTGCCAATCCTATTGCAACCCCTTTTGCTCTTTTAATTGGTGAGTCGGCATAATACCATATTGGATAATATTTAGATTTTAATTTCACGTTTGACTCTATCTCAAAATGTGTCTCCTGTAAAAATACCACTGACGTTGCTCTATGCTGTAACTCTTTAAACAATCTAAATCTTTTCCCAGGACAATTCAACCCATTCACATTATACGTTATAAACTGTATTTCTTCCATCCTTCTTAGTTCTCTCTATCTCTCCTCCAATTCGCCTCCTCCTCTTGGTTCCTTCTATCATGCAGAGTATTAGCCCAGCAGCCCCTCCCCCCCCTCCCTCCGACCTAACCCCCATCTCCCCCCCTCCCCTCCCCTCCCATCTCTCTTTTTTTCCCCTACCCGTTAGGCTTGAAAACTGCCTACTAATCATTTGTGGGTCTTTTCCCACCATTGATTTGAAACTTTGGGGTTGAGCTCTGCCCATGGACGGCTCACCTCTCCTCCGAGCTCCCCAGATCCCCTCTCTCTCTCAACTTGACTCAGAAAAATCTCCACTACCCCCCTCAACCGGAACTCCGGGGGGGTGCCACATCGACAGAGGTGGGGCCAGGGGGGTGAGAGAGGAAGAGAGAGAGAAGAAAAAAAAATTTCTTAATTCTCCCTCCTTTCTCTCCTCCTTTTGCAGACTCTGGAATTCCTCGTACTCTAAGGTTACACCTTCTTTCTTTATTTTCTTGAATTTCCATCCTATAGAGCAATTTTTTCTGAGAATTCTCCAAATGGGTTATTTTTTTTCCTAGATTATCTATGGTTTGGGCCTGGTTTTTAACTTTCTACTCTGTTTCTTCCACTCTCGATAACACTGTTCAACAAATTTTTATTTTTTGCCAGTGTTGGAAACAAAAGGATCCATTTCTTAATGAATTTCACATTCTGAGTTCAAATATAACAATGAAATTTGTCAATTGGCTCTAGTTTTTCTGTAAACGGAAAGTTTTCTACTATAGGCGTACTGACTACATAATGCACAATAATTATATAGATGTCTTTCCACAAATATAAAGCAAGTGATATTGACTACATAACAAAGCCTAAATGGCATAATATATTGCATAGGATTACCAAGAAAAATTATAGCCATAAGCTAAGTTGAATCATTTTAATACTTAGGATTCTCACTAGTTTTGTCTTCAGTTTGTGTCGGTTTTGCTTCTCTTGGCTTTTCTCTTGTATTCGAGGAAAGGGCTATCTCTTACAACTCCACGTGACTACACGCTTCAGGTTCTTCCTCACTTGACTCAACCACAAAGGATTCTGGTGCTTTAGGAATTGGTAGCCCCTCTCCATGAGGAACTGGACGTATTGCCGATGGAATATTTGGATAGTGCACAGATAACTTTTTCTTCTTATTTAGCCCTTTTACAATTGGAGGCACCATACAAAAGTAACAATTACTAACATGATCTGTTGGCTCTCTCCAAATCATTGGCACAGCGAAAGGCATAGATGCCTTTTTTCCATTCAACCATTGCTCCAGTGCCGTCCCACAAGAATTGCAGCATATATGTGGTGCCCAGCTCTTGTCCTGGTCTCCTATCTTGCAGCCAAAATACAAGTTGTAGGCTTTCTTAATCATTCCTGTTATCCTCCTTTTTTGTGAGATAAAAGTTATTTCACCGCAGATATAGCAGAAATTATCTGCTTTATTCACACAAGTTCGAGGCATTACTGAGTAGCCTATATAAGCATAAAACGAAATGTAAAGACGCTGTCGAACTACAATCAGCTACAGATACTGCAGCTTTTATGCAGTGAAGTGATGCAATTAAAGGCTAATATTGCATCATCTCAGTATACATGCAATTTTCTATTGGTCACCAGTATCAATTGCGCAATATGCAGCTGAAGTTTCATCATAATTTTGAATGGCTTACATCATTAGATGGGTGAATATATCATGGAAACTAGAGCCAATCAACATTTTTTAGGGTCATTTTCGTTTTTCAGCACCCCAAAATTATGTAAGATTAGCTAATTTTATGCCCAAAACTTTTTACCTGTTGAACAGTGTAACAGATGCCCTAAATCATTCCAAATAGCTGTCATTTTGTGCTTTATTGTTTTCTCCAAACTTTGAAACATTTCTATCATCTCTTTCTTATTTAGTACTTGTAGTTCACCATCAGATTATTTTTTTTCCAAACCATCGCTATTTGTTGGCTGCAGCTGCTATTCATGCCCAATGATAATCTAGGACTATTTCCCAAACTAGTTTCCATTTCCCCTTTTGCACTTGCGCCTTGGGACCTTTCTAGAGTAATATTTCCATGTGATGTATATTTCTTTATCATGCCTGTTTGAGACCCTTTGAGCCCTGCTCCCTTAGGACCTTTATTCTTCATATCCTCTATAGGTCTTATTTTCTTCTATATTCTCACAATAGGATTGTACCGGTCATTTATAATTTGTGAACCAGACAAAGCTTGCTATTTTTTCTTGTGTTTTGCTCTCCTGAGTCTCTTCTCCTCTTCTTAACCCTGGGAATCCCCCCCTCCTCTCCTTCTTCCCCTGCTCCCCTATATCACTCAGGATTCCACTGCACAACAAGCCCCCAGCCGCTCTCACTCACCCTTCTCTTTTCCGGACGTCGGCTCCAAGCTTCGGGTGGAGGGCTTTCTCAGCAGCTCAGTCCTAGGGGGATTCCTCTGGGTCTCCAGCACTCTTCATTTTTTGGGGTCTGTCCTAGGGAAGCAGGCTGGGTCTCCTGGTTCTCTTAGGTCTCCCAGACCCAGGATCAATCAGCCGGCCGAGGGGTATAGCTAGAAGTAAGCCGGCGGCTCCATCTTACATCGGGACGCCAGCCGGCTTTTTTTTTTAGATAATGGACTAAGTGTGGACCTCAGGTTATTAATTCACCATCCAACAGTTTTATGAGCATTCTCTTGGTAACTGTTATTCCGCACCCCCTCACCCCCCATCCCATTCCATAGCCCACTCCTTTGCCTAAAAATATAAAGGTTTAATTTCCATTGCTGTGTATATGGCTGTGTGTGAGTGTTTGTTTTTTTATTTATTTGTCCTACTCAACAGTTTGCTAAAACTTTGTGTATTAGTACCGCTTTTACTGTGAAGAAGGGAACACCCTGAAAGCCTGTCCAGAAGATGTAAATGTTAGTGCAAAAAGAAAACAGTTGTTTTTATAAGAAAACGGTAGATAATGGTGAAATGTGTTCAGATGGATGTTAAATTTAAACCTTAAAATTTCATATACTTAAAATATACATGGACAGAGAGCCAATTTTCCACACCCAATACTGTTTTGTAGGTTTACTTTCATATACAGTAGATAATGATCTATTTTATGAGACATCTGTAGATGTTCATGGAACTTTTCTGGAGATATATTAAGTAATCAAAATGTAATCCCCTTGCTTGGTCAAAGTCTTTATATAAGCTGAAGCTGCCAATCATATTTTCAAATAATTTAATAAAAAAGTTAAATTATGCTAATTTACATCCTGAAGGGTATTTAACTAATTTCAACCAAGCTTAGAATAAGCTTTAATTGTTTAGATGGGAATAAGGAGATGAAGACTTAAAGAAAGCTGCCTTTAAAATGTTACTAAACCCACAACAGTAAAATCAGTCTGTATATGCAGTAAAGCATGCTTGTTATAGTCACAATGGAACCTAAGGGGTTAATCCTCTGCATTGTGTAAAAACACTGTTTGATCCTGACTTCTCTGATCCTCCCTGTCTTCCAGTGTCTCCTTCTTATCTCCTGATCAGAAATATTGTGTGGAGTCACTTTGCACATGCTCAGTTTGGTGTGTATTGCTAGAGAGTTTTTTTTTCTTGGAAGAGTGCATGTGATAAGCACAGGGCCAATTGGCACTGACCAGTCAGGGGTTCTGCATCCTCCTAGGCAGAATGAAAATTCCTCCTCCAAGCTTTAACATGTGCTCTGCTGGACACTGATGGAAATCACAAGACTGCTCTAACTGCTAATGGGAAAAGGTATTTAGCCGTTTAAATTTACTAAAGTAATTTCATTTCAGTGTTCTGTGTACTGTGGGAGACCAGATATAGTGAATGCAGGGTCCTGGGTTTAGTAACACTTTCAGTCATATAAAATTACATAAAGATTCTTCCTATGAGGGCATTCTCTGAAGAAATGAAGCCAGGATTGTCAAAAGGGGACCCCAGATGAGTAGGAGCAGGGTTCCTCTGTGCAAAAATATTGCACAGAGCAGGTAAGTATAACATTTTTGTTATTTAAAAAAAAATTCTGACAAAAATAAAATAGCTAGACAAGAGCTTGATTTAAGATAGTGTTAGGGTCAAGGTCAAAGCCAGGGTCAAATATTACTGCCAGAGAAAAAAAGTTGGGGTCAGGGTCATTGTTTTTAGGTAGGATAAAAAGCAAAATGTGCACTATTGTTTCTTAGTCCAACTATAAGATACACATATGTAATGTAGTATCACAGCAAACCTCAGGAGTATGAGCTTTTATTTTGGGGTCTTTTTGGTGGTGGGTCATGGTAATGGCAAGAAATTTACAGTTACATCTTTTTAAAAAAAATTTCACTGTTTTGGGTCAGTTTTCTTTTGATTACATTTTTTTTCTTGTACCGGGCAAGAAGGCAGACTTATTATAGCTCCTATATTCTGTCTTGACTGATTATCATTAACAGAGTCATTAAAGTGGTTCTAAAGACAGAAGGTTTTTTTATTTTAATGCAATCTCTGCATTAAAGTAAGTAAACTCCTTTTTGCATATTTTACCTACAGGTAGCCTTTAATGAGGCTTACCTGTCGGTACTGTAATCATCTCCTAATTGTGCACCGTTTAGAAGATGTTTACTCTAGAAGATTCGGTGTTGTCACCGGCGCATGCGCACTGCGCTCTCAGTGGACAACGTGCCATCCATTGAGAGAGCCGTGCCGCAGCCAAAACTCCCTTCACGCATACGTGCGAGTGATGACATCATGGCCCGCCCAATCAGATGGCAAACCCGGAAGGAAGACCGGGTGAAGATGGAAACCTCGGGGAGCCGTGACAGTGCTCTGTTGGAGGGCTTCATTTTCAGGTAAGTAGTTCATAATGTGTTAGTATATGATGTATACTAGCACATTATGCTCTTGGCTTGCAGGGAGAAGATTTTTTTAATTTTTTTTTCTTGATTTACTGCCTCTTTAAGGTAAAAAACCTTCTGCATGCAGCACCCCCAAAATACTGAGTCTGATCTCAATCCAGCGACATGCACAAGAGCAAAGGCTCTCTTGGCTTTCTTCTTCCTCCTTTGGCTCAGAGACGACAGCAGGAGCCATTGGTTTTCTCAGGTGTACGCAAAACGAGTCCTTCAGGTGTATCAGCAAGAAGCTTTTTTCTTCTGCTTTCAGCAAGACAGTTTTTCTTCAGTGTATGAGCCAACAAGTAATTTTCTTTGAGCAAGAAAGTTTCTTTCTGTTCATTTTTTCTCTGTTTTAATGCTGTTCGGACCATTGTCTAAGTCTGCCTTAACTAACATTTACGTAACTATCTTTCTGATTGGATAATCAGAATATGTTATTGGTTTTAGCTGTTCCTTTACCTGGCCAATAGAGGTCAGTCACGTATCATGAATGGTGATCTGACTTCCCTGTAGGGGTCAATTTATTTAATATGCATCATGATGAAGGATTAAATTTAATACCACGGTGGTTTTAACAGATATATTTCTTGATAAAGTACTTGGTGCATTGGTTTAAACATCGGGAACCATCCTTATTAGATGTGAATTGGACCTTTTGGGTTTATCAAACATTATGAAGATGTAATTTATTAAGAGTAAATCTCCCATAATTCATCATGGCACTTTATTGGATAATGCAGATACGCTATTTCAGTCCATCATGCAATATACATCATGTCCTTTTGCAATCTGATATATGGGGAAAGGTATTATTAGCAAACCATTTTGTTTTAATATGATTCACAGTGTCCACCCCAGAATCACCATCCATAGTATATGTTATTAGAAGCTGATTGATAGTTGATTAATGCCTGATGTTGCTGTATCCTTTGACCATATGAAGAAAAGGAATTATATACATACATGGTTAAAACTTCTGTACAGCTGAGCATGTAGTTTTTGTCTTGCAAATAAATTATTTTTAGTTTCTCTCATTGTCTTCTTACTCTGTTTAACAATTGTAAAACTTTATTTGAAGGTTTAAACTTGGTCATCAAAGTGTTTGGGTAGAACCATTTCCCAAGGTTTCTCACCAAGTGCTTTTACGTGGCTATTTGTTTGGTGAGCATATTCTAGCATCTCCTGTCTAATTGACTAATATTCACGGGACTCCCCTGTCTTGGGAAAACACTTGTGCTTTTGAATGTTTCACTGGGTGTATCTTTTATATAACTTTAGAATTTTTATGTATCAAAACCATGACATGTTCTCCTTTTTGATATGCATATATGTGGGTAAACGTATATGGAGATCAACTCGTTAACATGGTATTGATCATAATGGCTGTTGGCATCCTCCACTAACAAGTCTTAAAACAGTTGGTATTTGTCTGTGAACTTCTCACAACACCTTTACAATGTGGATTGTTAAAATCAACAAACACAATATAAACAGTCCAAGAAAGATTACAATGATTATATTAGTTGGTGGATAATAGGATCTGCTATCCGATAATATGTGGTCTTGCTCTAAATAATCAAAATTTTCAATTGGCAAATTTTCTTTCTTAATAGTCATTTGGATTGTGTGGTTGGGTTTATGTTCCAGTTTTAAATCTGCATCCATCGGTATATCTTGATGTTGGAAGGCGTTGATACTTTTGACTTCCCCTTCCAAGACTTCAGTTCCTACTTGGTAAAGGGTAATTTTCCCAATGGTGTTGGGTGGTACCTTTATAATGGATGCTGTAGCAGGCAATGCTATGATGCGGCTCATTATTTGGTTTTCATAAAACATGCTCATGTTCTTTAAGGCTGTGCTGACAAGCCAGTCATCTATTTACGAGTATTGCCTGTACTTCCAATGGATCTGTGGCTTTTCGCATATTTACTTCACATCTCTCAGAACCGTGTTTGTCATATTCCAGTGCACATAATTCATGGGTTGCATCATAGACAAATGGATTTCCATTACATTGGACGTTAATATCTTTGAAACAGGTGCATTCATCCAAGATGGGGATGGCATACAAATCCGGCACCCAAGGTTGTATATCTCCTTTCCATGTTCTGACGTTATGGATTGTCTTCATCTGGAAAACTTTCTTTGAGGAGACATAGGGTATGGCGAACAAAAAGCAAACTTCAAGATCATCTGGATTAATATAGAGGGGCATAGCACTTCCCATTTCAAAGGCCAAATTGATCTGGAAGTCCTCCATTTCACCCCCACTGACCAGATAGAGCACGCTTCTGATCATTTCAGTGGACACAAAGTATAGCGGTATGTATCCATGAGAGAGATCATTCATTCCATTCTGTATTTCATTCAGGAAGGCTAAAGTTTGAAAGAGTATGGGTTTCTGAATGAACAGTAGCTCTCTTTTGAACAGTTCACAAGTTTGGTGTTAGTCTCTGGAACGAGTGATCAGATCTGAGTGCTTGTTAACAGTCACAACAGTATCATTGACAACAGCAAGTAAGTCCATTAACAGCTTTCTGCATTTCAAGTTCATGGTGAATGACTTTTATACTCATTTATAGATGTTCATTTCAGTTGCGAGAGTCTTTACTGAAATGGAATTAGCGGCAGATATAGTTGTAGAAACAACAGTTCCTAAGACTGTGAAGATGGGTCCTGCTATCAGTGCTCCAATGAACCTCTTTGGTCTTTTCTCATAAGTCGTAGCTTCTGGAACAAATGGTTTGTGGGCTTGGATGAGGATTTCCTCAACTTGAGTTTGTACTGTTTGTTAGGTGCATGTTGTACCACTCTTTGATTTCTGGAGATTGGATATTTTGAGAGTTGTAGTGTCTCTCTGTGGAGGTCTTTGGATCCACAAAGCAAACTTTTTGGGTGATAATGCATTTTCCGGTTAAGATGAACCTGGGCACTTCTTGGAAGAGTATCCCCAATGAAGGTCCTGGTCTGGCGATGAGGTCAGCCTGGCCTGGTGTGCATGTTCACATCAGGGTCCACAGGATTCTCCACATGTCGGGTCCTCAGGACAGTCTCATAGGCAGGTCTCACCCTCTGGACCGATCCTCGACAGTCAGGTCTCTTGTTCGAGGCTTCTGGTCGTTCTCCCTGGTTCGATCATTGGCAGTTGGGTTTCTCTCTCTTAGAACATCAGATCGTCATCTGGCCTTTCCTCTACAGTCTGGTCACTACCTCTTCCGATCTCTGGTGTGGTCATCAGCTGGGCCATCATCACTAGAGATGAGCGAATTATTCAAAAATTCGATTCGGCTGATTCGCCGAATTTCAGGAAGAAATTCGATTCGATGCGAATTTATTCGCTACAAAGTTAACTTATAAAAAGGGTTTCTAGGCTTCAGAGAGCCTTTAAATTAGTGCAGAACACTGTACCTTTAATTTAAATGCCCTTGGAGATGAGGAAGGAGAAGGAGAAGGAGAAGGATGAGAAGAAGGAGAAGGAGAAGGATGAGAAGAAGGAGAAGGATGAGAAGAAGGAGAAGGATGAGAAGAAGGAGAAGGAGAAGGATGAGGAGAAGGAGAAGGATGAGAAGATGGAGAAGGAGAAGGATGAGAAGAAGGAGAAGGATGAGAAGAAGGAGAAGGAGGAGGATGAGAAGAAGGAGAAGGAGGAGGATGAGAAGAAGGAGAAGGATGAGAAGAAGGAGAAGGATGAGAAGAAGGAGAAGGAGAAGGAGAAGGATGAGAAGAAGGAGAAGGAGAAGGATGAGAAGATGGAGAAGGAGAAGGAGAAGGATGAGAAGAAGGAGAAGGATGAGAAGAAGGAGAAGGATGAGAAGAAGGAGAAGGATGAGAAGAAGGATGAGAAGAAGGATGAGAAGAAGGAGAAGGATGAGAAGAAGGATGAGAAGAAGGAGAAGGATGAGAAGAAGGAGAAGGATGAGAAGAAGGAGAAGGATGAGAAGAAGGATGAGAAGAAGGAGAAGGATGAGAAGAAGAAGGATGAGAAGAAGGAGAAGGATGAGAAGAAGGAGAAGGAGAAGGATGAGAAGAAGGAGAAGGATGAGAAGAAGGAGAAGGAGAAGGATGAGAAGAAGGAGAAGGAGAAGGATGAGAAGAAGGAGAAGGAGAAGGATGAGAAGATGGAGAAGGAGAAGGATGAGAAGAAGGAGAAGGAGAAGGATGAGAAGAAGGAGAAGGATGAGAAGAAGGAGAAGGATGAGAAGAAGGAGAAGGATGAGAAGAAGGATGAGAAGAAGGAGAAGGATGAGAAGAAGGATGAGAAGAAGGAGAAGGATGAGAAGAAGAAGGATGAGAAGAAGGAGAAGGATGAGAAGAAGAAGAAGGATGAGAAGAAGGAGAAGGATGAGAAGAAGGAGAAGGATGAGAAGAAGAAGAAGGATGAGAAGAAGAAGAAGGATGAGAAGAAGGAGAATTCCAAGCCAGCAAAAAGTGTATCTGCAGAGCTCCGCTATTTCTTAGGCTATTTCTGACAGTTCTGTGACATTCACTCCATACAGCGGTTGAAACACTGTATCTATTTGTTTCTATAAATGGATCCATTTATGGAAACAAATAGATACAATGTTTCAACCGCTGTATGGAGTGAATGTCACAGAACTGTCAGAAATAGCGGAGCTCTGCAGATACACTTAGCGGAGCTCTGCAGATACACTTTTTGCCGGCTTGGAATTATTCTTATTTTCATCCTACTTCTTCTTCTTCTTCTTCATCCTCATCCTCATCCTCTTCTTCTTCTTCTGAGGATGAGGATGAAGAAGAAGTAGGATGAAAATAAGATTAATTCCAAGCCGGCAAAAAGTGTATCTGCAGAGCTCCTCTAAGTGTATCTGCAGAATAGAGGAGCTCTGCAGATACACTTTTTGCCGGCTTGGAATTATTCTTATTTTCATCCTACTTCTTCTTCTTCTTCTTCTTCTTCATCCTCAGAAGAAGAAGAAGAGGATGAGGATGAGGATGAAGAGGAAGAAGAAGAAGTAGGATGAAAATAAGAATAATTCCAAGCCGGCAAAAAGTGTATCTGCAGAGCTCCTCTATTCTGCAGATACACTTAGAGGAGCTCTGCAGATACACTTTTTGCCGGCTTGGAATTATTCTTATTTTCATCCTACTTCTTCTTCTTCTTCTTCTTCATCCTCATCCTCTTCTTCTTCTTCTGAGGATGAGGATGAAGAAGAAGAAGAAGTAGGATGAAAATAAGAAGAATTCCAAGCCGGCAAAAAGTGTATCTGCAGAGCTCCTCTAAGTGTATCTGCAGAATAGAGGAGCTCTGCAGATACACTTTTTGCCGGCTTGGAATTATTCTTATTTTCATCCTACTTCTTCTTCTTCTTCTTCTTCATCCTCATCCTCAGAAGAAGAAGAAGAGGATGAGGATGAGGATGAAGAGGAAGAAGAAGAAGAAGAAGAAGTAGGATGAAAATAAGAATAATTCCAAGCCGGCAAAAAGTGTATCTGCAGAGCTCCTCTATTCTGCAGATACACTTAGAGGAGCTCTGCAGATACACTTTTTGCCAGCTTGGAATTATTCTTATTTTCATCCTACTTCTTCTTCATCCTCATCCTCTTCTTCTTCTTCTGAGGATGAGGATGAGGATGAAGAAGAAGAAGAAGAAGTAGGATGAAAATAAGATTAATTCCAAGCCGGCAAAAAGTGTATCTTCAGAGCTCCTCTAAGTGTATCTGCAGAATAGAGGAGCTCTGCAGATACACTTTTTGCCGGCTTGGAATTATTCTTATTTTCATCCTACTTCTTCTTCTTCTTCTTCATCCTCATCCTCAGAAGAAGAAGAAGAAGAGGATGAGGATGAGGATTAAGAGGAAGAAGAAGAAGAAGAAGAAGTAGGATGAAAATAAGAATAATTCCAAGCCGGCAAAAAGTGTATCTGCAGAGCTCCTCTATTCTGCAGATACACTTAGAGGAGCTCTGCAGATACACTTTTTGCCGGCTTGGAATTATTCTTATTTTCATCCTACTTCTTCTTCTTCATCCTCATCCTCTTCTTCTTCTTCTGAGGATGAGGATGAGGATGAAGAAGAAGAAGAAGAAGTAGGATGAAAATAAGAATTCCAAACCGGCAAAAAGTGTATCTGCAGAGTTCCTCTATTTCTGACAGTTCTCTGACAGCTCCTTCACATGTACAGCGGTTGAAACATCTGTTTCCGAATAAAAACATCTGTATCCTATATGGAAACAAATAGATACAATGTTTCAACCGCTGTACATGTGTTCCTTCTGTCAGAGAACTGTCAGAAATAGCGGAGCTCTCTGCAGGGACACTTTTGCCGGCTGATCGGGAAAAATCCGATTCGCGCACCCGAAGTAGGCAAATATTCGGATTCGACGCGAATCGAATTTTTCCTGAAATTCGTATCGAATTCCTTTTCGCCTGGTTCGATTCGCTCATCTCTAATCATCACTAAAGAGTGGAAAATACACCGTCTGAGCACCATTCGCATATTTATAAAGATAACCCTATAAGGCAATATGGAAATTTAACTTTTAATGACTGGTTACCGTTATGATGTCAACATCTCCAGGTAGGAGCATGTAGGTTATTCTTCTAACAATGTAATTGTGATTTGGGATGGCAAGCATGTAATTGATTTATATGGAATTATGCCATTCCGGAATATGGAATTTATATGCCACGGGGGAAATTTTGTCAATGTCAAATGGACCTTTCCAAGACAGAAGGAATTTACGTTCCTTGACCTGGTCTCTCGCAAAGATGTACAGATAAATGTTGTCATCGATCTCATACTCCTTCTTGGTGGTTTTGAGATCATAGTATGTCTTCACTCTAGTTGCAGATTTTTCTAAATTTCACTGGGCAAAAGTGAAAGCATATTGCCAATGTTTATGCAAATCCTCTATTTATTGGTCCGTTGTAGCATTGATCACATTTTGATCTGTAGTGTGGTACAAAGGGTGTTGTGGCAACAACATCTGTCTTCTAGTAATTAGTTCAAAAGATGACATTTTCGTGACCATATTTGGAATTGCTCTTGAGGCCATCAGGACCAAAGGACGTTTTACATCTCAGTCCTTGTCTGTTTCCTTAACAAACTTCTTAAGTATATTAACAATAGTTTGATTGTACAAGTCTATTCCACCAGCAGAGCCTGGTCGATATGCCATATGCAATTTCCTTTTAACACCCAATATTTTCTACAGTTCGGTCATCACTTCCCAAGTGAAGTGTCAGAATCTAGCCTCTGGGGAAGACCAAAATGTGAATAGATATATTATTGATTAACAATGCAGCACATGTATCAAAGCTGTTGTTTGGTGTTGGAATACATTCGACATACTTGATAAATAAACATGTAACTATTAGCATATATCATTTCCCTCTGGAAGATTTAGTTACAGGTCCAATAAAATCCATTTAAAGGTCTGACTAAGGCATACAGATCCCCCTTTTCTGGAGGGGTGCTCTATGGGTCAAAGCAGTAGGCTAAAATTGGCTGCACATTAAGCAGCCTTGGCAGTATTCTTTCACATCATGTAACATATGAGGCCAATAAGCGTAATCTAAAAGGATCTCGTATGTGATCTTTTCTCCCCGATGCCCAGAAGTAGGAGCATCATGGGCATGCTGCAGTATTAGACCCCTAAATTTAAGTAGGATGACCCACTGTTTGATACTACCCTTTGAGGTTTGTATCAACAATCCCTGATGCAATGCAAATTGGGATTTAGATTTCATTAAAATACGTAAATTCTCTTTCCCAGCACAATTTTCCTTATTAATGGGATTTTAGTCCGAATCTTCTGTTTGCTTATTTCAGAATAATTATCGATAAACTTACGGAAATAAATAACCATACCTAGGAACTATTCTATTTAATTTTTTAAGGTTAGTAGGTACTTTACAGTTTAGCACTGCCCCAACCTTTTTTCTTTTACGAGTTTAGACCTTCCGAGGTAACTTCATGGCCTAAGAAATTAACAAATTAATGAAGAAAGAAATAAAGAAATTAATGTACATTACCATTGGGCTTTTTGTAAGGACAATCTAACCCCTGATACTTTTAATTGACTCAAAGCATGTTGAAGTTCTATAATATCCTTGGCCATATCAGTACTTTTGATTAGTATATAATCTACGTACGCCAATGTCCCCAAGCTCAACAGTATCTGGCATAGCCTTGTGTATTAAGACAGCAAATTAATTGCCAGAATTAATACACTGAAAAAGCATACGAACCCAACAGTACTGTTTGTTATTGATCTTCCTCACTTACTTTAATGGTCCAATACCCCTGGGCAAAGTTTAGGGCCATGAAAACTTGGGACTCTTGACTGGTCTATGTATGGGATGGGCCATACAGACATGTAAACACGCTTTAGTTGTCAGAGGTCAGCACGCAAATGCCGTTGTCTGTTGCGTTTTAGAATACCTAGGACTGGGTGATTATAGGAGCTTTTGATGGGCCTAATTATATCCCTTCCATGTAACTTCCTAACAATCTCAGCCAGAGACTCATAGGAAGCTAGCGGAAGCCTATATTGTATTAGAAACACTGGTGGGTCATTAGGGTCTGTTTAGATTCTAGCGATGTGTGGGTCAGTAGTCCCACAATCGTAAGAATCCTTGGCAAAGATCTCTTGGAAGGAGAAACTTTCTTAGCAATTGTCATTTGAGATCATTGGAGCATGCATTAGCTAAGGCTACCATCTCTTCGACTAACTCCTTGAATCCAGAAAAGCTTTCCAGCTGTCCTATCTCATATGCCTCTTCAAGTTGTGTAGTTAAGTCAGTGGTTTGTAATGTGTATCTCCCTTCCATTTAGGTCCCTTGGGGTACTCTTGTTCTTTTGATTGGTTGATCAAAGACAATTGACATCTCTTCAATTCTACAAGTACCATCTTTAGAATCAAAGGGATAAATGGACTATAATGGTTTTATAGGGTCCAAACTCTATGTGACACCTATGTTTTACCTCTCTCCATTTAGGCCTTCAACTAATCAAAAAGCTGCCTATAATTACCTTCAAATACCCATGGAAAAAAATTAATTTTTCTATGACCATCCTCAATGCCTAAGATTTCTAAAGTATGTTCAAATGTTCCATATGATCAGTAATAGCTGGGGACCCTTTTTTAAAAAAAACTTAAAAATGGGGACAGTTTCTTTTAAGAATTTTTTAACTTTGGGGTGTCATATCTTTTGAATGAAACCCTAGGCTTCCTTTCCTGCCTGTATGAAGTCCTATCTTCCTCCTCTTCATGCTCTGGGGAATATCTTTGAAGTCTAGGGGGCGGCCTATATTCTGACTCTACCTCATTGTCAATTGCATGTACACCGCGCTGATACTGATATTCCCGTTTGTCTGTTTCCTGTTTAGCTGAATTGGCTCGACTCAGGAAATTAGAGTTTAATTGGACGGTTAACCTTACTATCTGTTTTTCCAACACCTTCTGCTCTGATCTAACAAGTGCAATTTCTCTTTTACTGTAGGGGAGTTCATTTCAATAGGGGACTTTCTTCCTTGCCTATAAAAGTCTAGTTCCTGCTGCAATTTTTGGTATTTCTTTTTAAGCTGCTTAAATTCGCTATGGGTCTCTTCATATAAGCATTGAGCACTTTCAATTTGAGCTACCAAACTTGCCTGACTCTCTGTGGATTGGCTTAGCTGAACACATGCCTGGTCAAGCCTGTCTGCCAATGATCCTATTTCCTGGTTTCTAGCTTTTAAAATGTGGCGGGCTTCCGACAAGTCTTTCTTTTTTAGAGATGGCATTTGTTTGGCAAACTCATTGCACACAAACCACAAAGTAGGCCATGCTTTCAAAAGAAGATGGTCACGACTTTTATTGTCCTTTGCGTTTGCAAATGTCATTAAAGGTTGACAAACTCAGCCATCTTGAATAAAAAGGTCCTCACATAGACTCTGGGCCTACCTCTTTTTTCTTCTGTGACAAACATCTCTAAGCTGTCTCCTATATCTAATCTCTTGTGAATATGTTCAACTACGCCACATTCTGCATACCTTTGTAGTGTTTCCTGAGGTCCCCCAGACTCTTTAGATGTCTGGAAGAGGTAGACCCACTGTTACTTCTTGCCATGGTAACACTCAATATATATATTTGACAATGTATATGAATATACGATCACCAGTATATTTTGAATTATGGTAAGTTTTCATTAGCTCTCAGCAGTGCCTCCAAAAAAAAAATGTGCTTTGATTTTTGTGTAGTGGTAATAATTAATATAATAGTGATCAGCAATGTGAATTATGAATTAATAAAATGGGCAGTGCCTAACTTAATGAATAATACTCCTTAAAAACATATACTATCTCCAAATTTGATTAATAAATAAATAAATTATATTTAAACTGATTGGTGATTTGTATTTCATACATACGATCAAAGGAAATTATAACAATTAAATTCAAGCATCAAATTTAAACATAAGTAAAGCAAAAACCCTGATTGGTCAAAGATTACAAAAATACTCTATTTAATTTTCAGCGCAGTTTCCACAACTTCCGCGGCCAAAGGAAGGGAGGAGACTACTTCTGATATTAATGATGAAATTAAACACAATTTAAATGTGTCCTTAAAGATGATAAGTTTGCAGTGTATACTCTTCCGACAATCACAATCCTCAGCGACAGATTAGCACCCAGTCTCATTATACACGATTCAATTTCAGGAATTCAACAAGATATATAAAGATACAGAAAAAAACAGCAAATTCATACATATACATCATAAGGGACAATTTAGACAGGAGCCAATTAACCTACCAGCATGTCTTTGGAGTGTGGGAGGAAACCGGAGTACCCAGAGGAAACCCACGCAGTCACAGGGAGACCAGATATAGTGTTCTGGATATAAGTAAGGAACATGTCCCTCTGGTGTGGAAGGTTTTTTCTTCAGCTTGCAGCAAGAACATTTTTCTTCAGTGTATAAGCTAGCAAGTCTTTTTCTCTGAGCAAGAGGTTTTTTTCTGTTCATTTTTTCTGTTTTAATACTGTTCAGATCCATTGTCTGCTAAGTCCGCCTTAACTGACACTGACTATCTTTCGGATTGGACGATCAGAATATGTTATTGATTTTAGATGTTCCTTTACCTCACCACTAGAGGTCAGTCACGTCTCATGAATGATGATCTGACTTCCCTGTAGGGGTCAACTTATTTAACATGTGTCATGATGAAGGAATAAATGAAATATCACAAATATCTTTCTCGATAAAGTACTTAGTGCATTGGTTTAAAAACTGGAAACCATTCTCATTAGATGAGAATTGGTCATCTATTAAGAATAAATCTCCAATAAATCATCATGGCACTTTGGTGTCCGTTTATGACACAGAGAATAGCTGCGATTCAACAGATCTCAGCTATTCTCTGGTCATTCACAGTTTATGACACTCAGGAGATCATGTCAGCCCTTCTCTGGAGATCTGTGTTCTCCCTCCAGATTCTCCAGCCCAGAGCTGGAGAATCAGAGGGACCGAAAACTAAGCAGAGATAATTTACCTCTGCTTAGTAAACTGATCTTTTACTGTAATCTCGCGAGATTATAGTAAAATGAGCCGTTTTTCAGAGTTTGTAGACCGTTCTCCAGCGTTTGGAGACCGTTCTCCCTTCGTTTGGAGAACTGCTTCATAAACTGCATTCACAGGAGAACTGTGTTCTCCGAGAATGCCGGAGAACTGAGCAGCGATCTATTACCGCTGGTCCATAAACAGACACCATAATTAGATAATGCAGATGTGCTATTTCAGTCCATAATGCAATATACCCCATATATTTTTTGCAATCTGATATGTGGAAATGTACTATTAGCAAACCATTTTGTTTTAATATGATTCAAAGCGTCCACTCCAGAATCACCATCCATAGTATATGTTATTAGAAACTGATAATTGTTTAATGCTGGATGTGACGGTATCCTTTGACCATATGAAGAAAAGGAATTATATACATACATGGTTAAAACTTCCGTACAGCTGAGCATGTAGTTTTTGTCTTGCTAATAAATGATTTTCAGTTTCTCGCATTTGGATTGATGAATTTTGAAGTCTAGGTAAACACTGGAGTTTTATAGATGGTGACTTGCTCTATTCATCCTTGAGAGAACCATTGTCTTGTGGCTGATTGACAAACACTTGACTGGCCTTTTAGCAGATAGTGTACTCGCTGATATGGAGTTTCCACCATTCTCTTTTTGCTCTGTTTAACAATTGTAAAACTTTATTTGAAGGTCTGGGGTCAGTAGGGGGCCCCATGAGATGCCCCTGGTACCTTTTTCATAGGCTTTTTTGAGTTTGGGCAAGGACACAGGGGCCCCATGATCCCCTATTGCCCAGGGGCCCCATGAGTTGTCAGTCCACCCCTGTTCAGGGGACTCTCCTGTCTTGGGAAAAACACACTGTACTTTTGAATGTTTCATTGGGTGTAGCATTTATATAACTTATGGATTTTTAAAACCATAACAATCTGAGATTAGGAGAGTTCCGGAGCTGTCATCATTTTTTTCTGCCAAATCGCTGCTGCTCCAAAATGCATTGGAAGTGGTTTTTTTTCTTCCACTAAACTCTCTTGTCACAAAACGCTGCTAAAAGCCTATGTGTGCAGGAACATATAGGATAGCACGCAGTGGAGTTTAGAGGCAGTAAAAACAATGTCTGACACCCCTAACAGTAGCATCAAAAACACCCAGTGTGCATAAGACCTAAATATGTTCTATGGAGAATATACATATGCATAAACTTTCCTGACATTTTAGGGGGAACTTTTTTTATGAGCCTCTATTGCTTCATCCCATTCCTTATCTTCAAATGGGTCTAGATCCCACTCACAGGTTTTTATAGAGAATGCCAATTTTCTAGCCCTTGGAGTTTTTAGCATGGAATAGTGATAGAAATAATTTTTTTGGGAAGATGTGGTGTATATGATAATGTAACCCCCTCCTAGTTAGCTAAGGGGAGCTCTAGCTTCATTTGTTAGACAGGGGCTAAGCAGCAGCCCAGGTGCAACAGTCAGAGGGAGGTTAAATTTGGGTTTTGAGAAAATTTTGAGATTAGAGGCACTGCAGGCCAGCCCCTCTGGAATTTCCCCATTCTAAAACTCTGGAGAAATGGCTAGAAGCAGTGGGTGGATCTAAGGAGTGGCTGGCTTGCACTCTTAGGGCCAATCCCCAACAGGAGGCTTCGTAAGGGGCCAGGATAAGCTTTAAGAGTAGCTGAGTCTGCTCAGCAGCAGGAGAATGCGGGTAGAAGATGGAGAAGTATGCTGAAGTGCAGGAACCTGGGGCCCAGCCCATATGGAAAAAAAAATATATGAAATATATTTTAAAAATATTCTTCCCAAATATATTAACATATATTTGAAATGCTACAATTTTGACCATATTCAATACATTTCAAAATATATTTCAATATATGTACAGTATATATATATATATATATATATATATATATATATATTGCATGTTGAAATGCATTTTTTATATATTACAAAATATATGAAAAATATTTTTACAAATATATATTTTTTAATTGTATTTTTCAGATTTTTTTTTAACATATAAAAAAGTCATTTTAACATATAATTTTACATATATTTGTAAATGCATTCCAAAAATGTAGATTTGTATTTTTAAAGACTTACAGTATATTTGAAATGTATGTTTAAAAATATTTTTCATATATTTAGTTTTATTTCAACATGCAGTATGTATATATATATATATATATATATATATATATATATTGAATACGGCCAAAATTGTAGCATTTCATATATATGTCAATATATTTGGGAAGAGTATTTTTAAAATATTTTCAAATAGGATCTGGACAGGAAGAGAGCTTGCCCCCTCACCAGCCCCCTGAGAGGACCACCTGAGCAGCAGAGGAGGACCGGCCCAGCTAGGAGGCCTGGTAGCAGCCACCAGATTAATAGCAGCACAGGAGAGGGAAGAGTGATTAACAAACATGCTGGGACTATCTCTTTTTTTTTTCTAAGTGTCAGAACTGGATCCCCTGTCCAGGGATTTCCTTCAAGCAGCCAGTTTGAGGAATATTTGGGGTCTGAAGAGGTACACTGGGAGATCCTGGCTAGCTCTCCATCAGAGACTGTGTTGCAGTAGACTTGTAAATAGTTCAAGGAAGTTGTCACCAGTTCATCGGTTCCACTGGGCATCCCATATACCCCTTTCCTCATCCAAGTTGATATCCCCTTAATAGAATATAAAACACAAGCTCAAGGACTGATTTCTGACTACTGGATGCAAGAGGAAATGCATGTTGCCTGGCTGTGCAGGACTAAAGGGGGACCCAAAACTTCAGCAACTCCTAAGGATGTAGTGCTACAATAGGAATCATTGGATAGTCAGGAATATCTCTTGGGCGCATTTCAAATTTCTGCATTAGCTGCATGTCTCAATCGAGTGTACCAAAAGAAGATATTATTGGGGATACCAAAATCATCTTTTAGCTGTTGAAAACACTTCACCTGACTATCTTGTACTAAATGAAAAAGGTAAGTAATCCACCATCAACTCTATACACCTGGGTCAGGGACCCACCTAAATTCCTCAAGGCTTGCATTTTTCCAGAGAGGAGTGTATGCGTGGAGTCCAGAGATATTCAGCTTGTTAAGAGCCAAATCCCACACCAAATTAAATTGTTTCAGAAGACCATTTTGCATCTTACATCTAGATGGTATTTTTTAGTTCTTTTAGCTACCATGGGCAGAGGGACAGTAACCACAGTATCAGAAATTCCCTGAACTAAGGTAGGAAGATGAGCCTGTTCCCAATTGTCCCAGCAATGGAGATGTAACAAATGAGCCACTAGATAGTAAATTGCCCCAGCAATGGATGTAACAAATGAGACACTAGATAGTAAAGGCCAAAGTCTGGTAAAGCCAGACTTTGATTATTTAAAGGATTAGTAAGAACTGCCCACTTACCAGACATCAGGGACAAAGCAGTTTGTATATCTTTAGCTCCACTAGCTACCACAAGAGGGTCAGTAATCAAAGTATCTTAGATTTCCTGAACCAAGGTAGGAAGATGAACCTATTCCTCATTGATCCAATTGTAGAGATGCAACAATTAAGCCACTATAGTGCTCAGCATAAATGAGTACACCCCAACAGATTTGTCAGAAAACCTTTACTTCCCTTTCAGAATGAACATTTTCTATGGGACACTATACCACAAAATACTCCCACAAATGCGGGCCATTAATTGCAAACAAGATTTGTTAAACTGCACACACAAAATATTTTTCCTAACAAATTAATTCCTGACCATGTTGCAAAAATGAATACACCCCAATGAAAGTCTTATGAGCAAAGCCTTATGAATAAATTTTAGACAACAAAATCCTAATTAACAAGAATTCCACTACAGGTGAATCTATTAATTTAACAAGTGTCCAGCAGACAGCTGATTATAAAAGGGCATAACTTAACAAAGAAAACCTCTTCCCATTTCATGCTGACAGCAATGGTACCACATGGAAGAGAAATGTCACAAGGCCTGAGAAAGCATATAATTTCTTTTCACAAGAAAGGTGAAGGCTACAAGAAGATCAGCAAAGCTTTACTTATCAGTCAGAATACTGTAACAAACGTGATACAAAATTTAACAAAGATGGAACTGCAGCCATCTCACAGAGACAGCCAGGCCATCCACGGAAGTTAACACCTCAACAGGAGCATCTTCTGATGAGAAGGGTTGAAGAAAATCGCCATGCAAGTTCACTGCAGTTAGCTAAAGAAGTAGCAAGCCAAACTGCCTAGAATTTGCCAGGGCCCATGCTGAAAAAGACTACTGGGACTCTTTACTCTGGAGCGATGAAACCAAGATAAATGTTTTTGAAACTGATGGCTTCAAAACTGTATGGAGTTGCAAGATGAGGAGTACAAAGAAAAATGCATGGTGCCTACAGTGAAACATGGTGGTGGCAGTGTCCTTCTGTGGGGCTGCATGAGCGCTGCTGGTGTATGGGAGCTGCATTTCATTGATGGTATCATGAATTCAAAGATGTACAGCTCTATGTTGAAAGAGAAGATGCTAATATCATTTTTTCCAACATGACAATGATCCAAAACACACATCTAAGGTCACTGTTGCATTTCTGTAGAACAGGGTGAAATTGATTGTTGGCCAAGTCTGTGTCCTGATCTGAACCCATTCGAACACCTATTCTGAAGAGACAAGTTGAACATTACTCTCCATCCAGCATCCAGGCTCTAAAAGAGGTCAATCTTGAAGAATGGAAAAAGATAGATGTCGCCAACTTGTTCATTTCATGCCTAAAAAATGTGGTGCTGTCCTTACAAATCATGGGATCATACAAAATACTAGATGTAGTAGTATTTGTTGTGTGGTGTGTTCATTTTTGCATCAACTAATCTGAGTAAAACTGAAGATTTTGTAATCTAAGTTACTGTATATTATCAAACTTACTTTCATGTAATGAGCTTAACAAATGTTCTGTAAACCTCTGAGCACTGAGAACTGTAGATAGTAAAGGCTAAGGTCTGGTAAAGCTAGACCCTCGTTATCCAAAGGGGCAGCACAGTGGCTAAATGGTTAGCACTTATGCCTGGCAGTACTAGGGCCGTTAGTTCATATTCCAACCACTGCACCACCTGTCTGGAGCAGGGGTGGACTGACAACTCATGGGGCCCCCGGGCAATAGGGGATCATGGGGCCCCTGTTTCCTTGCCCACACTCAAAAAAAACCTATAAAAAGGTACCAGGGGCATTTCATGGGGCCCCCTACTGACCCTGAGCCCTCGGGAGCGCCCGAGTGCTTGAATGGTTAGTCCGCCCCTGGTCTGGAGTTTGCATGTTCTCCCTGTGCCTGCGTGGGTTTCTTCCAGGTACTCCGGTTTCCTGCCACACTCCAAACACATGCTGGTAGGTTAATTGAATCCTGTCTAAATTGTGAATGTGAGTTAGGGACCTTACTTGAGGGTTAGGGACTGATGTGAATGTACAATACATATGTAAAGTGCTGTGTAAATTGATGGCACTATATAAGTACCTGTAATTAATAAATAAATCCAAAAGATTGGTAAGAATTACCCATTTAAATGTGTGCCTAGTCTAAAGTAAAACAAAAGGTTTTACTTTAGACTCCAGCAGTTTGAAATATTTAAAGCGGTATTAAACCCAAAAACAAAAATGTAATATATGGCAGCTTATCAATTTTTAGATGTGAAGGCTGCATTAAATTTCTTAGTGAAGCTTTTTTTTACTTAATTTTTACCTGTTGAACCTGCCAGTATGTCTGTTATTTTTCAACATCCATTTACAGTCCAAGTTGTCAAGCAAAAATATCAGTAATGGAGTTAAGACAAACCATTTACTACTGACAGGAGTGCTTACAATGCTTTCAGTTATTGTAACCGCTTAAAAATTTTATCTTGAGTTAAGTTTTATTTTGTTATTAAAGTCCATCTAAATCTGCTAGACTAAAGATGACCATGCATGGGTCAGTTTTTTCATTTGGCTAGCAGGATGAACAAAAAAAATGATCAGATTCCCCTACCCATACCTTTGATGTGGATAGGGGAATCCTCTCCACTGTGTCATTTTATTCTGATGGAAGAGAGACTCCCCCACTGTCATAATAAACACATTAGTTCTGCAGCTTATTTCCTGCGGCGTTGATCAAACGAAAAAATATACTGACAGGGCGGTTCAATGGAAGTCGACCAGTAGATTGCTCAGAGTGGAGACATCCTAACATGATCCACAGTAATAATAAAGATTTAGACCAGTTAACCACTTGCCCTTCAGAAGATTTACCCCCTTTCCTGACCAAGCCATTTTTTGTAATATGGCGCTGCGTTTCTTTAATTGATAATTGCACAGTCATGCAATGCTGCCCTCAAATGAAAATGATGTCCTTATTTTCCCACAAATAGAGCTTTATTTCAGAGGTATTTGATCACCTCTGTGTTTTTTATCTTTTGGGCTATAAACAAAAAAAGATTAACATTTTGAAAAAAAAAATTTTTTGGACTTTTTGCTATAAAACATATCCAATAAAAAATGAAAATGTCTTCATAAATTTAGGCCAAAATGTATTCTGCTACATGTTTTTGCTAAAAAAAATCCCAATAAGTGTATATTAATTGGTTTAAATGAAAGTTATAGCATCTATAAATGGCAGTATATATACTAGAATTTTTTTTTATACTAGTAATGGAGGCGATCAGCAACTTATAGCGGGACTGTGATGGGCATTCTGACACTGTCTGGGAACTGAATAACTGCCATTGACATCTCCAGTGACACTAATACATGATCAGTGCTAATAAAAAGCACTGACACTGTACTAATGACACTGGCCAGGAACGGGTTAACATCTGGGCGATCAAAGGGTTAACAGTGTGCTGTGTGTGTTTTATTATGTGTGCTGTGTTGTGTTTTACTTTGGAGACATGCTGCTTTGTATCTCTGTGCTATACAAAGCAGCATGTCCATGCTGACAGGGGAGAGATCTGTGTTTACACACAGATCTCTCCCTTCTCAGCCTTGCGAATGGTCACTGAGTCCCGGCTGGGACCTGGTGATTGATATATCCTGCAGCCAATAGCAGCGCACATAGGGTGGTGCACGACCCCTACCAGGAAATGCAAAATCATGTGTATATGTACATGATTTTGCGCAGTGGAGCAGCCCTGTAGCAGTATATTTGCTATGGGTCAGCTCTTAAGCCGTTAAATCACAACACTGAGTAAATACCAAACTTATTAATAAGGTGAAGTGCTCTAGAAAGAGATTGCTCAAAATCATTTACATACAAAAGAATAGCATCTGCATATAGGCTTATTTTCTCTAGATAGTCTCCTAAAGAAAGTTCATGTACTAAGTCTTCTAATATGAGCCACTAAATGCTCTACCGCTAGTGCAAATAGGTGCAGACAAATAACCGTTCACCATTACCCTGGCTTCTGGTGCTGAATACAATTTACAAATGCAAGCTAGAAATTAGGGTCTGAATCCAAACTTTTAGAGTATGGCCCAAAGATACTCCCACTCCACTCAAAAATGTTGGCTGTATCCAATGACACCAACACCCTAGTGGCCAACCGAATCATTTGCAATTGCAAAAAGATATTTCTGATATTGAATGTAATGTTTTCTCCCAAAATAAAACCTTTTTGACAGGGGTGAAATATTTTGGTAATTACTTTATTATGACAAAGAGACAAGGCTTTCACTATAAACTTTGTATCTGCTTGCAGCAGGAAAATTGGTTTATATGATTCATGTAACAAGGAGTTTTTTTAACTGGTTTTGGCATTAAAATTATGTTAGTTTGACACACAGATAGTGGAAGCTATGAGCTGCAGTATAGATCTGTAAAATGATAGGGGGCTAAACTCTCTTGAAACTCAAAATAGAATTTGAAAAAGAAGAAAAAGAAGAAGAAAATTAAAAAGAAGAAGAAAAAAAAAGAAGAAAAAGAAGAAAAAGAAAAATGCAGGCCATAGATGGGGCGAAAACTGTCCGTTTTAAAAAAAAAAAAAAGAAAAATCGGTTGTTCAATCGGCCGACGTTACCACCAACGGTAAAAAAAATTGCCCGATTTTCGCCCCGTCTATGGCCGGCAAATATAATAGCGAAGTAATTACTTCTGTCCCTGCAGAGAGCTGCGCTATTATATTTGACATTAAAAAGTATAGAGGTTGCAACATTGTATCTATTGTATCCGAATAAAAACATCTATATCCGAAATGGATACAAATAGATACAATGTTGCATCCTCTATACTTTTTAATGTCAAATATAATAGCGGAGTTCTCTGCAGGGACAGAAGTAATCTTTCAGCTGCATTTTAAATCATTTCGGTGAATTAAATAAATTTAAAAAAAAGCGTGGGGTCCCCCCTCCCATCCATACCAAGCCCTTTGGGTCTGGTATGGATATTAAAGGGTAACTCCACGCTGAAATTAAAAAAAAAACAGCGTGGAGTCCCCCCCCAAAATCCATACCAGACCCTTATCCGAGCATGCAGCCCGGCAGGTCAGGAAAGGGGGGGGCGAGCGACCCCCCCCCTCCTGAACCATACCAGGCCACATGTCCTCAGCATGGGGGGGTGCTTTGGGGCAGGGGGGGCTCCCCCCCAAAGCACCTTGTCCCCATGTTGATGGGGACAAGGGCCTCTTCCCCACAACCCTGGCCGGTGGTCGTGGGGGTCTGCGAGCGGGGGGCTTATCAGAATCTGGAAGCCCCCTTTAACAAGGGGGCCCCCAGATCCCACCCCCCCCCTACGTGAATGAGTCTGCGGTATATGGTACCGCTACTAATTCACAAAAAAGCAAAAGTGTAAAAAAACACTGTACAGGGTCTTTGACAAATCCTTTAATAAAACAATGTCCCCCGAAGTAGATCCAACGTCAATCACGGCGACCCGAAAAAAGAAAAAAAAAAAGCTCCGCTCTAGACAGAGGCTAGCTGCCTTGCAGTGAGTCTCTCTCTGACAGTTCTTATATAGGTAAGGGGTGGGGCCATCCGGGGACATCACCCGAGTGACCCCTCCCCATGTCACATGCTTTCTGTCCCCGTCTGGCCCCGCCCCTTACCTATATAAGAACTGTCAGACTGTCTCCTGCATAAAGCTGGTTAGCCTCAGTGGAGAGACAGGGTGACAGTTCTTAAATAGGTAAGGGGCGGGGCCAGCCGGGGACATCATCCGAGTGATCCCACCCCATGTGACATCAGGGATATTTAGTTCACACATATTGCAATACATGTTTAAGCTGGCCAACTGTGTCAAAGTAATCCCTCTATGGCCAGTTCTACTCTGCTCTGCCTACACAAATGCTACTGTGGACACAATGCCAATATAGAGGAAAAGACAAAGTGGGGGAAAGCTACTAGGTTTAGGTCTGGCTACTGACCCTCAATACAACAAACAAACATACCTGTGCTAAAATCCCAATAGCTTGTACATGCATTTATCTATCAGGTGCTAAAGGGGTATAACCACATATTAACACTAAAAAATCTGAAGGGCCCTCTGCACACTGGTATATAGCAATTAAGGCAGATTTTGCAATAAAAATAGGGATATTTAGTTCCCACATATTGCAATACATGTTTAAGCTGGCCAATGTGTGACAAAGTAATCCCTCTATGGCCATTGTTACTCTGCTGTGCCTATGAAAAATGTATTTTAAAGACACAAAAAATTAAAACTCAATGCAGTGGCAGAGTACATCTTACAAGTTATACATGTTGGTACAAAACACATAGATGCATATCAAAATATGATATTAATATAAATATTATATAAATATATTAATATATGAATACTAATATAAATATCTATGTGTTTTGTACCAAAATGTATAACTTGTAAGATGTACTCTGCCACTGCATTGAGTTAAAAAATTTTTGGGTCTTTTTAAAATATAATGTTTTAACATTTGTAACAATAAAAAATTTGTATATATATATATATATATATATATATATATATATATATATATATATATAGTCAGTTGCCTTAAAAGTCCCATATACCCTTTACATATCATATGGGATGTTGGCAACAGGCAACAGGATGTTGGTCAAGTAACTCCTGAGGTAATTATACAATTCTATTATCAGGGTAGCAAATACCCATCTCCCCAGTTATTCATCACCCCAGGACTCTATTTTCTTTTATTTTTTTCTAAATATTTGTCTATTTCATTATCTTTTTATTTGTGGATTCTGTAAAAGATAGGCCCATATATCCTTTTTGGGGATTTTCTACCTACATAGTTCCATAGCACGGGACAGTGAGGGAGTCAGCTACAAATGCTGAAGTTAACTACTGCCAACGCTCATTTAGCTTAATTCTTTTCCTCCAAAGAAGAACTGTTAAAGGAGTTAATATGAGCAGATAGACTGGCCCTCAAATTGTTTTAGATTTCTGTTAAAAAAGACGTTTACCACAATATCTTCCTGTTTGTAAATAAATTATTTAAATCCCTTACCTCAACCCTCCCTCTTCCCCCACCCCTTTCCACAACCTCCCACCCCCCATCCTGCGTTTTCTCTCTTCTCCTTTGAACCATACTTTTCTATTATTTCTAAATTTTCTAAATCCATTTCTAGGTATATTATATTTTCATGTATTTCACTCTTTCTCTATATTCTTCCCAATTTTTCCTTTTTATATTATACATCTCCATCTTATCTATATGCGTGTAATACAGTTTTTCTGTCCCACAGATCTGATTCAGTCTTCCCATCCAATCCTCCTCATTTGGCACCTCTCCTTTTTTCCAGAACCTAGGTATCAAACTCTTCGTTGCGGTTAAATAATGCCATATCCCTAAAAACTTATATGGTTTCACTGGGGATTCTGTGATGTGAAGGAGACATGTCTCTGGGTCTAATCCTATATCTATTTTAGTGATTTTCCTTATTAAATAAACTATTTTTCGCCAAAACACCTGTATTCTTGGACATTCCCACCATATATGATACCATGTGCCCACCTCTCCACAACCTCTCCAACATAGCCGTGAGATCTCCCCATTCAATTTGTGTTCTACATTAGGTGTAATGTGCCATCTCGTTAAACACTTATAATTTATTTCTGCTTCTTTCATACTAATATTTTCATGAATTAGTCTAAGCATTTTCCTTTGCTCCTCCTCATCTATTTCTCTTCCCATATCCCTTTCCCATTTCTCTATAAATATTGGTTTTGTGTCAGTGTCTAATTCCATTAGTATCTTGTGTATTTTTGCAATTCCGTGTCTCCCATTTCCCCCGTGTCTCAAATATTCTCTCAAATGGATTCCACTCTCATTTAGTTCTTATAGGCTTTGGAAGACTCTCGAAAAAGTGTTTCAGTTGGTAATATCGTAATCTATCCATCTTATTAAAAACTTCTCCCATTTTTTCTTCCATCTCTTTATATGATCTAAATTCTTCCCCTACCATTATGTCTCTCACTTGCGCCTCTTGTTTTATAATCCATTTCCCTGTGATACTCTCCATTCCAGGGATAAAATATTTTGTGTTCCTTAGAGGGATTAATTGTGAATTAAAAGCCCATCCCTTTTGTATGTGTAACATTTCCCACACTCTTAAAACATTTAAAGTATATGTGCTTGTGTTATCCTCTAGTCCCCTATATTGTGCAGGCACCCATATAATGTTATTTAAGTTTGTTCCACTCAGTGTGTTTTCAATTTTAACCCAGCTTTTCTCAGGATTATGAGTCCAATCAAAAATTCTCGCAATTATCACCGCTTTGTAGTATCTCTTAAAGTCTGGTACACCCATTCCCCCTCTTTCTTTACTTCTAGACAACGTTTCATAGCGTATTCTAGGCTTTTTATTTCTCCAAATATATCCCTCAAATTGGTTTTAATTTAAGTTCTTGAAAAAATGGTCTCCTCCTGGGAGTTGGGAGTTTCCCTAACCAGTGTAAAGTCATCTAACAAGGGAAATGGTCTGATAGGAGAATATCCTGCACCCTCAATTTTAGGAAGAAATGATGTACTAACTATAATCATGTCTGTTTTAGACATAGATGTATGTGTGGCAGGAATAACAGGAGTAAGTTAGTGTACCTGTGACAGGAGTAAGTTAGTGTATTTATAGCTCCAGGCATCCACCAAAGAGGATTCTTCTACAATGTAGTAATTTAACCAATCTAGTGGATCTAGTCATTTTGAGTATGTAGGATCATATTAAAATCCCCCAGCCATATAGATGATATGAATAAGATATAACAATAATAAAGATAAAATAACCTTGGTCATCTAAATGTAGATCCACTAGTTCAAACTGAACAGATTTAAGTATTAAAATTGAGACGCCTCTAAACTGGGGCGTGTATGTCGAATCATAGGCCAATCCAATCCAAAGGTATTTAAGAGATATTAGTAGGTGCCCTTCCAAGTGTGTTTACATCAATACAATAAAATCAACCCTACACCATTTCAGATAGAGCAAGGAAGTGAAACATTCCAGTTTATCATGGAGATAAACCAGCACGTAGAATAACTAGATACTTGAAGAAGAGATGAGGAAAACACTGAAAGCATTTAAAATACTTGATTTTTCTGTGCCTTCAGCTGCAGTTTATTTTGATGACAGGGTCCCTTTGAAGGACTGTACTTACCAATTACCAATTCAAGGCCCTAGTTGATCCTTTTCCTTTTACTTTATAAGTGTTAAGATTGTGGTCACATTCCAAAGTCATATTTACAAATTTTACCAAAGATCTCAGGTGTGAGCAAAATATTTTAATCAAGACTGGATTTGCAAAAGCTAAATTTACTGTATTATTTAAGACTTTATTTACAATAAAATCAATATATTAACTAACTGTGGCTGTTGGCATGTAATTCAAGCTGTACAAATGAAACTCAGTGTTGTCAAATTACAAACCTGGTTAAAACATTTTATTATCTGAAATAAGAGTTTTATACTACTTTATCACAAAATAATATATCCATAGCACAAACATGCTTTAAAACCATCAAATGTACCAAACAAAATACAAAGGTACAAGGGTATCCTTGGGAGTGGGCCATCCCTGGGCATCCCGGTGTTAACCTCCTTGGCGGTATTCCCGAGTGTAGCTCGGGGTAACATTTCAGTACCATAAACGGTAACCCCGAGCTACACTCGGGAATACCATGCGGCACTGCTCCGGCATTTGTTCTTCACTTACCTTACCCTGCGCTCCCACGATGTGTCCCCTGCAGCGTCCCCCGGAAATCTCCTCCGGCCGATGCCGGCATCCGGCTTCTGTGTCCTGTCCTTGTGACGTCGGGACATACGGGCGCCGCTGGCAGCGGGAAATTTAAAAATTTTAAAAAATTTCTTTTTTTTTTTACATTTTACATAGTAAAACATTGCTGTCTCAACCAATTTCACATACATTTTGTCCCTAATGCTTTGTCCTGCGCCCTGCCTGCATTTTGTCTGTTCTTTCTGCCTGGAAACTGAGAAATGTCCATGGCGTCCAAAAAGTGTCCCTTTAGGTCAGCGGTTTAGATCAGCTAGGAGAACAGCGATAGTAAATCAGAACCACTTGCAGAATTGAGTGATAATGATTTGTGAGGAAATTCGTCATCAGACACTGAAAACAATTTTGCGACTTTGCTCAGCAATGTGCTAACTTGGCGCTATATTTCACATTTCAGTGTTTTTGTTTTGATTATATTATTGAATTAAATATATTATTATTATATTATTATTTTTTATGATTATTTATTAAATTATAATTTATGATTACGTGTTTCAAATTTTATCATACCCGGGATGTTTACTAGACTCTTGTTCGGACAGATTTCAGTGAGTTATTCCTAAGAATTACAGGCCTACAATACAGTACCGCTTTCAGCACCAAAAATCGGAAAGAATCATACCGCCAAGGAGGTTAAAAAAATTAAAACAATAAACCTAAACTAATAAAATGGGGCACTAGAGCAATCCCCAAATAATTTTTGAATAAAAGCAATCTAGATCTTTACGTGATAAGTTAACATATTCAGAAGGAAGTCATGTAATATGCCTGAGTACCAATCTATGAAGAGAGTAGTTTGTTAGCTGTAATTTCTCATTCTATTATATCCTGGCTCATAATGGTAATTCATTCAATAATGTTGACAAAGTATTTGGATGAAAGTCATTAAAGGTTGATTCTATCTAGACTGTGTGCGTATGGAAGGATCTTACTGCAGTCCAACTTGCCATTTGCTTGTCGAAGTTAGCATGGTTAATTGTGATTGGTTTAGGTACAGAATGCTATACATCAAGCCCTTTTCCCATAAGTTCCATCTGAAATCTGTAACAATCTGCACTATTTCTAAATTTTGTGGGGAAGTATGGGAAGAGGAATATGTTGTCATTTTCTAATTGGAGCAGTGATTTTTTCCTTTGGTAGATACCTAATCGTGGTGTCCCTAATTAAAGAAATAAGCTACAAGGGACTGGGATATTTTTAATATCTGTAAAGCTGAATCTTTCAATAAAATAAAACATGATGGCCCTGTCATAAAAGCCCTTAGTCAGGAACTTCCTGTTGTAGAGTGGCAATGCTCTGTACCTGTACCCCAGGTGTGCTCCTGCATTGTCACCCTTCTAAAGGAGACTGCAAGTTGAAATGATCCCCTGTTGTTACAGTCAAGAAAACTATCTTGAGAATTGTCTGGACAGTCATTCCTGGAGTAAATGCATGCATTTTTTTTATTTTTAGGAGTGCCAAGTTCACTAGACATTCAATAAACAAGCAATGTAGTTTCGTACTCCTCAATCTCACATTAGACAAAAGCCTAGCCTCTTCTTCAGTTTGTATTTTGTAAATGAATAAAATTGTATCAGGATTTTTAACTTCTCATACTGCAGTGCTAATGATGAACATCCTTTGCCTTTGATTCCCATAAATTTGGTATTTCAATGAATACATTTTTATATTGTATTATTTAATTTACATTTTATCTGTATAACATTTATTTATTTAGAATGTGTATACACTTAATACTTTCTGACACTTCTGCTTTCACCTCTCCTATGCCCAAAGGAGGTAATTAGCTTGCACTTTAATATTTTTTAATTAGTCACCAAAAAGATATAAGTTTGAAAAAGTTTATTTTTAATCTACCTGTGTATTTTTGGGATACACACTAATACATCTGAAGACATTTTATTTAACAAATGCAGTTGTTAAACCACATTAAATTGAAGTCAGATCTCTCCTTTTTAGATTGAAAATATGAATATTTTATGGATTTCCAAAATTAGGTCAGATTATTTCAACTCTAGTGTCTGACAGTATGGGAAGTTATTGATTTGTGGTAGACATTATTTATACATGCATACTATGGAAAAATGTTATAGCTGAGATTAAATGATTTACAAAAAATACTCAAATCCTTGGCAATTCAGTTTAATTTTAACTGTATGATTTCAAAAATAGTCACTTTTTATAAAAAAGATCTTATGTATGTACAGGGGAAAGTCAAAGTGTCCATAACAGCCAAAAATCTTTTTTTTTGCTATTTATTTGAAAGCAGGACAAAGCATATGCCTGTTTGATATACTGTATCAGGCACATTTTTGTAATGTTTAATTAAATTGGACTTATGTTAGTATATTCAATCCCCTTGTAAGCAGGTTGCAGCTGCAACTTGGTTTTAGTGAGTTAGCGGCTGGGGCAGAAAGGATTATTCCCTGTTCCCAGGTCTTTGGGTCTCCCTGTTCCCAGGCCTTTGGGTCTCAGCCAACCCACCTGTACTATAAAAAAGTGGAGGGCTAAGGTCTGCGCTGACGATTTTCCCATGCATGGGGGGAGGTACTGCTGCACCTTGCAACACTGAAAACACGGGGAATGCCTGGTCAGCCACATATCTGTAGATAGTGTTTGGGTAAAGAATTGTTCATATTGGACTGTAATACCGAAGTTCCATTGGTAAAGTTACATAACTATTGAGGCTGGTATGAAGGTTTTTCAAATTCCAGACTTTTGTTTACATCCAACAGTAGATTAATAATTCAGATTCAAGTACAGCTAAAGGACTGTCCAAATAAGTAAAATGTCTCTGTAGCACTACCCCCTTAAGGGTTGCTTAGTCATTTTTGTGTTCCCTGTCAATCTGGACTTCTTTATAAAAGCCCAACCTCTGCGGACAACACATTATTCTTGTGACCAGAATAACTCACCACTGTAAAATGGTTCACACAAAAGTTAGTGTAAACCAATATCAAGTTTATATTGAATTTGAACGTAGCTTGATCAAAAAGCACATAATAACATTGGCATATGCAGCAAATATAATCACTCTTGTCAGATTTAAATGAAAGTAACAGCATCCACAGTAAAGTACCAGTAACAGTTAGCAAGCCTGCTTTCAGAAATAATCCACTGCCTCCAATCTGAGGTGACTGTTGAATCCCCAGCGAGCAAGAACAACTATCAATAAACAGGTAAGCTCACCGCGCGTCCTAAGAACCTGATAGCAAGAAATAGATTTGAAAATGGAGAGGGATCTTGCCTATAATCAACCACTTTTCCTTTGGAGTATTCTGTGTGCTAGTTGGGGCCCAATCAGTTTGAAGATGATCTAAGGTGTAGATGATAGTTCTTAGGATAATAACACAAAGGATAAGGAGGAAAAAGAAGGAAGAATAAGTAATTCTCCTTCTAATGGTAGTGAACTGATGCAAAGTCCCCTTTAAGGCTTTAAACAAGGACAGATTTGAACAACTCTCTCTCTGTGACAAGGGCCAAAAGCAACAGTAGTAGAAATCCCGTTCAGCTGGGATTTGGGTAAATTGTTGTTTCAGTTAGCACTGCTGTGTTCTGGCCTGTAGTTGTGTGTCCTGCGGTCAGCTTGGATGATGAGACTGTAAAGCAAACTAGACCCCAAACTGGGGTAATGTCCACAACTATGTGCAGGTAGATAGCAGATGTGATGAAATTGTCAGTGTTCACTTAGTGGGTGTATGGGACTCTCTCACCCGATCAATGTTGTCTGGCAGATCTTAGCGGTCCGTCTTCCTCTGCAGATAGGGGCCCACACAGACTCTCTGGTCCTGATTCGGCATCCTGTCTGGCCTCTTGCTTACAGATTGACTCGCTGGGCAGTGCGGCAAGACTGACGATCAGCAGACTTTTTCCATTCCTCCTCCCTCTCTGACTTTGGCTCTGAGGCCTGGTCCAATACTCCAGCGGTCAGCACACTTCCTCCTCTCTCAATCCCTCCCCTCTCACTTCTCCTGGACTTTGAGATATGTATGCCCCCACCCACATGCTACCTCCCCTGGAAAATGCAGTCCCTGGGTACTGGGTACTCTGCTCCCCAGTGAAGGCCTGCTGTTCAGCATACAAGTTCTAGAGCAAGGGGAGGTATTAGGGAACTGACCTGCAGAGCTCTTAGCCTTGACCTAATGTGAACCTGGCTGACTCTTCCCAGGTCTGACTCATACCAGGCTGCTATCCGGCCTCTAACTAGAAAAATCAATAAAGGTGATTATTTAGGTGCCAATATAAACTAATAAAATTATATTTAGTGTGAAGCTGCCCTTATTTAAGTGAAAATGCCTCTATAATATGATCTAAAAATAGAATAGGTAGGCGCTACATTTATACATAATCAAATAAAGTGATATACTGTGCAATAAATGAGGGATTGGTATCACTAAACATCCCTATAATTAATACCTCAAATTGGTGCACACATTCCAGTTCTGGACCAAATTTGATATTCTGTACTATTAAGAAAACAGTATTAGCAAATACATACAGGTGCAAAATTGTGAAAAAAATGTCCATAAATATAGTGACAATCCTTGCAGCTTCTTATATCTGTGTCCCAAACCAAAGCAGAGATAACATTGTGACTGTAATCTTCACCACGTGCCCCCAGGAATAAAGTGTAGATGCTCACTCACCAGATTTTGTGACCCCAGTTATGGTGGTCAGATACGCTTTTGGTCTTATAGGAGACCACCCTCTCACAGTGATATCTCCATATCTCCCCTTCAGCGATTCTTTGGTGTTGCCATGTATAAAGGATTCTCAGTTTGCCTCCAATATATGATGCTTAATAAGGTATTCCTCCCACGGGAATGCAGCCGACCATTCAAATAAATCAAACAGGTGAAGTGTTCTCTAAGCATAGTAATTTTTAATTGTTAACATTGAATCACATACACGAACTCTACACCGCATTCCAAATTATTATGCAAATTCTATTTAAGTGTCACAAAGATTAAATATTTTGTTTTTCAGTTTAACTCATGGATGGCATTGTGTGTCAGGGCTCTTTTGATCACTGAAAACAATCTCGGACACCTGTGATAATTAGATTGGCAGGTGAGCCCAATTTAAGGAAAAACTACTAAAGGAGGGTGTTCCACATTATTAAGCAGAGCACCATTTTCAAGCAATATGTGGAAGAAAAAGGATCTCTCTGCTGCCAAAAAGAGTGAAATAGTTCAATGCCTTGGACGAGGTATGAAAACATTAGATATTTCACGAAAACTTAAGCATGATCATCGCACTATTAAGAGATTTGTGGCTGATTCAGAGCACAGACAGGTTTGTTCAGATAAAGGCACATTGAGGAAGTTTTCTGCCAGATCCATGCATCGGATCAAGAGAGCAGCTGCTAAAATACCATTACATAGCAGCAAACAGATATTTGAAGCTGTTGGTGCCTCTGGAGTCCCACAGACATCAAGTCCTCCAGAGTCTTGCAACTGTGCATAAACCTTCTATTCGGCCACCAATAACCAATGCTCACAAGCAGAAACGGCTGCATTGGGCAGAAAAATACATGAAGACTAATTTTCAAACAGTCCTGTTCACTGATGAGTGTCGTGCAACCCTGGATGGTCCAGATGGATAGAGTAGTGGATGGTTGGTGCACGGCCACCCTGTTCCAACAAGGCAGCGACGTCAGCAAGGCGGTGGTGGAGTCATGTTGTGGCCGGAATCATGGGAACAGAGCTGGTCGGCCCCTTTAGGGTCCACGAAGGTGTAAAAATGACCTCTGCAAAGTATGTGGAGTTTATGACTGACCACTTTCTTCCCTGGTACAGAAGGAGAAACTATGCTTTCCGTAATAAAATCATCTTCATGCATGACAATGCACCATCTCATGCTGCAAAGAATACCTCTGCATCAATGGCTGTTATGGGGATAAAAGGAGAGAAAGTCATGGTGTGGCCTCCATCCTCCCCTGACATCAATCCTATTGAGAACCTTTGGAGCATCCTCAAGCAAAAGATCTATGAGGGTGGGAGGCTTACATCCAAACAGCAGCTCTGGGAGGCTATTCTGACATCTTGCAAACAAATTCAAACAGAAACTGTCCAAAAACTCACAAGTTCAATGGATGCAAGACTTGTGAAGCTGCTATCAAATAAGGGGTCCTATGTTACAATGTAACGTGACCTGTTAAAATGTTTAAAAAGTTAAAATGTTGTTAAAAGTTTGATTGAAATAGCTTTTGATTTCAGTAAATATGCTGTAAACACAACAAATGACAATTTTCAGTTCTTTACAACCTATAAAGTGTTTTGAAACTTACTGTGCGTAATAATTTGGAACAGTGCATTGTAAGTTTTTTATGTTTAACAAAAATACTGTTATCATTAGGAGGTTTGTTCAACAAAATTTGAATTGTACTCTTAATAGTTGATAACATGAGAATTATGCTGACTGTGATTTACATCAATTATTTAGGTAAATGAGAAAAATATCATTTGCATAATAATTTGGAACATGGTGTATCACACTCACGTGTTCAGGTGCCTATAGACTGCCACCATTATTTCCAGTCTGAAAGATTCTAAAATGGCCACCGTGCATTCCAAGCCTCGTTTTCACTTGGCTTGGCCATTCCCGGAAGTGACATTATGGCGCTCCAATGTACGTTTCGCCCAGGGGCATCTTCAGGAAGTCTTAATATTCACACCGGATTCGGATGGGGGGTTTCTTTGGGGTTTTTTTGAACTTTCAATTTTTTTGGAACTTTTGTATGTTTGCACAATTATTGGGACTTTCATATATATATATATAATATATATATATATTATTTTATACAATTTCACTGTATACACAGTTTCCTGGCATTGTATATGTGCTATTTTTAGCACTATTGTCATTTAAGCACCTTGTATTTACTTATTGGTTTACTTGGGATTTAGTCACTGGGGAGGAGGGATATAATTGCTTGCCCATGGGGCATTGTAGCACATGCACATTTGTGGGGACTCTTTGTGTAGTAGGGAGTTAATTCATTAATTTAATTAATTATTAGTAGTTTTTGGGAGAGGCAGTGCAGCAATTTTTATGTTTTCTTTCAACAATGGCTTTCTTCTTGCTACTCTTCAATAAAGGCCAGACTTGTGGAGTGCACGACTAATAGTTGTCCTGAGGATAGATTCTCCCACCTGAGCTGTGGATCACTGCAGCTCCTCCAGTTACCATGGGCTTCTTGGCTGCTTCTCTGATTGATGCTCTCCTTGCCCGGCCTTTCAGTTTAGTTGGACGGCCATGTCTTGGTAGGTTTGCAGTTGTGCCATACTCTTTCCACTTTCAGATGATGGATTGAACAGTGCTCCGTGAGATGTTCAAAACTTGGGATATTTTTTTATAACCTAACCCTGCTTTAAACTTCTCCACAATTTTATCCCTGACCTGTCTGGTGTGTTCTTTTGTCTTCATGATGCTGTTTGTTCACTAATGTTCTCTAACAAACCTCTGAGGGCTTCACAGAACAGTTGTATTTATACTGAGATTAAATTACACACAGGTGGACTCCATTTACTAGTTAGGTGACTACTAAAAGCAATTGGATCCACTAGATTTTAGTTAGGGGTATCAGAATAAAGGGGACTGAACACAAATACACACTTTTCAGATATTTATTTGTAAAACATTTTGAAAACCATTTAATTTTCCTTCCACTTCACAATTATGTGCCACTTTGTGTTGGTCTATCACATAAAATCCCAATAAGATACATTTATGTTTTTGGTTGTAACATAACAAAATGTGGAAAATGTCAACGGCTATGAATACTTTTTCAAGGTACTGTAGGCCGAAGCATAGAGGCCATCCACCCACTTGCCACCCCAGGCCCCCATGCTTGGGCATATATGCTGTTTTTTACCTGTGGATGAAAAATCTCATCCAACAGCGATGCGCACACTGAATGGCATTTCTGAAAAGAAAACATCAATGGTTAACAATAAAACAGTAAAAATAAAAAAGTAACTCAATACAACTTTTTATTGAAATATGTGCCAAAAAATATTATAAAATATATAAAAATATTATAAAATATATAAAATGACTTTTTTATTGAACTTTCTGCCAAATAATATTATAAAATATATATGCCGAAGCATAGGGGCCATCCATCCACTGGCCACCCCAGGCCCCCATGCTTGGGCATATATGCTCTTTTTTTAACTGCAGATGAAAAATCTCATCCAACAGCGCTACACACACTTACATAAATTCTGAGAGCAAGACCCTGTTGCTATCAGAATAAACAGATCAGTGTTGCAGCTGAATGGCATTCCTAGAAAGAAAACAGCAATGGTTAACAATAAACCAGTAACAATAAAACAGTAAAATAATAATAATATTATATAATATTATAATATATAATAATACATTTTATTTTATTTTTTACTTTTTTTTTCTTTTTACTTTTTTAACCACTTCCATACAGGGCACTTTTACCCCCTTCCTGCCCAGGCCATTTTTCAGGTTTCAGCGCTCTCACGCTTTAAATGACAATTGCGCGGTCATACAACACTGTACCCAAACTAAAATTTTATAATTTTCTTCCCACAACTAGAGCTTTCTTTTGGTGGTATTTAATCAACACTGGGGTTTTTATTTTTTGCTAAATTAACAAAAAAAGACCGAAAATTAAAAAAAAACACGTTTTTCTTTGTTTCTGTTATAAAAGTTTGCAAATAAATAGTTGTTCTTCATAAATTTAGGCCAAGATGTATTCTACTACATTTCTTTGGTGAAAATAACCCAAATTAGAATGTATTATTTAGTTTGTAGGAAAGTTATAGAGTTCACAAACTATGGGATATATCTGAAAATTGATCAATCCTGAAGTACTGACGGCCAATCTAATTTCTTGAGGTCCAAAAATGTCAGAACAGTACCGATATCCCCCAGATGACAACTTTTTGCAAAGTAGACAGTCCGATGTATTTCATAAGAGGCATGGCGAGTTTTTTGAAGTTGTAATTTTTTTGTCATAATTTTTCGGAAATTAAAAAATTAAAAAAATTATTTTCACTATTATTTTTTTTACATACGGTCACCAGTGCAGTACAGTGTCATCATATAACTGGCATGGTGGTGATCAGGGACACTGACTGGTAACAGTACGAAAAAAAAAACTGATAATTTTTTAAATTTTTGTTTTAAAATTTCAGTAGTTTTTATTTTTTATGACATTTTTTTCTCTTTTTTTTAATTTTTTTTTCATATTTCACTATGGCCAAAGTAGTAAAATGTTACCATAGTAACATTGTACTACTTTGGGGAAGCGATCAGTATTTTTTTTTTTTTACACAATTTGCTTATAGCAAAGAATTACTTTACTATAAGCAAGCATTTACCTGAATGACATCAATTCATTCAGGGTTTTTTTTGTGCTTAGCTGTGATTTGGCCATGGCTAATCACATGACAGATGGGCTGTGATTGGCCCACCTTATGCATGCGATCGCTGTGACCATTCACAGCTAGACACACTTGTATACAATGGATGGCATGAAAGGAAGCCATTGTATGCAACTGTCATGTGACCTGCTGTGATTGGTCACAGCAGGTCACATGGTACTGGTAACGGGGTCAGTACACAGATCTGTCATCGGCTGTGTCCGAGGTACATGGCCGATGACAGATCAACGCCGCAGAGCGGCCCTGCGGGCAGGCACACTTTGCATGCCTTGAAGGACGCCATATGGCATCCACATGGAAGGACCAGATGGTGGCAGGGCAGCAACTGGTTAAACTTCCAGCTGTTAGGGTCTGTCAAACTGCGATAGCCAGCTTCATGACTACCTGACATCTTTTGAGCCCCTGTGTAAATGTGTACCCTAGACTGTGCTGTGCTGTACACTATACTAATAGTCCACTAGTGTATGGTAGTGATGGAAGCAGTCCTTGAGGCAGAGACCAGGTTGGTCAGGACAGGAGGGACAAAAAAAGCGGGTGTCATGCCTAATTTCTTGTCAACTACAGACACATCTTCTTTGGGGTGTTCTTTGGGTTGGGGTAAAAGGATTGGCATCAGGAAAATGCCTCCCATGCAGCTGGCTAACTGCATCTGGGTTGGGGGTTTAGGTCACAGCACCTTCTGGATACAAAAAGGCCGTGAATATCTCTTCCTGGAATTTTAAGAAGGATCGACTATGTCCAGTTGCTTTGTAAAGCACAAAAGTGTTATATAGAGCCAATTGAAATAAATAAACAGACACTTTTTTGTAGCGGTGTCTGGCTTTTCGAGAAACTTAGTACAGCTTTATCATCTGGTCATTGAAGTCCACCCCTCCCATGTTAAGGTTATAGTCATGGACACAGAGGGGCTCCTCAACAACACCAGCTGCCGTGGAAATTTGTATGGTCATGTCTGCGTGAATGGAAGACAGGACGAAAACATCCCATTTGTCCTTTCACTTCACTGCGAGCAATTCATCATTTCTGAAGCAGGCTTTTTCCCCCTTTCTAAGATGGGTATTTACAAGCCGTTGGGGGAAGCCCCGGCTATTAGGTCGCACGGTGCAACATGTGCCAATTCCAAGATTGTACAAATATCTAAATAGTGGCATGCTTGAATAAAAATTGTCCATGTATAAGTGGTACCCAATATGGAAAATGGATGTAGTATGGGCACCCGGGGGGGCTCCGCGTGACTAATTTTTCCCTCGTAAACCCGAAACTTACATGTATAGGCTGTTGCCCTCTCATAGATCTTATACATCTTGATCCCATATCTGGCATGCTTTCTGGGGAGAAAGTATTTGAATGCAAGGTGGTCAGAAAAACTGAGTGACTCATCAAGACAGATGTTTTGCTGGGGAGTATTGACATCTGCAAATTTTTGGTTAAGGTGTTTTACGAGGGAATAAATTTTGTGGAGCTGGCCAAATCCAGGGTCACCCCAAAGATGACAGAGTGTATTGAAATGCATAAATCACATTATATTTTCATGTCTATGCCTGGCCATGGAAGCAGAAAACACAAGCATATGATGAATCGGTTCTATGGACCAATACAACCATAATTCATTTTAGTAATGCCCATGTTGAGGGTTAGGCTAAAAAAAACTTTAAATTTGGAAACCATGATAGTTGTCTGGCAAGGTTTGAATTTGGGTTGGCAGCGATAAATTGTTGTGCATATAAATTGCTTTGATCCACAATCAATGCATACAGTTCTTCCGTGAAAAACAGCTCCAAAAATCAAGGGGAGCAGTTAAATTTGCTCTTTCCACCTTTATTCTGGGTTGGGCAGTGAATGGGGCAAGTACTGGTGCTGCAGAATTTGTGGGCTGCCAATCAGGATTTGCAAGCACATCTGGAAGGACACTATGGGCTCTATGGGCCTGTGTTCAAATTCTTGGTGGCTGCAGGACACTAATTGCCACCGCACCAGCTTGTACTGCACTTATGGGACTCACCACATCACCAAGTGATACTGCAGTGCTGATATGTATAAGACCAGGATGTACTAGGCCTCTGGTGCTAGCCAGTTCACCAAAAGATAGAGCAGCACTAGTACCAGCACTCTGCTGCATATGAGAATCTTCATGCAATTGTACCACCTCAGCAACCTGGGAACGGCATCGGGTACGCCTGACCTTAGCAGGGACCTCTACTCCATCATCTGATCTATCTGCCAGGGTGCCACTGCTGTCTACAGGTTTGTATTCTGAGCCTGATTCTGTCAATGAGACTTCCCCTTCGCTCTAATCTGACATGGTCAGAATCCTGTAGGCCTCTTCCCTAGAGTACCTTTCGTTGGACATTTTGGTCACTAAATTTATAGGTACCTAGTATAAATCATGGGAAAAAGAGCACCTGGCAGTCATACACTGCTTGAACCACTACAAAAAATTTACCTGGAAGCGCTAGCAGAGATCAAGCCTGATTCTGCAAACACTGCGGTTTTGTGTGCAATGTATCAAGTGATAGTTTTCTACTGACACTGCATTTGCTGGGGGGTGAAGGGGGGAGCATAGGGGCTAAATACAGGTGTTGGCAGGTGCCGGGGCTGATCCCCTAACGCTGAATTTTTGGGAACATTATACTATTGTGAATGCTGGTATAGTGCTGATCTGATAAAAGATATTGATCCGTTCAGACACTATACTAGCAAAGGAGGTTTATTGTGTATGTGAGAGTGTTCCTGGCAATCAAGGGGCTTCATGTGATGACTGATGTAGTGGCGGGCAATCTAACGCTATCTGGGAGGGACGTGATGCTAATTGATGCTAAAGCTATCTGCAGTCGCCGTCTGTGTGTGTGTGCTGTTTTTACTCACGTGGATCTGCTTTCTTTTTTTGCCCAGGGAAAGAAGATTGCATCATTTCCTGTACCTGTGTAAATGTAAACACAGATACAGGATGATAGGACAAGGAACATCACTGGCCTGAATCTGTTAATTGACCTCTCTGGCACTGAATCACAGCACGGCGGGAGTGCGAATCACGTATATATACATGATTTTGCACAGAGAGTCCACCCGAGGGGCGGACTGACCATTTGGAAACTCGGGCACTGCCCGAGGGCGCGGGATCAGTAGGGGGCCCCATGACATGCTCCTGGTACCTTTTTCATAGGCTTTTTTGAGTTTGGGCAAGGACACAGGGGCCCCATGATCCCCTATTGCCCGGGATCCCCATGAGTTGTCAGTCCGCCCCTGGTCCACCCTGTAGCAGTATTACTGCTATAGGGCAGACTTTAAGCAGTTAACAACATAGTTAAGTTGGTCACACATGGATCAAAATTCAGTGGGTACAGCAGTGACCAGCCACATTTCAATCCATGTATAGGCACCCTAGTTGTAAGCAAGGTGATCTATCAATCGACTTGTATACAACCAGCCTTTTTGGTTTTTCCTGAAAGATTTGTCTGACGGCTATAGCCAGCAACACTAATCATTGTGTTCTGCCAACAGAGAAAGCTCCTTGCTGGCATAACACAATAGAAATGCAGCAGGGATTCCACCATCAACCCCAATTTGTGTTGATGGGGGAATTGAGCAATTTTCTTTTTTTCCACCTGTGGAAGAAGGAAAAAAAATGCATAATCTATGGCCTGCCTTAGATGCAAATAAGACTACCTCTCACCTAGCAAAGTCCCTACAACAGGTTTACACTGTATATGTAACGTGTGTTTGAATTCCTGCACAGCCAACTGTGACGGATTTCGCAAGTTCTTTGACAGATTTATTACTGAGAGAGATTTTTACTGTTAAAGCTTACCTATGATCAAATGGAAAATCAGATATTCATTTAAAAAATCAATTTAAAATATTTCTAGCTTACACTGAACAATCTTGAAGTATGTAAACTTACTCTGTGATCCCACATATTTACTTCCTTGAATTCTGTGACATGCATTCAATATCCCCAGCTGACAGGCACTGCTGTTAAAGAATTCATGGAGCCTGCCTACTGACCTATGGAGGTGCTGAGAGGAAGAGTTTCAGGAGGCGGAGTCAGTACAAGAATCGCTGCTTGCAGGCCGCAAGGTACCATAGCATACGTAGACCTTAGAAATTGAAAGGAAACAGCAGAGGAGAAGCTGCAAAGCATTCTGGGGGTGAAGGAAGCTGTGGAAAGAGATGGCCAACAGTAAGGCAGCACTCAAAACATGAAAGGAACATTTTCAAGTAAACTTATATTGGATTGTCAAATATAACTATTGTTTATATTGTTACTGCAATGCTGATGTTAAAAATGAAAGTGTGTGCTATGACCATAGATTTCCTTTACCAGATGCATAATTAAGGCTACTCAGGTTTCATTCGACCGCAGTGCAACTTTAAAGCAGTCAAAGTAGGAATTTGCAGCTGAACCTTGTAAAGAACTTGTTGTAGTTTGTCTCATTGCTACATAGTTACATAGTTAGTCTGGCTGAAAAAGTCCATCCAGTTCAACCATAAAAAAAAAAGTTATAACCCACCCACAGTTGATCCAAAGGCAAAAAAAAACCCAGCAAAGCACGATCCAATTTGCTTCCTTCCTGATCCCCCAAGAGACAGTCAGATATTCCCTGGATCAACTTTACCTATAAATGTTAGTATCCAGTTATATTCTGTGTATCCAAGAAAGAGTCCAGGCCTTTTTTAAAGCAATCCACTGAGCTGGCCAGAACCAACTCTTGAGGGAGTTTATTCCACATTTTCACAGATCTTACTAGTTACTATTGCACCTGTTTAACATTGGCTCAGTGTGCAAAATTGATAAATATCCCCCAGGATATTTGCTGAGCAAGTCAATTAAATGTGAGACTCGAACTTAACATTGTTTCTTTTTCTTAATTTGCACAAAGCTATATTAACCACATGCCCTTCTGAGGATTTACCCCCCTTCCTGACCAGGCCATTTTTGCAATACCGCGTTGTGTTACTTTAACTGATAATTGTGTCATGCAGCACTGCACCCAAATTACATTTATGTTCTTTTTCCCTACAAATAGAGCTTTCTTTTGGTGGTATTTGATCGCTCGTGCGTTTTTTATCTTTTGTCCTATAAAAAAAAGACCGCAAATTTTGCTATTAAACATGTCCAGTAAAAAAAATTAAAAATCAAATTTCATCATAAATTTAGGCTAAAATGTTTTCTGCTACATGTCTTTGCTAAATAAAAATCACAATACGTGTAAATTAATTGGTTTACATGAAGGTTATAGCATCTATAAACGGTGGTATATATACTGGATTTTTTTTTAAACTAGTAATGGTGGCGATCAGCGACTTATAGCAGGACTGCGAGACTGCGGCGGGCATTCTGACACTGGGGGGAAGTGACTAACTGCCACTGGCATCCCCAGTGACACCAATACAGTGATCAGTGCTAATACAAATCACTGACACGGTACTAATGACACTGGGCAGGAATGGGTTAACATCTGGGGTGATCAAAGGGTTAAACGTGTGCTGTGTGCTGTTTTACTGTGTGCTGTGTGTGTGCTTTACACTGTAAGCACACTGCTTTGTATGGTTCTGCTATGCAGAGCAATACTAAGCAATGTGCAGGGGCTGACAGGGGAAATATCTGCATACAGGTCTCTCCCCCGTCCGTGATACACGATGATCGGCGAGTGCTGGCAAGGAATCACCGGCCAGGACCTGGTGATTTACCGGTGAGGCCGCCAAAAGCCGCGCGAGCCATTTCAGCGACAATATACTCTGTCATCCTCGGGGTGACCCTGAATTTGACCGGCTCCGCAAAATTCAGCCCCTCGCAAATCACCTTAACCTAAAATTTGCAGATGTCTATACTCCCCAGCAAAACATCTGCGTTGAGGAGTCCCTCATTAATTTTTCTGGCCGCCTTGCATTCAAACAATTTCTCCCCTGCAAGTATGCCAGATATGGGGTCAAGATGTAAAAGACCTGTGAGAGGACAACAGGCTATACTTATAAGTTTCGGATTTACGAGGGAAAAGATAGTCACGTGGAACCCCCCTGGATGCCCAGACTACATGGGGAGTAGTGGCAAGATAGTTTGGGACTTGGTGTCATCATTTCTCCATATGGGGTACCACATATACGTGGACAATTTTTATTCAAGCGTGCCACTATTTAGACATTTATTCAATCTTGGAACTGGCACTTGTGGCAAAGTGTTACCGAATGTGTGCCCACCATTAGAAGTGGGTGGATACAGGGCGGTATATTCTAATGGTGGGCATACCACACACTTTTTCTGGCAGAGATTTCTTTTCATTTTTTCATTCATTCCACAGGCTGCATACAAAAAAAAAAGAACATAGCATATATAACCAACAAGAACCAGCGATGTACTGGTACATCACTGGATTTGAATGGTTATACCAGGATGATGCCTACAGCTGCAGGCATCATCCTGGTATCGTTTTTTTCAGCCGGCGATCGGTTTTCATGTAAAAGCAATCCTTGTGGCTAATTAACTGCAAGATTGCTTTTACAATCAGTGGGAGATGATGTCCCATCTCCCCCGCTGCCTTCCACGGCCTTCTCGGGCAGTCCCGTGCCATCAGGGGAACCTGAGAATGCAACTGGTGTTTCTGCCAGCTGACAATAGAGCTGATTAGAGACCAGAATGGTGCCAATCATCTCTATAGTCTAAGAATTCAGAAGCTACAAGCATTTCATCACTTCAGTTTCACAGGATATAAACAGTGCCATTTGTAAATTGGGAAAGCATCTGATCACACCGATTTTTCTTTGATTAGATAATGTAAGGGCAGAGGAGATTTCTAAAGTCTGATAGACCCCAGATTTCTCAAAAAAGAATATATGACAATGCCCATTCAAGTTATAGGGGTTATTCGCATTCCCTGTTATAGCATTAAAAGTGATGAAAAAAAAAAAAAGGTACAATGTAAAAATAATAAAAAAAAAATCCAAAGAACTAAAAAAAAAAAAAAAAAATTGCCCCTCCCATGCGCGCACACCTGTGTGCACAAGCCTTGACCCTGTGCCGTTATGTAAACAGCGGTTGCACCATGCATGTGAGGTATTGCCTTGAACATCAGATCAAGGGCAGTAATTCTAACACTAGACCTCCTTTGTAAATCTAAAATGGTAGCTTTTAAAGGCTTTTAAAGCGCTGCCTATGGATATTAAAAATGTTTGCAGTTTGTCGCCATTGCACGGGGCATGCGCAGTTTTAAAGCATGTCATGTTTGGTATCTATTTACTCAGCATACCATTATCTTTTATATTTTACCAAACAATTGGCCAATACATTGTGTTTTTGTGCATTAAAAGTAAAAAAAGTGTATTTTTTAAAAACAATTTGCATTTGAAAAATCGCTGCGCGAGTACTATGTGCATATAAAGTAGTAGTACCCACCGTTTTATTAACTAGGGTGTCTGCTTTAAAAAAATATATAATGTGTGGGGGTTTAAATTAATTTCCTAGCAAAAAATACTGATTTTTTTCATGTGAACAAAAAGGCTTGGTCTTCAGGTAGTTAGAAGAGTGAATGATGTGTGGCATAAACTTCTAATGCTGGGCATAAAACGCTCCCACCCCCCAAAACGACCCCTTTTTGGAAAGTAGTCATCCAAAACTATTTGCTGAGAGGAATGTTGAATAAATAGAAGAATTTACTTTTTTACCACAAGTTTTTGGAAAATGACAAAAATAAATATTTTTTTTTTTTACACAAAATTGTCACTTAAATGATTTATTGCTCACACATGCCATGGGTATGTGGAATTACTCCCCAAAATACATTTTGCTATTTCTCCCGTGTATGGGGGTACCACATGTGAGAGACTTTTTGGCAGTCTAGCCAAGTACAGGACCCCAAAATCCAATAAGCACCTTTGGGCTTTTAAAGGGCTTTATTTCCTCATTACACTTCCAGATAACCTATCACAGTTTCGGAGGCCCTGAAATGCCAGGATAGCACCTAACCCCCCCAAATGACCCCTTTTTGGAAAGATAAAAAGCACGGTAAGTATTTTGCAGATCTCATTTGTTGCCACAAGTTTTTGGAATATGAAGAAAAAAAGCAAAAACATATTTTTTCAATTTCTTTTATATTTCAAAACCTTGTTTTTTTTCAAAACCTTGTGAGAAAAAATTAGATCTGCAAAATACTCACCATGACTCTTTTTAAATTCCTTGGGGTGTCTACTTTCCAGAAAGGGGTCATTTGGGGGGGTTTGGGGCTATCCTGGCATGTCAGGGCCTTCGAGACTGTGATAGGTAGTGAGAAAGTGTAATGAGGAAGTTACGCACCTTCAGGCTTTCAAAGTGTTAATTGGATTTCAGGCTCCTGTATGTGGCTAGGCTCCTAAAAAGTCTCACACATGTGGTATACCCATACTCAGTAGAAGTAGCAGAATGTATTTTGGGGTGTAATTCCACATATACCCATGGCTTGTGCGAGAAATAATTATTTAAATGACAACTTTGTGTAAAAAAAAAAAAAAGTTTTTGTCATTTTCCAGAAACATGTGGAAAAAAAATAAATCTTCCATGGACTCAATATGCCTCTCAGCAGATAGCTTAGGGTGTCTAATTTCCGAAAAAGGGTCATTTGAGGGTGTTTGTACTATTCTGGTATTTTAGCACCTCAAGGAATGTGATGGGCAGTCAGAAAGTAAAAGCTATGTAAATACCATTATCTATACCATAGTTTGTAGACGCTATAACTTTCACAAAAAGTAATCAATATACACTTATTGGGATTTTTTTAACCAAAAACATGTAGCAGAATACATTTTGGCCTAAATTTATGACAAAATTTTAGCTTTTTTAGATATTTTTTATGACCAAAATTAGAAAATATTGTTTTTTTCAACAAAATTTTTTTTTCAAATTTTTTTCTGGTTATAGCGCCAAAAATAAAAAGTGCACAGGTGATCAAATAGCACCAAAATAATGTTCTATTTGTGTTAAAAAAAGGACATAAATTTCATTTATGTACCGTATTGCATGACCGCACAATTGTCCGTTAAACTAGCTCAAAAAATTTCGTAAATTGCAGTATCTGTACCATAGTTTATAGACGCTATAACTTTCACACAAAGCAATCAATATACACTTATTGGGATTTTTTTACCAAAAACATGTTGCAGAATACATTTTGGCCTAAATTTATAACTAACTTTGAGTTTACTATATATTTTTATAGCTGAAAGTAAAAAATATTATTTTTCTTCAAAATATTTGGTCTTTTTTTGTTTATAGCGTGAAAAATAAAAAGCGCACAGGTGATCAAATACCACCGAAAGAAAGCTCTATTTGTGTGAAAAAAAGGACGTAAATTTCGTTTAGGTGCAGCATTGCATGACCGCACAATTATCAGCTGAATTAGTGCAGCGCCGAGTAGCAAAAAGAGGCCTGGTCATTAAGGGGGGTAAATCCTCAGGAGCTCAAGTGGTTAATCTAAGGTCTCATGTACACATTAACTCCCCTAGACATTTAGCTCTCCTGGCAGCAGAAAACTGCTAAACGCGGCAAAAACGCGTTTAACCGCATTTACCCGTGTTTAGCACTTGGACATTTAATAATTTGATTGGCCAGAGTATTTTCCATTGACATGACAGAAACGGCCAAGTGCTAAATGCCGCTAGCGTTTAGACGCGTTTACATGCGTTTTTGCTGTGCTTAGCTTTTTTTGCCAAAACATTTCTCTCCTGAATGCAATACTTCTGAGAGAGAGGAACGTCTAACTGTGCTTAAACTCTGTTGCTCCATAACTCTTGTAAAAGCCTGCATGTACATGGATACATAGGCTTTTACTGAGTTTAGGGGCTTTGGCAAAAAGAAATGCCAAAAGCTCCTAAACTCACGTTTAAGAGCAGCAGTGTATATAAGGCCTTATAGAAATGGGACAAGCAATGTGATAGCATTTTTAGGTGACAAATTCACATTTTAGTAATATCAGGGGTCTATTAGGCTCCCAATGTTCCCCTGCTCCCCACGCCAGCCAATCAAGAACAGAATTGTACTTGATCGGCTATTCACTCAGCATTTTAGCTGGAATTTTTACAACTCTGGACCTGGACTCTGGACCTGGAAATGCTCATAACTGAGCACTTCCTGGTTCATCCATCTCAGAGATAATTGGGGCTGAACAAATCTATACTGAGATCATGGTTACTGCAGCTGCTGCTGTTGCTGCAGATTTTGGCTTCTTTTAACTCCTTGTCTACCAGGACACTTATAAACATATCTTAGTAGACAAGTGGTTAATCCGACCTGTGATTTCCATGTTGCTACAAAGACTTTGTTTCCTATATATACATAGTTACATAGCCTGGCTGAAAAAGACAAAAGTCCACCCAGTTCAACCAAAAAAAGTTATAATCCTATACCCACAGCTGTTCCAGAGGAAGACAAAAAAACCCTCCAGCAAACCAGCGCCAAATTTGCTCCCGCAGGGGAAAAAATTCCTTCCTGATCCCCCGAGAGGCAATTGGATATTCCCTGGATAAACTTTGCCTATAAATGTTATCTAGGAAAGAATCCAGGCATTTTTTAAGGCAATCCACTGAGCTGACAAAACCAACTCTTGAGGGAGTCTATTCCACATTTTCACAGCTCTTACTGTGAAGAAAACTTTCCATATTTGGAAATTAAATCTCTTTTCCTCCAGACGTAAAGAGTGCCCCCTTGCCCTCTGTGATGACCTCAGGGTGAATAGCTCTACACTGAGTTCACTATATGAACCACTGATGTATTTATACATGTCATTACATAAACCTACCCCACCATGCTTAATATATTAGCTGCAGAATGAGCAGAAGAGGCACAATCTTGGTAAATGTAAATTCGGGATCTGCTTGTTATTTGTACTCTGCTTTGACTATTAGAAAAAATATATAGGGAATGCGCACCCATGTTTCATTAAGCTATTACTTGGCATTTTTATTTCACCTTACTTTTTTATTATCTATGTAACTGTGGCTTGTTAGAGCCAAGTCACAAAATATGCAGGGCAGATATAGAAGGCTAAGAAGTTAAGGATGAGCAAATTCTGTTGCAAAGGGATACTGAAGATTAATCAGTGACCATCAGTGGCCTGTGCCAACAGTATTCATGCCATTTTACAGAGTGCATACATTAATTGTAACCTTGGTGGGCCTTCTCACAACTTTTAGCATCCTTTATGATCATGCAATTAATTTTTCCACTTACTGAGGCAGCCAGCCTGCAGCAGCAACTTGCATAGTCAGTTGAAGTCCGCCCTCTATCAGTTTTACTGCTAAAGAGTGGACTCCTTGCGCAAAATCATGTATATATGTCCCTGAGTCTTGGGTGCGAGTGTGCATGCTGGCCTGGCAGTGCTGTGATTCGGTACAGTACCGATCACTCACCAGATCCAGGACAATGATATCTGGCCTGGACCTGCTGATTGGTTGTACCGAATCAGAGCCCAGCCTGTGCCTGTGTTTACAGAACACAGGCACAGGGCATGATGCAATCTTCTCTCTCTGGATTTCGTTCCAGAGAGAGAAGAAATCAGATCCACGTGAGTCAATACAGGACACAGTAAAAGCACAATTAGGTCACATTTAATCTCTTTATTGCCCCCCAGTTCACTCCTTTACTGCCCTGTCACCAGTGTCATTAGTACAGTTTACAGATTTTTTTTACTGATCACTATATTAGTGTCACAGGCGACTTCAGATAGCATCAGATTGCTCGCCATTACATTACCATCAAATTTAACCCTTTGTTTGCCAGGAACAAGCTCACATACACACTATAAACCTCCATGATAGTATAGTGTCTGAACGGATCATAATGTTTGATCAGATTTATGGAAGATCTGTATGGATTGATTCTGGACCAAAGGAATTTATACGCACAACAACTTATCACCTCCAACCCAAATTCAAACCTTGCCAGACCATTTGAGTTTGGAAACCATAATAGTTTTTCATGTAAAGTTTTTTTGGGCCTAACCCTCAACATGGGCATTACTAAAAAGAGAGAGTCGCAGCCATATTGGTCCACAGACCCGATTCATCATATGCCTGTGTTCTCTGCTGCCATGGCCAGGCATAGACATGACAATGCAATGCGATTTATGCATTTCAATGACAATTCACTCCGCCATCCTCAGGGTGACCCTGAATATGATAGGCTCCACAAAATTCGACCCCTCGTAAATCATCTTAACCAGACATTTGCAGATGTGTACTGTATATCATAAAATAAAAAAAGGTAGCGCTATCAAATTAAATGTCCAAATCAAACAGTGATAAATAAAACGGTGAAAATTAAATGACCAAAAAAATGTCTCTAAGAATTTTTTCTTTTCATCAACAGTGACAAATGTCCATCACCATAAGAACATATTTGTGCAAATCCACCACCAACAGAAATGAATAAACTCACCAGAGCAAATTGCCAGTTAAATTATAAACCAGTAATTGCACTTGTTTGCTCTGGGAGCAATACTCTACAGGTAGGCTCAGCAGTGACCAGCTTTTCAAATTATTCCTCTCTCAGCTTGTTGATGTAGTATTTTGCAAATCAGGAACACTCAGATATCCAGACACCTATTTATCCTCTCTGGGAGCAATACTCTGCAGATCTACAAACTCAGCAGCGAAAACTTCCAGACCGAATTCCAAGAACGTCATACACAAGCTCAGAAAAGAAAAGAAAAACAAAGCAAACGAACGTGTGATACCGTAAGACACGTTTATTTGTAAAAGCTCATCATAATCCACTCACATGGAATAGTGTCATAGCCAACACTAGCAACAATCACATTTTGTTTAAAATCAAAGAAAGCCGAGACGACAGCCTCTTACAGAACGTAGTGACGTTAGTCCGAAGCTCCACCCTACGCGTTTCGTTATCCGACGTCCTTACAGAGAGGAAGGATGAACGTCACTACATCCACAAAACAGCAATTTATACCCGCTTACCAGCACAGGAACGAATTGTCAGATCAATACTTTAAAAAATATTAATCCGAAAACATAAATTCATATTCTTAAAAATTTGAAAGTATCCTCGTATTTGGGAATCATAGTATCTACAACAAAAAACAAAGAATGTACCATACACTATTATGATCTTTTTAACGGGGCCAATATATTAAAGAAAAACTCTAACTTCACACATTTATAAATGAGCTAGTAAAAATGTAATTCATATTATCCACTTCTATACATAAAGGAGTGTATCATACACTTTATTATCAATCTTTTAAAGGACCAATGTATTAAGGAAAAACTCTAACCTAACACATAGGCAAATAATCCAAAACTCATGACATCTAGAAATCTGTGAGGAAACAATTGAGATCGATATTAATGTTTAACCCTTGTGGTCTAAGAGTATCTAGGTTATACAGTTGCAAGAAAAAGTATGTGAACCCCTTGGGATTCCGTGGAGTTTTGCATGAATTGGGCATAAAATGTGCTCTGAACGTCATCTAAGTCACAACAATAGAAGAACACAGTCTGCTGAACATAATACTACACACACATTAGATGTTGCCATGGTTTAATTGCACATAACATGTAAACATTCACAGTGCAGGGAGGAAAAAGTATGTGAACCTTTGGATTTAATAACTGGTTGACTCTCCTTTGGCAGCAATAACCTCAACCAAACGTTTCCTGTAGTTGCAGATCAGACCTGCACAACGATCTGGAGTAATTTTGGACCACTCCTCTTCACAAAACTGTTTCAGTGTAGCAATATTCTTGGGATGTCTGGTGTGAATCGCTCTCTTAAGGTCATGCCACAGCATTTCAATGGGGTTGAGGTCAGGACTCTGACTGGGCCACTCCAGAAGGTGTATTCTGTGCTGTTGCAGCCATTGTTTTGTTGAATGACTTGTATGCTTTGGGTCATTGTCCTGTTGCATCACCCATCCTCTGCGGAGCTTCAGTTGGCGGACAGATGGTCATACGTTTTCCTGCAAAATGTCTTGATAAACTCTGGAATTTATTTTCCCATCAATGACAACAATCCGTCCAGGCCCTGAGGCAGCAAAGCAGCCCCAAACCATGATGCTCCCTCCGCCATGTTTCACAGTGGGGATGAGGTTTTGATGTTGGTGTGCTGGGCCTTTTTTTCTCCACACATAGTGTTGTGTGTTCTTCCCAAACAACTCAATCTTGGTTTTTTTTTTTTTTTTTGACAGTGTTTTTTTTTATTCCATAAAAGTTTATTTAGAAGTGACAACATGTTACAGGAAAATATAAAGAAATGCACACGCAGCATCAATCAGGTCATAGACACAGCTTAAACCAAAATACAGGAAGAAACAACATGGTAGAGTGCGACACTATGGATAACATAAGCATGGCAAATTACGGCAGAGATATGCCTGTAGTACTCAAGATTCAAAAATGTACAATATAGAAGGTGATAACAGCTTACTTCCACCAAGTGAATATTGGCGTACTGGCCTAAGCATGGAGGAAATGAACCTTCAGAGCCTAAACCAAAAGCAGTACACTATCATGAGGCTAAGTGAGCATTGTAGTATAAGAGAAGACGTCGTGAGTACCATTGACTATCCTAGAGGAGAGAAGCTAACCATATACCAAGTAATCCTGGATAAAATGAAGATTAAGCCTGATCGAAGACTAAGAGGTTGTCGAGAAAGAAAAGAAAAAAGGGGAATAGAAAGAAAGAAAAGGATAAGAAAAGGAAAAGAATGGGAGTCATAGTAGAGAGAGAGAAGAGAAAGAGGGGGAGAGAAAAAAAAAAAAAAGAAAAAAGGGGGGGGTGGGGGGTAGAGTAAGGGGAGAGGGAGAAGGGGGAATAAGAGGCAAAAAAAAAAAAAAAGGGGGGGGGAAGCAAGGGAAGCGAAGGGTCCGGGCTGCGACGTTCGTGTCAGCATTGTTATTGGAGATCATAAATGAGAGTGTCAAGAATTTAAACACTCACCAAAGCTAAGCAGGCAAATATAAATTACCGGAAAAGAGGTCATAACCACACAGATTATGAGAGAACCAAGGGCATAACCAGAGGTAGGGCTGAGCTCAATCAGGTATCCCGACCCATGAGAGATCCGAATTCAGGGGTAGTTACAAAGTGGGTCCAGCAGGCCCAAACATGTGAGTATTTAGTTGGCAGATCAAGTGCAGTCGCAATCAGTTCCTCCATTTCCGCCACTTTGCCTACTCGATTGAGCCAATCGCGTATAGTTGGGGGGTGAGTGGAGCCCCATAGCACAGGAAGACAGAGTCTGGCTGCGTTGATCATATGCATCGCTAGGGACTTGAAATATTGACTCCTAGGAATGGGGGTATGATGAAGCAATAGCTGAGCAGCAGAGAAAACTATGGGCAGAGTGGTCACTGAAGTCACCAACCGGTGGACCTCCTGCCAGAATGGTTGAATAAGTGGACAGGACCACCAAATATGCAAGAAAGAGCCATCAGGTGTCCCACATCTCCAGCACACGTCAGGGACAGAAGAGTTAAACCGATGAATTCTGGAGGGAGTACGATACCATCTAGTGGCTAATTTGAAGCCATTTTCCTGCTTCGAAAAATTACTCGAGCAGGAGTGGGAGTACATAAAAATGCGGTCCCAATCCGACTCTGATAAATCCGTCTTTAGGTCTCTGTTCCACGCACGGCAAGAGGGGAAAGAAGTGCAAGTCCTGCTGTCCCCTAGGAGAGGATAAATCTCAGAGATCAAATGCTTCCGCGGTTCGGATTGAGAGCATAAGGATTCAAATGGAGTAACAGGGCGAGTCCAATTATGGCGGGATTTATGGAAAAGCAGGAAGTGTCTAATCTGAAGAAAGGCCCAGAGAGGGAATTCGCGGATATTCAAGCTAACCTTCAGCTCCTGTAATGTTTTCACCTTGCCGGAGTGAAGAAAATGTTTTACTAAAATCTGAGCGTATGGCCAGTAATTTGATAAAAAATCCTTGTGCAACCCTGGGGGAAAATCTGGATTCAGGCGGATCGACGTCAAGGGACTAGGAGAGTCCGAAACGGAAGACGTTTTACAGGCCTTACGGAAAACTTCTAACGTGGGACCTATCAAAGGATGGGAGAGGAGAACTTGAGGTGTGTGTTTCGGCAATAGCCAAGGGATCGATGGTAGGGGAGTGGGCGAAAAAGCCTTCTCCAAAAGGACCCAGTCTTTGGAAGCAGAATGAATGTGCCAATCGACTATGCGGGAAAGATGACACGCCCAGTAATAGCGGTGCAGGTCAGGGAGCCCAATGCCCCCGCTGAGTTTGGGACGAGTCAGCTGAGAGAACGAGACCCGCGGACGCTTGTGATTCCATAAAAATAAGGAACATAGTTTCTTGCAAGAAGCAAAGAATGTCAATGGAAGTTGAATTGGCAAAGTTTGGAAGAGATAAAGGAGACGCGGAAGTATATTCATTTTAATAATGGCAGCCCTACCAAACCAAGAGAAGCAGGGGCGATGCCACTTGTTTAGGTCCTCCTGAATGACTTTGAAAACCGGTAAGAAATTTTTGGCATAAAGGTCGTCCAGATTGCGAGTAAGTTGTACACCAAGATATGGAAGGGCATCCTTCACCCACTGAAATGGAAAATGAGACTCACAGAAGGAGACGAGATCAGTGGGAAGGGTTATGTTGAGGGCGTATGACTTTGAAAAATTAATTTTCAAGTTTGACAAAAAGCGGAAAAAAGCAAAGTCTTTCAGCAAACTCGGTAGGGTGGTGCGAGGGTCAGCCAAAAAAAGGAGGATATCATCCGCATAAGCAGCAAGTTTGTATTCTTTGTCTGCTATCCTGATCCCCTTAATATCTGGGTTAGCGCGAATTTGTCTCAGAAGAGGTTCAAGGGAAATGACGAACAGAAGCGGGGATAGGGGGCAACCCTGACGAGTGCCATTTCCCAGGCGGAAAGGGTTCGATAAGTGTCCATTGACCCGAACTTGAGCTGTAGGGCCCGAGTATAGGGTCATAATAAAGTTTATCATTTTCTCGCCCAGGCCCAAAGCCATCAGTGATCCCTGCAAATAATCCCAAGCAATCCTGTCAAAGGCCTTCTCAGCATCCAATGAAAGGAAGAAGGCCGGAGAGTTAGATTTGCAAATCCAGTGTTGGAGATTAAGGGCCTTGATAGTGTTGTCCCTAGCTTCTCTACCAGGGATAAATCCCACCTGATCCAAGTCAATGAGGGAAGGGAGCAAAGGGAGAAGTCGGTTAGCAAGCATCTTTGCAAACAACTTAATATCCACATTTAGCAGGGAGATGGGTCTGTAATTAGATACCTGGGAGGTATCTTTACCGCTTTTGGGGATGACGGAAATGTGTGCTTCCAACAGCCTATGGTGTGGCCTAGGGGACTGAGAAAGAGTATTGAAAGCGGAAAGAAATGGAGTACTCAGAATGTCCAGAAAGGATTTATAATAAGCTGCAGAGAAGCCGTCAGGACCCGGACTTTTGCCCGTTTTCAACTGCCGTACCGCGCACTGCAATTCGCTTAAGGTCAAATCTTGGTCCAGCGATAGAACCGTCTCCTCAGAGAGAGCGTTTGGACCATGAAGACGAAGAAATTCAGAGATTAGGGACGCTCTAGGCCTGTCAATGTGCATCGGGGGACGTTCTGGTGGAAGATTATAAAGGGACTTATAAAAATGTTCGAACTGAGAGGCAATATCAGGATTGGACGTGGCCATCACACCGTCAGGGCCTCTTATTTTATGTATAGTCATATGGGATCGTTTTTCCCGAAGAGCCCGAGCAAGAAACCTCCCACTTTTATTGGCAAACTCATAATAAAGCTTTTGGGAGAGGATGAATCTTTTCTTGACCACTTTGCCCAGCTCAGTAAGAAGTCGCAAGCGAGCACTTGTGAGTTCCGAAAGAGTCGACGCAGCCAGAGTCTGTTTATGTGCCCTCTCCAGAGAGCGTATCCTATCTGTAAGTAGCTTCAAACGTTGCTGTCTGTCTTTCTTACGTCTCGTTGCTGCCGCTATAAGGCAACCCCGGATAACACATTTATGAGCTTCCCATTGCGTAAGGGGGGAGGTATCCGAAGAGCCATTCAAAGAGAAATATTCACACAGATGAGAGCGAATATCTTGTTCAATAGCACAGTCTGCAAGAAGCGAGGCGTCTAAGCGCCACAGCTTCGAGCGAGCAAGTTTCTCCGGGAGCCGCAAGGTTACGGTTATGGGGTGGTGATCGGAGAGAACCATCGGCTCTATAGATGCAGCATGTAGAAATGGGAGGTCCGACTGTGACAGAAAAAGGTAATCAATCCTAGAATACTTATTGTGCGGCGGAGAAAAGAACGTGTAATCCTTAACAGTGGGGTGGAGTGTGCGCCAGGAGTCATGTAATTGCAAGTGTTGCAACTGCAAATGTATCTGCCTGAGGGCCTTAAAAGGCAAAAATGAACTGCCCGAAGAGGAGTCTAGCAATGGGTTTAATGGGACATTCAAGTCCCCCCCCATTATCAGCATACCCGATTGAAACTCAGCCAAAGTAGCAGCAGTCATACGCATAAACGTAACCTGTTTGGTATTGGGAGCATAAATATTGGCAAGTGTGATGGGTCTGTTGGAAAAAGAGCCCTTGACAAACAGATATCTGCCCTCCGGGTCAGCAAGGGAATCCTGTAGCACAAATGGGAGATGTCTGGCAAACAGGATAGCCACTCCTTTCGATTTAGCCAGTGGATTGGTGGCATGAAGAACAGTAGGGTATCTGAAGTTAAAAAGCTTGGGTATGGAGTCCCGGCGAAAATGCGTCTCCTGGAGGAGGAGTATATCCGCCTTTAGCTTATGCGCGTAAGAAAGTAACATAGATCTCTTTTCGGGAGTGTTCAGACCCTGAACATTGAGTGAAAGAATTTTTAAGGACAGCAGTCCCGCATTAGAGGCGGGAGAAAGCATGACTGCAGAGCTTGATCGCGGAAGCCTGATGACACAACTACAAACGAGCAGGGAGAAGAAAAAAAAAAAAAAAAAAGGGGGGGGGGGAGTAGGAGAAAAGGGAGAGAAGTAAGGGGGTAGAGAGCAAGAAAAAAGAGAAGGAATAAGAAAACTCCCAAGAGAGAGAGAAGAAGAAAAAAAAAAAAAAAAAAAAAAAGAGAGAGAAGAAAAGGGGTGAAAGTACTACACGGCTCGGGGAGAAGACCAGCTAGTCCACGTATGAAAGGAAGAGTACAGAAAGAGGGAGGAAAGTTAGAAGAAGAAGGAGATCAGAGCCAAAAAAGAAAAAAAGGGAAGGAAAACGAGAGAAAAGAAAAAGTAGAGGAGAGGAAACTAATAATAGTAGCCTAATGTAGGAGGTCAGTGAAAGCTCACAGAGCTCACTGTGTGGGGAACGAAGTAAGCGTTGAGCCAAGAGTGAAGCAACCGCCGGCCGGTCGCCTCGCAAAGTGCATAATCAGAAAGACAAAACTAAAGGAGGGTGAGTGTTGAAAAAGGGGGGGCTCAAGCAAGGCATGTAATACTGTGTACAGTAAAGGCCAAGCCAAAAGGGAAAAGACCTTGGACAACCCCAAGAGGTGATAAGCCAGGAGGCGTATGCGGGTGCCCGCGGCGGGCACGCTGGCAAAAAGGGGCAACAGTGACGGGATAATAGGTCACAGATATTCCATTATACGGATTGAGAAAAATCGAGGGGCTAACCAATCCTGCATGAGGACAGGGCAAATTATATCCGTATAAGAACAGAACCTACAGGCAGGACATGTACAACAGTAGATCTGTGAGAGGCCGTAAGGAGTAATACAGGCTTATCAATTAAAGAAGCAATAATACAACATAACATATGAACAAATGCCATACAGGAAAAACAAATTTCAATACAAAAACTGAGGTCAGGAGAGAACCCTAGAAAACAGTATACCCCAGCTTCAGGCATCCGTACTACTCAGGATCCCCAGACTCAGTGCCAGAACTGTTACCCCGTGGAGACGAGCTCATTTAATTATAGCAAAATATGGAACGGATTCTACCAAAACCCCTGTGACACCCACGAGAATGAGCAGCACCTCTCCCATAACCAATGCTGAAAGGAGGGGGGGGCACACCCCCAGGACTGGGGGGAAGCATAGAGCCCCAAGACAGCCGTAAGCGCTTACATAAAAGCAGGTCACAGGGGAGTACACCAACCTGCTCCGTGAGGCCTCAAACAAAGTGCGCAGAGGTGATGGTCATTCACGCGGCATCGTTCAGAATGTAACAGGGCTCCCATCAATCCCCTGGCAGCAGCATTGTGAGGTAGATCCCTCTCCCCCCCGTCCCACCCCCCTCCCCCTAAATAACAACTGCCCCTCATCAAAATCCCGTATCTAGTGCAGAACTCAAAAAGGATATCAAAAGTAACCACGGGTATCATATAGAGCACGTGTCCGAAGCAGGAGCAGAGGCAACTCCCTCCGGTCAAATAGACCCCAAAAGGCTGCAAAAATCCTTCAGATGAAGCCGGGTCGCGGCCTGGGCTTGTAGTGCAGTACAAACTGAAAGGAGCCGGCCTTCCCGAGAGCTTTCACCAAACCGGAACAAGAGGAGCTTAAGACAGGAAGTGAACCGGGCACCCGGAAGGAGATAGAGACCCCTGCCGTAGGAGCAAGACCACTCTTCTTCAGTAGGCAATATACTGCGGGGAGGTAACTCCATGATGCGATAGGCGCAGAGATCCAGAGCAAGAGCAGTATGCTTGTTAGAGCAAGGAGAATCCGCAGACCAATGGGGTGTATACCGGGTGTCGATCTTGAACAAGTCTCCTGACCTGTACGCTAATAAATATCACCCCAAAACCTGGGGAGGTGGCATATCAACATGGATGACTAAAGCCTGCGAGAGCGACTGTAACGAGGCAACAGTAACCGTTGGGGCAAACCAGTAGAGCCCTACTCAAAGCAAAAGTAGCTGGCCAATCACAAATCAACAGGAAAATTGGAAAAACGGAGGCTGAAAGCCTGCTGGTGTAGCGGATCATTAGTTCTCGTGCCGAGGCTTCCTGTGCGCCGGGGAGGCCGTGGGACTGGAAGTGTCCATAGAGGCCCCTGCAGGGAATCGTGGAGGTGTCGAAGGGACCATCCGGCGCCGTCGCTGAGCAGGGTTAGGCCCGACTGTTGCACCATCTTCAGCTCTCAGATCTGGGGCACGTGGCAACCTCATAGACCCGTTCCAATCGGGTAAGGCAATCGGAGGAATATCCAAAGCAGAGCAAAAAGATGGCAGTTCTTCAGGAACACGTAGGTTGAAATTACGGCCATTCACTTGAGCAGAAAGGCAGAACGGAAACCGCCATCTATAGGGGATGTTGCGCGTGCGGAGAGTATCCAATAGGGGGCGCAGCGCCCGCCTTTGTTGCAGGGTCAGATTGGAGAGGTCCTGATATAGCTGTATCTCCGCCCCCTCATAAGCAAGATGTCTTCTCCCCCTGGCGCATTTGAGGATATCCTCTTTAAGCGGGTAACTTTCAAGACAGCAAATTACGTCCCTGGGAGGGTCTGTGTTTTCCCCCCTAGGACGGGTCGCCCGGTGTACACGTTCAATGGCAATCATGGTTGAAGGTGGGCGACCTAGGAGGTCATTAAAGATAGCTATTACCGCTTTAGGGACATCACAAGGTTCCACTGATTCAAGAAGGCCCCGGACCCTAATGTTGCGTCTGCGTCCACGATTGTCTAAGTCCTCAATGTGTCTATAAAAATCTCGAATGGTCGACACATGCAGCGCTGATTGTTGTTGTAAATCAGAAATTGCCGCCTGATTCTGCCTGGTATCCAGCTCCACCCGCTCCACCCTTGTGCCCATAGAGCGGATGTCATCCCTTAGTTCAGAGAGGGCAGAGGTTAATGTGGTGGTTAAAGTGGTCTTTATGTCAGCTGCCACAGCCTGGAGGTCCCTTAATGATAGGGAATGTGTAGCACGTGAGGAATGTGAGGAATCCAGCTGTGGCACTGTGTCCAGCACAGCATATTCGGCTGTGCTTGCAGAGCCTGTGTCAGAGACTGCAGAGGGAGGGGGAGAGGGGGAGGACGCTGCAGAGGGAGAGGGCTGCGGCCCGTCTTTCAGCTGGGAGCGGAAGAGCTCCTTTATATGCCTCCCCTGAGCGTTCTGACCCCGCGGGGACCGCGATCTGGCCCCAGAGGGTGCCCTGTCGATCTTCCCCATAGCAGAGGGGAGATGTCTCACCCGTCAGTGCAGAGCGGCAGCAAGGTAGGAACCGGCCGGCGGGAGCTCCGTGATTACGCGGCCATCTTCACTCGCGGCTCGGCCACGCCCCTCAATCTTGGTTTTATCTGTCCACAGTATATTTTGCCAGTAGTGCTGTGGAACATCCAGGTGCTCTTTTGCAAACTTCAAACGTGCTGCAATATTCTTTTTGGACAGCAATGGCTTCCTCCGTGGTGTCCTCCCATGTACTCCATTCTTGTTTCATGTTTTCCTTATTGTAGATGTGTCAACAAAAATGTTAGCATGTGCCAGAGATTTCTGTAGGTCTTTAGCTGACACTCTGGGATTCTTCTTTACCTCATGCAGCATTCTGCGCTGTGCTCTTGCAGTCATTTTTACAGGACGACCACGCCTAGGGAGAGTAGCAACAGTGCTAAACTTTCTCCATTTGTAGACAGTCTGTCTTACCGTGGACACATGAACATCAAGGCTTTTGGAGATACTTTTGTAGTCCTTTCCAGCTTCATGCAAGGCAACAATTCTTGATGGTAGGTCTTCTGAGAGCTCTTTTCTGCGAGGCATGGTTCACATCAGACAGTGCTTCTTGAAACCAGTAAACCCAAAACAGGTGTGTGTTTTTTAAGGGCAGGACAGCTGTCAGCAACACATCCAATATCATCACACTGATTGGAGTCAAGGTTAGCTCACTCCTGGCTCCAATTAGCTCTGGGAGAAGTCATTAAGCTAGGGCCTCACATACTTTTTCCTCCCTGCACTGTGAATGTTTACATGTTATGTGCAATTAAACCATGGCAACATCTAATGTTTGTGTAGTATTATGTTCAGCAGACTGTGTTCTTCTATTGTTGTGACTTAGATGACGTTCAGAGCACATTTTATGCCCAATTCATGCAAAACTCCACGTAATCCCAAGGGGTTCACATACTTTTTCTTGCAACTGTATATCCAAAAAGTTTCCTTTTTAGAAACTTCTTTTAACATATCCCTCCCTCTTCAATGTTGGTCAATTTTATCAATACCCCAAAAGGTCAGCAATTTTGGATTACAATCATGATGAAATTTAAAATGTTTAGATACACTATGTTTAACAAATCCTTTCTTAATGTTATTTATATGTTCTCCAATTCTTGTTTTTAACTGTTCTTCCAACATACTGTAAATGACAAGGACATTTCAGCATATACACCACATGTGTGGATTCACAAAATATCAATGATTTAATTTTATGTTCTCGATTGGTTGAAGAAGACCTAAAATTTTTTATTTTTCTATTTCTCTTTTTAGAGATGTTTTTACATGCTTTACATTTGTTACAATAATGGAATCCCTCCAGACCAGGAAACAAGGTCATGCGTTTAGGTGGATCGATAATGTTATGCATAATTCTTGTTCTTAAAGATTTGTTTTTTCTGTATATAAAGTTTGGTTTACTTGGAATAATATTCATCAACATGTGTATATGCCCAAGCAAAACATCTGCTTTGATGAGTCCCTCATAAATTTTTTTGGCCACCTTGCATTCAAACAATTTCTCCCCAGCATGGGAAATCTGGGTTCAACATGTATAAGCTCTGTGAAAGGGCAACAGGTCTATACATGTAGTTTTCAGATTTACGAGGGAAAAGAGTCACGTGGAGCCCCCTGAATGCCCAGACTACATGGGGAGCAGTGGCAAGATATCTTGGGACATGGTGTTGCAAAGGGAACCAGTCTAAGAGTGATGGGGCTTTGGGAACATCAGTTTATCTGGAGAAACAACGCCTTTGGGGGCTAATCTGGTGCTATTTGCCAGATACATAGATGATATATTGATCATCTGAGATGGCACAGATTCTAAACTTGAAAGGTTCTTTGACCATTGCTCACATAACTCATTCAGCATTTCATTTACTCATGTGGTTGAAGATAAGTGCCTCATTTTCCTGGATATGGAATTTAGAACTGACCCACTGGGTAAAATCTACTCCAGGACACACTTTAAGCCCAGTGTGGGTAACTCCTATCTACACGCAGGCAGTCACCACAATCCTACCTGGGTCCGCAGCATGCCATATGGGCAGTTCTGCAGACTCAGACGTAGATGTACCCTCAGGGTAGATTATGAAGAACAAAGCCTTATCCTGAAAAAGAAATTTGGGGAAAAGGGATATGCAGATGAGCATATTGAAGCTGCCTACAATATGTATTTAGTCCTCTATGATAGCCTCATTCCATCTACTTCTAGGGAGAGGACACTCCACATATAAGATAATCCTAAAATCCGGTATATCTCCCGTTATTCTAGCAAACCTTTGAACTTCAATGAGCAGTGACCAGAAATTGGAACATTTTGAAACAGGACCCAGTATTGGGAAATATGCTCCCTGACAAACCCCAATTTATATACAGGAAAGCACGTGACTTGAGAAGTTTGACTACTCCTAGTAGAGTAAGGAAGTCTGGGGAAAACAGGGCCAACTCCCATAATTCTTGGAGGTCTGGGTTTGACCAAAAAGGGAGTTTCAAGTTATATAGTTATATAGTTAGTCTAGCTGAAAAAAGACAAAAGTCCATCTAGTTCAACCATAAAAAAAAAGAAGTTATAATCCCATACCTACAGTTGATCCAGAGGAAGGCAACAAAAACCCCAGCAAAGTATGATCCAATTTGCTCCTGCAGAGGAAAAAAATTCCTTCCCGTTCTCCCAAGAGGCAATCAGATATTCCCTGTATCAACTTTACCTATAAATAAATAGTGCGGTTTCAAGTGTGGAGTTAAGAATTGCGGCACATGCTCATTCATGTGGCATCGCAAGCGTAAATTTATTGGTGCAGATGGCAGAACCCATAGAATTAGACAGTTTACCAACTGTGGTCCCACCTATGTTATATATCTAGGATTATCTGCCCATGTGGCCACTTGTATGTGGGAAGGACCTCTCAGTTAGTTGGTGAGCATAAGAGTGGTATTTTGAATAAAAAAGATACATACTCCATTCCGCACCATTTACAGAATTCACATAATGGTGACCCTGTGGGCCTCAAGGTCTTTGGCATTGTGGCCATGACAGATCGGGCACAGTCTCTGATGGGGGTGCTGCTTATGATGGAGTGCGGCTTTGAATGAGTGCAGAGCAGTTAAACACAGCACTTTAATTATGCCTTCTCTACTTTCACAGGTAACTGCATTTATCTGCTACCTCCACTCTTAACCAGACAAACGCATTGACTCCTTCTGTTCTTCTCTGGGTAACTGCATTTATCTGCTACCTCCACTCTTAACCAGACAAACGCATTGACTCCTGCTGTTCTTCTCTGGGTAACTGCATTTATCTGCTACCTCCACTCTTAACCAGACAAACGCATTGACTCCTGCTGTTCTTCTCTGGGTAACTGCATTTATCTGCTACCTCCACTCTTAACCAGACAAACGCATTGACTCCTGTTAAATTCTCACCAAATGTTGTAATTATATCTGTGTATCTGTTGACTTGTCCTCACCTCTAGGCGCACTCAGGTTTATGACTGTGGCCTGGTTCCTAAGAATCATCCCCCCTTATTCATGTGAGCCTTATCAGCTTCTAATTGGGGCGGAGTTGAATGCTCATTTGAGCATCTCCCTATAAATTTAGTTCAGCTCATGGGGGAGATCTCTGATGGGGGGCACAGTCTCTGATGGGGGTGCTGCTTATGATGGAGTGCGGCTTTGAATGAGTGCAGAGCAGTTAAACACAGCAGTTGAACTAAAGCAGGAGAACTTAAGCAGCAGGAAGACACAACAACAGCAAGAAACTCTACTGCATGCTGGACAGACTGCAAGGAAACACCCTGGGAAACATCTCTTACATACCTGAGTCCCACTCCGTGTACCTTTTTATATAATACACCCCTCTTCTGCTCTTCATATTACTATCCTCTGTTCACAAATCTCATTTCTTTACCCCTCTGCTCCACCCCAAAACTTGTACATCTCCCCCTCATTGCTATCATCTCCCTACTATTGCTTTCATCACCTCCCCAAAATGCCTCTTCCACTCCTCCTTCTCATTTTCCTCTCCTCTGTTCCCAAAATCCATTCACTATATCCCTCTGCTCCTCCCAAACATTTGTATATTGTGCCCTCACTGCTTCCCTCACCCCTCTATGGCACCCACCACCTCCTCCTATTACTCCACTCTCCAACTGACCCCAACACCTCCACTAGTAGTTTCTCACGCTCCTGCACATCCCGCTCCCATGCCACCTTTCTCACCCTTCTCCTCCTCATAACCGCGGGGGACATCTCCCCGAATCCTGGCCCTCCACCACCCGCAGAAAACCCTCCCGCCTCCACGTCCTGCCGCAACTTAGTATCTGTCCCCCTGCTCCCTAAAATCTCCCCCCCGGTTTCATGTGCACTCCTGAACGCCCGATCGGTGTGCAACAAGCTTACCGCCATCCACGACCTCTTTGTTTCCCGCTCCCTCAACCTCCTGGCGATTACGGAAACCTGGATCCAGCCCACTGACTCTACCTCCCCTGCTGCACTCTCCTACGGCGGTCTCACCTGGACCCACTCACCCAGGCCCAACGGTCGTAAAGGTGGTGGGGTTGGCCTGCTCCTGTCACCGCTGAGCACCTTCCGAGTCCTCCCAAACCCCCCCTCCCTATCCTTCTCCTCCTTCGAGGCCCACTGCGTCCGACTATTCTCCCCAACCCTCCTGAAGATTGCTGTGATATACCGGCCTCCTGGATCCATACCCCGCTTCCTGGAAGACTTCTCCTCCTGGCTACCCTTCTTCCTCTCCTCTGAGCTACCCACTATCATCCTTGGGGATTTCAACATCCCTGTCAACCTCGACAACCCGGACACAGCCCGTCTCCTCCACTTAACCTCCTCCTTTGCACTTGCACAGTGCATACAATCCACCACCCACTCCGACGGTAATATCCTTGATCTTGTCTTCTCCAACCGCTGCGCTCCCCACAACCTCACTAACACCCCCTTCCCTCTCTCTGACCACAACCTGATTACTTTCTCTATCTCCTCTTCCTCCAACGCCTACCCTTCCAAATGTCACACTACTACCAGCCGTAACCTCCGCAACCTTAACCCTGCCTCCCTCCACTCCGCAGTTGATCAACTCCATGACCGCATCCTCCCCCTGTCCTGCCCCGACTTGGCTATGACCGCCTACAACAATGCGCTGTCAACCGCCCTTGACTCACTAGCGCCTTTAACCACACGCAACATCAGACCCCGACCGCTCCAGCCCTGGCAGACTGATCACACCAAAACCCTCAAACGACACAGTCGTGCCCTGGAGCGCCTATGGCGCAAAACCAAATCCCAACAAGCCTTCACCCGATACAAATCTGCCTTCCACACCTACACCTCCTCCCTCCATACTGCCAAACAAGCCTACTTCCTGACCCTCATCAAGGCCCTCTCCTCCAATCCTCGCCGACTCTTCTCCACCTTCAACTCTCTACTCTCGCCACCCCCACCTCCACCCAGCACCTCACTCACTGCCCTTGAGATTGCCAATCACTTCAAAAACAAGATTGACACAATTCGCAAGGACATTGCCGCAACTCACACGCCTTCTCAACCCGTCCCCTCTCACACAGCTACCCCCTCGTCCCCCCTCCCCCTCGACATAACCCACAGGGACTTCGTCGCTGCTCAAACTCCCTCCAACCCCCTTCCCCCTCACTCAGCTACCCCCTCTACACCCCTCTCCCACGGCCCCACCACTGCTCTGACCTCCTCTCCCACCCCACTCTACATTCCTCATACTGAAGCTCCCCCAACACTCCGCACCTTTGACCTTACTACCATCGAAGAAGTCTCCAAGATCCTCTCTGATGCCCGCCTCACCACCTGCCCCCTTGACCCTATCCCCACACAACTCCTACAACCTCCCTCCCCCTCCATCCTATGCTCCATCACCCACATCTTCAATCTCTCCCTCTCCTCCGGCACTTTCCCTTCCCCTCTGAAACATGCACACATCACCCCCATACTTAAAAAGCCCTCCCTGGACCCCAATAACCCGAACAACCTCAGACCCATCTCCCTGCTCCCATTTACATCTAAACTCCTCGAGCGCCTAGTCTACGCCCGCCTATGCTCTCACCTCAACGACAACAACCTCCTCGATCCCCTACAGTCCGGCTTCCGTCCCCTACACTCCACCGAAACTGCCTTACTCAAACTCTCCAACGACCTGCTAACCGCCAAAGCTAATGGCCACTATTCAGTGCTCCTACTCCTTGACCTCTCTGCGGCCTTTGACACAGTCGACCACCCCCTCCTCCTCAAAAAACTACACTCCCTCGGCCTCGGAGATTCTGCTCTCTCCTGGCTCTCATCCTACCTGTCACAACGCTCTTTGAGCGTTACCTATAATGCCACCACCTCCCTCTCACTCCCCCTCTCTGTTGGGGTCCCTCAAGGCTCTGTCCTCGGGCCCCTTCTCTTCTCCATCTACACCTCCTCCCTTGGCCAACTCATACACTCTCACGGCTTCAACTACCACCTCTATGCCGACGACACACAAATCTATCTCTCAACCCCCCACCTCACCCCCTCGGTCTCCGCCCGAATCACACACCTGTTGAGCGACATATCAGACTGGATGTCGCTCCACTTCCTTAAACTGAACCTCTCCAAAACCGAGTTTCTTGTCTTCCCTCCAGCCCGGACACCACCCCCCATTGACTTCTCCATCATGTCCAACAACGCCACCATCAAACCCGCCCCGCAGGCCAGAGTACTTGGTGTCATTTTGGACTCCAACCTATCCTTCCAGCACCAAGTCCACTCTTTAACAAACTTGTGCAGACTCCACCTCCGCAACATCGCCAAAATCCGCACGTTCCTAACTCCAGAAACCACTAAACAGCTCATCCACTCCCTCATCATATCGCGACTCGACTACTGCAACTCCCTCCTCACTGGCCTGCCTCGCCGCTGGCTATCCCCGCTTCAGTCCATCCTGAATACGGCTGCCAGACTCATTCACCTTTCCAACCGCTTCGTTTCCGCCACCCCCCTCTGCCAATCCCTCCATTGGCTTCCGATTGCGCAACGGATCAAATTCAAAATCCTAACACTGACGTACAAAGCTGTCCACCATACTGCCCCGAACTACATCACTGACCTAATATCCAAGTACCGCCCAGCACGCTCACTCCGCTCCTCACAAGACCTCCTTCTCTCTAGTTCCCTGGTCTCCTCCTCCCATGCCCGCCTCCAGGACTTCTCCAGGGTGTCACCCATCCTCTGGAACTCCCTGCCCCAACCCATCAGATTATCACCTACTCTCCTCTCCTTTAGGCGCACCCTGAAAACCCATCTCTTCAGGGAAGCCTACCCCGCCCCCTGTTAACTTGCCGACCTCCTCCACTCTTCCTACCACTCCATCCCCCACAGCTATCTCCTCCTGTGCCACCATCCCCTCCCTCCTAGATTGTAAGCTTGAAAGAGCAGGGCCCTCGATCCCCTCATGTTTTGCATTGTATTGGTATTGTTCTGTCACATGTTCTGTCCCCCTTTGTAATGTACAGCGCTGAGCGAACTATTGGCGCTTTATAAATACTGTATAATAATAATAATAATAATAATATAGACCCATGGAGGAGACACCAGAAGCTATGCAAAAGAGAGGCATACTGGATCTTCACTCGGGAGAATGGCTACCGTGGGGCTTAATTAGGATTCTGAGGTCCATAATCTGATTTAGTGTGGGGAATCCTCCCATATCTACCCCCTAGGCCATGTTCCCCAATTTGCGTTGTCTTGTCACATTCATGTTTCCATATTGATGTGCCTATGCAAAAGAGAGGCATACTGGATCTTCACCCAGGGGAGAATGGCTACCGTGGGGCTTAATTAGGATTCTGAGGTCCATAATCTGATTTAGTGTGGGGAATCCGCCCATATCTACCCCCTAGCCCATGTTCCCCAATTTGCGTTGTCTTGTCACATTCATGTTTCCATATTGATGTGCCTATCATTTCATATATTCAAACTATAGTGCAATTCCTTGTCCTTTCATTGAACAATGTTTTTATTGCTTTTAATAACATCATTGCAGCTCCTTCACTTTTTATCTATATATAGCTGAACCCACCCAGTCACCTTAGGACCAATGGTTTGGGATCCTCAGATAGCATAGTGATGTGCAAACATAGGGAAATGTGCAATGTACAATACTTGTTGATTCTTCATGTACACATACAAAAAGGCAATCTTCTGAGTCACTGGGTTTGCGCATTGCCGTTGCTGATGTAACCTAATTGGTTTTTAAATAATAATTCTTTTGTTATGTTATTCCCTTTTCAAATGTATTTATTTTCTAAAAAATATTTTAACATATTGCACATATTATATACACTTCTCTCTTTCCCGTATAATACTTTATGGCAGATGCACCAAATGCACATGGACCATATATATATACAAAAACAGGCAGAATTTTGGTTTAAAATATTATATGTGCCCATCCACATGCTTGCAGGCTAGCAGTGGAGATATTTTCCCTTCTATACCAGATGCTTCCAAAAGATGGAGCTAAGACAGGTCGGTCCTGTACTCCCATGGTATTTACATTTCTGGTTCCTCTCATTATTGACTGGAGGACAGGATGTGACGTTATGTGGTACCAGAAGTGCTGGTTGGAATGCACTTACGTTCTACACTTCCTGGTTGTGGATGGTATGCATTCCACGCTGTCCTGTTGGCCCCCTGAGCGACCACAGGCTCCTCTCACTGAACCAAGTGGACATATCTCCTCGAACAGGTAATTGTGGTCATCCATTATACATCGATCCACCCATCAGGACACTTAACATATATTAGTCTACCTGACTCCATCAGTACTCTACATGATGTTGGTTATAAGCCCTTGTATATGTGATAAACATCTTAATATAAGCGGTACTGGCTTTGTATCTTCAATCATACTCACCAAGATTATCACAGAGGGTGCAATTCACTAAGCGGTATCTTACCGCATCCGAGTATGTGGTAGGATGCAGCACAAAATAAAAAAAAAAAAGTTTGAATCCACTAAAAACGCTAGTAAAATACTGCATGAGTTATTTTATCAAGTCATGCAGTATTTTAGTAGTGAAAAACATGCAATAATGTTTCAGCTGTCAGCGGGGTTCCCCAGTGACAGCTGAATGTAAAAGAAAGAATTGCCGGCAATTAGGAAATAATTTAAAAAAAGGTGTGTGGAGCCCCCCCCCCAAATTATTATTAAATGAAGGAAAATAAAAGATTGTTCCCCGAGGTAGATCCAAAATCAATCACGACGCTACCCAAAAAAAGTTAAAAAAAAGGCTCTGCTGGCTTGACAGTTCTTAAATATATAAAGGGCAGGGCCACCCGGTGACATCATGCATGTGACCCCGCCCCGTCTGACATCAACCTGGGCATGCTGGGTCAATGATGTGACATGGGGGTGGGGTCACATACGCGATGTCACTGGGTGGCCCTGCCCCTTACATACTCATTCGCATGGGGGGTGGGATTTGGGGGCCCCCTTGCTAAAGAAGGCTTCCAGATTCCGATAAGCCCCCCACCCGCAGAACCCCACAACAACCGGCCAGGGTTTTGGGGAAGAGACCCTTGTCCCCCCAAAGCACCCCCCATGTTAAGGGCATGTGGCCTGGTATGGTTCAGGAGGGGGGTTGCTCGCTTCCTCCCCCCCCTTTCCTGACTTGCTGAGCTGCATGCTCGGATAAGGGTCTGGTATGGATTTTGGGGGAGACCCCCTCACCATTTTTTTTTTAAATTTTGGCGTGGGGGTTCACCTCAGAATCCATACCAGACCCGAAGGGCTTGGTATGGATGGAGAGGGGGGACCCCACTCCGTTTTTTAAATTATTTTTTAATTGCCGGCAATTTTTTCTTTTACATTCAGCTGTCAGTGGGGAACCTGATGACTCAGGTTGTTAAGGATGCAGCGGCCACCCACTCCTTAACAACCCATGACAGTTACTGACAGATACCAGTACATACCGCATGCTTTGACCACTACTTAATTACCACATTCATTTGATTATTTATTTCCTTTTATGAACTGACTTTAAGGTCTTTTTATGCAGTATTTCCCGAGTGTTTTTGCTATTTTCAGTAAATACCGCACACTAGCGATAGTGAATTGATATTTTCAGTATCGCATGCATATGTGACTGACATAACTCATGCGATAAGCTTTAGTGAATTGTGCCCGATGCTCTGTTCTGTGGGAAATGTCTCTCTGTATTTCTACTATGTATATATATATATATATATATATATATATATATATATATATATATATATATACACTTTAATGGATACTTGTAAGTTAGATTTGTTCATGATTCTTCAATTATTATTGTTGAGCAATGCATGTATAGTCGACTCTGCGCCCTGCAGGTGGGTGGAGCTACGAGTCATCTGCTTAAGATTCTGGTGATACATAGAGAGAGGGGGCTTAGACTCCCCTGGCTCTGAGAAAGAGGGTTATCCTCGAAACGCATCAGCCAGATTTGCCCCCTAGATGGCACTTCATGTCAGGGTCTTTGGCTCGTGGATTAATGCATCTTGTGACTATCTATATGCGATCTCTCACCACTTGTTTGTGAGTATAATATTTTATCCATGTTTTAATAAACAGTTATCTTGGATAATGCGCTAGACTAGTGCACTCTTGTTTTATTCCTTCTGCAAGGGGATCCAATGCCTGCCACTTTGGTGAAAAACCTGATTAGCTCCTTACCCAAGACTGTTAATTTCAGAGTGCTATTTTAACCTTTACCTCAGCCTTCTCACTCTCTTACATATCTTCCACCTGAGCTATCCTGCTACTGACTAGGCTCTAGCACATTTAAGGGCTGCCCTGACCTCATGCCAAGCCCTCTGCTTGGGGATTTGCCAGGGTCCCCTATGTGTGAAGGTCAGCCCCTCTTCATCCCCGCCCACTGCTTCAAAACTATTCTGCAAGATTCTAGAGCAGGAGGAGGTATCAAGAAACTGACCTGAAGAGCCCCTCAGCCCAGACCTAAACACTTCTACTCAGCATCCTAGCTGAAAAACCTGAGCTAGCTAACTATGAGGGAGCTACACAAGTGTGCCACTATTTAGACATTTGTACAATCTTAGAATTGGGTCATGTGGCACCGTGTGACCTAATCGCTGGGGCTTCCCCCAACGGCTTGTAAGTACCCAACTTAGAAAGGGGGAGAAAGCCTGCTTTAGAAATGATGAATTTCTTGCAGTGAAGTGCAAGGACAAATGGGGCGTTTTTGTCCTGTCTTCCATTCACACAGACAAGACAGTTCAAATTTGCACAGTGACTGGTGTTGTTGAAAAGCCCAATATTTTTAACCTTAACGTGGGAGGGGTGAACTTCACCAGCCAGATGATAAAGCCATGCTTAGTTTCCCTATAAAGCCAGGTACAAAAAAGTGCCAGTATATTTATTTAATTTGGCTCTGTACAATGCTTTTTGCTGTACAAAGCAACTGGATGAAGTGGATCCTTCCTAAAATTTCAGGAAGAGATCATCACGGCCCTTTTGTATCCAAAGCCTCAACCCAGATGCAGTGAGTTGGCTGCATGAAAGGCATTTTCTTGATGCTATTCCTGGTACTCCAACCCAAAAGATACCCCAAAAAAGGTGTCATGTCTGTGGCAGAATTTTTTATCCCTCTTGTTCTGGCCAACCTGGCCTCTGCCTCAAGGACTGCTTCAATTGCTACTACACACTATGGAGTATTAATATATGGTACAGCACGGCACAGTCTAGGGCACACATTTACGCAGTGTCTCAAAAGATGTTAGGTAGTCAGGAAATTTGCATTTTGAAAGACCCTACAATCAATTTGGAAAAGTTACAGTTTAAGATACATAAAAAGGTTAAAAAGTAAAAAAAAAACAACAAAAAATAAAAAAGTAAACAAAAACCCCCAAAAATAGTAAAAATGCTCATTCGCATGTTCAGGTGACATTTATTTCAATGGCACCTGAAATAGTGAGGCATTTTGGCATGATCATGGCATGTTTTTCTGCACTGCGATCATGCAACCATAATCAAGAGATGCGCGATGCCCAAAAATGGTTCCGGGAAATCATGCTGCAATTGCGTAATAAAACGGCCTGCGTTTTCAGGTGCCATTGAAACGAATGGCACCTGAACACGCAACAGCCCTTTTTCCACATTTTCACAGTGCATCTTCAAATCATGAGCAGAATCGTGGCGATTCTGCCTGCAAATTTTAAATGCCTAGGTGTGAATGGAGCGTTAATGTTCTGTTGTTACTGTGTTTTATTGTTAACCATTGTTGTTTTCTTTGCAGGAAAGCCATTCAGCTGCAACACTGATCTGTTTATTCTGACAGCAACAGGGTGTGCTCTCAAAATACACATGAGTGAGTGAGATTTCTCATCCACTGTTAAAAAAAAGAACATATATATGCCCAATCATGGGGGTCTGGGGTGGTCAGTGGGTGGATCGCTCCTATACTTTGGCATATATTTTAAAAAAAAAATTTTTTGGCAGAGATTTCTTCATCCATATCGATCGATATGAATGGAGGAATCTGTAAGGTTCTTTTTGTTTTTTTTCGTTCAACAAAATGAATGAGTGAACAATGGGTGGATGCAGGATGGTAATGTATATTCTAATGGTGGGCATACCGCACATTTTTTCTGGCAGATTTCTCTTCTCTTTTTTCTTTCAGCCCATGAGCCTGCAGCTGCAGCCATCATCCTGGTATTGTTTTTTTTCAGCCGGTGGTCAGCTTTCATGTAAAATCAATGCTAGCTGCTAATTAGCTGCTGGATTGCTTTTACCAGCAACGGGAGGGGATCCCCCCCAATCCTGCTGCCTTTCACGGCTTTCTCTTGCTGTCCCATTCCAACAGGGGACCTGAGAATGCAGCCAGCGTTTCCACCAGCTTACTATAGACCTGTTCGGAGACTGGAAAGGCTCCAACCATCTCTATAGTCTAATAAACCGTAGGCTCTGAGCATTTCATCAATTCGGTTTCACCGGATATAAAGAGAGCCATTTTTAAATTGGGAAAGCATGATTAAAGGGCAGAAGAGATATTTAGAGTCTAATAGACCCCAGATTTCTCAGAAAAGAGTACCTGTCACTATTGCTATCACAGGGGATATTTACATTCCCTGTGATAACATTAAAAGTGATAAAAAAATGAAAGGGACAATGTAAAAATAAAAAAAATAAATAAATAATAATAAAAAAATCAGAGCACCTCGTTCCCCCATGCTTGCGCGCCAAAGTGAACGTAAGCGTAGTTCCATGTCGGTATGTAAACAGCGAATGCACCATGCATGCAAGGTATTGCAGTGAACGTCAGAGTGAAGGCAGTTATTCTAGTACTAGACCTTCTATGTAAATCTAAAGTGGTAGCCTGTGGCTTTTAAAGCATTGTCTATGAATAATAAAAATGTATGTAATTTGTCACCGTTGCACGGGGTGTATGCAGTTTTAAAGCATGTCATGTTTGGTATCTATTTACTCGGCGTAACACCATCTTTTATATTTTACCAACAAATTGGACAGTATATTGTGTTCTTGTGCACTGAAATTCAAGAGAGTGTTTTTTTTTTTTAAATTGCATTTGAAAAAAATCGCTCTGCAAGTACTGTGTGACATCAATTATTGCAACACCCACCATTTTATTCTCTAGGGCCTCTGTTTTAAAAATATTTAATGTTTTGGGGTTTAAAGTAATTTTCTAGCAAAAAATACAGGTTTTCTTTCATGTGAACAAAAAGTGTCAGGAAAGGCTTGGTCTTCAAGTGGTTAGAGAAATGGGTGATGTGTGGAAGAAGCTTCTAATGTTGGGCATAAAATGCCAGGATTGTTCAACCCCCCACCAAATGACCCCTTTTTGCTAAGAGGCATGGTGAGTATTTTGCAAATCCCTTAGACTAGAAAATTTATTTTTTCTTTTCTTTTTTTCTTTTTCAAATCCTTGTTACAAAAAATGAGATCGTCAAAATACTCCCCATGAATTTATTTAAATTCCTTAGGGTGTCTACTTTCTAAAAAGGGGTAATTTGGGGGGAGGGGTGTGTGTTGTGCTATCCTGGCATTTCAGAGCCTCTGAAACTGTGATAGGTAGTGAAGGAAGTGAAATGAGGAACTTAGGCACCTTCAGGCTTTCAAAGGGGTCATTGAATTTTGGGCTTCTGTATGCGGCTAGGCTCCCAAAAAGTCTCACATTTGTGGTATCCTCATACTTGGGAGAAGTAGCAGAATATATTTTGGGGTGTAATTCCACATATACCCATGGCATGTGTGAGCAAAATATCATTTAAATAATAACTTTGTGTAATAAAAAAAATAATTTTTGTAATTTTTCAAAAACTTGTGGTAAAAAAAAATCTTCCATTGACTCACCATGCCTTGGAGTGTCTACTTTCCAAAAAGGGGTCATTTCGGGGTGGAGAGTTGTGCTATCCTGGCATTTCAGAGCCTCTGAAACTGATAGGTAGTGAGGAAGTGAAATTAGGAAATTACGCACCTTCGGGATTTCAAAGGGAAATTGGATTTTGGGCTCCTGTATGCGGCAAGGCTCATAAAACGTCTCACACATGGGGTATCCCCATACTTGGGAGAAGTAGGAGAATGTATTTTGGGGTGTAATTTAAAAAAATTGCAATTTTCCAAAAACGTGTGGAAAAAAAATAAACCTTTTATGTTAATGTCTCCTCTGTAGTGCTGCTCCTACACCCTGTCTTGGCTGGTGGGTGTAGCACCAGCCAAGCATGACTCATTCAAGTGAATGAGGCTGCTCTGCAATTGCCCTGCAACGTTGTGCAGTACAGCAAACAAGGGGTTAAACGGGCAGCGGTGTGTTGCTTTCTCACTACCTGCTTTAAGCCCTTGGACCCTACAGAAGCATGCAGTTGCAGGGCACTTGCAGAGTGGCCCATTTACTTGAATGGGTCTCAGTTGACAGGTGGTAGCACCCACCAAAAGCAGGGGTGTAATTCCTGCTGCTGCATGTGTACACCTTTGGCTGCTGCCTCATGGACAGTGCTGACCAATCAGATGACCAATCAGATGCCATCTAGTCCGAACTGTCATCGCTGCAAGGAGAGGAAAGAAAGCAGCAGGATTTGAAATCATGCCACGTTCTCTCCTCTCCTACTATTGAAACTCAGCATGGGATGCCTGCAGGGAGGTTTCTTGCACTGCTCCTGTGTGAACTCAGGCTATGACAAGCCTTGTTCACACAAGAGCAGTGGGGAAACCGAATGTGATTTGGACAGGAATAGCATTCCTGTTCAAATTGCATGCTATTCTTTGAGGTGTGATTTATATCCATTAACGTATACCGTATTTTTCGCTCCATAAGACGCACCTAGGTTTTAGAGGCAGAAAACAGGAAAAAAAAATTCTGAACTAATGGACTGCAGACATAGTACAGGAGATGACCAGAGACTGCAGACATAGTACAGGAGATGACCAGAGACTGCGGACACAGTACAGGAGATGACCAGAGACTGCAGACATAGTACAGGAGATGAGCAGAGACTGCGGACACAGTGCAGGAGATGACCAGAGACTGCGGACAGCACAGGGATGACCAGAGACTGCGGACAGCACAGGGATGACCAGAGACTGCGGACAGCACAGGGATGACCAGAGACTGCGGACAGCACAGGGATGACCAGAGACTGTGGACAGCACAGGGATGACCAGAGACTGTGGATAGTACAGGGGATGACTGCTGACCTTTGGGGAGGTGGGGAGCGGGTACCTGAATTTGACAGATACCCGCTCTTACTTCCGCGGAGTTGTTCTTTCATCTTACCTGTTCCTCTATCCAGCCACGCGCTGTCTTCCCGGCTTCTGTAATGGCGCTCGGCATGACAGCCGGGTGCCCAGTGCGCATGAGCGAGAAGCACTTGCGCTTTGTGATTGGTCCGGCGGCTTCTGGGATCTGTCATGTGTCCCAGGTGCCGCCTTACCATTCACAAAAAGCACCTCTTCCTGCGCATGCGCACTTGGCACCCGTCTGTCATGCCCACACTACAGAAGCCGGGAAGACCGCGCCGCTGGATAGAGGAACGGGTAAGATGAAAGAACAACTCCACGGAAGTGGGAGCGGGTATCTGTCAAATTCAGGTACCCGCTCCCCACCTCCCCAAAGGTCAGCAGTCATCTCTATAAGGTCCCGCTGTAGAGCTGAGCGGCCGGCCCGGTATTCTGACACGGCGGCAGTGGAAATACCTGACCGGCCACTCCATATTTGCTCCATAAGACGCACTGACATTTTCCCCCCTTTTTTGGGGGGAAAAAAGTGTGTCTTATGGTGCGAAAAATACGGTATGTATCGGTAATTGGTATCGGCGAGTACCTGAACGAAAGTATCGGTACTCGTACTCCCCGATAAAAAAAAAATAGTATTGGTGTATCCCTAATTTATGGGCATCAGCAAAGAAACTATTTTTCTTTCTATAGGAGAGCATATGATAGGGTGATTTACAGGTTGAAAATTGTGGGAGACAGGGGCAAGAGTTGTCACCCCATAACACAAAGTGCCCAAACACGCCTATATAAAATTTTAATACTTTAACAAACTATGCTTGATTTCTTTGAATTGCAGTACTAGTGTATATTTTTTATGTGTCTTTCCTGTGTGCATAGACCTGTGCACCCTATTATCATTTTAAGGACTAATATCTGTTCACAACAAATTATTTTTTTTTTTTTTAATTTAGATATTTATTAAATTTTTCACATAAATACATATTGCACGTATAATCACATAAAACCAACAAATAACTTTTATTCATTTCTATTCTCCTTTTCCCATTCCCTCCCCACATCCCTCCCCCCCCCCTCCCCGTCACCTACCCTACAATACTTTCACCCCTTCTAGTTAGAAATAAGAGAGATATTCTTGCTATATAATCTATCCACTTCTATTCAACTTCTTGAACTCCTCCCACTTGCTCCATCTCAGGTAATATGGTCCCATCCTATCTTCTTGCATATAGATAATTTTTTCCATCCTACAGATCTGATCGACTCTCTCCACCCAGTCCTCCTCCCTCAACACCTCTACTTTCCGCCAGAACTTGGGTATTAACCCTTTTGCTGCATTTAGATAATACCAAATACCCGTCTCCTTATATTTGTTCACAGAATACTCCGAACAATGAAAGACAAGACAAGTCGCTGGTTCCAAACCAACATCAATTTCAGTTATCCTAATTAAATTCACTATCTCCTTCCAGAATACCTGAATTTTTGGGCACCCCCACCATACATGATACAACATGCCACTCTCTCCACATCCTCTCCAACACCACCGTGATTTCTCACAACTCATCTTATTTTCCACTTCCGGTGTGATATGCCACCTTGTCAAGCACTTATAATTCATTTTCACCTCTCTCATGGATATGTTCTCGTGAATTAATCTAAATATTTTCCTCTGTTTATCCTCATCAATCTTCACTCCCAAATCTCTTTCCCAATTAACTATATACTTTGGCTTTGTATTTGTGTCTAAATCTGAGAGAATCTTATATATCTTTGCTGTTCCGTGTCTCCCATCTCCCCTTGATTCAAGCAGTCTCTCAAACAGATTTCACTCTTTTCTAGATCTTAGGGGTTTTGGAAGGTTCCTAATAAAGTGATACAATTGGTGATATCTCCATTCATCTACAGTTGCAAGGAAAAGTATGTGAACCCCTTGGGATTACGTGGAGTTTTGCATGAATTGGGCATAAAATGTGCTCTGAACGTCATCTAAGTCACAACAATAGAAGAACACAGTCTGCTGAACATAATACTACACAAACATTAGATGTTGCCATGGTTTAATTGCACATAACATGTAAACATTCACAGTGCAGGGAGGAAAAATTATGTGAACCTTTGGACTTAATAACTGGTTGACCCTCCTTTGGCAGCAATAACCTCAACCAAACGTTTCCTGTAGTTGCAGATCAGACCTGCACAATGATCTGGAGTGATTTTGGACCACTCCTCTTCACAAAACTGTTTCAGTGTAGCAATATTCTTGGGATGTCTGGTGTGAATCGCTCTCTTAAGGTCATACGACAGCATTTCAATCGGGTTGAGGTCAGGCCTCTGACTGAGCCATTCCAGAAGGCGTATTCTGTGCTGTTGCAGCCATTGTTTTGTTGAATTACTTGTATGCTTTGGATCATTGTCCTGTTGCATCACCCATCCTCTGCGGAGCTTCAGTTGGCGGACAGATGGTCGTACGTTTTCCTGCAAAATGTCTTGATAAACTCTGGAATTTATTTTCCCATCAATGACAACAATCCATCCAGGCCCTGAGGCAGCAAAGCAGCCCCAAACCATGATACTCCCTCCGCCATGTTTTACAGTGGGGATGAGGTTTTGATGTTGGTGTGCTGTGCCTTTTTTTCTCCACACATAGTGTTGTGTGTTCTTCCCAAACAACTCAACCTTGGTTTCATCTGTCCACAGTATATTTTGCCAGTAGTGCTGTGGAACATCCAGGTGCTCTTTTGCAAACTTCAAACGTGCTGCAATATTCTTTTTGGACAGCAATGGCTTCCTCCGTGGTGTCCTCCCATGTACTCTATTTTTGTTTAATGTTTTCCTTATTGTCGATGTGTCAACAAAAATGTTAGCATGTGCCAGAGATTTCTGTAGGTCTTTAGCTGACACTCTGGGATTCTTCTTTACCTCATGCAGCATTCTGCGCTGTGCTCTTGCAGTCATTTTTACAGGACGACCACGCCTAGGGAGAGTAGCAACAGTGCTAAACTTTCTCCATTTGTAGACAGTCTATCTTACCGTGGACACATGAACATCAAGGCTTTTGGAGATACTTTTGTAACCCTTTCCAGCTTCATGCAAGTCAACAATTTTTGATCGTAGGTCTTCTGAGAGCTCTTTTCTGCGAGGCATGGTTCACATCAGACAATGCTTTTTGAAACCAGTAAACCCAAAACAGGTGTGTGTTTTTTTAAGGGCAGGACAGCTGTCAGCAACACATCCAATATCATCACACTGGTTGGAGTCAAGGTTGGCTCACTCCTGGCTCCAATTAGCTCTGGTAGAAGTCATTAGGCTAGGGCCTCACATACTTTTTCCTCCCTGCACTGTGAATGTTTACATGTTAGGTGCAATTAAACCATGGCAACATCTAATGTTTGTGTAGTATTATGTTCAGCAGACTGTGTTCTTCTATTGTTGTGACTTAGATGATGTTCAGAGCACATTTTATGCCCAATTCATGCAAAATTCCACGTAATCCCAAGGGGTTCACATACTTTTTCTTGGAACTGTATCTTAGTGAAAACTTCTCCACCCTCCTTTTCCAAATCCTTAAGTGATTTAAATTCCCCCTCCACCATTATGTCTCTCAACTAGGCGTTTTCCTTCTTAATCCATTTTCCCACAATCTTCTCTCGCCCTGGGGGGAAAAATTTTGTGCTCCGCATTAATTGTGAGTTAAACTCCCATCCCATTTGTTTGTGCATTACATCCCAAACTCTCAAAACATTCAAAGTGTACAAACTAGTGTTATCATCTAATTCTCTATATTGTGCTGGAACCCATACAACTTCCCTCAATATCCTTCCACTCAGTGTATTTTCAATTTTAACCCAACTTTTCCAACTTGGGTTATGTGTCCAATCAAATATTCTTGACAGAATTAATTCTTTATAATATCTTTTAAAGTCTGGCACTCCCAAGCCCCCCCTCTCTTTAGTTCTACTTAAAACTTCATAAGATATTCTAGGTTTTTTATTCCTCCATATATATCTTGTTATCATTTATTTAATTAACTTAAAGTAAGCCTCCGGGAGTTTGATGGGGATCATTTGAAATTTATATAGGATTTTAGGTATAATTATCATTTTTATCAAGTTTATGCGTCCTAACCAAGTCGGGATTCCTCCTCTCATTTTCCTTAATTCTAACTTTATCTCATTTAGTAAAGCCATATAATTTAGTTGATATAAATTCTGATATGAGTTCGTAAGTTTTTTTCCTAAATACTTTAACTCTCTATTCTTCCATGTAAAGAGAAATTCTCTAAGTTTTCTCTTTCACTATTTGAGAGATTAATATTCAGAATCTCCATCTTAGTTATATTGATTTTCAAGTTTGGTAGTTCCCCATATTCCCTCAAGCATTTCATTAAATTTGGGAGTGTTATCCTGGGATTTCCCACATAAAACAAGAGATCATCCGCAAATGCAGCCACCTTATGTTCTCTATCACCTATCTGAATACCCTTAATATCCACATTCATCCTAATTGTAGACAATAGAGACTCCAAGGACAAGACATACAATAATGGAGACAACGGGTACCCCTGTCTTGTACCATTTGACATTCCCAAAGGGTCAGACCTCTCACCATTTATCATGATTACTGCGGAAGGCCCACTATACAACTTTTTTATCCACTCTCTCATCCTGACACCTATCCCCAGGACCTCTAAAGTATCCATCATGAAGCCCCAGCTAACTCTGTCAAATGTCTTTTCAGCATCAATCGACATCACCTGTCAGGGCTCCAGGGTATGACCAGAGGTATGTGAACTGACGCAGGGAAACGCAGGCTTCAGATATGATATAAACAATATAATTTATTAACACTAACAATACATAAACGCAGTGCAATACTAAAACATAACACAGTGCAAACGAACCAAACCACCCACAGATAATACATACAATGCAAGCGTCGTCAGGCAGGCCGGGTCAATAACAATCGGGCAGGTAGGAACAGGGGGTCAGGCAGAGAATGGTCGGGGTCACAAGCCAGGGATCAAACAGGAGAAGTCAGCAGAGGTCCGGATCAGGCAGGGTCAGCAACGAATCAGTCAGACAGAGACAGGGACAGGAACAGGAACAGGGACAGGAACAGGGACAGGAACAGGAATGCAGGTAACAAGATACAGGGCCCAGGAAAAACACACACCAAGGCAGAGACTGCAGGTCTGGCCATCCCTTAAATACACCTGCATGATCAGCTTCAGGTGTTTGGCTGGCTGCAGGGTTGAGTCTCTGATTGCTGGGAGCACCCACTGGCCAGCCCTGGTACTGCAGCCCACAAGGCAGGTGAGTCCCACCATTACTGGCAAGTCCATTCCTGACAGTACCCCCGCTCAAGGAGCGGCCTCAGGACGCTCCAAACAGTCCTAGCTGGGCAAAATGTTCCACTGTCCGGGTCTGGTAACTGGCGGGATATCAAAGACTGGCACATCAGGCAGGACTCCGGGCAGAGGCACACCGGGCAGGACTCCGGGCAGAGGCACACCGGGCAGGACTCCGGGCAGAGGCACACCGGGCAGGACTCCGGGCAGCGGCACATCGGGCAGGACTCTGGGCAGCGGCACATCGGGCAGGACTCCGGGCAGTGGCACATCGGGCAGGACTCCGGGCAGCGGCACATCGGGCAGCGGGACTCCAGGCAGGACTCTGGGCAGCGGCACATCGAGCTGGACTCCGGGCAGAGGCACATCGAGCTGGACTCCGGGCAGAGGCACATCGAGCTGGACTCCGGGCAGAGGCACATCGAGCTGGACTCCGGGCAGAGGCACATCGAGCTGGACACCGGATCACCAGGCGGAGCAGCAGGCACCGGGCCACCAGGCGGAGCAGCAGGCACCGGGCCACCAGGCGGAGCAGCGGGCACCGGGCCACCAGGCGGAGCGGCAGGCACCGGGCCACCAGGCGGAGCGGCAGGCACCGGGCCACCAGGCGGAGCGGCAGGCACCGGGCCACCAGGCGGAGCGACAGGCATCGGGCCACCAGGCGGAGCGACAGGCATCGGGCCCCCAGGCGGGGTGGCGGGCGCCGGGCCCCCAGGCGGGGCGCCGGGCCCCCAGGAGGGGCGACAGGCATTGGGCCCCCAGGCGGAGCGACAGGCATCGGGCCCCCAGGCGGGGCGACAGGCATCAGGCCCCCAGGCGGGGCAACAGGCATCAGGCCCCCAGGTGGAGCGACAGGCATCGGGCCCCCAGGCGGGGCGCCGGGCCCCCAGGCAGAGCGGCGGGCGCCGGGCCCTCAGGCGGAGCGGCGGGCACCGGGCCCCCAGGAGGGGCGGCAGGCACCGGGCCCCCAGGAGGAGCGACGGGCGCCGGGCCCCCAGGCGGAGCGGCGGGCACTGGGTCATCAGGCACGACAACGGGCATCGGGTCACCAGGCATCAGGTCATTTGGCTCGCCAGCGGGCACCGCATCATCTGGCAAGGCAGTGGGCACCGAGTCACCGGGCACGACAGTGGGTTCCGAGTCAACTGGCATGACCACGGGCACTGGGTCAGACATTGGATCGTCTGGCTCGAGAGCGGGCATCAGGTCACCAAGCATCAGGTCATTTGGCTCGACAGCGGGCATCGGGTCACCAGGCATGACAGCGGGCACTGGGTCACCAGGCATCAGGTCATTTGGCTCGCCAGCGGGCACCACGTCATCTGGCAAGGCAGTGGGCACCGAGTCACCAGGCACAACAGTGGGCTCCGAGTCAACTGACATGACCGCGGGCACTGGGTCAGACATTGGATCGGCTGGCCCGACAGCGGGCATCAGGTCACCAGGCATGACAGCGGGCACTGGGTCATCAGGCATGGGATTGTCTGGCTCGACAGCGGGCACTGGGTCACCAGGCATCAGGTCATTTGGCTCGCCAGCGGGCACCGCGTCATCTGGCAAGGCAGTGGGCACCGAGTCACCAGGCACGACAGTGGGCTCCAAGTCAACTGGCATGACCGCGGACACTGGGTCAGACATTGGAACGTCTGGCCCGACAGTGGGCATCGGTCACCAGGCATGACAGCGGGTACTGGGTCATCAGGTACCGGATCGTCTGGATCGACAGCGGGCATCGAGTCAACTGGCCTAATGGAATCATCAGGCTGGATCAGTTCATCAGGCTGGGTAGAAACATCATGCTGGGTAGAGGCATCAGGCTGAATGGAGGCATCAGGCTGGGTAGAGGCATCAGGCTGGGTAGAGACATCAGGCTGAAGTGCGGGTGCCGAGGCACCAGGCTGAACCACGGAAGGCAGGTTCTCAGACGGCAGGCTCACCGGTTTGGATACTGGCAGGATGGTACTGGTTGGAAAGAATTTTCGCTTTTTTCTGGTTTTAACTACTGGAGCACTGCAAGTAAACGCAGGTCTGCAAACAAATGTAGCAGCTGAGGACAGAGAAGAGCTGGAAGATGGAACAGAGGAGGGAGCAGCCGCCACAGAGGACCTCTCCACAGGGTCAAAGAAAGGATAGGTGCAGCGAGTGGGAGCAGGGGACGGGTATGTGGTAGTTAGCAGAGTATACTGGGCCGTCACTGGGGGTGCTGTCGGGGATGCAGGAAGAGTGCCTTGAGCAGAGGAATGACGTTGCAAGCTGACTGAGGCTGGGTGCAACAAGTATGACCATGTCTGCAGTATGGGTTGAACAAAGCTGAGCTTACACAAAGCCTGTCTGGTCAAAGACTGCACTGCGTTTATACAATCCCTTAATACCTGTGGTGAACATGCAGCATAATGCTCCAAGAAGCAATCCACATCATCCTCTAATAACCATACCAGGGACTCTACCTGGTCTGCACTAAATGGTGGCAAAAAGTCATTCCTGCTTTCAGGGGTACCAGATGAAGCCAACTCTACACAAACCTGAATCAAAGGTTGCACCTCAGAGAACTCTGTGCCCTGATCTACTAGAACATGAGCGATCCGTATACATTCTAGCAGTTGATCCCAGGTATACTCCCTCAGAGCCTGATAAGCATATTCTCTGTCATCAAAAACCAGCAGCGACAAATACACAACCTCATCAAGATCCATCCTTCCCAGCAACAAGCCAAGATGGCTTCCCTGTGCAGCCATTTCTGGTCAGGATTGGCCTTGGTGTAATGTCAGGGCTCCAGGGTATGACCAGAGGTATGTGAACTGACGCAGGGAAACGCAGGCTTCAGATATGATATAAACAATATAATTTATTAACACTAACAATACATAAACGCAGTGCAATACTAAAACATAACACAGTGCAAACGAACCAAACCACCCACAGATAATACATACAATGCAAGCGTCGTCAGGCAGGCCGGGTCAATAACAATCGGGCAGGTAGGAACAGGGGGTCAGGCAGAGAATGGTCGGGGTCACAAGCCAGGGATCAAACAGGAGAAGTCAGCAGAGGTCCGGATCAGGCAGGGTCAGCAACGAATCAGTCAGACAGAGACAGGGACATGAACAGGAACAGGGACAGGAATGCAGGTAACAAGATACAGGGCCCAGGAAAAACACACACCAAGACAGAGACTGCAGGTCTGGCCATCCCTTAAATACACCTGCATGATCAGCTTCAGGTGTTTGGCTGGCTGCAGGGTTGAGTCTCTGATTGCTGGGAGCACCCGCTGGCCAGCCCTGGTACTGCAGCCCACAAGGCAGGTGAGTCCCACCATTACTGGCAAGTCCATTCCTGACATCACCACTACCGGGTTCTTCCCTTTTCTACTATTCTGGATGAGCAACAGGGATCTCAACCTATTATCCCTGCCCTCTCTTCCTGAAACAAAGCCCACCTGGTCTTCATGGATCCAATCGGGCATCAAATCCTTCAACCTGTTTGCCAAAACCTTTGCATATAACTTGGTATCCGTATTCAACAGTGAGATAGGTCTATAACTTGCACACTGGGATTCATCCTTTCCTTCTTTATGAATCAATACCACATGAGCCTGTAGGGATTCCCACCTCATCTCCATCTCTCCCCCCAAAGCATTCATATACATCTTCATTTTAGGTATCAACAATTCATTATATTTTTTATAATATCTCACCGTATAGCCATCTGGTCCTGAGCTTTTCCCAGACTTAGAGCTTTTTAATGCTATTTATATTTCTTCCTGCGTAATCTCTGAGTCTAAAAACTTCATTTGTACTTCACTAAGTTTTGGCAAACCTGCATTTTTTAAATATGTTTCTCTTTTCTCTCTTTTTGACTCTCCCAACTTATTTATATTGTCATGTGGGGTGATATTGTACAAGTTACTATAATATTCTCTAAACACCTTAACAATATCTTTAGTTGAATGTACCAATTCTCCCTTGGGGTTTTTTATTTTTTCAATATAATTCATATTCTTCTTTTTCCTCAGATCTCTCATTAGGTACTTTCCTGGTTTCTCTCCCTATTTATATCTCTCACTTAGGACTTTATTAAAAACTCTTCTTTTTTCCTCTTCCATTAATAACTCTAATTCTTCTTTCTTTTTTTTTTTATTTCCTGATTTATCTCTTTTGTTATTCTATTTTTATGTATCTGTTCAAGCTCAAATAATTCCTTTAAAAGTCCATTCAATTTCTCTCTCCTTTCTTTTTTCTTTCTAACCCCATTCGCAATGAGTATACCTCGTATGTAAGCCTTATGCGCCTCCCATACTGTAGTGATCGACACTTCTCCTGTATCATTCTCCTCAAAGAATCTCTTAATCTCTTCCTCTATCTTCTTATCAATCTCTTGATCCAGGAGAAGTGCTTCATTCAACTTCCACATTAGACCTCCCGTCTTCCGCCTACCCCATCCTAATTTCATTATGACAGGAGCATGATCCGGAAATCACCCCAACCTCTATATTTACATTAACCACAGATTCAATAAGTCGATGTTCTATTAATATATAATCCAGTCTTGAATACATCTTATGTGCATTTGAGAAGAAAGTATAATCTCTATCTTTCAAGTGCTTAATTCTCGAGGTATCTACCAATTGGCATTCCTGAATTGTTTTCTTCAATTGTCTACCCCTCTCTCTCTGCACATTAGAAGATGAATCCATCTGTGGGTCCATACAAACATTAAAATCTCCAGCCACTATCAGCTTTTTTAAAATACCTTTCAAAAATATCTCTGGTTTCTTATTTGGGCAGTAAATATTAGCTACAGTACACTCGATCTCTTGCAATTTACCCCTTAAGAAGAAAATCTTCCCTCAGAGTTTGTTTCTCTCCCCTCCAGCTCAAACCTTATATTCTTCGCAAACCCTATTGCTATTCCTTTTGCTCTCTTAATTGGGGAATCTGCATAGTACCAGGTTGGGTAATGCCTAGATTTCAGCCTAACTTTTGATTCCATCTCCAAATGTGTCTCCTGCAAGAATACCACCGCTGATGATCTATGCTGTAACTCCTTGAATAATCTAAATCTTTTCCCAGGACAATTTAACCCTGTCAGGAATGGATTCACCACTGGTGGTGGGACTCACCTGCCGTGTGGGCTGCAGTACCAGGGCTGGCCAGCGGGTGCTCTCAGCAACCAGAAGCTCACTCCTGCAGTCAGCCATCAGCTGATTGCAGGAGGTGTATTTAAGCAGGACCAGGCCTGTGATCAGTGCCTTGGTGTACATTTCCCATGAGCCCCTGTACCTGGTATCCTGTGTTCCTGCCTAGTTGCTGACCCTGCTTTGATCCTGACCTCTGCTGACCATCTCCTGTTGAACCCCTGGCTTGCCTGACCATCCTTCTGCCTGATCCTCTGTACCGTGCTGCCTGTGAGTTACTGAACCCAGCTTGTGACCCTGACTATTCTCTGCCTGCTCCTCCGGTACCTCACTGCCCGCACGTTGCTGACCTGGCCTGCCTGACTACGCCTGATGCTACCCAGACGATCCATCTAGAGATGAGCGAATTATTCAAAAATTCGATTCGGCTGATTCGCCGAATTTGCGGAATAAATTCGATTCGATGCGAATTTATTCGCTGCGAATTTAACTTATTAAAAGGGTTTCTAGGCTTCAGAGAGCCTTTATATTAGTGCAGAACACTGTACCTTTAATTTAAATGCCCTTGGAGTCTGCTGGGGAAGAGAAATAATACTGTCAGTCAGTATGACATGCAGATGAGTGCCGTCGATCTTAGAATCACCGCACACTTCACTCATTTGGGCAGTCACGGGGCACGACGAAGAAGATGAAGAAGAAGAAGATGAAGAAGAAGAAGATGAAGAAGAAGAAGAAGCAGAAGGAGGATGAGGATGAAGAAGGATGAGGATGAAGATGAAGAAGAAGAAGAAGAAGGATGAGGATGAAGAAGAAGAAGAAGAAGAAGAAGAAGAAGGAGGATGAGGATGAAGAAGAAGAAGGAGGATGAGGATGAAGAAGTATGAGGATGAAGATGAAGAAGAAGAAGAAGAAGAAGGATGAGGATGAAGAAGAAGAAGGATGGGGATGAAGAAGAAGAAGAAGAAGAAGAAGGATGAGGATGAAGAAGAAGAAGAAGAAGGATGATGAGGATGAAGAAGAAGAAGAAGAAGAAGGATGAGGATGAAGAAGAAGAAGAAGAAGAAGAAGGATGAGGATGAAGAAGAAGAAGAAGGATGAGGATGAAGAAGAAGAAGAAGAAGGATGAGGATGAAGAAGAAGAAGAAGAAGAAGAAGGAGGATGAGGATGAAGAAGAAGAAGAAGAAGAAGAAGAAGGAGGATGAGGATGAAGAAGAAGAAGAAGAAGGATGAGGATGAGGATGAAGAAGGATGAGGATGAAGATGAAGAAGAAGAAGAAGGATGAGGATGAAGAAGAAGAAGAAGAAGAAGGAGGAGGAGGAGGAGGATGAAGAAGAACAAGAAGAAGTAGGAGGATGAGGATGAAGAAGGATGAGGATGAAGATGAAGAAGAAGAAGAAGGATGAGGATGAAGAAGAAGAAGAAGGATGAGGAAAAAGAAGAAGAAGAAGGATGAGGATGAAGAAGAAGAAGAAGAGGAGGAAGAAGAAGGATGAGGATGAAGAAGAAGAAGAAGGATGAGGATTAAGAAGAAGAAGAAGAAGAAGAAGAAGAAGAAGGATGAGGATGAAGAAGAAGAAGAGAAGGAAGAAGGATGAGGATGAAGAAGAAGAAGAAGAAGAAGAAGGATGAGGATGAAGAAGGAGAAGAAGAAGAAGAAGAAGGATGAGGATGAAGAAGAGGAAGAAGAAGAAGGATGAGGATGAAGAAGAAGAAGGATGAGGAAGAAGAAGAAGGATGAGGATGAAGAAGAAGAAGAAGGATGAGGATGAAGAAGAAGAAGGATGAGGAAGAAGAAGGATGAGGATGAAGAAGAAGAAGAAGGATGAGGATGAAGAAGAAGAAGGATGAGGAAGAAGAAGAAGGATGAGGATGATGAAGAAGAAGAAGAAGAAGAAGAAGGATGAGGATGAAGAAGAAGAAGAAGGATGAGGATGAAGAAGAAGAAGAAGAAGGATGAGGATGAAGAAGAAGAAGAAGGATGAGGATGAAGAAGAAGAAGAAGAAGAAGAAGGATGAGGATGAAGAAGAAGAAGAAGAAGGATGAGGATGAAGAAGAAGAAGAAGAAGAAGGATGAGGATGAAGAAGAAGAAGAAGAAGGATGAGGATGAAGAAGAAGAAGAAGAAGAAAGAAGAAGAAGAAGGATGAGGATGAAGAAGAAGAAGAAGAAGAAGGATGAGGATGAAGAAGGATGAGGATGAAGAAGAATTCCAGTACAGCAAAAAGTGTATCTGCAGAGAGCTCCGCTATTTCTGACAGTTCTCTGACAGTTCCTTCACATTTACAGCGGTTGAAACATTGTATCTATTTGTTTCCGAATAAAAACATCTGTATCCTAAATGGAAACAAATAGATACAATGTTTCAACCTCTGTAAATGTGAAGGAACTGTCAGAGAACTGTCAGAAATAGCGGAGCTCTCTGCAGGGACACTTTTTGCCGGCTGTAGAAGGGATGAAAATCGGCCGATCGGGAAAAATTCGATTCGTGCATCCGAAGTTTGCTAATTTTCGGATTCGGTGCGAATCGAATTTTTCCTAATATTCGAAACGAATTCCACTTCGCCAAGTTCGATTCGCTCATCTCTAGATCCATCCATCCTGCACGGATCCAGTCACTACTGTCCAAACCTGCCAGCCCCTTCACATCAGGCTTTCCTCTACCACAGTTGGGTGCACTCAGGGGCCGCGACCTGGTCTCAGTTCTGCGCCAAGTCCATCCCCACCATCAGGGGTTCTGGTGAAAAGGCAGACTGGGGCTTAGACTCCACGCCCTGGGGAATCCAGTACCTTACGGCCTGCCTGACCATTCCACCTCTCCAGCCTGACTACGCCTGTGTTCTTGAAGCCTGCTACTTCCCTGTGTCAGTCCACACATTTCTGGTCATACCCAGATCCTTAACAAACCCATTTACATTATAAGTTATAAATTGAATTTCTTCCATCTTTCTCCTATTTTTTTCCTCCTCCCTGCCCTCTCTTCTTTCCTTTTACTTTTATATCTCCTCCCTCCATGTAGAGTGGTGACTTTACTACCCCCCCTCCCCCCTCCCCTCCCCCCTCCCCTCCCCTCCCCCCTCCCATACCTCTACCCCACCCAATCCTATTAGGCATTCCGGGATCCCCCATCTATAGTGCACATTTTGCTTTCTCATCTGCTCTAGCAGGGGTTTTAAGGATCTCCTCCTCCATAAAGTCTCTGGTGTTAAATCTGCAAATATTCGAATGTCCATTTCTCCACACCTAATTGTTGTTCTTCCCTTTATCTTTCTCCAAATTTCTTTTTTGTCCTTAAAGTTATAAAATTTAACAATTATATCTCTCGGCCTTACCTTCTCAATACTTTGTTGGAGTTTTCCTGTTCTAAAAATTCCTTCTATTTTAGTTCCTTCCATATCAGATCTATCCGTTATGGAGTTTAGGATTTTATATACTGCCTCTTGCAATATTTCTCCCTTTGGATTCTCTGGAACCCCTCGTATCCTGATATTTCTCCTCCGGTCTCTATTTTCTTGTATCTCCACCTTATAGAGCAATTTTCTCTGAGTTTTCCCCATGTTAGCTATCTTCTTTTCTAATTTGGAGATGTCCTGGGCCTGATTTTTAACTATCTTCTCTGTTTCTTCCACTCTCATTAACAACTGCCCAAGATCATTCCGAATATTAAACATTTCTTGCTTTATTGTTTTTTCTGGGTCTTTGTTTGTTGATTGCTAATATTCAGGCCCAATGATAGTCTAGGGCTTTTTTCCAGACTAAAATCTACTTCCCCTTTTCCATTTATGCCTTGGGACCTTTCTGGAGTCACATTTCCTTGGGACATATATTTTTTAATTGTGCCAGTTTGGGACCCTTTAAGCCCACTTCCTTTTGCGCTTTTATTTTTTATATCTTCTGTAGATCTTATGCTCCTTTATATACGCGGAATAGATGAGGATTAAATATATTTCTATACAGGATTCAACCTTATCAGACTATTTGTCCTTTAACTTTCCTTTCATCAATCCTCTTCTTCTTTCCTCTCCTTTGTATACCCTGGGAATCCCCCTTTTTCTCCTTCCACCTCTGCTTTCTCACACAGCACCATATATCATTTGCCACATATCAAGCCTCAGCTCGTCTCACTCACCCTCCTCATACTTCTCTTCTTGCGAGACGGCTCCAGCCCCATATAGCAGTCCTTTCATCGGCTCAGCAGGTCATATCTCCTGGGGGACTCCTCAGGGTATTCTCCAGTTATCGCTGGATAATTCCTCCTTGTCCCTGAGTACAGACCAGGCAGCTTTCCGGGGAACGGACCCACGAGCAGACCGGCGCCTCCTTCTCTCCACAGGATGCCGGCTGGCTTTCTCGCTTCCCAGCACTCCTCTTCGGCCGACACGTGGTCACGTGGTCACGCCGCGCCTCCTTGTCTCCTGGCAACCCGATTCACTGACTCCGCCGGGCACCATACAAGCCAGGCTCTGTCTCTCACCCCTGGTCCGCCGCTTCCGAGGGCTACCAGAGAACCACCGGGACCCCTCAAGCAGAGGTAGGTCCCCCCTCTCCGATCTCCTGCATCACAGGGGTTCCTGAGAAGGTCAGACAGTGGAGCTCGTCCGAGAGCTCCTACATCGAGCCCTCCTCAGCCACCATGGTCAGGCTCCTCCCCCCTATTGGGAGCAGATTCCTCCCCTGTTTACCTTGTTCACAACAAATGATTGATAGCTAGTTCTTCAATTGTCAACAAATTTTTTTACAAATAATTGGGCACTTTGCATCTAATAAATTGGCCTTGATATTTAAGTGTCATGCTAAAGGCCATTTTACACTGCTGTATCCTCTGTGGTTTCATACTTATAAAGTATAGTTAATCAGGTTGAAAAAAATATACTAGCTCAATCAACAGAAAACTGTAAACAAATCAAAAACTTTCATATACAAAATTCTAAACCCAAAGTTGATCAAGAAAAAAGCAAAAAACTCTACAAAGCATGTTTCAATTTGATTCAGTAGGTGCATATGGGGGAGGGGGGGATTCCTTCATATCCTGCGGGAGGCAATCAAATATTCCCTGGATCAACAACCCTAGGTGTTAGTACCTATAAATATTTATCCTACATTTTGTAAGGAATTGCAGCCTTTTTTAGATTTACAAGTCTTGTTTTACAGGATAAGGTAATTTTAAGTTCTAGAACTTCCTTTTTTATAAAGATTGTACCCAGTTTGAATAGCAAAAGAAAAGTATATGTGATTCTTTCAAAATCTGACTCCAGATTCATTACATCTTTTCCTCTCCTCTCTTTCAGGGGGCTTTGCGTCTACGTGATAATGTAGATTCCATACTGGTCCATATTATTCTGTTAGGAATGTAACTGTGGAGGGTGGAAAGCAGTTGAGGACCTACATAGAAACGAGAAACGGGGAGGACCTAAATAGCTGGCCAATCTCCCTGATTGGCCACCTGATCAAATATAGATGAGACTCACTGCAACTGTCATGCAATTCTGCAGAATTATGGCAGTTCCAATTATTAAAGCAAAGGCTGCAATGGCAGAATAGATATGTCATGCTCCACTCTGTGGGATACCCAAGTTTAAAGCCCAGCAGATTCAGCTCCTGACAGCAGGGATGGCCACTGCAGTGCAGCATGTTCACAAAAAGGGATAGAATCCCACAGCTGGAAAAGATGGAATTGTAAAGCCAGGATTTTGACCTTGCTGGAATTTAGACATAGGGCATAGGAGTGTATTTTCTTTTTTGCCAAGTACATAAATGGCCAGTGCTTTTGCCATGCTTGATAAAAAATGGCTTGGTCTGCTAAGCATGTGCTGAAAAAGGCCCACTCATCCTGCTCATCCCCTCAGAGCTTCACAGGAACATCTGCTTCTCCATGTTGGCCTCAAAGACATGATGCAGAGCTAGATGCAAAAATGTTATTTGCTGATAGTAGAGCACCTGTATGGTGAGAGCGGGGAAGTGGTATTTGGGTACAGTGTAAAATCTGGTGCTTAGGTGTACTAAACAGCACCTCAGTGATACACTGTGCTGCACTACAAGGTTGCAAGGTTGTGGTGAGACCAACAGATTCACGCTGTTGTTGACCTCTTAATAAAAAAAAAAGTTTTATATATACAGTATATATATATATATATATATATATATATATCTCAAGCAATAAAAAATAACCTCAAACACCCACCCAAATGCAATGAAACCCTTTTGTTTTTAATTTTTTTGGCTTAGTAAAAAAAATCTACTTACTATTAACAAAAAGCAAAGAAACACCCCCAAAAAATAGCTGTGACACAACAGAACCTCTGGCTGACATACAAGAAGAAGTAATAAAAATTACTGTTGGGTCTGTTTAAATTGCAGTCAATGTAGTTGGGCTTGCACTCCCTAGCCACACAAACTACATTTCGCTGCACAGTATCCATAGCAAATATGCAGCATAAAATATTACTATATATAGCGCTAAACTTTAGAACTGTTTATCCACTTGAACTCCGGAAGTCTGGCATTTTTTACAGTTCAGTACTGAGCTACAGTACATAACTGGCAATTGCTCAGTCATGCAACACTTTTTACACAAATAGAGCTTTCTTTTGGTCATATTTGATCACCACTGTTAAAATTGTGTTTTATTTTTTTATATAAATCAAAATAAAAAATGAAACTTGTGGGAAAAAATATTTTCTACGTTCTGTTATAAAACATATCCAATACAAACATCAAAAAAATCAAATTTCTTCATAAATTTAGGCCAAAATGTATTCTGCTACATGTCTTTTGTAAAAATAAAACCTAATAAGTGTATACAAACTATGATATAAATATACTGGAATTTGAGCAGCTACAAAACTATGCTGGTAATGGCGGTGGTCAGAAACTTATAGTGAGACTGTGATTGTGTGGAAGGCAAACTGGCACTAGCTGACGCTGGCTGGGGGATACACTTACTGGCTAACTGACATTGGCATCAATATTGACACTAATACAGTGATCAGTGATAATACTGTACACTGTTACTGTACTAATGACACTGGCTGGTAAAGGGTTAGGATCTAGGGTGAATTAAAAGGTTAACTGTGTGCCTAACAAGTGAAATGTGTGTGATATGTGCTGCTTTTACTAAGAGATGTGGCAGTTTTTTCCCGTGCATTACAGAGAGAAAAAAACTGCCAAATTCCTGCTCTGTGTACAGAGCCCTATGTTGTTTGTAAACAAAGAGCCCTGTGCTGTGATTGAACATAGCTGATCAGCAGGCCCCAGCCATAAATCATTGTCAGGGACCTTCTGCCAAAGTCCAACTGCAGCACAGGACAGCAGGGGACATGCTTGTGTGCTCCCCAAACCTGGAATCAAGCTCACAAGGTTTATCTACATTACTGAGCCTGCAGATACCACTCAGTCTCAGTAAATCTACTGTGACTGGGTGGCAAGTGAATATACCACACTACTGAGAGCAAAATAAAAATGCAAAAGCAGCACTAGATTACTTGATTACCAACCATAAGTGAATCTTTATATCAGAACCTCTCTGAATTAAAAATTATAACATATTTTAACAAAACATAGAATATTTCTGATTTTGAATTATGAAAAGGGGTTTATGCAGGGCTTTTTTTCCCTAAGAGAATAGGTGCAGGTTCTCCCCCTCCCCCCAACTCCAAGTCACCCCCTACCCACCTCCAATCATCATCCTTTGGTTCCGCCCTCTATGCACCTCCCAGTATTGCCCCTTTTAGAGAACACAGAACCAAGTATCATTTTGTGAAGTCATTTGTATGGAATTTGCTAATGATCACAAGAAAAGTAGTAAAATAGATCCCCTGTAGCCAACAACAATACACCCCCACCAACAATAGATTCCCCAGCAACAATATATCCCTCCCCAGGAACAACAAACCCCCAAAAAGCAAAATAAGCCTTCAGCAACAAAAGATCTCCCAGAAGCCAGCATTAATAGACCCTCCAGCAGCTAACAACAATAGACTCTTCCTTCAAAAACATATTCCCCCCACTGACAATAGATCCCAAGGAGGTAACATCAATGGACCTTCAAGCACACCCAAGCACCCTTTGCCAATAAATACATTCAGTGATGGAGGTGCAGGAACTGCGTTCCCCCACGTTCCAGCTGAAAAAAGCCCTGGGTTTATGAAAGAAACTGGGAGATTTTAGATTCAGTGAAACGTGAATGTTTCCTAATTTTAATAATAAAAGTACCTTGAGGACTTGTTTGTCAAAATGCTGTTTAGTACTGTATAAGTATCCCAAAGCAATGAGTTGAGCTTAATAAGTAAGCAATCCTGGAAAAGGAGTAATCCTGGGAACACTGAAATTGTATCAGACATCTGGACATTGTCCTTTTCCTATGGACAAGATGTGAATGTTAAACAAAACTCCTGTTCTTTACAAGGCCTTCAAGGCTCACAAGTGCCCTATTGTGAAAGACACAAACTGTTTACCCAGGTGAATGAAAATCAGCATTCTTGTATAAGTTAATGACAATGTCCTCTATTGTTCCACTTATGTGAAGGACATCTCAAAAGTCAACAATCTAATCCCTCAATAAGTGTCTTAGAGTTAGGAAAGCCATAGATAGTGCAAATTTCTTTCCTGCAACCCAGTCAGTGTTGACAGGGCAAACCCTCCCGCCGAGCCATTGTGTTCTCCCAGCTTGGGGGGTGGGGGAAGCTTTCATTACAGGGAGGAGACAGTGAATATTGCTAGAGGCTATAATAGCCACTAGTGATAATCGCATGTAAAATCCAATAGGCTGGTTGTAACCCAATTGATTGATCGATGAACGTGGGTACATTCAGCCAGTTCTTGCTGAATCAGTTGAGATTCAACCCGTCTATAGTGGGCTTTAAAGGAGGAATGGATTTAATTTGACAATATTTTAGCAGACAAAACGTGATACTTTTGGGACATTTTAGAAAAGAATGGGAAAGGTTAACATATGAAGGCACTTGTTAATTTATAAACGATACATATCTATACAAGATATATTGCCCAAAAAGGATTCAGTCATAATATTACTATGCTTTTGAAAGGGTTAATAGTTAACCAACCTCTGCTGAGGCTTACTGACTTTTGTTCCCAGGAACAGGAGGTTCCCTGGAGAATGGAATGTTGTTATCTATGTAGGCGTCTCTAGGCCTTGAAGAATTGTAGACATTAATATGCTGTCCTATTATGTGCTGTTTCAATTTGAGTGATCATGCCACCTCTATACAATCACACATAAGGGCCTTACAGGAGTTGGCAGAAGGAATTTAGCAGGATGTTACTAGCAAATGGTAGGACTGGTTGTTTGGCTGTATACCTGGAATGGGAAGTTTGAGACAAATCATTGATGGTCTGATAATAGCATGTTCTGGCCTAATTGGGTTATGCTGTTGTCTACAATGTACTCCTAATTTGATGATGATGCGTTCAGTGAATCAGAACAGATAAATGGCATGAAGATCAAAGCTATTAGTTGTCACTTTGACCCTGATTTACTATTGTGCCTAGGCGCATTTCCGTGGGCGAACGTCCAATTTTTACTAGCGACCATCTACTTTTAACCTGCTAAGAGATTTACTATTGAGCAGCGTCAACAAGTAGACGCCCAATCGAATTTACTAACGAGACACAGACCAAAAATCAAACTTAAAAAGCAGATTTGCTAAGAGGCACGTCTAACACCATGACAAATCACTGCAGAGACATAATCACATTGAAATTTGCTTTGCCAAAAATCAGGACTTCACTTTAAACAATATCTGCCATTTCAAAAAAATTTTTAAAATGTGCTAAAAATAGTTTTTTTTAAAGCAAATCGACACAGTGAAGAACTAGACGTGCGTGCAGTGTCTTTGGCTGATATAAATGCGCATGTGCAGAACACATTTTAGACGTCCTCTGTGGGCGCTTGCTTTTTAGACGCTGCTCAATAGTAAATCTTTGTGTGGAGTCCTCTGACAGCCGGCACTCGGTCGCGTCTACTGTGTTTAATAAACAGCACTAGGCATATCTTTATGTATTCTAATTTGATTTCATTAGTTCTATTGATTCTATTTTTGTTTCTTATCCTTTATAATTATTTCTGTAATGATTTTACATATTTCGAAGGTCTAGATCAGCAATGGGCAAACTACGGCCCGGCGGACCTTTTAATCCGGCCCGCGGAGCTAGGCTCCCGCTAGGCTCCTCTCACAGTCTGCCCTGAAGACCGGTGCAGCATGAAAATCTGTCTCCTGTGAGGATCTGTCCCCCTCGACGTATCTGCACATGTGTCGGAGATCGCCGATCGGCTGCTAATGCCTGAAACTGGCACATGCGCAGATACGTCGAGGGGGACAGATCCTCATAGGAGACAGATTTTCATGCTACACCGGAACGGCGCGGGAATACGGCGAGAGGAACGCGCGGAGCAAAGGTAAGTGAGTTGACACAGGGGGGACTTGGGGACTTAATATGGGGGATGAATTAATATGGGGGATGAATTACTATATGGGGGATGAATTACTATATGGGGGATTAATTACTATATGGGGGATGAATTACTATGGGGGATGAATTACTATATGGGGGATGAATTACTATGGGGGATGAATTACTATATGGGGGATGAATTACTATATGGGGGATGAATTACTATGGGGGATGAATTACTATGGGGGATGAATTACTATATGGGGGATTAATTACTATGCTTACTATGGGGGAATATTACTATACTTACTATGGATGACACATACACATCATTCATCTACTCTTGGTCCGGCCCCCGGGTCCAATATATGAACCCATTGCGGCCCTCAAGTCAAAAAGTTTGCCCACCCCTGGTCTAGATAATATTTATTTTGACAGGTGAATGTAAAAATAAAGGTCTGCAATAAAAAAAAAAAAACAGCGTGGGGTCCCCCCTCTCATCCATACCAAGTCCTTCAGGTCTGGTATGGATATTAAGGGGTAACTCCACGCTGAAATTTAAAAAAAAAACAGCGTGGAGTCCCCCCCCAAAATCCATACCAGACTCTTAACCGAGCATGCAGCCCGGCAGGTCAGGAAAGGGGGGGGACAAGCGAGCGCCCCCCCATCTGAACCATACCAGGCCACGTGCCCTCAACATGGGGGGTTGCTTTGGGGCAGGGGGGCTCCCCCCCAAAGCACCTTGTCCCCATGTTGATGGGGACAAGGGCCTCTTCCCCACAACCCTGGTCGGTGGTTGTGGGGGTCTGCGGGAGGGGGGCTTATCAGAATCTGGAAGCCCCCTTTAACAATAAGGCCCCCAGATCCCGCCCCCCTACTACGTGAATGAGTATGCTGTACATGGTCCCGCTACTCATTCACAAAAAAAGCACCCCCTGCCCCAAAGCACCCCCCCATGTTGAGGGCATGTGGCCTGGTATGGTTCAGGAGGGGGGGGCGCTCACTCGTCCCCCCCCCCTTCCTAACTTGCTAGGCTGCATGCACAGATAAGGGTCTGGTATGGATTTTGTGGGGGACTCCACGCTGTTTTTTTATAATTTTGGCGTGGAGTTACATCTTAATATCCATACCAGACCGAAGGGCTTGGTATGGATGAGAGGGGGGGACCCCACGCTGTTTTTTTACTATTTATTTAATTTACAGAAATTATTTAAAATTCAGCTGTCAGTGGGGAACCCCGCTGACAGCTGAAACATGAATGCAGGCCATAGACGGGTCGAAAACCAGCCATTTAAAAAAAAAAAAAAATGAAAAATCGGTCGTTCAATAGGCCGATGTTACCACCAACGGTAAAAAAAAAATCGGCCGATTTTCGTTTCGTCTACAGCCGGCAAATTTAATAGCGGAGTATTACTTCATTCCCTGCAGAGAGCTCCACTATTATATTTGACATTAAAAAGTATTGCGGTTGCAACATTGTATTTATTTGTATCTATTTGTATTCGGATAAAAACATCTGTATCTGAAATAGATACAAATAGATACATTGCTGCAACCGCTATACGAGCGATCGCCCCCCCCCCCTGAACCAGGCCACATGCCCTCAACATGGGGGGGTGCTTTGGGGCAGGGGGACTTCCCCCCCAAAAGTACCTTGTCCCCATGTTGATGGGGACAAGGGCCTCTTCCCCACAACCCTGGCCGGTGGTTGTGGGGGTCTGCGGGCGGGGGGCTTATCAACATCTGGAAGCCCCGTTTAACAAGGGGGCCCCCAGATCCTGCCCCCCCCCACATGAATGAGTATGCGGTACATGGTCCCGCTACTCATTCACAAAAAAAGCAAAAGTGTAGTGTAAAAAAACACAGTACAGGGTCTTTGACAAGTCCTTTAATAAAACAATGTCCCCCGAAGTAGATCCAACGTCAATCACGATGTCACGGCGGCGACCCAAAATGTCCCTGTGATCCCACCCCATGTGACATCGGAAGATGTCCCCGGCTGGCCCCGCCCCTTACCTATATAAGAAATGTCAGGGAGACTGGCTGCATAAGGCTAGTGAGCCTCCTCGAGAGCGGAACTTTTTTTTTCTTTTTTCCGGTCGCCGGCGCGTGACACCGTGATTGATGTTGGATCTACTTCGGGGGACATTGTTTTATTAAAGGACTTGTCAAAGACCCTGTACTGTGTTTTTTTTACACTACACTTTTGCTTTTTTTGTGAATGAGTATGCGGGACCATGTACCGCATACTCATTCACGTGGGGGGGCAGGATCTGGGGGCCTCCTTGTTAAATGGGGCTTCCAGATTTTGATAAGACCCCCGCCCGCAGACCCCCACAACCACCGGCCAGAGTTGTGGGGAAGAGGCCCTTGTCCCCATCAAGAGCCCCCCCTGCCCCAAAGCACCCCCCATGTTGAGGGCATGTGGCCTGGTATGGTTCAGGAGGGGGGGCGCTCGCTCGTCTTCCCCCCTTTCCTGACCTGCCGGGCTGCATGCTCGGATAAGGGTCTGGTATGGATTTTGGGGGGAACCCTACGCCGTTTTTTTTTTTACTTTCGGCGTGGAGTTACCCCTTAATATCCATACCAGACCCCAAGGGCTTGGTATGGATGGGAGGGGGGACCCCACGCTGTTTTTATATATACTTTTTTATAATTCCCTACAATGCTCTTACATTCAACTGTCAGTGGGGAACTCCGTCGACAGCTGAAACATGAATGCTGCATTGGTTTTTACTACTAAAATGCCGCATGAGTTGATAAAGTAACTCATGCGGGATTTTAGTAGTGACAACCATGTATTAATGTTTCAGATGTCAGTGGGGTTCCCCACTGACAGCTGAATGTAAAATAATTCCCGTAAATTAAATAAATAATAAAAAAAACAGCGTGGGATCCCCCCTCACATCCATACCAAGCCCTTCGGATCTGGTATGGATTAAGGGGTAACTCCACGACAAAATTTTTCTGATAAGCCCCCCTGCCCCAAAGCACCCCCCCATGTTGAGGTCATGTGGCCTGGTATGGTTCAGGAGGGGGGGCGTTCGCTCGTCCCCCCCCCCTTTCCTGACCTGCCGGGCTGCATGCACGGATAATGATCTGGTATGGATTTGGGGGGGACCCCATGCCATTTTTTTTTTAATTTCGGCGTGGAGTTACCCCTTAATATCCATGCCAGACCCGAAGGGCTTGGTGTGGATGGGAGGGGGGACCCCATGCCGTTTTTTATTTATTATGGTGCTGGTTTTTAAATGTAATTCTCCCTTTCTTTTCTTCACTATAGCTCACAAATTCAGCTGCCACTTCCCCCAGCTAAAAGAGAAAGTTTTCTTGGAATTTATATCCCTAAAGAAAACAATGTTTACTTTGAGTTTAATAAAAGATACAAAGTTTTCTGTAACTTTGGGAAAAGTGACGTCTAAGCTTGTAAACTATAGTGAAGAAAAAAAAAAGGCGGCATTTGCATTTAAAAATCGACATACACTTTGTATTGCGAAAAAAATTATTGACAATTGTGTAAACCGAGGCATTATTTTCAATGGATTTTCATTCGTAAGCCAAAAATTACATTAACCGAGGCGTTGGTAAACCGAGGTACGTCTGTATTAGTATTGCAATCCTTTGTATTGGGATACATAGAATCAACATACATCAGAATTGGCAACAAAGCACAACCTTTGTGTCACATTGGAGATATCTGGCTAGATACACTGACCTTGACCAGGGATTTAGGGTTAATTCACACCACAGAAATACAGGCAGGATTAGTGTTCAACAGCTCTGTGGATTAGTGGTTAGCACTGCTGCCTCACAACACTAGGGTTGTCGGTTTGAATCCCAACCATGGCAATGAATTTGCATGATCTATGTGTGACTACCCTAACATACATGTGCTGGTGGCAGCATCTTTGCTTTCTGTCTAAATGATCCCTAGAATGTGAATTTGAATGAGGCCTTGTCTGTTCAAACACCTTTAAACTTGCACCTTATGTGAATGTCAAACGATGGGATGAGATAAGGACCTGGACTAATGATTGTCACATCATGACTAATGACAGTCACATCCAATCCAATTTGGAAATTGGGCAACTTACAGTGAAGCTGCACGCAGGGGCGGACTGACCATTGGAGCACTCGGGCACTGCCTGAGGGCCCGGGGTCAGTAGGGGGCCCCATGAGATGCTCCTGGCTTTTCATGGGGTTTCCTGGCTTTCATAGGCTTTTTTGGGTGTGGGCGAGGACACAGGGGCCCCATGATCTCCTATTGCCCGGGGGCCCCATGAGTTGTCAGTCCGCCCCTGGTCGCACAATTTCAAAATCAGATTGGATGTGAATGGAGCCTATAGTGGACAATAGGGTGTGACTTGGCCTACGATTTGCAAGTCGCCTAGCATGCAAATCGCATACCAAATTGCACCCAATGTGACTGGGGTCACATCAAAGCGGATTTTGAAGTGGTGCGACTTACACTACGGTCATATCATGGGACTTACAGTGAAGTCACATGATTTCAAAGTCAGGGGACATGCTGATTTAAAGTGCGAATTGCAACACATCTGACACAGATCTTTCTGCAAATCGCATGAAAAGTAGTGTATTCATTACTTTAGAAATTGTTGAGGCTCCAACCAAGTTTGAACCACACCAATATGAACGCTCTAATAGCGGTCACATTGAGTGCGACTTGGCATGTGATTTGCATGACATGCGAGTTGCAAATCGTATGCCAAGTCACACCCTATTGTCTGCTATTAGAGCGGTCACATGGGTACGTTTCCAACACTGGTTTCTAAAGTAGTACATGTACTACTTTTGTGGCGATTTGCATAGATATCTGTGTCAGATGTCTTGCAAATCGCAAGGAAATCGGCATCTTCACTGTACGTCGCACAATTTCTAAATCGACTTTGATGTGACTGGGGTGTAAGGTCTTTTTATGTTTGATTTCCTGAGTGTTTTTCCGATTTATGGGAAATGCCGCATACTAGCAAAAGGGAATTGACATTTTCAGTATTGCATACGAGATGTGGTCATGTGACTGCCTTAACTCATGCGATAATCTGGAGTGAATTGTGCCCATAGTGCCAAGAAATATTGCCAATAGGGTTCCCTTTCACATCCCTGTTCAATGTTCTGTTGTATGCTGCACAGGTACACTTGACTGTGGCTTTCTTTCTAACTCTGATTTGTGTGGCCTGTATACCAAGGGTTAATGCAGGTGAGAAGAGGATTCATCAGGTGCAAACACTTTCTCTGACCAAATGAATGACAGTGGTGGGCGTGGCCTACCTTATATAAAGAGATGCAGTAGTGGCTGATTTTGGCCTTGTACAGGCCACATTATTTTCTGCAAGGCCTTGTCTGTGGTGGTTTGGGGAGGAAGAGATATTGTGGTGCATTGCCCCAGGCCACACTCACGTTGTGTTTTGATGTGGGCTGTAAATGTTTTGCGTTTTTTTCCCTTCTAAGGTGTGTTTGTGTGTTATTGTACAATGATTGTGTGTTTATTATCTTTGTATTGTAATCCTAACACATGTCAATTGCTCTGCTCTTCCAAGTTTGCTTTATTTAGACTGAAATGCAGTTTTCATACAAACCTGATAAGAAATGTATGTGTGGGGGATTTGGGGAGGTGGGAGGTGTTTTAATTTGGCAGGTATGTATTTTTATATTGATATTTTGATCTGCAGCTTGTTTTGTGGATAGATAAGCCTAATTTATATTAACTGTTTGTTTCCTGCTGTAACCTGTGAAAGCACAGTTCATCTTTTAGATTGTAAGCTCTTATGAGCAGGACCGTTCTATTTTAGCAAACCTGCTTTTTTTTTTTTTTACCAAGAAATTGAATGTACCTACTTGTTGTTGCTGTCCAAATAAATGTGGAATGTGTATTTGAATAAACATTTGGACTATGTATTTTTGGGGGATTATTTCATGTTCTAGTTGAATGTACTAGCACCCCTAACACTTATTTTTGCTAGCTATACAATATATCCAAATCTTCCTGAGTGCACTTATGCAGGTATGCCCAAACTAACAAACCAAAAGCCACCTATTGCACCACAAGACCATGTTATTTACCAATGAATAGGTTGTGTTCAATGTGCAGCTAGCTATTCTTTTTCTATAATCCTTTTAACAGTAATACATTAGTCCTCCAATTTATGTTGCCAAATATACTCGCCAATGTCATATAGAGCTGAAAACCTACATTTACCATTGCCAAATCCACAATAGAACTGCAGACATATTTGTGAATGTCATATACACAATGGAGCCGCATGGAAAATTGCTATGGTGCACAAATAAATGCCAAGATGGCTGTTGGAGGTGCTAGAGTAGCTGTCATACCGGAAATATGTCATGACGTTTGCACATACCCAGAAGTGGTAGTGGGGAGTGTGAGTGGATGGGAGAGTAGTTAGGAGGGTTTAGTGGTAATTTGCAATTCTATTCTTGAGCTTTGTGAATTGTTCTTTTGTGGAATTCCAGACCACATCTGGACATGCCGAGATCGCTGCTCTCTACCAAGGAGCTGATCCTCATTTGCCGGGGAAACATTACTAATGTTGTATTTTCAGTTGAAAACATGTCCAATTCCTAGATCCATTGAGGTACATAGCAGAGGTTCAAGGTATTCCATAGAAGTTATTGTTCTTCCTAACTATGCAGGTGGAACAGACACAAGCATACACCCAGGGCCACTGTTAGATATCATGCCCCCCCCCCCCCCGTACAGCATACCTGACAGCCCCCCACTGCCAGGGAAAATATCCAAATTATATTGTAAAAATACACTAAAAACATTAATCGACAACCATATTCCAATCAACCATATTCCTGTGAAATCTAAATGATAATACTGTACTGAGTTCATAAATAAAGCTGTGTGTAATTGAGGTTTTGGGGCTCATTCACATGGGTGCTGTGGCATGTAAAGATGGAATCAGTGGTTTGTTTTTGTGGCTATCGCCGTTTGCAGGCAACCTATGTTACGCAATGGAAATGCTGCAGGTCATATTTTGACAAGCATATGGGTGCAGGTGTACAGCCCTGAACACAGACAGTGAGCATTCAGGGCCATCTCCCCATGCCTTCACACCCGTCAGATTAAAAACTGTGTTCATACAGCTGCTGTGTCCCCATAGTGTAACAGGTGGCTCTAGCCACATGAACAACCCACTCATTCATGCTGTACAGGCCAGGGGACCTGTGTGAATGGGGCATTTTGTGTTTTGTTTTTTTTCCCTCAGCCTATTAAATTCAATGGGCTGCCTAATGTGTGGAAACATGCCAAAATACTGCAGGCATATTATTTTCAAAGTGTGTTGCACCTAACCGCACAGTAGTGTGGTGCCATGTGTTTTTGTGGCTGTGAATGGGTCTGTTTTTAATAGACATTTGTAGGTGCAATTACATTTTCAGCATGGTACCTGCACACATCTATAGCGGGCATTGCATTTCTTTGCTGTGCTGGAAAATGTGTGTTCTTGCATGCGTTTCTGCACTATAAATGGTGTGAACAAGTCCTAAGGGCCAGTTCACACTATAGAAACAGTCTAGATGTGTTCCTGATGCATTTTTTTTCATGCCCTTTTGGCATGCATGTTTAGTGTGTTCCAGTACACTTTGGATGCGTTTTGGACACGTTGCATTGCATTTTTGTATCCCTTCCAGTTATTTTTTTCTACTTTCTTTTTATTCAATTTCATTAGGGACATGTGCGTTTTAGTACATTCAAGGACGTTTCAACGTGTTCCAGTACTGTTCTGTGCAGAAACAATGCAGCGTGGTCAACTTTGTTTACAGCACCTGCAATGCACTGAAAATGCAAGTGCTGCTGTGAACTATCACATTGACAACCATATAACCTTCTTTCTGTGCGTTTGTGGTGCTGAAAAAGCAACTGAAACACATGTAATGTGAACTGGCCCTAAAGATTATTAGAGGTAAGGGAATGGGACTGACCAGGAATTGTGAATTCAATCAGACTAGTGGTGAGATACAATCAGCAATCGTATAATAATGTGAGATCTGATCTGTAGATGATAGAAAATGAGACACATTCACTTGATCAGTAAATCGATAGTTAAAAAGAGTTGGGCGTGATCCATAGATTTGCATATGGGACAGGTGATGATGGGGTGGGGGAGGGGGTCAAGTTGTATAAGGAGACAGATTTAAAAGAAGATAAAAAAGTTACAATGAAATATACACAGAATGAAACTTGCACATTTCCAAATTGTCAGAAGAACAGGATGCAGGTAACATTCATCCACTTTCTAGTCATTAGGCAAAATCATAATTGATTGTTCAATATTCCTGGCACTGATACAACCCAGAAAATTGATCTCCATTTTTTAACATTCATAAATGTCAAGTAGCTTATATTCTAAGGGCAGAAACTCAGCCATGCACTAGGCCCAATGAACCTAACAGCATGTCTTTTGAGTGGTGGCAGAAACACATTCATACAGGGAAAGCTTGCAAACTGGGATGCAGCCATGACTGGAATTAGAACCCATGACCCAAGTGCTGTAAGTTCTGAGCTCTAACCACTAAGCCACTGTGGGAGACACAGTTTGAGCTACAATGTAGAATAGTTACATTGTTTAAAAATGATAAAGCGAGCGCTGGTCAAATTATATAGACTACTAAAATGGTATTACACAAGATAAATATAACCACGAACAGTAGTGCATGAACTCGTGAAAGGTCATCCACCCTTCTGACAGTGTACTACACTATTAAGCACCTTTCTGGCTCCTGTGGCTGAGCTAATTCCTCCCCAGGACCATTTGGGCACCCACCCTGATGGATGGATGGATGGATGGATGGATGGCTGCAGCTGGATGACTAACCCATAGCTGCCAGCATACCGATGCACCCCCAGATGTGTGATGTGTATAACCCATGTGCATTAATACTTTTGTTCTGGTGAGTGTAGACCAGTCCCAAGGGTGGTTTATCTTTCACAAGTTCATGCACTACTGTCCGTCACGGATAAACCACACGTGCCATTCATAGGCACTCTCTGAGTTGGTACTCTCACACGAAGGACATTCCATTATTCAGGAATGATTATATGAACTTATTTTAGCACCATTTACCATTTTACATCATTATTGCAATTGTTTGCACTTTTTGGTTTTTACATGCGTTCATTATTGATCACATGCATTTATAACACTGCACTATGACTTTAACATAGAATAGTTACATGATTAAAGAGAAGGAAGCTATATCATTATATTTGGAACTTAGAACTAGACATTCCAAATTATTTGAGATATAAGTGTGAAAATGTTTAACATTTGAAAATAGAATGTATGACATTCATTAGTAAATGCATTAGTTGTCTGATCATTTTGGAGAAACAGCAAAAAAAAAAAATTATAATATAGGTGCACTTTTTATGTTAGATTCTAAGTATTCTCTTATGCAAACAAAAAAACGTCAACAGTACAAAGCCCGCACTTGTGCGCCATCTAGCGAACATATCCGGTATTGCACCTAAAAATGTGCCCGATGCGATTCCACATTTACTAATAGCAAAGTAGACGTTCGTTCATCAATGAGATTGCTAGACGCCTCTCAGAAGACTGACAGGTCTTGATTGATTTAATTGAGTCTGCCTGAATGTTCAGAGTCTGCTGGTAGACTCAAGTTTTAGTAAATCAGGGCCTTTGTGACAAAAGGGAGGTTGTGAAAGGGTTAATCGTTTACGAACCTCTGCTATGGCTTACTAACTTTTGTTCCCATGAACAGGAGGTTTCCTAGAGAATGGAATGCTGTTATCTATGTAGGCCTCTCTAGGCCTTAAAGAATTGTAGAAGTTACCAACTGTCTATGATAGCACATGACACATCACATCATTGTTTATGGTAACATCTATAACGTATTCTGATTTGTGCTTTATGGAAACCGCCTGAAATTGTCAGTGTTATCACTATACTTAAGTTCAAGCCATAATAGAGATCTATGAGTTCTGCATCTCAAACTTTAGTGACTGACTTGCATTATTCCCAAAGTACTTTGTATTTTCTGGAATGACTGGATGGAGAGAGCCAGTATAATATTGAGTTCCTAACAGTTTTTGTTTGATTGTAATCATTATCCTAAGAATTGTGTGTTTCATAATTTGGACATGCACAGAAGTGAAATGTAAATTATATACGTATATAAATATTTTAGAAAGTATACTTAAAATTTTGATGTGGATCACTGTATATAAAATTTTACATCTCGTTAACCAAGGTTTCATGTTTCAGATGATATTGTACCAAAAAACTAATAATCACAAACCATGCCACTAATCCCTTGGAGGAATAAATTTTTATACTCTCTAAATAAAATAATACCGTTAAATCAATCTAAGGAAAAATCTGGTTTATACTATGAAGACAGAATCCAAAAAAATCATTTTTCTCCCAGAAAACTGGATAATGGGATTTCTAGTCACTAGAGGGCCATCTAATTGTCATATGAAGTTGTTGATTATGCAAACAAATAGTTAATCTATAATATGGCCCTCCAATCAGGAGTAAATATTACCAAATACACCCTCTGGTAGGACCCCTAAGGTAAATAGTTTTTGGGATGATAAATAAGAGAATTCAGAGAGAGGGGTGGACACACATAAATCAATTGAGACCCAAGATCCATTCATATTCAAGACACATCATCCATCTCCAGGGACTCATCGCCATTCCTGTTCACCATTGATGTTCATCATTCATCTCCATAGAGGCTATCATCCATCTCCACCTATCGGTAGCGATTTCAAGGGTTTGGTCAGTAGCCATATTAAAGCCATCCATTCATCCCAAGTGATCCATATCATCTGATTCTGAGGGTAACTAACAGTGTGCTATAGTTTGATGATTATTGTCTGTTTAATTTATATTCCAATTGCAATAGTTTTTGCTGGTTATTTTGATATGCACAATATCCTAACATCTAGGGATTAGATTATTATATTTTAGCCTTATTGGCAAAACTCATTGAAGGACTCTGCCCCTTAAAGTCTAAGTTCACTTTTTTTTTTTTTTTGAATTCCAACTCCCCTATGTACCAATATATCATTAATGTACCTCTGTTGCAGAAAAATAAAAGCTTGCTTTGATTTTGAGAACAAGGCCTTTCCATAGCTCTTGCTATATTTCTTAGAAAGCTTCATGTATGTAGATTTAGGACAGAAAAACCAGTAAGACACAGGAAGGATTTCATTAGCTGACCTCATTAGCACACACCTGTGGCTGCCTTCCCCCCTTCCAGCAGATCACTACCACTCACTTCCACAGGCGCATGGTTTTCCAATGCAGTGCAATTAATCAGTAAATACACAGGCATCAATACGTTTTAATCTAAATTTCATCTTGCATAGATCATTCCTTTAGCAGAGTGTGCTGAGCGATCAGACAACAGCCTATGTGGATAGAGCTGTAGTATTTAAAACAGAAGCCCATATAGAGTAGGGTCACTTGAGCTCCAGTATCCATCAAAGCATTGATATAGACTCTCTCCACTTGACTGAAGACCACTAGGGATGGGCTTACTAACTCATCTGGAAGTCCCTCAGGTTGAGAGTTTGCACTTCTGATCCAGGCTTTGCTGGTTGGACGGCTCTCTTCTTAGGGGTTGACTTTCCCAGCCTTCTGGAGTGATGTGTATCAATTTCCTGTGTTAGAGTCCCAGTCAATGGATTTGGGAGCTGAATTGGCTCTAGGGGACAACTAATGTAGGATGTTTGAGTGGTTTTAGTTTTAAGGTCAGTGTCCCTTGAGAATTGGAGCTCACAATTTTCTTCGGGTATTCAGTTGGCTCCTTTACTGAGGCCCCTGGATGTTTTCCGCCATCTTTGGGAAGAATAATTTGCTTGTACTACTTAAGCCGTAAGGTTGGCCATTGGCTCAGTCTGAGGGCATTGGGCCTGAAAGTATCCTGGTTCTCCACACTGGAAACAACGTCTGAGGTACCCGGGACTGGATTCCCCCCGGCTGGTTGCCATTGCCAACATAGTTTGTCCCACTTCTGACATGGCCTTCTTCATGGCAACATAAGCCTCCATAACTTGACTCACTGTCTTCTGAACCTCACGGAAGGACTGTTCAATCAGGGCTTGGGCCTGGGCCAACTGGGATAGGGTCTGCACTATACCATCCATTGAAAGTATGGCCAGCGTCTCGAGCACCCCCTCTATGGTCTATAATAGCTTGAATGACACAAGAGGAGGCCCGAACTTCTGCCTTCCTAGCCTTGGCTGCCATCAGGATTTCCTCTTCATGGATGTTCTTCAACAGCTTTGAATATGTCACAGCGCCATAAGGGAAACTGACCCTGAGCTTCTGTACAATTGGATAAAGTGGTTGAGCCCCTTTCTGTACTTGGGTCTAAAGGGCCTTGATAGCGCTCTTTCACCCCTCTTTCACCCCTCCTTGGATGAATACTTGGTGTATGATCTTGTCCAACCTTTGTACATAGTTGGACAATTTCTCTCCTTGTTGATATGTGTGCTCAAATAGGTAAGTCAATTCTGTGCAGTTCTCAACTCCCCAGAATACTTCCTGTAGGACTTCGAGGCACTCACAAGTGGTACAGCTTGGCTTATTCTGCTTTAAATTCCGCACAATGTCAGAGGCAGGAGCCCGTAAGCTCTCCACGACCCTCTGTCTTTTCACTGCATCTGCCACTTCCCACTCCTCTATGGCTTTGAGGGTTTGATCAAGCCAAGTGTTGAAGTCGTCTTCCACCAGGGGAGTAGGGGCCTTACCAGAAAAGAACTTCTGTCTTCAGTAGTTATGACTGGTGATAGAGGTAGAGTTCATCAGTAGTGTCTCTATAAACTTCCCAAGTTTGGCCAGTGAAGTGGCGGGTATGCCCCCCCTCCCCCACAGTGTCTGCTGAGGAAGATGGCTTGGGTTCAAGGGTCCCCTTTCCTTTCCTTGAATTCTCTGTGCTGTCGCCAGTGGGCCCTGGCCACATTGCCAGTGACATCACTGTGTCAGACAAGTTTATGCTCTCTTCTTCAAGCAAGCAAGGAGTTGATTTTTTCCATTCAGTCTGCACCAACACATTGGGTACATCTGGATTACTTTGAATATTGAGGATGTTCACTCTCTGGTCAGGGATGCAAACCATAAGCATCTGCTCAACCTGCTCTTCAGCCCAATCATCCCTGGGAAGGCTCAGCACCACACACCACTCTGGTCTTTCATTTTCTTCTTTGCACCACGCAGTGACCTGGGAGGGTTCCATGCTTCCTTCTTGGGGTTCACAGATCCTCTGGACAGGAGAGGTCCTGGATGAACCCCCACATGGAGCACTACCCCCTTAGGAGTTGCTGAGGTTTTTTTGGGCTCCCTGTCATTCTGGACCCTGCTCTGAAAGCCCAACCCTTGCTAACACTAAAGGGTCCTTTGATCCCTTGAGTAAATTGCCACCAGAAAGTAGACACACACAGATTCGAGTAAACTGATATGAAGTTTATATTAAACTTCAATGTAAGCTTGGTTGAACAATACAAACAGGTATTGATACTTGGAATGGCAATGGTTACTCTTAGTAACTCTAAGCAAAGAAGCAACACATAGCAGAATCTAAATCAATGTTAACAGCCCTCCTTTTCAGAAGTTTACCCAATACCTTCAACCTGAGGTAGTGTCAGCCCCAGTGAGCAATAAGAACTAGCAACAGTGGCACTATCTCACTTTTGGCCCTCAGAATCTGATGGCAAGGCTTAAATCTAAGATAAAATAGCTCTTTGACCAAGATAGCCAATGCCCCTTTAAATGCAGTGAGGATTCTTCTGCAAGCTCGCTGAGGATCAGTTGTTGCACAAATAGACAGTGATGTAGGTGATAGTTCCTGACAGGGTAATACAAAGAGGAGGTAGAAGAAAGGACAAGGACTTTCCCTTTAAATGACACTTGACTTGGGTGTTGTCTCCTTTAATGCACTGAGAAAAGGGCATCTTTAAGCAAATAACGTATCAAACAGGCAAATGGGCTTGTTGGCAAAAGGACGGTAGGCCAATGGTTAAGGGAGCACTGACATGATTTGGCCTGCAGAAGGCGTGCACTATGGTCATCTCTCATAATTTGACTGTGCTGAAAATGTGTTCGACAGTAGCGGCTATGGAAACTAGGCCGCAACATGTGGTAACTGAATGCAATGTCCACGACTGTGTGCAGGTAAAGTAGCAGGTATGAGGAGAAGGTCAGTGTTCTCTTGCTTAAATGGTTTATGGGACTTTCTCACCCAATCGGCGGCTTCAAGCAGGTCCTGGCTGTCTCTCTCTTAGTGGATGGGGGCCCCCACAGGTTCTCTGGCCTCACGTGCAGTGTTCCGTCTGGTCACTGAGCTCCAGGTCACCTTCTGGCAGACTGTCTCTCTGAATAAGGTGGCAAGGTCAGTGGCTCCTCCTTGCTTCTCCTCTCTCTGACTCTGTAGCCTGGTCCGATTCTCCAGCAGTCAGCATAACTCTCTCTGCTTCCTCTCTCCATCTCTCTCACCTCTCACTTCCTGTCCTACCTCCTGGGCTTCTATATATATCTGCCCCCCTCCCACACACCAGCACTTCTGGGAAAAGTAGCTCTCTAATACATTGTTCCCAGCAAAATCAAGCAATTCAGCTGAATGCTAAGTGCCACTGATATTGCAGGACACTGCCATCTTGTGTTGGTTGTAATATCCTGCAGCTGACATTATAGCAAGGGTGTTACAGTATTATTTGGTCCAATGCTTTTGTGTGGAAGATTGTGTTTTAAAGTACAACCACTTCTAATTGGCAAAACCTGCCAGGCACCTCTCCAATTTAAAGTACCTATGAAGGAAGGCATACTAGCCCAACCATTTTTAAATAGGCAATAAATATGTTAGAAAACACCAGATATACTTTATTTATTTTTTTTAAGTACTCTAAATATCTTTTTGAACTTTAATTGCAGTCACACATTTAGGCAAGAAGGTTTATGAGCATGGTCTCTGCTGTAGCATTCTAACCAGTGGCAGTAATTGATCATTAGATGTCCCATCATCCTTTGCTGCAATCTCCTCTGGGTTGTACAGAGAGAGTGTCAGCTTGTGATATCACAGGCTGGCAATGGCACTTCAGGTATGCTGTATGTTGGCATGTTGTTCCCATTACAGAATATAAGCTGACAGTGTTATCACAGCATTACTAAAAAAATGTTTAAAAACTGCAATATTAATGTTATAAGAGAGTCAAAAATGAAATACAGGGAATTTTTATTTTACATTGTAGAATTACATTTGTAAAAAAATAAATACAGTAAATAAACAAAAATTTATAGCGCAAAATGCTGCACAGACTACATTTATTATTCCATACCTCTATCGAGTAGGCCCTATCCACATGGAATATGTGACTTGGCAGATTGATTGATTGTTTAATCTATAATTACAATATATTAATACTTTAATTATAATATTAATACTATAATTGTACTATGGGACCTGATCCTTGGAAACCCAGTGTCTTGTGAGACTGTTTCAAAAACATGAGATAGAAAAAAATGAGGATTATAGTATTAGAGTTTACGTAAGTAAATATGAAACCACATGAAAATAAATACATACATAAAAAGAACCTTGGACTACTTAATAGTTTATTATCCAGCATTCATACTGTTGCTATGTCAACCATGTCTATACTCTATAATGTCTTCACACTATGCAAATGAATCCTGTGAATCTGCCATCTAATATAAATGAAGGTCCGTTATGTATTGAAGAAACAGATGTAGAAGTGTCTTGTAAATCAATGTGATTGGCTGTGATCTTTTTATGCAGACCTCAGGAATTAGGGAATCTAGACATCCTGTATAGGTACCATAAGTAGTACATTATTTTAAGAACATCAAATGCACCGGGATGACTGTCATTGTGACAGTTTTAGTTTACTTGCATAGCAAATGCATGGATTTGTTTGTCAGCGCTTCTGTTTCAAATGCAGTTATGCTAAAATGTCTTTTCTACAAATCACGAAGACAGCACTAAAGGCACACTTTAGGCAAATAAACTAAACATCTCCTTCAGTTTTATTCACATACGCAGTATGTGAATAATAGCATTCTATATCTGGATAGAAATAGTGAACTGCATTACTAAAGTCATCACTGTCTGGGTTACAATAGAACCTTGTCAAGTTATACCTGCCATGTAATAAGCACTAAGATTGCCATTGCTGCATCTGAAAATGTTAGTTACCTCATTGTAAACCTATGGACTAAATACTTTTTAAGTGATTGACTTGGAACAAATGTGTGGCAAGGTAAAAACATTAAACTTAAGATTTGCATACTTGGCCAGGTGTCTTAGAAAGCACTGATTCCATAGGAGTCTGCTTGATGGTCAGTTGGGTTCACACCTAATGGTAGAAGTGAAACAGAAAATGTAGCATTGAGAACATGTAAGCAGGTGCTTAAGGGGTGACTATGAATACTTTAGTACTGGTATATCAATTGTATTGTGTGGCTATGCAGAGAGTTCAGGCTGCCTAAAGCTGCAAAAGGGTTAATATCTATCTTTCTCTCCTTTCCTAGGAATTCTTGGTCCTGCCCCATGGTGTGGGCCCATAAAAACAAGGGGAGGAGGCTTTTAGAGGATTCTGGCTTCAAGTTGGAAGTGCCCACATGACACTGGAGGGAAGGGTCTGCTGAAATGTAGTTTTCGGGCTCCCACCTGGAGCCAAAAAACTACCAATTATAGATTTGAACTGATTTACTCTTACCTTGGAGAAATTATGAACCTGGACAGAGTATGCTAGTTAGGGCTGTACTCATGTTCAGTATCTGTCCTGCTGTTTGGACTGTGTTAAGAAATATTCCAGTAAAGTTGCCATTAATACCTGATCTGAAGTATCCGCAACTGAAGGTATATGGCGTATCCAAAAGAACAGGGCCTGTAGCACACACACACACGGGGGTGAAGAAGAAGTAGAGGCCTCCAAAAAGGGTGAACTATGCAAGGGAGTTGGTGGGAAGTTATGTGGTTGTTATGCGTAATCAGGAGTGGTGGGAATGCTATAGCAACCAGCCAGCAGGGGAGTGGTTGCCAGGGAAGGAGTGCTCATAGCACAAATGAAGGTTCTTGGCATATAAATATGCGCATGTGCAGACCAGCAACTAGCCAGTAGTGATGTGGCGAACCCCCCCTGTTTGGTTTATGGTCAAAAATTCGAACCTAACGAACGTTTGACCGCAAAATTCGAACAGGGATAATTCACTAAGCGGTATCTTACTGCATCCGAGTATGTGGTAAGATACCACACAGCAACTAAAATACCGCATGAGTTATATTAGTAACTCATGCAGTATTTTAGTAGTGAAAACATTCTTTACTATTTCAGCTGACAGCTGAATGTAAAAAGAATTTCCGGCATTGCCCAGCAATTAAACATTATTTTTAAAAATGGCGTGGGGTCCAATATCATACCAAGCCCTTCCGGTCTGGTATAGATTTAGAGGGGCACCCCCACGACAAAATTTTTTTAAAAATGGTGCGGGGGTCCCCCCCAAAATGCATACCAGACCCTTATCCGAGCATGCAGCCCAGCAGGAGCGAGCCCCCCCCCCTTACCCATACCAGGCCACATGCTGTCAACACGGGGACGTGCTTTGGGGCAGGGGGGACTCCCCCCCCAAAGCACCTTGCCCCCATGTTGATGGGGACAAAGGCCTCTTTCCCACAACCATAGATGGTGGTTGTGGGGTTTGCTGGTGGGGGAGCTTATAAGAATCTGGAAGCCCTGTTTAACAAGGGGGCTCCCAGATCCCATCCCCCCTAATGTGAATGAGTATGGAGTACATGGTACTGCTACTCATTCACACAAAAAAAATGTAGTGTAAAAAATGACAATAGACAGTCTTTGACAAGTCCTTTATTAAAAATCTAAATAAAAAAAAATAAAAAAAATGTTCCCCAAAGTAGATCCAACGTCAACCACGATGCCCACTGCCAAACCCGAAAACCAAAAAAGCTACGCTCTTGGCACTGGCGCCTGCCATCTGACAGCTTTTTTTGACAGCATTGCTTTGGCCAAACACAATGCACTGTCAGGGCACAGTATATTGTGGGGTGCAGTGGGCGAACAGCCCACCAAACACCCTTGCTGTTCATGTGTTCGCCGAACACACAAACGGCCAATGTTTGTGTTGAACTTATGCTTATGTTCGACTCGAACATCTAGCTCAGCCCTACTAGCCAGGCAGAGGTGCATGACTTTGGGCATGGGTGAGCGTGTGCATGCACACTCACATGCACCTGTCACTTATGCTGGCATCAAACGGACTATTTAAATGTGCTGTAGTATTATCACGTTGCTGTTTGGTCTACAGCTTCTGTGTGTGTGTTAATTCTGATTTCTGTGCCTGACCTCTGATCCAGACCCGGCTGGTTCCTGACCTTCATTTGTCTGCTACCTGCCCTGACCTCAGCTTGCCTTTGGATTCTGCTTATGCCTCCTGTTCTTGCCTGACTGATCCTCCGCTGTTGATCTGGCTCGTGACCCTAATATTCTGCTGTCTGCCGTCTATGCCTGATTTGCCCAACTGTTACCGACCTAACTCCGCAGCTTGCTCATCCAGCCTGTTACAGCTCTTCAGTCCAGCAATTCTGAAGCTGGGTTCTACTTCCTGCTGCTCACCCACAGTCTACTGTCAACCCAAGCTCCGTGCCAGCTCATCTGCCACCAGCCTGTCTGGCTACTACACCTACCTGCTGACTACTGCTGCCACACATAATACTGGACTGATCACAGGCACTCCTACCTCATCGTGCTCCAATGGCTACTGTTCAACTACCATTGGCCCTCAAGCCGGAGCTGTATGAGAGGCCTTCTTCTTGTCAGGCTCACTATTCAGGTATGTGACAGTGGTACCAGGCATGGTTCTCTGGTTAGTGTGCCTCTACAGCATTCGAAAACAGAAACTGTGGCAAGGAGACTCCATGGACCTAGCCGCAGGTATGGGAGAGCCGAAGGAATTAATTTGTGTATGCATTGAGGTTCCTACTCTGTGACTGGGAGTGAGGTGGTAGGAAAGCTGGGTTGGTGCAGCGAGAAAGAGGCTAAATGCATAGTAGCCAATCAGCTTACAACTTCAGCTTGTTCGATTAGACTTTGACAAAAAAAAAAAGTGGAAGCTGATTTCTATGCACAGCTGCACCAGATTTTCAACCCTTCAGTTTTAGTAAACCAACCCTAATATGCACAGTGTCACAGGAAAGAGTGTTTCACAGTACAGGAGCCTCTACGTTAATATGCAACTGTGAACGTCTCACTTCTAAATACAGAGCGCTGCCTTAATGCTGTTTACACCTGACAGCGACCCCGCCTGGACCCAGGCATTAGTGAGCACATTCATGAAGAGTCCCCATCTACAGGATGAGTAGACCCTGCCCACAAGCATATCAACATTTTCACCCTTCTGTCATTGAAGCATGTCTCTATTGACAAATGGGAGAAAGGGAAGAAACATAGGAAAGAAGAGGATTATGAATGGTTGTTACTTCAGCTTATACTGAGGACTATTACAACTGGTCTAAAGCCTTTCCAATATTAGGAAGAAAGGCTTGCATAAAATGCCTGAACAATGCTCAGTGTTATTTTGCTGTGTGGAATCGATCATGGAGGTTCAATGTACCTACAGTGGCACATGTTTGTATACCAGTGAGGACCCAAGATACCATCACTTCTCAACTATTAAGCTCCTTGCAACTACTAGTCTGATCCTATACTCAGCTTGGCTGGGTCTGCTCTACAGCGACCTTAGTGCTCAGGGATCATCTGGACCAGTGGGAGGTTCCACATTCAATCATCTCTGTGGGTGTTGGCAGACATTGGCAGACTGGTTTTATTATGCTATGGCTATTTGTAACTCCAGTGTATGTACATAGGACATGTATGTACATAGGATGAATTAATCTACACCATCCTTTTCTATAATTCACCCCTGATGAAAGAAAGTATTCTGAAACGCATCAGGTATTCCACGGATGAAGTTCTAGTGGAATAAGGTGTACGTTTGTTAAGCAGAGATCATTTATCTAATTTCATTTCTCTGCAGTTCTCTTCTTCTCTGTTCCCCTGTTTATGAAGCTGAGAACATTTGTTCTCAGAAGGAGAAGAGAGGAGAAGGGGGAGGGCTGCATGTGATCTCATGAGATAATTGTGTGATTACAGATCACCTGAGTTTAAACAGTAAAACCAAAGTTAAAAAGACCATGCAATTATATGAAAATAATAAGGACTGACCACTGGTATTTTTAACGCACATGTTGGCACATTCTTTAACTGTGTATTTTTGCTCCTTTTTTAATGCACATTTTAGCATTATTTACGTTCATTTTGCCATTTTTTAGCATGCTGTATTTTTTTAACACGCATTTTGACGTGGGTTTTTTAATGTGCATTTTGGCATTTTTCTAAATACATATTTAGGCACTTTAACGCACATTTTGGCACAGGTTATTTTAACATGCATTTTGGTGAGGTAAATAATGCACATGTTATCAATTTTCTTAGCACGTATTTTGGCACTTTTATAAAGTGCACTTTGATTTGGTTTTTATGCATATTTTGGCAGACTGCACATCTGCTAGCCACTTTTGGGTGCCATTAATAAATAATGGCACTGCAAACATGACATGCGTTTTGCATGTGTTTCCAGAACACACAAAAACGTAGGTAAAACATTAGCCAAAATACATGTTAAAAAAGCACTAAAATGCACATAAAAATTTAAACTCACATTTTTTAAAAAAAAAATATGTGTTGAAAAATGCAGCAAATTGTTTGTTAAAAACTGCACCAAAATGTGCATTAAAAACACCCAAAAAAGCCAAACTGAACCTTTTTTGTGCATGGAGTGTTGTGTGTCTTTTCAGTATGCATTTTGGTGCATTGATAGTGTATTTGTCAAATGGCTAAATGCATGTCTGCTAACAGCATTTGAGGTGTGATTAACAATGAATGGCACCCAAAGGCACACTACATATCTTAACACAATTTAGAATTGCGGCAAGAATTATGTATGTGTATGTGTGTATATATATATATATATATAGTGTATACTATATATAAAACAAATATACATACATAAACATATATAGTTATAGTTTATATCAATGTTTAACCTCTTTGGTGCTGATATTAGGAAGGAAGAAGCCTTCTTCCTCACATCACAGCAGCTTCTTACCAAGATTCTCCAGCACTGGGCTGGAGAATCTGGGATGGAGATATTTTAACCAATTCAATACCCGGCAATTTTACACCTTCCTACCCAGGCCAGTTTTCAGGTTTCAGCGCTCTCACATTTTGAATGACAATTGCACGGTCATACAACATTGTACCCAAATTAAAATTTTATCATTTTCTTCACACAACTAGAGCTTTCTTTTGGTGGTATTTAATCACCGCTGGGGTTTTTATTTTTTGCTAAATTAACAAAAAAAGACCAAACATTTTGAAAAAACACACTTTTTTTTTGTTTCTGTTATAAAAGTTTGCAAATAAATAATTGTTTTTCATAAATTTAGGCCAAGATGTATTCTGCTACATGTCTTTGGTAAAAATAACCCATATTATGATGTATTTTTTAGTCTGTAGGAAAGTTATAGAGTTCACAAACTATGGTATAGATCTGAATATTGATCAATCCTGAAGTACTGACAGCCAATCTAATTTCTTGAGGTCCAGGAATGTCAGAACAGTAGAGATATCCCCCAAATGACCCCTTTTTGCAAAGTAGACAGTCTGACATACTTCATAAGAGGAATGGCGAGTTTTTTTAATTTGTATTTTTTTTGTCATAATGTTTCGGAAAATGAAAAAATTTAAAAAATTAGTTTCACTATTTTTTTTTACATATTGTCACCAGTGCAGTACAGTGTCATCATATAACTGGCATGGCGGTGATCAGGGACACTGGCTGGTGAAAGTATGAAAAAAAATATATATATATTTTTTTTATTATTTTTTATAAAAAGTTTTTTCTTTTTTTTAAGATTTTTTTTTCATATTTCACTATGTCCAAAGTAGTACAATGTTACCATAGTAACATTGTACTACTTTGGGGAAGTGATCAGTATTTTCTTTTTTTTTTACACAATTTGCTTATAGCAAAGAATTACTTTGCTATAAGCAAGCATTTACCTGAATGACATCAATTGATTCAGGGTTTTTTTTTTTTTTTTTGTGCTTAGCTGTGATTTGGCCACAGCTAATCACATGACATGTCCACCCGGAACGCTGATGACATTTGCCGGCCGCCATTCGGCCATAGGGCAGGCGGCAAATGGTTAAAGAGATTGCCAGTGAGATCTTCAGATCTCACCTTCATAAAACTGGCCATCTCTGTAACAGTGAAAGACAGAAGGGTGTGTCCTGTGATGAGAAGTGAAGAAAATGTTCTCCGCTCCTCACCTCAGCTCCATAAACTGGCACACCTGAGAGATCAGATGTGATCATCAGAATCTCGGCTTTTCTCTCTTTCTTAACCACTAGCCTACAGGGCACTTATACCCCCTTCCTGCCCAGGCCAATTTTCAGATTTCAGTGCTATCACACTTTGAATGACAATTGCACGGTCATGCAACACTGTACCCATATGAAATTTTTAGCATTTTTTTGAGACAGATAGAACTTTATTTTGGTGGTATTCACCTCTGGGTTTTTTATTTTTTTCTTAAACAAACCAAAAACCACTGAAAACTTTGAAAAAATAAAGTTTTTTCTTAGTTTTTGTTATAAAATGTTGTAAATAAGTGATTTTTCTCCTTCACTGATGTGAGCTAATGAGGCTGCACTGATGGGCACTGATAGGCTGCACTGATGGACACTGATAGGTGGCACTGATGGGCACTGATGAGGAGGCACTGGTAGGTGGCACTAATGGGCATTGACAGGCATCACTGATGGGCACTGAAAGGCAGCACTCATATATGGCACTTATAGGCGACACTGATAGGTGACACTGATAGGCGGCACTGACTGACACTGATAGGTGGCACTGACTGGCACTGTTAGGTGGCACTGTTAGGTGGCACTGACGGGCACTGATAGGCAGCACTAATGCACACTGATAGGCGGCACTGACTGGCACTGATAGGCGGCCCTGATTGGCAGCACTGATAGGTGGCCCTGACTGGCATTAATAGGTGGCACTGACTGGCACTGATGGGTGACACTGAAAGGCAGCTCAGATGGGCAATGATATGTGGCATTGATGTGCACTGGTAGGCACTGATATGTGGCATTGTTGTGGCACTGCTGAGCACTGGCAGGTGGCATGGATGAGCACTGACAGCTGGCACTGATGGACACTGACAGGTGGCACTGCTGGGGCTACACAAATCATCAGGGCACACTGATCATCAGTGCCCTGATGATCAGTGCACATGTCCTCTCTGAGGGATGCCGATTACCGACTCTCCTCTCCTCTCCTCTCCTCTCCTCTCGAGCTGTCAGCATGACAGCTCGTGAGGAGAGAATGCTGATAACTGGCACTTCCCTATTTACATGTGATCAGCTGTGATTGGACACAGCTGATCACATGACCGAGCCGACATCTTCGGCTCTTTCTGTTGATCGGTGATCCGCTGTGTCCGAGGGACACAGCGCACCACCAATCGCCACGCGGCGCGCTCCTGGAGCCACACATGCGTGGTTAGAATGGGACGACAACGACATTATACGACGTCGTCCCAGAACGAGAGAACCACCTTGTGCCCGTCATTGTACTATAAGGCGGGCGGGAGGTGGTTAAACAGACACCTAAATGAGGATGTTCTCACACAAAGTAATGTTTCCAGTGTTCTAAGAAATATAGCCATCAATATATATTTTTTATCTACTGGTGAAACTGTATAATTTTATCCTATTATGTTAAATAAAGCTCTTTGTATATTACCTCAGTATCCCATGTAGTTGCCCTTAAAATCCCTTACCAACTTCCGGTTCTGGCGCCACATGTAAGGAAGGAAGACTCGGCAGCTCCGGCATACACAGCATACAAAGCCTGCTCCACGCTCCTGAGACACCCGTCACCACCCCTCCAGACACCCCTTCTGTCTCCTACACCCTGCCACGTATGGAGCGGTACCTTGTCCCGACACCCTCTGGTCCTGTAACCGCTCCAGGACCCAACACGTGCGACTCTACCTCTGCTGCAGCCAAGATGGCCGACAGCATGGAGACATGCACTGCTGCACAGGTGCTCTAGCCAGGATCGGAACCCTCAGGTCTGCAATCCTCAGAAGACCAGTATGATCACATTGTGCAGGCAGTAGCCATGCTTCTCTCACCCACCATTACCGCAGGAGTAGACCGCGCAGTATCTTCAGGTATTGATCAAATAAGGAAGGAGCTGGGGGATCATGGCAGATGCCTGTCAGAGGCCGAACACCGTATATCAGATCTAGAGGATGAGGCCCACGTGTCTCATGCTGGAGCCCTGCAAATGGCACACACACAGCAGCACATCCTGGAAAAGATAGATGATTTAGAAAATCGCACACGCAGGAATAACCTGAGAATTGTCGGCTTTCCTGAATCGTATAATGCTGGCTCCCTGATGGATCTCTGCTCAGCACGCATCCCGGCTGCACTAGGCCTCAATACGCCCTGCATAGTAGAAAGGGCTCATTGTCTGGGTTCGCCATCTAACGATAGACACTCACCAAAATCGATAATAGCTAAATATCTCAATTATGCGGATAGAGTGGCTCTCCTCACGTCTTTTCGCAATTCCCGCTCACTTCAAATTGATGGCTGCCAATTATTACTCTTTGCAGATTACTTGCAGGAAGTCTCGCAAAAGCGTAAGGCTTTTCAATCAATCTGTTCAACTCTCCACCAACACGGTATAAAATTCACTCTAGCCTAACCCAACACATTGAAGCTAATGACACCTTCAGGAGTGCCAAAATCTTTTGTTCACTCGGAAGTATTGGAATACACGCAAACGCATCTACATGCCACCTCCGAAGCGAGGAACGTGCCAAACACTCTTCATACCCCGGGACCCAGAGATCAATGCAGCCCACGCAAGGACCCAAAAAAACGCCAACGTACAACACGCACCCCAGGGAATTTCAGGCCGCCATAACTCTCACCTCTACTTTATTGCCATGTCTAATCCTCTAGTCCCTCTACCAAGTACTCTATACTGCAGAATTAAGGCAATATAAATGCATCAGTGTTACGCAAGTATATGATAGCTTGGTATACATTTATGACCTTTGTTGGCTGTTCTGATGATAAAACGTTGATAGGTGGGATGGATGGTCTGTACCCTCCTCCTAAGATTATTTCATCCTAGCTCATCCAGCATCGAAGTTTTAGCTGGTACCCTCCCTTATCTGGGGTTAGTGAACCCCTAGATTATGACCGGCTTCTTCTGCCCATCTCTCAGCGATGCTTCATCAGCTAGGCAAGCCAGTAATGCCGAATGAGAATAAGTGTTACATGTGGAAAAATGTTAGGTCCTTGATACCACAATGGTTTTTCTTAACTATTAATATTCTCTGGTGCCCCTGTTGGGCCTCTTCTTTCTCTCTCTGCCTTCTTCACCTCCACTCTTCCTCATCTCATTTTAACCAGGAAATATTTAATTTACCTAACAAACCGCTACTAGCCCCCAAGGCTATAGGTTGGAGGTGGAAAAGGGCGGAGATAACAAGTTTAGCATTATGCTACAGTTTTAAAAGATCTGTATATGACTTGACTTAATGGTACGGATAACTTCTTGGAATGTGAAGGGTTTGAGATCCCCCCACAAACGAATGGCAATACTTCGCCAACTGAAGAGGCTTAAAACAGATATAGCACTTTTGAAGGAAACACACCTTATCCAGGATGACTTTGCCAGCATGAAAAAACTCTGGGTAGGTCAGGTTCACGGCTCCCCCTTAGTTAGAGGTAAAGCAGGGGTAATGATTCTTATCAGCAAATGTTTACTAGCATATGTTATAACTACAGAAACTGACAAAGATGGCCATATGATCATCTTACAGGTCAAAATAGGTCACAACACACTAGTTCTTACAAATATTTACACCCCCAACTCGCCCACTAAGCCATTTTTCCAACTAGTGTCATCCAGGGTATCCAGATTTTTACATTTCCCTCTTGTATTGGGTAGTGAGTTTAATGCCCTCATGAACGGGAGGGAGGACAGACAAGCAGCTGCACACAAATTCACTACAGATTCCATAGGTCACTCGCCCAATACCTCCTTGCTTTCTCACTTTACGGAATTGTTACAACTAACTGATATTTGGATGCTGTTCCATCCAGACGGTAAAGAGTATACTTTTTATTCCCCAGTTCACCATATCCTTTCTAGAATATATCTCTTTTGTAATGCTACTATACTCAACTCTGTTAATAGTTCAGCAATACACGATATAGCTATTTCGGATCATGCTCCAATATCTATACACCTAGCATACAGTCCCCTAAAATATGGCGTTTCCCCTCCTACCTAGCAAACAACCAGGAACTCCTTCAGGTGCTCACGGACACCTGGCAGGATTTCACTGCTACCAATGATGCCCACAAGTCCAACCCCAACCTATTCTGGGAAACTGGCAAAGTAGTGTTGAGGGGTAAAATAATTGTCTTCGCAGCTTCTTACAAAAAACATATCTCTCGTAACTTTCAGGTGGCAAGCAATAGCCTGAGGATTGCTCAGGCCAACCTAGCAGATAGGAATACCCACGAAAATAGGAAACTCTGATCGGAAGCCAAAAGCCTATTTGATCAGTGGTCCAAAGCCCAGGAAGTCACTTACTAATCATATTCAGACCTTCATTACCATAAGTTTGGAAATAAGCCAGGAAAATTACTAGCCTGACTATGCAAAAAACTCTTTTCGCCCACGCACTTCACTTCCCTTAGAGATTCAACCGGCTCTGTTTACACCACCCCGGAAGGGATAATCAGAACTTTAGAACAGTTTTATGCTCAGTTATATGGCCCCGACCCGATAGACCCACAATCCGGAGGCTCTTTTCTTGATCGTCTCTCTCTTCCTCGGGTGGACCCGGCTGCTTTGGTGCTTCTTAACGCTCCCATTACCTCAAAAAACATTCATGCTGTAATTACCTCTCTGGCAGATGGCAAGGCGCCGGGCCAAGATGGATTTACTTCGGAATTCTATAAACTGACAGATAAGCTCATGTCTCCAACTCTCTTATCAGTCTATCAAACCATACAATTGGGGTGTGCCTATCTACCAACCGGCTTTCAAGCCCACATAAAACTAATAATGAAAAGGGGAAAGGATCCATCTGACCCAGGATCCTATCATCCAATTTCTTTGTTAAATTTAGATGCTAAAATTTTATCCAAGATTATAGCTAATAGACTGGCCAGCCCATCCACCCCTCGCAAAAAGGTTTTACACAAGGTCGCTCTGCGCCTCCAACATTCGAAAGGTCCTGGCGGTGTTAGAACATGCAAAACTTAACCTGAGTTAAGACATAGCCATAATTTCGTTAGATACAGAAAAGGCTTTTTACAATGTACATTTTTCCTGGCTACACATGGTACTTAACAAATTTGGCTTCTTCGGCCCCTTTTCTCATTTGATTGCAGCCATGTACACTGCGCCTACGGCAAATGTAATTGCTGCTGGTCGCACCTCTAACTCCATTCACCTACATAAGGGAACTAGACAGGGCTGCCCTCTGTCCCCCCTCCTTTTTAACCTAGTTTTGGAATCCCTGGCACGTTTTTTAATCTCTATCTCCAAGATCAACGGAGTCAATATTGGTGAACAGGACCTTCACATTGCCCTGTTTGCAGATGATATTCTAATGGTTTTCTCAGAATTTAAAGAATACTCAGGCCTACGCATCAACTTTGCAAAAAGCGAAATCTTACGTCTATACTATCCTCGCCCCCCCCCCATGGACGCTTAACACAATCTTCACCTTCAAAATAGGGAATTTCCCATTATCCATTTACCGGTTAAATTTTACCTCAGTCATAAATAAAATTATAGGGGAATTAGACGTGGAAACCGCTACCAATATCGCTCCTGGGGAGATCACATTTATTCAAAATGGTCAGCTTTCCTAAGCTCCTCTACCCTCTTCAAATGATTCCACTTTTGTTACACCATGCTGACATTCAGAAATTAAACAAAGCAATTTCTAATTTTCTCTGGCAGGGCCGTCATTCCCGTATAGCCCTCCACAAACTGCATCTCCCTAGGAGCGAGGGGGGATCAGGATTACCAAATGCCAGAGTTTATAACCTTTCATGTCTGTTAAGGGTGTGTTTAGATTGGCTGGTCCAGGCATCCAGATATTCAAACTACAGCTTAGAAAGAGACATGGTACACCCATTCAGCCTACAGGCTTTGCTACACTGTATTGTTAAGTCTTTACCGCCCCATCTAAAACACAATCTGCTAATACGAGATACGCTGATAGCATGGAGAGAAATTAGGCACAAATTAGGGGTGTACCTGTGGATATCTCAACATTTACTGATACACAATAACCCTGCTTTCCCCACTCTCAACAATACTCTGCCTATGCTGGGTGGGTGTCTCATGGCCTTGAAAATATTGTACAACTTTTTGATGGCGCTTCAGGTCGTCCTATACCATTCCTGACTATTAAGTTGACATATGATCTACCTCCTCACCATGCTTTATATGTTTTACAAGTTCAAAACTTTGTAAAACAACTTGCCCCAGATAAAGTACTCAGATTTTGTACTTCATTAATCGACACTCTTCTGGCACATGGTCAATTCAAAATATAGGCTGTATACACTCCACTTAATTTACACTTCTGCAGAACTTTGGAATCAACATCTACGGCTGCTTGGTTGAAAGACTATAACAATACGTTCTCAGTGGAACAAATAATCTCAGGTTTCAACAACACATGCTCCTTTATACACAACGAGTTCTGGTAGGAACAACAGCTCAAAATAGTTCATCGTGCTTATAAACCATACAGCTTCTCCAAGTCGCCCACGTCCACTCAATCCTGCCCCCACTGCTCACTCAACAAGCCTACTGTTCTTCATAGATTCTGGATGTGTCCAGCTATCTCAAAGTTCTGGTCTCAAGTAGAACTATAGATAGAATCAATTACTGGCCTGCAACCATCTATGAACCCTCTCTTTCTTCTATTTGGGAACTTAACTAGCCACGTAATCCAGCCTCATAGCCATCTCATTTTGCTCGTCAATAAACACAAGCCTTGGCTAGCTACCTGCTTAATGTCTGCCAGGAGAGCCATCCTGAGAAGATGGACGTCGCTACCCGCACCGTCAATAACAGATGTGAAACAAGACCTCAACAGCCTACTTCGCATAGAACACCTGGATCTTCAAGTCTCTACCTCTCGCCACTCTAAATCTTTCAACCGTAAATGGTTCAATTACCTTACCAAGTCATATCCTACCACTGCCCTCCCAGCCTAATGGACAGGTCGTCAGAATTAGAGATGAGCGAAGTATTCAAAAATTCGATTCGGCTGATTCGGCGAATTCGAGGAATAAATTCGATTCGAGGCGAATATATTCGCTGCGAATTTAACTTATAAAAGGGTGTTTCTAGGCTTCAGAGAGCCTTTATATTAGTGCAGAACACTGTACCTTTAATTTAAATGCCCTTGGAGTCTGCTGGGGAAGAGAAATAATACTGTCAGTCAGTATGACATGCAGATGAGTGCCGTCGATCTTAGAATCACCGCACACTTCACTCATTTGAGCAGTCACGGGGCCAAAACCAGAGTGTGGAGCCACAGTGTGGCGGTGGAGGCAGCAGCAATGGGAGGCCATACAGCACCCTATGACAAAATGGAACCCACCAGCAGTGTGAGGAGACCTGAAAGTGGCACATGGCAGAGTGTGGCGATGGAGACAGCAGCAATGGGAGGCCGTACAGGGACCCATGAGACACTCTGGACCTGGCAGCAGCATGAGGAGGCGGTACGGGGGCCCATGGCAGATTACGGGCCTGGCAGCAGCAATGGGAGGCCCGTAATCTGCCAGCACCCTATGACAAAATGGAACCCACCAGCAGTGTGAGGAGCCCTGAAAGTGGCACATGGCAGAGTGTGGCAATGGAGACAGCAGCAATGGGAGGCCGTACAGGGAGCCATGAGACACTCTGGACCTGGCAGCAGCATGAGGAGGCGGTACGGGGGCCCATGGCAGATTACGGGCCTGGCAGCAGCAATGGGAGGCCCGTAATCTGCCAGCACCCTATGACAAAATGGAACCCACCAGCAGTGTGAGGAGACCTGAAAGTGGCACATGGCAGAGTGTGGCGATGGAGACAGCAGCAATGGGAGGCTGTACAGGGACCCATGAGACACTCTGGACCTGGCAGCAGCATGAGGAGGCGGTACAGGGGCCCATGGCAGATTACGGGCCTGGCAGCAGCAATGGGAGGCCCGTAATCTGCCAGCACCCTATGACAAAATGGAACCCACCAGCAGTGTGAGGAGACCTGAAAGTGGCACATGGCAGAGTGTGGCGATGGAGACAGCAGCAATGGGAGGCCGTACAGGGACCCATGAGACACTCTGGACCTCGCAGCAGCATGAGGAGTCGGTACGGGGGCCCATGGCAGATTACGGGCCTGGCAGCAGCAATGGGAGGCCCGTAATCTGCCAGCACCCTATGACAAAATGGAACACACCAGCAGTGTGAGGAGACCTGAAAGTGGCACATGGCAGAGTGTGGCGATGGAGACAGCAGCAATGGGAGGCCGTACAGGGACCCATGAGAGACTCTGGACCTGGCAGCAGCATGAGGAGGCGGTACAGGGGCCCATGGCAGATTACGGGCCTGGCAGCAGCAATGGGAGGCCCGTAATCTGCCAGCACCCTATGACAAAATGGAACACACCAGCAGTGTGAGGAGACCTGAAAGTGGCACATGGCAGAGTGTGGCGATGGAGACAGCAGCAATGGGAGGCCGTACAGGGACCCATGAGAGACTCTGGACCTGGCAGCAGCATGAGGAGGCGGTACAGGGGCCCATGGCAGATTACGGGCCTGGCAGCAGCAATGGGAGGCCCGTAATCTGCCTGCACCCTATGACAAAATGGAACACACCAGCAGTGTGAGGAGACCTGAAAGTGGCACATGGCAGAGTGTGGCGATGGAGACAGCAGCAATGGGAGGCCGTACAGGGACCCATGAGAGACTCTGGACCTGGCAGCAGCATGAGGAGGCGGTACAGGGGCCCATGGCAGATTACGGGCCTGGCAGCAGCAATGGGAGGCCCGTAATCTGCCAGCACCCTATGACAAAATGGAACCCACCAGCAGTGTGAGGAGACCTGAAAGTGGCACATGGCAGAGTGTGGCGATGGAGACAGCAGCAATGGGAGGCCGTACAGGGACCCATGAGAGACTCTGGACCTGGCAGCAGCATGAGGAGGCGGTACGGGGGCCCATGGCAGATTACGGGCCTGGCAGCAGCAATGGGAGGCCCGTAATCTGCCAGCACCCTATGACAAAATGGAACACACCAGCAGTGTGAGGAGACCTGAAAGTGGCACATGGCAGAGTGTGGCAATGGAGACAGCAGCAATGGGAGGCCGTACAGGGACCCATGAGAGACTCTGGACCTGGCAGCAGCATGAGGAGGCGGTACGGGGGCCCATGGCAGATTACGGGCCTGGCAGCAGCAATGGGAGGCCCGTAATCTGCCAGCACCCTATGACAAAATGGAACACACCAGCAGTGTGAGGAGACCTGAAAGTGGCACATGGCAGAGTGTGGCGATGGAGACAGCAGCAATGGGAGGCCGTACAGGGACCCATGACACACTCTGGACCTGGCAGCAGCATGAGGAGGCAGGCAGAACCGCCGTATCTTTATCACGATTTTCCCAGGCCACCAAATGGCGACGCTGCATATGCTGACGCAACGCTGTAGTCCCAACATGGGCCCCCTGGCCACTCTTGACTTTCTGGCCACATAGTCGACATACGGCTACGTTTACTTCCTCGGGCAGCTTGACAAAAAATTGCCACACCGCCGAGTAGGAAACTTTGCCCCCGCTACTCCTCACTGGCTGACTGCTACTTCGTCCGTGCACACCGGCACCATTTCTGGCCGTGGTGGTAGGCTGCAGTGGAGCTGGTGCTGTACTCCGTGGCTGTTTGCCTCTACTGACACTGCTGCGACCCTGCTGCCTCCTGGGCAACCCACCGACTGTTTTGCTCGCTGCCAAGCTGGCACCCTCTTCTCCTGATGATGCGGAAGCAATAGCCTGATGACGACGAGGCTGCCAAGTGCGATCAGCCTCATCATCATCAATTAGGGTCTCCGCCTCACTACTAGCCCCATCGGCTGCGTGTGGGTCAGGAGACAGACCTGTCTCTAGACCGGCTACCGAGCCACTCTCCTTGCCAGTACTTCTTCGCCTGGCTGCTGAAGAGGCGGATGTCTCCCCCCGTTCCTGACCGCCCTCTGTTAGCTCTTCCTCACTGTACAGTGGGGCTGAGCCCACAGCATGCGATACTTCGCTTGGTGAGGGAACACCAAAGGACAGGGGCAGGTAGAGGACACGTGATTTCAGTGGGCTTGCTCCCGGGCCATGCCAACTAACGGTTGTGTCTGATGTACCCACTGACCGTTGGCTGTAGGTGTCAGAGGTGACCTGGGAAGAGGAAGACGACCGAGCCAACCAATCGATGACGGCAGGGTTGTCGGTGGAGACACAACCGCTGGATGACACCAGGAGCACTGGCCTCTGGCTGCGACTAGTGCTGCCTCGAACCCTTCCTCTGCTGCCACGTCTGCTCGCTCCTAAAACATTGCCTCCTCTGCCACTCCTCTGTGTGTTGACTGACATACTCTTTAATTCAACGATTCTGTGTCCCTGAGTAACAATTCTGTGTCCCTCAGTAACAATTCTGTGTCTGTCCCTGAGTAACAATCCTGTGTCCCTGAGTAACAATTCTGTGTCCCTCAGTAACAATTCTGTGTCCCTCAGTAACAATTCTGTGTCCCTCAGTAACAATTCTGTGTCCCTCAGTAACAATTCTGTGTCTGTCCCTGAGTAACAATTCTGTGTCCCTCAGTAACAATTCTGTGTCTGTCCCTGAGTAACAATTCTGTGTCCCTCAGTAACAATTCTGTGTCTGTCCCTGAGTAACAATTCTGTGTCCCTCAGTAACAATTCTGTGTCCCTCAGTAACAATTCTGTGTCCCTCAGTAACAATTCTGTGTCCCTCAGTAACAATTCTGTGTCTGTCCCTGAGTAACAATTCTGTGTCCCTCAGTAACAATTCTGTGTCCCTCAGTAACAATTCTGTGTCCCTGAGTAACAATTCTGTGTCCCTCAGTAACAATTCTGTGTCCCTCAGTAACAATTCTGTGTCCCTCAGTAACAATTCTGTGTCTGTCCCTGAGTAACAATTCTGTGTCCCTGAGTAACAATTCTGTGTCCCTGAGTAACAATTTTGTGTCCCTCAGTAACAATTCTGTGTCCCTCAGTAACAATTCTGTGTCTGTCCCTGAGTAACAATTCTGTGTCCCTCAGTAACAATTCTGTGTCCCTCAGTAACAATTCTGTGTCTGTCCCTGAGTATCAATTCTGTGTCCCTGAGTAACAATTCTGTGTCTGTCCCTGAGTAACAATTCTGTGTCCCTGAGTAACAATTCGGTGTCCCTCAGTAACAATTCTGTGTCCCTCAGTAACAATTCTGTGTCCCTCAGTAACAATTCTGTGTCTGTCCCTGAGTAACAATTCTTTGTCCCTCAGTAACAATTCTGTGTCCCTCAGTAACAATTCTGTGTCTGTCCCTGAGTAACAATTCTGTGTCCCTGAGTAACAATTCTGTGTCCCTCAGTAACAATTCTGTGTCTGTCCCTGAGTAACAATTCTGTGTCCCTCAGTAACAATTCTGTGTCCCTCAGTAACAATTCTGTGTCTGTCCCTGAGTAACAATTCTGTGTCCCTCAGTAACAATTCTGTGTCTCTCAGTAACAATTCTGTGTCCCTCAGTAACAATTCTGTGTCTGTCCCTGAGTAACAATTCTGTGTCCCTCAGTAACAATTCTGTGTCCCTGAGTAACAATTCTGTGTCTGTCCCTGAGTAACAATTCTGTGTCCCTGAGTAACAATTCTGTGTCCCTCAGTAACAATTCTGTGTCCCTCAGTAACAATTCTGTGTCCCTCAGTAACAATTCTGTGTATGTCCCTGAGTAACAATTCTGTGTCCCTCAGTAACAATTCTGTGTCTGTCCCTGAGTAACAATTCTGTGTCCCTCAGTAACAATTCTGTGTCCCTCAGTAACAATTCTGTGTCTGTCCCTGAGTAACAATTCTGTGTCCCTGAGTAACAATTCTGTGACCCTCAGTAACAATTCTGTGTCCTTCAGTAACAATTCTGTGTCCCTGAGTAACAATTCTGTGTCCCTGAGTAACAATTCTGTGTCCCTGAGTAACGATTCTGTGTCCCTCAGTAACAATTCTGTGTCCCTCAGTAACAATTCTGTGTCTGTCCCTGAGTAACAATTCTGTGTCCCTCAGTAACAATTCTGTGTCCCTCAGTAACAATTCTGTGTCTGTCCCTGAGTAACAATTCTGTGTCTGTCCCTGAGTAACAATTCTGTGTCTGTCCCTGAGTAACAATTCTGTGTCCCTCAGTAACAATTCTGTGTCCCTCAGTAACAATTCTGTGTCCCTCAGTAACAAGTCTGTGTCTGTCCCTCAGTAACAATTCTGTGTCTGTCCCTGAGTAACAATTCTGTGTCTGTCCCTGAGTAACAATTCTGTGTCTGTCCCTGAGTAACAATTCTGTGTCCCTCAGTAACAATTCTGTGTCCCTCAGTAACAATTCTGTGTCCCTCAGTAACATTTCTGTGTCTGTCCCTGAGTAACAATTCTGTGTCTGTCCCTGAGTAACAATTCTGTGTCTGTCCCTGAGTAACAATTCTGTGTCTGTCCCTGAGTAACAATTCTGTGTCCCTCAGTAACAATTCTGTGTCCCTCAGTAACAATTCTGTGTCTGTCCCTGAGTAACAATTCTGTGTCTGTCCCTGAGTAACAATTCTGTGTCCCTAAGTAACGGTTCTGTGTCCCTAAGTAACGGTTCTGTGTCCCTAAGTAACGATTGTGTGTCCCTAAGTAACGGTTCTGTGTCCCTAAGTAACGGTTCTGTGTCCCTAAGTAACGGTTCTGTGTCCCTAAGTAACGATTGTGTGTCCCTAAGTAACGGTTCTGTGTCCCTAAGTAACGGTTCTGTGTCCCTAAGTAACGGTTCTGTGTCCCTAAGTAACGATTCTGTGTCCCTAATACAGAGAGGTCTGTCTCTCTTGAATGACCAGAGGCAAATGGAGAATTGTAAGATGGCCGCAATTTATAGCTCCACCATTACACAGTGCTGGCTGGCTGGCTGCTGATTGGCTAATGCGATCACATGTCATGAATGAATGCATTATGGGTCAGCGCGCCTTGTCTGCGCGCCTTCCCAGAGATCCCCGCTCCGTCGCCTTACATGTCGCTGCCATTTTTGGAAAAATTTCGATTCGCGCATCCGAAGTCTGCTAATCGAAATTTTCCTAATATTCGAAACGAATTCCACTTCGCCGAGTTCGATTCGCTCATCTCTAGTCAGAATGCACTCTCTTTAGCTTTATGATATAAATACGTGCCTTACTATACCTAAGTCAACGTTCTCTACCACCTATACAGTCAACTTGGAGAGTGGAAGGGAGCAGATACAAGGAACTAGGACTCTCCTGGATGGCTGAAAGGTTTCTTAAATATATACTATATGCTGTTTTAAAGATATTGGCAATGTAAGCAGTACTATTAAAGCTTTAAAGATTTTAGTGTGTGGCAGCATTACACTATTTCTGTTCCTTATATATGGGTATCTGGATGGAGTACACTGTGGGAAGACATCCGGATTGCTAGTGTGGATGGACCTAGGTGGTGTGATGAAGTCATGGTAATCCTTGTGGATATCTGCAGGAGGGCTTATTCCATCGTGTAACTCTTGGATTAACATTAAGGCGAGATTTATTGGTGATATTGGTAAGGGTACCCACTCCTTACTTTAAATAGAAGTGCACACTGGGATGTGTGATTTGTGGCACTGAAGAGTGATTCACATACACGTTTTTCACCATATTTTTTTTTTCTCTCACTTGTGTGACCTCACATGTTATTATGATTTGCTAAAGGATAATGCACTATGTATTGTTTTTATTTTTATTTTTGAGGTAATCCAGCCTGTGCAAGTCGTTGGAAGACTCTATACACCTGGACTTAATTTTGGATGCACTAATTTATTTCACCATAAGGACATTTGATTTATTTGTGCGGTATATATTATTATCATCTTGGGATTTTAATATTTCTTTTTGGACTTTATTTGGAATTTATTATGTTTGTGATTTAGGGTAGGGGGATTGTATATTTTATATTTATTATTGATTGATGATTTATTTGATTATTTATTTGGCATATTTACTTTAATATTGTTTGCATCTCCAAGGGTGGAGGTGGAGATTATGCTTTAAGGGGATTGAGTATTGAATATTTAGGTATTGGTAGTGATTTATTTATTATAATAGATAAAAACCGGCACATTAATTTAGACAACACCTCCAATAGAGGTAATTACTACACCTTGACCCCTGTTTAGGTGGATTCAACCAATGGGGAAAAAAGGATAAAAACAGGTAAAATAGAATGAAAAAAAGTGACTAATATTTACATCATATGAATGGTGTAATAATATAAAATGGTATATTCCGGTGGGATAAGAACTGTCCCACATATAAAGAATAATAAGGATATTCATAAGATGGAAAGGTCTAGTAAGAGGTGACCAAGAAACGTGTTTGTTAAAAAACAATAGTAAATCTCATAAACTAGGTGTTATTACTTCTTAAAAGCATAATTATCCATAAAACCGGTATTTGTAAAAAGTATAAATCCATATCAAAATGTGCGCTGTAAAATCATATTAGAATCATAATAGATACCATAAATTATTAAATATAGATAAAAAAAATATATAGAATAAAAACACATATAGAATAGAATGCACATGAATCCAAAAATGTCAAAATTAAATAAAAACAATGATGATAAACAAATAGTATTATAAAATGAATAGTAAAAATGATAAAATATGCTCCATAAAATAAACTGAAAACATAGAATAGAATAGGTAGGAAGCGTAAAAACTACATATGCAGGGACTAAAATCGGTGAAATTATGTTGAATATTACTAAACCAGATGTGTAAAATAGAAATTATGCTAAAACACATAATAAACTACATAATAAGAGTAGTAGTAAAAACTAACTGTTGTCTATAAAACAATTCAAATCAACCTCTATGTTGTGTCCCATAGGGTGCAAGGTGCCTAATTCATAGACCCATTTAGTCTCCAATTGTGAGACCACCCATTTTTTGTGAATTCCCCTCCAAGGTGGGGTGACTATGTCTATCCCCACAAATCTGAGGGAAGTGGGGTCTTTGCTATGGCACAGTCTCTAATGTTTAGACGAGTGTTCCTTGAAGCCTTGTTTAATATTGTACACATGCTCACGGAGGCGGTCTCTAAGTCTCCTTGTTGTCCGACCCACATATTGTTTGTTGCAGGGACATTCGAGCATGTAGACTACATGTCTACTGTTACAGGAGATAAAATTCCTTATGACATATGATCTCCCTGTAGTGTTAGAAGAGAATGATTCTATTTTTTGTTTTCTAATGTTATTGCATTTACGAATAACACATCTGTTACATGGATGGAAACCTTTCAAATTGGAAAACAATGAGATAGTTTTTGGTGGGTCTAGAGTTTTCGGAGCTAAATGATGTCTAATTGCTGTCGCCTTACGGAAAATTATTTCCGTTTTTTCAGGTAAAATATTTCTAAGAATCAGGTCTGTTTTCAAAATGTCCCAGTTCTTTTTAATGATCCCACTAATAGCCCTATGTTGCATTGAGTAGGTGGTAATGAATGGGCAGACACGGGGTTGTGTTGTTTTTGCCCTACTAGTCAGCATTCCATCTCTGTCTAAGTCAGCCACGGCATTCAGAGTGTTATCTAGATTGGTTTCTTTATAGCCTTTCTCCAGAAATCTCTTCTTGAGAATCAAGGCTTGTGAATGATAATCATCCATATTAGTGCAATTTCTTCTGATTCCCATGAACTGACCTTTTGGAATATTCGCCAGCCACGATGGGTGGTGGCAGCTATCAACAGAGATATAAATATCTGGGTTTTTTTTTAATTATTTAGCAGTAAGTTTCCCGTTGTGATTCATTAAAGTAAGGTCCAAGAAATTGATTTCTAGTTTGCTATAAATATGAGTAAGGCTAATGTTGAGACTCATCCGCAGTGACAAGGTAAGTAGCTGGTGATAGATTGACATTTAACTACGTTTAAGACCTGTTTAGTGTCCTGAAGATAAGAGAGTGTCTGTGTTACAAGTGGCTGCAAAAAGTAATCAATATATTCACTGATTTTCGAGCACAGAGACCCTATGCCACTGACAATTGGTCTACATGGAGGTTTGATCGGGTCTTTGTGTATCTTAAGTAAAATATAAAAGACAGGGAGTTTGGGTGCCACTGGACATAAAAACGCTTTTTCCTTTTTTTCTCAAAATCTTGTTCTCAAATGCATTACTTATAATATGTTTAATAGAGCGTTTAAAACCCGGACATGGGTCTTTTGGGAGAAGAGAATAAGTGGTTCTGTCACTTAAAATGTTCAGTACTTCTGAAATGTAATCACACTTATTGAGAATAACCACCCCTCCTCCCTTATTTGCGGGTCTAATAACCAAGTCTTTTCTCTCGAGGAGAGATTTTATAGCCTTGTTAGTGCCTGAACCGTCATAAGGCTGCTTTATTGGTATGGTGGCCAATTCTTTCAACACTTTGTCTTTAAATAGGTTAATATATGAGTGCGATTGTGGAGGGGGGTTAAAAGTCGAGGCATTACGGATATTAGAATTAGAGATGAGCGAATCGAAGTATCCGAAGTGGAATTCGAGTCGAATATCGGAAAAATTTCGATTCATGCCGAATCCGAAAAACAGCCTAATTCGGACGCGCGAATCGAAATTTTTCCGAAAATGGCGGCTGACATGTGCGGCGACGGAGCGGGGATGTCGGGGAAGGCGCGCAGACAAGGCGCGCTGCCCCATAATGCATTCCTCAACGACATGTGATCGCATCAGCCAATCAGCAGCCAGCCAGCCAGCACTGTGTAATGGTCGAGGTATATATAGCGGCCATTTTGGAAATCTTCATTTGCCTGCAGTCATTGAACAGAGGCAGTCCGCTCTGTACTAGGGACAGGGACAGAGTTAGGGCCACAGAAACGAGAATTGGGGACAGAGAGAAGTTACTTAGGGACAGAGAACCATTACTCAGGGACACAGACTTGTTAATGAGGGCCACAGAATCGTTATTTAGGGACAAAGAAACGCTAGTTAGGGCCACAGAATTCATACTCAGGGACAGACAGAATTGTTACTCAGTGCCAGAGAATTGTTACTTAGGGCCACAGAAACGTTATTAGGGCCACAGAATTTTTACTCAGGGACAGACAGAATTGTTACTGAGTGCCAGAGAATTGTTACTCAGGGACAGACAGAATTGTTACTGAGTGCCAGAGAATTCTTACTCAGGGCCACAGAATTCATTCTCAGGGACAGACAGAATTGTTACTCAGGGACAGACAGAATTGTTACTGAGTGCCAGAGAATTGTTACTCAGGGACAGACAGAATTGTTACTGAGTGCCAGAGAATTGTTACTCAGGGACAGACAGAATTGTTACTGAGTGCCAGAGAATTGTTACTCAGGGACAGACAGAATTGTTACTGAGTGCCAGAGAATTGTTACTCAGGGACAGACAGAATTGTTACTGAGTGCCAGAGAATTGTTACTCAGGGACAGACAGAATTGTTACTGAGTGCCAGAGAATTGTTACTCAGGGACAGACAGAATTGTTACTGAGTGCCAGAGAATTGTTACTCAGGGACAGACAGAATTGTTACTGAGTGCCAGAGAATTGTTACTCGCACAGACACAAAATTGTTACTTGCACAGACACAGAATTGTTACTCGCACAGACACAGAATTGTTACTCAGGGCCACAGAATTCATACTCAGGGACAGACAGAATTGTTACTGAGCGCCAGAGAATTGTTACTCAGGGACAGACAGAATTGTTACTGAGTGCCAGAGAATTGTTACTCAGGGACAGACAGAATTGTTACTGAGTGCCAGAGAATTGTTACTCAGGGACAGACAGAATTGTTACTGAGTGCCAGAGAATTGTTACTCAGGGACAGACAGAATTGTTACTGAGTGCCAGAGAATTCTTACTCGCACAGACACAAAATTGTTACTTGCACAGACACAGAATTGTTACTCGCACAGACACAGAATTGTTACTCAGGGCCACAGAATTCATACTCAGGGACAGACAGAATTGTTACTGAGTGCCAGAGAATTGTTACTCAGGGACAGACAGAATTGTTACTGAGTGCCAGAGAATTGTTACTCAGGGACAGACAGAATTGTTACTGAGTGCCAGAGAATTGTTACTCGCACAGACACAAAATTGTTACTTGCACAGACACAGAATTGTTACTCGCACAGACACAGAATTGTTACTCAGGGCCACAGAATTCATACTCAGGGACAGACAGAATTGTTACTGAGTGCCAGAGAATTGTTACTCAGGGACAGACAGAATTGTTACTGAGTGCCAGAGAATTGTTACTCAGGGACAGACAGAATTGTTACTGAGTGCCAGAGAATTGTTACTCGCACAGACACAAAATTGTTACTTGCACAGACACAGAATTGTTACTCGCACAGACACAGAATTGTTACTCAGGGCCACAGAATTCATACTCAGGGATAGACAGAATTGTTACTGAGTGCCAGAGAATTGTTACTCAGGGACAGACAGAATTGTTACTGAGTGCCAGAGAATTGTTACTCAGGGACAGACAGAATTGTTACTGAGTGCCAGAGAATTGTTACTCAGGGACAGACAGAATTG